>NW_028322244.1:6559769-7192038 GCF_059928025.1 Delphinapterus leucas
TTTTTTCCTGAATATATTCAGGAAAAAACGCATACGCACTTTTTGGACAACCAAGCAAGCGTGTAAAGGAAATCTGCACTACAATGAAGTCTCACTGCCCCCCGGTCAAAAGGGCCATCTGAAAAAAGTGTAAAATCCAGAAAGGCAGAACAGGTCATGGAGAACAGGGAGCCTTGTTATGCTGATGGGCGGGATGTAAATTGCCAACAGCCACTCTGGAGAAGTGTATGGTGTTTCCTGAAACACGTAGGAAACAAAGCAACACAGCCTATGGCACTTCCACTTAGGTCCTATAGCTTAGGGAAATTAAAATCAAAAACACACAGCCACCGCAAAGTTTGGGACGGCTCTGTTTACAAGAACCTCGTCTACGGTACAAGTTAAATATCCGAGAAAGCAAAAAATGGATAAAGAAGTTGTGGTACGTACGTACAATGGAATATCACTCAGCAATGAGATCTACGTCATCAGGCCCGTAGCGGCATAATGAGTGGATTCAGGTACGACGATTCTACGAGAAATAAGTCACACAGAAAAAGAAACATCATAAGATATCACTAATACACGGAACATAAACTTGGCTACACATGAACTGAATTACAAAACAGAACAGGGTCTCAAATTTAGAAAACCAACTTATGCTTGCTTATGGGGAAAGGTGAGTTGGGGTGCTGCATCAAACCAGAGATTGAAATGAGCACAGATACCGTTCCATAAGCCAAATATATAATAGACAAGACCTACTCCTTGCTCAACGAAATGGAATCAACACCCCATATTCAACGCCTGGGAATATACCTGACAAGTAAGAATCTTAAGACCCATGGATTTATATGTCTAAATAAGGAAGTCAAGCGTGTGTACAGTGGCCTAAACGCAGCAGTGAAAATCCGATAAATCCCATTAACAAAATAAATTTCACAAACAAAACACAATGACATGCAAATGAAGCAAATGACAAAGGATTAATCTCCAAAATTTACAAGCAGCTCATGCAGCTCAATAACAAAAAAACAAACAACCCAATCCAAAAATGGGCAGAAGACCTAAATAGACATTTCTCCAAAGAAGATATACAGAATGGCAACAAACACATGAAAGAATGCTCAACATCATTAATCATTAGAGAAATGCAAATCAAAACTACAATGAGATATCATCTCACACCAGTCAGAATGGCCATCATCAAAAAATCTAGAAACAATAAATGCTGGAGAGGGTGTGGAGAAAAGGGAACACTCTTGCACTGCTGGTGGGAATGTGAATTGGTTCAGCCACTATGGAGAACAGTATGGAGGTTCCTTAAAAAACTACAAATAGAATTACCATATGACCCAGCAATCCCACTACTGGGCATATACCCTGGGAAAACCAAAATTCAAACAGAGTCATGTACCAAAATGTTCATTGCAGCTCTATTTACAATAGCCCAGAGATGGAAACAACCTAAGCGCCCATCATCGGATGAATGGATAAAGAAAATGTGGCACATATATACAATGGAATATTACTCAGCCTTAAAAAGAAATGAAATTGAGCTATTTGTAATGAGATGGATAGACCTAGAGTCTGTCATACAGAGTGAAGTAAGTCAGAAAGAAAAAGACAAATACCGTATGCTAACACATATATATGGAATTTAAGGGGAAAAAAATGTCATGAAGAACCTAGGGGTAAGACAGGAATAAAGACGCAGACCTACTGGAGAACGGACTTGAGGATATGGGGAGGGGGAGGGGTAAGCTTTGACAGGGCGAGAGAGAGTCATGGACATATACACACTAACAAACGTAGTAAGGTAGATAGCTAGTGGGAAGCAGCCGCAAGGCACAGGGATATTAGCTTGGTACTTTGTGACAGCCTGGAGGGGTGGGATAGGGAGAGTGGGAGGGAGGGAGACGCAAGAGGGAAGACATATGGGAACATATGTATATGTATAACTGATTCACTTTGTTATAAAGCAGAAACTAACACACCATTGTAAAGCAATTATACCCCAATAAAGATGTTTAAAAAAAAAAAAAACACAATGACAGTGAAATAGAGAGCAATTCTTAAATAATTCATTCAGGGCTTGTGATGCAACCTGGATTTACCACATCTACACCCAGAGCTGGTTGAGACATAAGGCTGAACACTTCGGGCTGATAGCATTGGTGATGTTTGGTGAGCAAACGCAGACCCTTAGAACTCATACTGCATGGTACCCATTCCATGGGTCCGAACTCTCCAGGTTTAAGGGATTCTTCCTTCAGCTAAAACATGCATGGGAAACCCGGAGTATGTTCCACCGTGTGATTGGGAAACGTTTTCAAATGCATCTCAGGTTTCATCCCCTGGTACTCGGGTGCACCATTCCAGACACTTTACTAACACTCTCCCCACTTGGAAAGTCAGTGCCTTTAACCTTCTGTTTGGCACAGTTTGCAATTTCTGCGCAAGATGAACCGGAATAGGGAGAACCAATGGAGACTAGCTGTAGGTGTCTGCACGGGCAAATGGAACGCTCATTTCCCAACAGGAAGAGGAATTAACCAAAGGCTCAGCGTGCCCTGCCGGAACCAGATCAGGGCCTGAAGCAATCCTGCGGTTTTGCGGCCAGCTCACAAGAAAGCGAGTTGAAGAAAGGAGCTCAGGGTCACTGTAATTCACAATCCTGCAGAGTTATGTATGACAGCTATCGTCCAAAAATGTATTGAAGTAAGTTTTCGAAGAGGACTTGAAAGTGGGGCAGAATTTCAGGAAAACGATTTCAGGAGGTAGACTGGAATTGCACTTAAAGCATAGGAAAAGAGGCAGAATGTCCACAATGATGCACTTGGCCAAAAAGGGCGTATGCGTTTTTTCCTGAATATATTCAGGAAAAAACGCATACGCACTTTTTGGACAACCAAGCAAGCGTGTAAAGGAAATCTGCACTACAATGAAGTCTCACTGCCCCCCGGTCAAAAGGGCCATCTGAAAAAAGAGTAAAATCCAGAAAGGCAGAACAGGTCATGGAGAACAGGGAGCCTTGTTATGCTGATGGGCGGGATGTAAATTGCCAACAGCCACTCTGGAGAAGTGTATGGTGTTTCCTGAAACACGTAGGAAACAAAGCAACACAGCCTATGGCACTTCCACTTAGGTCCTATAGCTTAGGGAAATTAAAATCAAAAACACACAGCCACCGCAAAGTTTGGGACGGCTCTGTTTACAAGAACCTCGTCTACGGTACAAGTTAAATATCCGAGAAAGCAAAAAATGGATAAAGAAGTTGTGGTACGTACGTACAATGGAATATCACTCAGCAATGAGATCTACGTCATCAGGCCCGTAGCGGCATAATGAGTGGATTCAGGTACGACGATTCTACGAGAAATAAGTCACACAGAAAAAGAAACATCATAAGATATCACTAATACACGGAACATAAACTTGGCTACACATGAACTGAATTACAAAACAGAACAGGGTCTCAAATTTAGAAAACCAACTTATGCTTGCTTATGGGGAAAGGTGAGTTGGGGTGCTGCATCAAACCAGAGATTGAAATGAGCACAGATACCGTTCCATAAGCCAAATATATAATAGACAAGACCTACTCCTTGCTCAACGAAATGGAATCAACACCCCATATTCAACGCCTGGGAATATACCTGACAAGTAAGAATCTTAAGACCCATGGATTTATATGTCTAAATAAGGAAGTCAAGCGTGTGTACAGTGGCCTAAACGCAGCAGTGAAAATCCGATAAATCCCATTAACAAAATAAATTTCACAAACAAAACACAATGACATGCAAATGAAGCAAATGACAAAGGATTAATCTCCAAAATTTACAAGCAGCTCATGCAGCTCAATAACAAAAAAACAAACAACCCAATCCAAAAATGGGCAGAAGACCTAAATAGACATTTCTCCAAAGAAGATATACAGAATGGCAACAAACACATGAAAGAATGCTCAACATCATTAATCATTAGAGAAATGCAAATCAAAACTACAATGAGATATCATCTCACACCAGTCAGAATGGCCATCATCAAAAAATCTAGAAACAATAAATGCTGGAGAGGGTGTGGAGAAAAGGGAACACTCTTGCACTGCTGGTGGGAATGTGAATTGGTTCAGCCACTATGGAGAACAGTATGGAGGTTCCTTAAAAAACTACAAATAGAATTACCATATGACCCAGCAATCCCACTACTGGGCATATACCCTGGGAAAACCAAAATTCAAACAGAGTCATGTACCAAAATGTTCATTGCAGCTCTATTTACAATAGCCCGGAGATGGAAACAACCTAAGCGCCCATCATCGGATGAATGGATAAAGAAAATGTGGCACATATATACAATGGAATATTACTCAGCCTTATAAAGAAATGAAATTGAGCTATTTGTAATGAGATGGATAGACCTAGAGTCTGTCATACAGAGTGAATTAAGTCAGAAAGAAAAAGACAAATACCGTATGCTAACACATATATATGGAATTTAAGGGGAAAAATAATGTCATGAAGAACCTAGGGGTAAGACAGGAATAAAGACGCAGACCTACTGGAGAACAGACTTGAGGATATGGGGAGGGGGAGGGGTGAGCTTTGACAGGGCGAGAGAGAGTCATGGACATATACACACTAACAAACGTAGTAAGGTAGATAGCTAGTGGGAAGCAGCCGCAAGGCACAGGGATATTAGCTTGGTGCTTTGTGACAGCCTGGAGGGGTGGGATAGGGAGAGTGGGAGGGAGGGAGACGCAAGAGGGAAGACATATGGGAACATATGTATATGTATAACTGATTCACTTTGTTATAAAGCAGAAACTAACACACCATTGTAAAGCAATTATACCCCAATAAAGATGTTTAAAAAAAAAAAACACAATGACAGTGAAATAGAGAGCAATTCTTAAATAATTCATTCAGGGCTTGTGATGCAACCTGGATTTACCACATCTACACCCAGAGCTGGTTGAGACATAAGGCTGAACACTTCGGGCTGATAGCATTGGTGATGTTTGGTGAGCAAACGCAGACCCTTAGAACTCATACTGCATGGTACCCATTCCATGGGTCCGAACTCTCCAGGTTTAAGGGATTCTTCCTTCAGCTAAAACATGCATGGGAAACCCGGAGTATGTTCCACCGTGTGATTGGGAAACGTTTTCAAATGCATCTCAGGTTTCATCCCCTGGTACTCGGGTGCACCATTCCAGACACTTTACTAACACTCTCCCCACTTGGAAAGTCAGTGCCTTTAACCTTCTGTTTGGCACAGTTTGCAATTTCTGCGCAAGATGAACCGGAATAGGGAGAACCAATGGAGACTAGCTGTAGGTGTCTGCACGGGCAAATGGAACGCTCATTTCCCAACAGGAAGAGGAATTAACCAAAGGCTCAGCGTGCCCTGCCGGAACCAGATCAGGGCCTGAAGCAATCCTGCGGTTTTGCGGCCAGCTCACAAGAAAGCGAGTTGAAGAAAGGAGCTCAGGGGCACTGTAATTCACAATCCTGCAGAGTTATGTATGACAGCTATCGTCCAAAAATGTATTGAAGTAAGTTTTCGAAGAGGACTTGAAAGTGGGGCAGAATTTCAGGAAAACGATTTCAGGAGGTAGACTGGAATTGCACTTAAAGCATAGGAAAAGAGGCAGAATGTCCACAATGATGCACTTGGCCAAAAAGGGCGTATGCGTTTTTTCCTGAATATATTCAGGAAAAAACGCATACGCACTTTTTGGACAACCAAGCAAGCGTGTAAAGGAAATCTGCACTACAATGAAGTCTCACTGCCCCCCGGTCAAAAGGGCCATCTGAAAAAAGTGTAAAATCCAGAAAGGCAGAACAGGTCATGGAGAACAGGGAGCCTTGTTATGCTGATGGGCGGGATGTAAATTGCCAACAGCCACTCTGGAGAAGTGTATGGTGTTTCCTGAAACACGTAGGAAACAAAGCAACACAGCCTATGGCACTTCCACTTAGGTCCTATAGCTTAGGGAAATTAAAATCAAAAACACACAGCCACCGCAAAGTTTGGGACGGCTCTGTTTACAAGAACCTCGTCTACGGTACAAGTTAAATATCCGAGAAAGCAAAAAATGGATAAAGAAGTTGTGGTACGTACGTACAATGGAATATCACTCAGCAATGAGATCTACGTCATCAGGCCCGTAGCGGCATAATGAGTGGATTCAGGTACGACGATTCTACGAGAAATAAGTCACACAGAAAAAGAAACATCATAAGATATCACTAATACACGGAACATAAACTTGGCTACACATGAACTGAATTACAAAACAGAACAGGGTCTCAAATTTAGAAAACCAACTTATGCTTGCTTATGGGGAAAGGTGAGTTGGGGTGCTGCATCAAACCAGAGATTGAAATGAGCACAGATACCGTTCCATAAGCCAAATATATAATAGACAAGACCTACTCCTTGCTCAACGAAATGGAATCAACACCCCATATTCAACGCCTGGGAATATACCTGACAAGTAAGAATCTTAAGACCCATGGATTTATATGTCTAAATAAGGAAGTCAAGCGTGTGTACAGTGGCCTAAACGCAGCAGTGAAAATCCGATAAATCCCATTAACAAAATAAATTTCACAAACAAAACACAATGACATGCAAATGAAGCAAATGACAAAGGATTAATCTCCAAAATTTACAAGCAGCTCATGCAGCTCAATAACAAAAAAACAAACAACCCAATCCAAAAATGGGCAGAAGACCTAAATAGACATTTCTCCAAAGAAGATATACAGAATGGCAACAAACACATGAAAGAATGCTCAACATCATTAATCATTAGAGAAATGCAAATCAAAACTACAATGAGATATCATCTCACACCAGTCAGAATGGCCATCATCAAAAAATCTAGAAACAATAAATGCTGGAGAGGGTGTGGAGAAAAGGGAACACTCTTGCACTGCTGGTGGGAATGTGAATTGGTTCAGCCACTATGGAGAACAGTATGGAGGTTCCTTAAAAAACTACAAATAGAATTACCATATGACCCAGCAATCCCACTACTGGGCATATACCCTGGGAAAACCAAAATTCAAACAGAGTCATGTACCAAAATGTTCATTGCAGCTCTATTTACAATAGCCCGGAGATGGAAACAACCTAAGCGCCCATCATCGGATGAATGGATAAAGAAAATGTGGCACATATATACAATGGAATATTACTCAGCCTTAAAAAGAAATGAAATTGAGCTATTTGTAATGAGATGGATAGACCTAGAGTCTGTCATACAGAGTGAAGTAAGTAGGAAAGAAAAAGACAAATACCGTATGCTAACACATATATATGGAATTTAAGGGGAAAAATAATGTCATGAAGAACCTAGGGGTAAGACAGGAATAAAGACGCAGACCTACTGGAGAACGGACTTGAGGATATGGGGAGGGGGAGGGGTGAGCTTTGACAGGGCGAGAGAGAGTCATGGACATATACACACTAACAAACGTAGTAAGGTAGATAGCTAGTGGGAAGCAGCCGCAAGGCACAGGGATATTAGCTTGGTGCTTTGTGACAGCCTGGAGGGGTGGGATAGGGAGAGTGGGAGGGAGGGAGACGCAAGAGGGAAGACATATGGGAACATATGTATATGTATAACTGATTCACTTTGTTATAAAGCAGAAACTAACACACCATTGTAAAGCAATTATACCCCAATAAAGATGTTTAAAAAAAAGAACAACACAATGACAGTGAAATAGAGAGCAATTCTTAAATAATTCATTCAGGGCTTGTGATGCAACCTGGATTTACCACATCTACAACCAGAACTGGTTGAGACATAAGGCTGAACACTTCGGGCTGATAGCATTGGTGATGTTTGGTGAGCAAACGCAGACCCTTTGAAGTCATACTGCATGGTACCCATTCCATGGGTCCGAACTCGCCCGGTTTAAGGGATTCTTCCTTCAGCTAAAACATGCATGGGAAACCCGGAGTATGTTCCACCGTGTGATTGGGAAACGTTTTCAAATGCATCTCAGGTTTCATCCCCTGGTACTCGGGTGCACCGTTCCAGACACTTTACTAAAACTCTCCCCACTTGGAAAGTCAGTGCCTTTAACCTCCTGTTTGGCACAGTTTACAATTTCTGCGCAAAATGAACAGGAATAGGGAGAAGCAATGAGAGACTAGCTGTAGGTGTCTGCACGGGCAAATGGAACGCTCATTTCCCACCAGGAAGAGGAATTAACCAAAGGCTCAGCGTGCCCTGCCGGAACCAGATTAGGGCCTGAAGCAATCCTGCGGTTTTGCGGCCAGCTCACAAGAAAGCGAGTTGAAGAAAGGAGCTCAGGGGCACTGTAATTCACAATCCTGCAGAGTTATGAATGACAGCTATCGTCCAAAAATGTATTGAAGTAAGTTTTCGAAGAGGACTTGAAATTGGGGCAGAATTTCAGGAAAACGATTTCAGGAGGTAGACTGGAATTGCACTTAAAGCATAGGAAAAGAGGCAGAATGTCCACAATGATGCACTTGGCCAAAAAGGGCGTATGCGTTTTTTCCTGAATATATTCAGGAAAAAACGCATACGCACTTTTTGGACAACCAAGCAAGCGTGTAAAGGAAATCTGCACTACAATGAAGTCTCACTGCCCCCCGGTCAAAAGGGCCATCTGAAAAAAGTGTAAAATCCAGAAAGGCAGAACAGGTCATGGAGAACAGGGAGCCTTGTTATGCTGATGGGCGGGATGTAAATTGCCAACAGCCACTCTGGAGAAGTGTATGGTGTTTCCTGAAACACGTAGGAAACAAAGCAACACAGCCTATGGCACTTCCACTTAGGTCCTATAGCTTAGGGAAATTAAAATCAAAAACACACAGCCACCGCAAAGTTTGGGACGGCTCTGTTTACAAGAACCTCGTCTACGGTACAAGTTAAATATCCGAGAAAGCAAAAAATGGATAAAGAAGTTGTGGTACGTACGTACAATGGAATATCACTCAGCAATGAGATCTACGTCATCAGGCCCGTAGCGGCATAATGAGTGGATTCAGGTACGACGATTCTACGAGAAATAAGTCACACAGAAAAAGAAACATCATAAGATATCACTAATACACGGAACATAAACTTGGCTACACATGAACTGAATTACAAAACAGAACAGGGTCTCAAATTTAGAAAACCAACTTATGCTTGCTTATGGGGAAAGGTGAGTTGGGGTGCTGCATCAAACCAGAGATTGAAATGAGCACAGATACCGTTCCATAAGCCAAATATATAATAGACAAGACCTACTCCTTGCTCAACGAAATGGAATCAACACCCCATATTCAACGCCTGGGAATATACCTGACAAGTAAGAATCTTAAGACCCATGGATTTATATGTCTAAATAAGGAAGTCAAGCGTGTGTACAGTGGCCTAAACGCAGCAGTGAAAATCCGATAAATCCCATTAACAAAATAAATTTCACAAACAAAACACAATGACATGCAAATGAAGCAAATGACAAAGGATTAATCTCCAAAATTTACAAGCAGCTCATGCAGCTCAATAACAAAAAAACAAACAACCCAATCCAAAAATGGGCAGAAGACCTAAATAGACATTTCTCCAAAGAAGATATACAGAATGGCAACAAACACATGAAAGAATGCTCAACATCATTAATCATTAGAGAAATGCAAATCAAAACTACAATGAGATATCATCTCACACCAGTCAGAATGGCCATCATCAAAAAATCTAGAAACAATAAATGCTGGAGAGGGTGTGGAGAAAAGGGAACACTCTTGCACTGCTGGTGGGAATGTGAATTGGTTCAGCCACTATGGAGAACAGTATGGAGGTTCCTTAAAAAACTACAAATAGAATTACCATATGACCCAGCAATCCCACTACTGGGCATATACCCTGGGAAAACCAAAATTCAAACAGAGTCATGTACCAAAATGTTCATTGCAGCTCTATTTACAATAGCCCGGAGATGGAAACAACCTAAGCGCCCATCATCGGATGAATGGATAAAGAAAATGTGGCACATATATACAATGGAATATTACTCAGCCTTATAAAGAAATGAAATTGAGCTATTTGTAATGAGATGGATAGACCTAGAGTCTGTCATACAGAGTGAATTAAGTCAGAAAGAAAAAGACAAATACCGTATGCTAACACATATATATGGAATTTAAGGGGAAAAATAATGTCATGAAGAACCTAGGGGTAAGACAGGAATAAAGACGCAGACCTACTGGAGAACGGACTTGAGGATATGGGGAGGGGGAGGGGTGAGCTTTGACAGGGCGAGAGAGAGTCATGGACATATACACACTAACAAACGTAGTAAGGTAGATAGCTAGTGGGAAGCAGCCGCAAGGCACAGGGATATTAGCTTGGTGCTTTGTGACAGCCTGGAGGGGTGGGATAGGGAGAGTGGGAGGGAGGGAGACGCAAGAGGGAAGACATATGGGAACATATGTATATGTATAACTGATTCACTTTGTTATAAAGCAGAAACTAACACACCATTGTAAAGCAATTATACCCCAATAAAGATGTTTAAAAAAAAAAAAACACAATGACAGTGAAATAGAGAGCAATTCTTAAATAATTCATTCAGGGCTTGTGATGCAACCTGGATTTACCACATCTACACCCAGAGCTGGTTGAGACATAAGGCTGAACACTTCGGGCTGATAGCATTGGTGATGTTTGGTGAGCAAACGCAGACCCTTAGAACTCATACTGCATGGTACCCATTCCATGGGTCCGAACTCTCCAGGTTTAAGGGATTCTTCCTTCAGCTAAAACATGCATGGGAAACCCGGAGTATGTTCCACCGTGTGATTGGGAAACGTTTTCAAATGCATCTCAGGTTTCATCCCCTGGTACTCGGGTGCACCATTCCAGACACTTTACTAACACTCTCCCCACTTGGAAAGTCAGTGCCTTTAACCTTCTGTTTGGCACAGTTTGCAATTTCTGCGCAAGATGAACCGGAATAGGGAGAACCAATGGAGACTAGCTGTAGGTGTCTGCACGGGCAAATGGAACGCTCATTTCCCAACAGGAAGAGGAATTAACCAAAGGCTCAGCGTGCCCTGCCGGAACCAGATCAGGGCCTGAAGCAATCCTGCGGTTTTGCGGCCAGCTCACAAGAAAGCGAGTTGAAGAAAGGAGCTCAGGGGCACTGTAATTCACAATCCTGCAGAGTTATGTATGACAGCTATCGTCCAAAAATGTATTGAAGTAAGTTTTCGAAGAGGACTTGAAAGTGGGGCAGAATTTCAGGAAAACGATTTCAGGAGGTAGACTGGAATTGCACTTAAAGCATAGGAAAAGAGGCAGAATGTCCACAATGATGCACTTGGCCAAAAAGGGCGTATGCGTTTTTTCCTGAATATATTCAGGAAAAAACGCATACGCACTTTTTGGACAACCAAGCAAGCGTGTAAAGGAAATCTGCACTACAATGAAGTCTCACTGCCCCCCGGTCAAAAGGGCCATCTGAAAAAAGTGTAAAATCCAAAAAGGCAGAACAGGTCATGGAGAACAGGGAGCCTTGTTATGCTGATGGGCGGGATGTAAATTGCCAACAGCCACTCTGGAGAAGTGTATGGTGTTTCCTGAAACACGTAGGAAACAAAGCAACACAGCCTATGGCACTTCCACTTAGGTCCTATAGCTTAGGGAAATTAAAATCAAAAACACACAGCCACCGCAAAGTTTGGGACGGCTCTGTTTACAAGAACCTCGTCTACGGTACAAGTTAAATATCCGAGAAAGCAAAAAATGGATAAAGAAGTTGTGGTACGTACGTACAATGGAATATCACTCAGCAATGAGATCTACGTCATCAGGCCCGTAGCGGCATAATGAGTGGATTCAGGTACGACGATTCTACGAGAAATAAGTCACACAGAAAAAGAAACATCATAAGATATCACTAATACACGGAACATAAACTTGGCTACACATGAACTGAATTACAAAACAGAACAGGGTCTCAAATTTAGAAAACCAACTTATGCTTGCTTATGGGGAAAGGTGAGTTGGGGTGCTGCATCAAACCAGAGATTGAAATGAGCACAGATACCGTTCCATAAGCCAAATATATAATAGACAAGACCTACTCCTTGCTCAACGAAATGGAATCAACACCCCATATTCAACGCCTGGGAATATACCTGACAAGTAAGAATCTTAAGACCCATGGATTTATATGTCTAAATAAGGAAGTCAAGCGTGTGTACAGTGGCCTAAACGCAGCAGTGAAAATCCGATAAATCCCATTAACAAAATAAATTTCACAAACAAAACACAATGACATGCAAATGAAGCAAATGACAAAGGATTAATCTCCAAAATTTACAAGCAGCTCATGCAGCTCAATAACAAAAAAACAAACAACCCAATCCAAAAATGGGCAGAAGACCTAAATAGACATTTCTCCAAAGAAGATATACAGAATGGCAACAAACACATGAAAGAATGCTCAACATCATTAATCATTAGAGAAATGCAAATCAAAACTACAATGAGATATCATCTCACACCAGTCAGAATGGCCATCATCAAAAAATCTAGAAACAATAAATGCTGGAGAGGGTGTGGAGAAAAGGGAACACTCTTGCACTGCTGGTGGGAATGTGAATTGGTTCAGCCACTATGGAGAACAGTATGGAGGTTCCTTAAAAAACTACAAATAGAATTACCATATGACCCAGCAATCCCACTACTGGGCATATACCCTGGGAAAACCAAAATTCAAACAGAGTCATGTACCAAAATGTTCATTGCAGCTCTATTTACAATAGCCCGGAGATGGAAACAACCTAAGCGCCCATCATCGGATGAATGGATAAAGAAAATGTGGCACATATATACAATGGAATATTACTCAGCCTTAAAAAGAAATGAAATTGAGCTATTTGTAATGAGATGGATAGACCTAGAGTCTGTCATACAGAGTGAAGTAAGTAGGAAAGAAAAAGACAAATACCGTATGCTAACACATATATATGGAATTTAAGGGGAAAAATAATGTCATGAAGAACCTAGGGGTAAGACAGGAATAAAGACGCAGACCTACTGGAGAACGGACTTGAGGATATGGGGAGGGGGAGGGGTGAGCTTTGACAGGGCGAGAGAGAGTCATGGACATATACACACTAACAAACGTAGTAAGGTAGATAGCTAGTGGGAAGCAGCCGCAAGGCACAGGGATATTAGCTTGGTGCTTTGTGACAGCCTGGAGGGGTGGGATAGGGAGAGTGGGAGGGAGGGAGACGCAAGAGGGAAGACATATGGGAACATATGTATATGTATAACTGATTCACTTTGTTATAAAGCAGAAACTAACACACCATTGTAAAGCAATTATACCCCAATAAAGATGTTTAAAAAAAAGAACAACACAATGACAGTGAAATAGAGAGCAATTCTTAAATAATTCATTCAGGGCTTGTGATGCAACCTGGATTTACCACATCTACAACCAGAACTGGTTGAGACATAAGGCTGAACACTTCGGGCTGATAGCATTGGTGATGTTTGGTGAGCAAACGCAGACCCTTTGAAGTCATACTGCATGGTACCCATTCCATGGGTCCGAACTCGCCCGGTTTAAGGGATTCTTCCTTCAGCTAAAACATGCATGGGAAACCCGGAGTATGTTCCACCGTGTGATTGGGAAACGTTTTCAAATGCATCTCAGGTTTCATCCCCTGGTACTCGGGTGCACCGTTCCAGACACTTTACTAAAACTCTCCCCACTTGGAAAGTCAGTGCCTTTAACCTCCTGTTTGGCACAGTTTACAATTTCTGCGCAAAATGAACAGGAATAGGGAGAAGCAATGAGAGACTAGCTGTAGGTGTCTGCACGGGCAAATGGAACGCTCATTTCCCACCAGGAAGAGGAATTAACCAAAGGCTCAGCGTGCCCTGCCGGAACCAGATTAGGGCCTGAAGAAATCCTGCGGTTTTGCGGCCAGCTCACAAGAAAGCGAGTTGAAGAAAGGAGCTCAGGGGCACTGTAATTCACAATCCTGCAGAGTTATGAATGACAGCTATCGTCCAAAAATGTATTGAAGTAAGTTTTCGAAGAGGACTTGAAATTGGGGCAGAATTTCAGGAAAACGATTTCAGGAGGTAGACTGGAATTGCACTTAAAGCATAGGAAAAGAGGCAGAATGTCCACAATGATGCACTTGGCCAAAAAGGGCGTATGCGTTTTTTCCTGAATATATTCAGGAAAAAACGCATACGCACTTTTTGGACAACCAAGCAAGCGTGTAAAGGAAATCTGCACTACAATGAAGTCTCACTGCCCCCCGGTCAAAAGGGCCATCTGAAAAAAGTGTAAAATCCAGAAAGGCAGAACAGGTCATGGAGAACAGGGAGCCTTGTTATGCTGATGGGCGGGATGTAAATTGCCAACAGCCACTCTGGAGAAGTGTATGGTGTTTCCTGAAACACGTAGGAAACAAAGCAACACAGCCTATGGCACTTCCACTTAGGTCCTATAGCTTAGGGAAATTAAAATCAAAAACACACAGCCACCGCAAAGTTTGGGACGGCTCTGTTTACAAGAACCTCGTCTACGGTACAAGTTAAATATCCGAGAAAGCAAAAAATGGATAAAGAAGTTGTGGTACGTACGTACAATGGAATATCACTCAGCAATGAGATCTACGTCATCAGGCCCGTAGCGGCATAATGAGTGGATTCAGGTACGACGATTCTACGAGAAATAAGTCACACAGAAAAAGAAACATCATAAGATATCACTAATACACGGAACATAAACTTGGCTACACATGAACTGAATTACAAAACAGAACAGGGTCTCAAATTTAGAAAACCAACTTATGCTTGCTTATGGGGAAAGGTGAGTTGGGGTGCTGCATCAAACCAGAGATTGAAATGAGCACAGATACCGTTCCATAAGCCAAATATATAATAGACAAGACCTACTCCTTGCTCAACGAAATGGAATCAACACCCCATATTCAACGCCTGGGAATATACCTGACAAGTAAGAATCTTAAGACCCATGGATTTATATGTCTAAATAAGGAAGTCAAGCGTGTGTACAGTGGCCTAAACGCAGCAGTGAAAATCCGATAAATCCCATTAACAAAATAAATTTCACAAACAAAACACAATGACATGCAAATGAAGCAAATGACAAAGGATTAATCTCCAAAATTTACAAGCAGCTCATGCAGCTCAATAACAAAAAAACAAACAACCCAATCCAAAAATGGGCAGAAGACCTAAATAGACATTTCTCCAAAGAAGATATACAGAATGGCAACAAACACATGAAAGAATGCTCAACATCATTAATCATTAGAGAAATGCAAATCAAAACTACAATGAGATATCATCTCACACCAGTCAGAATGGCCATCATCAAAAAATCTAGAAACAATAAATGCTGGAGAGGGTGTGGAGAAAAGGGAACACTCTTGCACTGCTGGTGGGAATGTGAATTGGTTCAGCCACTATGGAGAACAGTATGGAGGTTCCTTAAAAAACTACAAATAGAATTACCATATGACCCAGCAATCCCACTACTGGGCATATACCCTGGGAAAACCAAAATTCAAACAGAGTCATGTACCAAAATGTTCATTGCAGCTCTATTTACAATAGCCCGGAGATGGAAACAACCTAAGCGCCCATCATCGGATGAATGGATAAAGAAAATGTGGCACATATATACAATGGAATATTACTCAGCCTTATAAAGAAATGAAATTGAGCTATTTGTAATGAGATGGATAGACCTAGAGTCTGTCATACAGAGTGAATTAAGTCAGAAAGAAAAAGACAAATACCGTATGCTAACACATATATATGGAATTTAAGGGGAAAAATAATGTCATGAAGAACCTAGGGGTAAGACAGGAATAAAGACGCAGACCTACTGGAGAACGGACTTGAGGATATGGGGAGGGGGAGGGGTGAGCTTTGACAGGGCGAGAGAGAGTCATGGACATATACACACTAACAAACGTAGTAAGGTAGATAGCTAGTGGGAAGCAGCCGCAAGGCACAGGGATATTAGCTTGGTGCTTTGTGACAGCCTGGAGGGGTGGGATAGGGAGAGTGGGAGGGAGGGAGACGCAAGAGGGAAGACATATGGGAACATATGTATATGTATAACTGATTCACTTTGTTATAAAGCAGAAACTAACACACCATTGTAAAGCAATTATACCCCAATAAAGATGTTTAAAAAAAAAAAACACAATGACAGTGAAATAGAGAGCAATTCTTAAATAATTCATTCAGGGCTTGTGATGCAACCTGGATTTACCACATCTACACCCAGAGCTGGTTGAGACATAAGGCTGAACACTTCGGGCTGATAGCATTGGTGATGTTTGGTGAGCAAACGCAGACCCTTAGAACTCATACTGCATGGTACCCATTCCATGGGTCCGAACTCTCCAGGTTTAAGGGATTCTTCCTTCAGCTAAAACATGCATGGGAAACCCGGAGTATGTTCCACCGTGTGATTGGGAAACGTTTTCAAATGCATCTCAGGTTTCATCCCCTGGTACTCGGGTGCACCATTCCAGACACTTTACTAACACTCTCCCCACTTGGAAAGTCAGTGCCTTTAACCTTCTGTTTGGCACAGTTTGCAATTTCTGCGCAAGATGAACCGGAATAGGGAGAACCAATGGAGACTAGCTGTAGGTGTCTGCACGGGCAAATGGAACGCTCATTTCCCAACAGGAAGAGGAATTAACCAAAGGCTCAGCGTGCCCTGCCGGAACCAGATCAGGGCCTGAAGCAATCCTGCGGTTTTGCGGCCAGCTCACAAGAAAGCGAGTTGAAGAAAGGAGCTCAGGGGCACTGTAATTCACAATCCTGCAGAGTTATGTATGACAGCTATCGTCCAAAAATGTATTGAAGTAAGTTTTCGAAGAGGACTTGAAAGTGGGGCAGAATTTCAGGAAAACGATTTCAGGAGGTAGACTGGAATTGCACTTAAAGCATAGGAAAAGAGGCAGAATGTCCACAATGATGCACTTGGCCAAAAAGGGCGTATGCGTTTTTTCCTGAATATATTCAGGAAAAAACGCATACGCACTTTTTGGACAACCAAGCAAGCGTGTAAAGGAAATCTGCACTACAATGAAGTCTCACTGCCCCCCGGTCAAAAGGGCCATCTGAAAAAAGTGTAAAATCCAGAAAGGCAGAACAGGTCATGGAGAACAGGGAGCCTTGTTATGCTGATGGGCGGGATGTAAATTGCCAACAGCCACTCTGGAGAAGTGTATGGTGTTTCCTGAAACACGTAGGAAACAAAGCAACACAGCCTATGGCACTTCCACTTAGGTCCTATAGCTTAGGGAAATTAAAATCAAAAACACACAGCCACCGCAAAGTTTGGGACGGCTCTGTTTACAAGAACCTCGTCTACGGTACAAGTTAAATATCCGAGAAAGCAAAAAATGGATAAAGAAGTTGTGGTACGTACGTACAATGGAATATCACTCAGCAATGAGATCTACGTCATCAGGCCCGTAGCGGCATAATGAGTGGATTCAGGTACGACGATTCTACGAGAAATAAGTCACACAGAAAAAGAAACATCATAAGATATCACTAATACACGGAACATAAACTTGGCTACACATGAACTGAATTACAAAACAGAACAGGGTCTCAAATTTAGAAAACCAACTTATGCTTGCTTATGGGGAAAGGTGAGTTGGGGTGCTGCATCAAACCAGAGATTGAAATGAGCACAGATACCGTTCCATAAGCCAAATATATAATAGACAAGACCTACTCCTTGCTCAACGAAATGGAATCAACACCCCATATTCAACGCCTGGGAATATACCTGACAAGTAAGAATCTTAAGACCCATGGATTTATATGTCTAAATAAGGAAGTCAAGCGTGTGTACAGTGGCCTAAACGCAGCAGTGAAAATCCGATAAATCCCATTAACAAAATAAATTTCACAAACAAAACACAATGACATGCAAATGAAGCAAATGACAAAGGATTAATCTCCAAAATTTACAAGCAGCTCATGCAGCTCAATAACAAAAAAACAAACAACCCAATCCAAAAATGGGCAGAAGACCTAAATAGACATTTCTCCAAAGAAGATATACAGAATGGCAACAAACACATGAAAGAATGCTCAACATCATTAATCATTAGAGAAATGCAAATCAAAACTACAATGAGATATCATCTCACACCAGTCAGAATGGCCATCATCAAAAAATCTAGAAACAATAAATGCTGGAGAGGGTGTGGAGAAAAGGGAACACTCTTGCACTGCTGGTGGGAATGTGAATTGGTTCAGCCACTATGGAGAACAGTATGGAGGTTCCTTAAAAAACTACAAATAGAATTACCATATGACCCAGCAATCCCACTACTGGGCATATACCCTGGGAAAACCAAAATTCAAACAGAGTCATGTACCAAAATGTTCATTGCAGCTCTATTTACAATAGCCCAGAGATGGAAACAACCTAAGCGCCCATCATCGGATGAATGGATAAAGAAAATGTGGCACATATATACAATGGAATATTACTCAGCCTTAAAAAGAAATGAAATTGAGCTATTTGTAATGAGATGGATAGACCTAGAGTCTGTCATACAGAGTGAAGTAAGTAGGAAAGAAAAAGACAAATACCGTATGCTAACACATATATATGGAATTTAAGGGGAAAAATAATGTCATGAAGAACCTAGGGGTAAGACAGGAATAAAGACGCAGACCTACTGGAGAACGGACTTGAGGATATGGGGAGGGGGAGGGGTGAGCTTTGACAGGGCGAGAGAGAGTCATGGACATATACACACTAACAAACGTAGTAAGGTAGATAGCTAGTGGGAAGCAGCCGCAAGGCACAGGGATATTAGCTTGGTGCTTTGTGACAGCCTGGAGGGGTGGGATAGGGAGAGTGGGAGGGAGGGAGACGCAAGAGGGAAGACATATGGGAACATATGTATATGTATAACTGATTCACTTTGTTATAAAGCAGAAACTAACACACCATTGTAAAGCAATTATACCCCAATAAAGATGTTTAAAAAAAAGAACAACACAATGACAGTGAAATAGAGAGCAATTCTTAAATAATTCATTCAGGGCTTGTGATGCAACCTGGATTTACCACATCTACAACCAGAACTGGTTGAGACATAAGGCTGAACACTTCGGGCTGATAGCATTGGTGATGTTTGGTGAGCAAACGCAGACCCTTTGAAGTCATACTGCATGGTACCCATTCCATGGGTCCGAACTCGCCCGGTTTAAGGGATTCTTCCTTCAGCTAAAACATGCATGGGAAACCCGGAGTATGTTCCACCGTGTGATTGGGAAACGTTTTCAAATGCATCTCAGGTTTCATCCCCTGGTACTCGGGTGCACCGTTCCAGACACTTTACTAAAACTCTCCCCACTTGGAAAGTCAGTGCCTTTAACCTCCTGTTTGGCACAGTTTACAATTTCTGCGCAAAATGAACAGGAATAGGGAGAAGCAATGAGAGACTAGCTGTAGGTGTCTGCACGGGCAAATGGAACGCTCATTTCCCACCAGGAAGAGGAATTAACCAAAGGCTCAGCGTGCCCTGCCGGAACCAGATTAGGGCCTGAAGCAATCCTGCGGTTTTGCGGCCAGCTCACAAGAAAGCGAGTTGAAGAAAGGAGCTCAGGGGCACTGTAATTCACAATCCTGCAGAGTTATGAATGACAGCTATCGTCCAAAAATGTATTGAAGTAAGTTTTCGAAGAGGACTTGAAATTGGGGCAGAATTTCAGGAAAACGATTTCAGGAGGTAGACTGGAATTGCACTTAAAGCATAGGAAAAGAGGCAGAATGTCCACAATGATGCACTTGGCCAAAAAGGGCGTATGCGTTTTTTCCTGAATATATTCAGGAAAAAACGCATACGCACTTTTTGGACAACCAAGCAAGCGTGTAAAGGAAATCTGCACTACAATGAAGTCTCACTGCCCCCCGGTCAAAAGGGCCATCTGAAAAAAGTGTAAAATCCAGAAAGGCAGAACAGGTCATGGAGAACAGGGAGCCTTGTTATGCTGATGGGCGGGATGTAAATTGCCAACAGCCACTCTGGAGAAGTGTATGGTGTTTCCTGAAACACGTAGGAAACAAAGCAACACAGCCTATGGCACTTCCACTTAGGTCCTATAGCTTAGGGAAATTAAAATCAAAAACACACAGCCACCGCAAAGTTTGGGACGGCTCTGTTTACAAGAACCTCGTCTACGGTACAAGTTAAATATCCGAGAAAGCAAAAAATGGATAAAGAAGTTGTGGTACGTACGTACAATGGAATATCACTCAGCAATGAGATCTACGTCATCAGGCCCGTAGCGGCATAATGAGTGGATTCAGGTACGACGATTCTACGAGAAATAAGTCACACAGAAAAAGAAACATCATAAGATATCACTAATACACGGAACATAAACTTGGCTACACATGAACTGAATTACAAAACAGAACAGGGTCTCAAATTTAGAAAACCAACTTATGCTTGCTTATGGGGAAAGGTGAGTTGGGGTGCTGCATCAAACCAGAGATTGAAATGAGCACAGATACCGTTCCATAAGCCAAATATATAATAGACAAGACCTACTCCTTGCTCAACGAAATGGAATCAACACCCCATATTCAACGCCTGGGAATATACCTGACAAGTAAGAATCTTAAGACCCATGGATTTATATGTCTAAATAAGGAAGTCAAGCGTGTGTACAGTGGCCTAAACGCAGCAGTGAAAATCCGATAAATCCCATTAACAAAATAAATTTCACAAACAAAACACAATGACATGCAAATGAAGCAAATGACAAAGGATTAATCTCCAAAATTTACAAGCAGCTCATGCAGCTCAATAACAAAAAAACAAACAACCCAATCCAAAAATGGGCAGAAGACCTAAATAGACATTTCTCCAAAGAAGATATACAGAATGGCAACAAACACATGAAAGAATGCTCAACATCATTAATCATTAGAGAAATGCAAATCAAAACTACAATGAGATATCATCTCACACCAGTCAGAATGGCCATCATCAAAAAATCTAGAAACAATAAATGCTGGAGAGGGTGTGGAGAAAAGGGAACACTCTTGCACTGCTGGTGGGAATGTGAATTGGTTCAGCCACTATGGAGAACAGTATGGAGGTTCCTTAAAAAACTACAAATAGAATTACCATATGACCCAGCAATCCCACTACTGGGCATATACCCTGGGAAAACCAAAATTCAAACAGAGTCATGTACCAAAATGTTCATTGCAGCTCTATTTACAATAGCCCGGAGATGGAAACAACCTAAGCGCCCATCATCGGATGAATGGATAAAGAAAATGTGGCACATATATACAATGGAATATTACTCAGCCTTATAAAGAAATGAAATTGAGCTATTTGTAATGAGATGGATAGACCTAGAGTCTGTCATACAGAGTGAATTAAGTCAGAAAGAAAAAGACAAATACCGTATGCTAACACATATATATGGAATTTAAGGGGAAAAATAATGTCATGAAGAACCTAGGGGTAAGACAGGAATAAAGACGCAGACCTACTGGAGAACGGACTTGAGGATATGGGGAGGGGGAGGGGTGAGCTTTGACAGGGCGAGAGAGAGTCATGGACATATACACACTAACAAACGTAGTAAGGTAGATAGCTAGTGGGAAGCAGCCGCAAGGCACAGGGATATTAGCTTGGTGCTTTGTGACAGCCTGGAGGGGTGGGATAGGGAGAGTGGGAGGGAGGGAGACGCAAGAGGGAAGACATATGGGAACATATGTATATGTATAACTGATTCACTTTGTTATAAAGCAGAAACTAACACACCATTGTAAAGCAATTATACCCCAATAAAGATGTTTAAAAAAAAAAAACACAATGACAGTGAAATAGAGAGCAATTCTTAAATAATTCATTCAGGGCTTGTGATGCAACCTGGATTTACCACATCTACACCCAGAGCTGGTTGAGACATAAGGCTGAACACTTCGGGCTGATAGCATTGGTGATGTTTGGTGAGCAAACGCAGACCCTTAGAACTCATACTGCATGGTACCCATTCCATGGGTCCGAACTCTCCAGGTTTAAGGGATTCTTCCTTCAGCTAAAACATGCATGGGAAACCCGGAGTATGTTCCACCGTGTGATTGGGAAACGTTTTCAAATGCATCTCAGGTTTCATCCCCTGGTACTCGGGTGCACCATTCCAGACACTTTACTAACACTCTCCCCACTTGGAAAGTCAGTGCCTTTAACCTTCTGTTTGGCACAGTTTGCAATTTCTGCGCAAGATGAACCGGAATAGGGAGAACCAATGGAGACTAGCTGTAGGTGTCTGCACGGGCAAATGGAACGCTCATTTCCCAACAGGAAGAGGAATTAACCAAAGGCTCAGCGTGCCCTGCCGGAACCAGATCAGGGCCTGAAGCAATCCTGCGGTTTTGCGGCCAGCTCACAAGAAAGCGAGTTGAAGAAAGGAGCTCAGGGGCACTGTAATTCACAATCCTGCAGAGTTATGTATGACAGCTATCGTCCAAAAATGTATTGAAGTAAGTTTTCGAAGAGGACTTGAAAGCGGGGCAGAATTTCAGGAAAACGATTTCAGGAGGTAGACTGGAATTGCACTTAAAGCATAGGAAAAGAGGCAGAATGTCCACAATGATGCACTTGGCCAAAAAGGGCGTATGCGTTTTTTCCTGAATATATTCAGGAAAAAACGCATACGCACTTTTTGGACAACCAAGCAAGCGTGTAAAGGAAATCTGCACTACAATGAAGTCTCACTGCCCCCCGGTCAAAAGGGCCATCTGAAAAAAGTGTAAAATCCAAAAAGGCAGAACAGGTCATGGAGAACAGGGAGCCTTGTTATGCTGATGGGCGGGATGTAAATTGCCAACAGCCACTCTGGAGAAGTGTATGGTGTTTCCTGAAACACGTAGGAAACAAAGCAACACAGCCTATGGCACTTCCACTTAGGTCCTATAGCTTAGGGAAATTAAAATCAAAAACACACAGCCACCGCAAAGTTTGGGACGGCTCTGTTTACAAGAACCTCGTCTACGGTACAAGTTAAATATCCGAGAAAGCAAAAAATGGATAAAGAAGTTGTGGTACGTACGTACAATGGAATATCACTCAGCAATGAGATCTACGTCATCAGGCCCGTAGCGGCATAATGAGTGGATTCAGGTACGACGATTCTACGAGAAATAAGTCACACAGAAAAAGAAACATCATAAGATATCACTAATACACGGAACATAAACTTGGCTACACATGAACTGAATTACAAAACAGAACAGGGTCTCAAATTTAGAAAACCAACTTATGCTTGCTTATGGGGAAAGGTGAGTTGGGGTGCTGCATCAAACCAGAGATTGAAATGAGCACAGATACCGTTCCATAAGCCAAATATATAATAGACAAGACCTACTCCTTGCTCAACGAAATGGAATCAACACCCCATATTCAACGCCTGGGAATATACCTGACAAGTAAGAATCTTAAGACCCATGGATTTATATGTCTAAATAAGGAAGTCAAGCGTGTGTACAGTGGCCTAAACGCAGCAGTGAAAATCCGATAAATCCCATTAACAAAATAAATTTCACAAACAAAACACAATGACATGCAAATGAAGCAAATGACAAAGGATTAATCTCCAAAATTTACAAGCAGCTCATGCAGCTCAATAACAAAAAAACAAACAACCCAATCCAAAAATGGGCAGAAGACCTAAATAGACATTTCTCCAAAGAAGATATACAGAATGCCAACAAACACATGAAAGAATGCTCAACATCATTAATCATTAGAGAAATGCAAATCAAAACTACAATGAGATATCATCTCACACCAGTCAGAATGGCCATCATCAAAAAATCTAGAAACAATAAATGCTGGAGAGGGTGTGGAGAAAAGGGAACACTCTTGCACTGCTGGTGGGAATGTGAATTGGTTCAGCCACTATGGAGAACAGTATGGAGGTTCCTTAAAAAACTACAAATAGAATTACCATATGACCCAGCAATCCCACTACTGGGCATATACCCTGGGAAAACCAAAATTCAAACAGAGTCATGTACCAAAATGTTCATTGCAGCTCTATTTACAATAGCCCGGAGATGGAAACAACCTAAGCGCCCATCATCGGATGAATGGATAAAGAAAATGTGGCACATATATACAATGGAATATTACTCAGCCTTATAAAGAAATGAAATTGAGCTATTTGTAATGAGATGGATAGACCTAGAGTCTGTCATACAGAGTGAATTAAGTCAGAAAGAAAAAGACAAATACCGTATGCTAACACATATATATGGAATTTAAGGGGAAAAATAATGTCATGAAGAACCTAGGGGTAAGACAGGAATAAAGACGCAGACCTACTGGAGAACGGACTTGAGGATATGGGGAGGGGGAGGGGTGAGCTTTGACAGGGCGAGAGAGAGTCATGGACATATACACACTAACAAACGTAGTAAGGTAGATAGCTAGTGGGAAGCAGCCGCAAGGCACAGGGATATTAGCTTGGTGCTTTGTGACAGCCTGGAGGGGTGGGATAGGGAGAGTGGGAGGGAGGGAGACGCAAGAGGGAAGACATATGGGAACATATGTATATGTATAACTGATTCACTTTGTTATAAAGCAGAAACTAACACACCATTGTAAAGCAATTATACCCCAATAAAGATGTTTAAAAAAAAAAAACACAATGACAGTGAAATAGAGAGCAATTCTTAAATAATTCATTCAGGGCTTGTGATGCAACCTGGATTTACCACATCTACACCCAGAGCTGGTTGAGACATAAGGCTGAACACTTCGGGCTGATAGCATTGGTGATGTTTGGTGAGCAAACGCAGACCCTTAGAACTCATACTGCATGGTACCCATTCCATGGGTCCGAACTCTCCAGGTTTAAGGGATTCTTCCTTCAGCTAAAACATGCATGGGAAACCCGGAGTATGTTCCACCGTGTGATTGGGAAACGTTTTCAAATGCATCTCAGGTTTCATCCCCTGGTACTCGGGTGCACCATTCCAGACACTTTACTAACACTCTCCCCACTTGGAAAGTCAGTGCCTTTAACCTTCTGTTTGGCACAGTTTGCAATTTCTGCGCAAGATGAACCGGAATAGGGAGAACCAATGGAGACTAGCTGTAGGTGTCTGCACGGGCAAATGGAACGCTCATTTCCCAACAGGAAGAGGAATTAACCAAAGGCTCAGCGTGCCCTGCCGGAACCAGATCAGGGCCTGAAGCAATCCTGCGGTTTTGCGGCCAGCTCACAAGAAAGCGAGTTGAAGAAAGGAGCTCAGGGGCACTGTAATTCACAATCCTGCAGAGTTATGTATGACAGCTATCGTCCAAAAATGTATTGAAGTAAGTTTTCGAAGAGGACTTGAAAGTGGGGCAGAATTTCAGGAAAACGATTTCAGGAGGTAGACTGGAATTGCACTTAAAGCATAGGAAAAGAGGCAGAATGTCCACAATGATGCACTTGGCCAAAAAGGGCGTATGCGTTTTTTCCTGAATATATTCAGGAAAAAACGCATACGCACTTTTTGGACAACCAAGCAAGCGTGTAAAGGAAATCTGCACTACAATGAAGTCTCACTGCCCCCCGGTCAAAAGGGCCATCTGAAAAAAGTGTAAAATCCAGAAAGGCAGAACAGGTCATGGAGAACAGGGAGCCTTGTTATGCTGATGGGCGGGATGTAAATTGCCAACAGCCACTCTGGAGAAGTGTATGGTGTTTCCTGAAACACGTAGGAAACAAAGCAACACAGCCTATGGCACTTCCACTTAGGTCCTATAGCTTAGGGAAATTAAAATCAAAAACACACAGCCACCGCAAAGTTTGGGACGGCTCTGTTTACAAGAACCTCGTCTACGGTACAAGTTAAATATCCGAGAAAGCAAAAAATGGATAAAGAAGTTGTGGTACGTACGTACAATGGAATATCACTCAGCAATGAGATCTACGTCATCAGGCCCGTAGCGGCATAATGAGTGGATTCAGGTACGACGATTCTACGAGAAATAAGTCACACAGAAAAAGAAACATCATAAGATATCACTAATACACAGAACATAAACTTGGCTACACATGAACTGAATTACAAAACAGAACAGGGTCTCAAATTTAGAAAACCAACTTATGCTTGCTTATGGGGAAAGGTGAGTTGGGGTGCTGCATCAAACCAGAGATTGAAATGAGCACAGATACCGTTCCATAAGCCAAATATATAATAGACAAGACCTACTCCTTGCTCAACGAAATGGAATCAACACCCCATATTCAACGCCTGGGAATATACCTGACAAGTAAGAATCTTAAGACCCATGGATTTATATGTCTAAATAAGGAAGTCAAGCGTGTGTACAGTGGCCTAAACGCAGCAGTGAAAATCCGATAAATCCCATTAACAAAATAAATTTCACAAACAAAACACAATGACATGCAAATGAAGCAAATGACAAAGGATTAATCTCCAAAATTTACAAGCAGCTCATGCAGCTCAATAACAAAAAAACAAACAACCCAATCCAAAAATGGGCAGAAGACCTAAATAGACATTTCTCCAAAGAAGATATACAGAATGGCAACAAACACATGAAAGAATGCTCAACATCATTAATCATTAGAGAAATGCAAATCAAAACTACAATGAGATATCATCTCACACCAGTCAGAATGGCCATCATCAAAAAATCTAGAAACAATAAATGCTGGAGAGGGTGTGGAGAAAAGGGAACACTCTTGCACTGCTGGTGGGAATGTGAATTGGTTCAGCCACTATGGAGAACAGTATGGAGGTTCCTTAAAAAACTACAAATAGAATTACCATATGACCCAGCAATCCCACTACTGGGCATATACCCTGGGAAAACCAAAATTCAAACAGAGTCATGTACCAAAATGTTCATTGCAGCTCTATTTACAATAGCCCGGAGATGGAAACAACCTAAGCGCCCATCATCGGATGAATGGATAAAGAAAATGTGGCACATATATACAATGGAATATTACTCAGCCTTAAAAAGAAATGAAATTGAGCTATTTGTAATGAGATGGATAGACCTAGAGTCTGTCATACAGAGTGAAGTAAGTCAGAAAGAAAAAGACAAATACCGTATGCTAACACATATATATGGAATTTAAGGGGAAAAATAATGTCATGAAGAACCTAGGGGTAAGACAGGAATAAAGACGCAGACCTACTGGAGAACGGACTTGAGGATATGGGGAGGGGGAGGGGTGAGCTTTGACAGGGCGAGAGAGAGTCATGGACATATACACACTAACAAACGTAGTAAGGTAGATAGCTAGTGGGAAGCAGCCGCAAGGCACAGGGATATTAGCTTGGTGCTTTGTGACAGCCTGGAGGGGTGGGATAGGGAGAGTGGGAGGGAGGGAGACGCAAGAGGGAAGACATATGGGAACATATGTATATGTATAACTGATTCACTTTGTTATAAAGCAGAAACTAACACACCATTGTAAAGCAATTATACCCCAATAAAGATGTTTAAAAAAAAGAACAACACAATGACAGTGAAATAGAGAGCAATTCTTAAATAATTCATTCAGGGCTTGTGATGAAACCTGGATTTACCACATCTACAACCAGAACTGGTTGAGACATAAGGCTGAACACTTCGGGCTGATAGCATTGGTGATGTTTGGTGAGCAAACGCAGACCCTTTGAAGTCATACTGCATGGTACCCATTCCATGGGTCCGAACTCGCCCGGTTTAAGGGATTCTTCCTTCAGCTAAAACATGCATGGGAAACCCGGAGTATGTTCCACCGTGTGATTGGGAAACGTTTTCAAATGCATCTCAGGTTTCATCCCCTGGTACTCGGGTGCACCGTTCCAGACACTTTACTAAAACTCTCCCCACTTGGAAAGTCAGTGCCTTTAACCTCCTGTTTGGCACAGTTTACAATTTCTGCGCAAAATGAACAGGAATAGGGAGAAGCAATGAGAGACTAGCTGTAGGTGTCTGCACGGGCAAATGGAACGCTCATTTCCCACCAGGAAGAGGAATTAACCAAAGGCTCAGCGTGCCCTGCCGGAACCAGATTAGGGCCTGAAGCAATCCTGCGGTTTTGCGGCCAGCTCACAAGAAAGCGAGTTGAAGAAAGGAGCTCAGGGGCACTGTAATTCACAATCCTGCAGAGTTATGAATGACAGCTATCGTCCAAAAATGTATTGAAGTAAGTTTTCGAAGAGGACTTGAAATTGGGGCAGAATTTCAGGAAAACGATTTCAGGAGGTAGACTGGAATTGCACTTAAAGCATAGGAAAAGAGGCAGAATGTCCACAATGATGCACTTGGCCAAAAAGGGCGTATGCGTTTTTTCCTGAATATATTCAGGAAAAAACGCATACGCACTTTTTGGACAACCAAGAAAGCGTGTAAAGGAAATCTGCACTACAATGAAGTCTCACTGCCCCCCGGTCAAAAGGGCCATCTGAAAAAAGTGTAAAATCCAGAAAGGCAGAACAGGTCATGGAGAACAGGGAGCCTTGTTATGCTGATGGGCGGGATGTAAATTGCCAACAGCCACTCTGGAGAAGTGTATGGTGTTTCCTGAAACACGTAGGAAACAAAGCAACACAGCCTATGGCACTTCCACTTAGGTCCTATAGCTTAGGGAAATTAAAATCAAAAACACACAGGCACCCCAAAGTTTGGGACGGCTCTGTTTACAAGAACCTCGTCTACGGTACAAGTTAAATATCCGAGAAAGCAAAAAATGGATAAAGAAGTTGTGGTACGTACGTACAATAGAATATCACTCAGCAATGAGATCTACGTCATCAGGCCCGTAGCGGCATAATGAGTGGATTCAGGTACGACGATTCTACGAGAAATAAGTCACACAGAAAAAGAAACATCATAAGATATCACTAATACACGGAACATAAACTTGGCTACACATGAACTGAATTACAAAACAGAACAGGGTCTCAAATTTAGAAAACCAACTTATGCTTGCTTATGGGGAAAGGTGAGTTGGGGTGCTGCATCAAACCAGAGATTGAAATGAGCACAGATACCGTTCCATAAGCCAAATATATAATAGACAAGACCTACTCCTTGCTCAACGAAATGGAATCAACACCCCATATTCAACGCCTGGGAATATACCTGACAAGTAAGAATCTTAAGACCCATGGATTTATATGTCTAAATAAGGAAGTCAAGCGTGTGTACAGTGGCCTAAACGCAGCAGTGAAAATCCGATAAATCCCATTAACAAAATAAATTTCACAAACAAAACACAATGACATGCAAATGAAGCAAATGACAAAGGATTAATCTCCAAAATTTACAAGCAGCTCATGCAGCTCAATAACAAAAAAACAAACAACCCAATCCAAAAATGGGCAGAAGACCTAAATAGACATTTCTCCAAAGAAGATATACAGAATGGCAACAAACACATGAAAGAATGCTCAACATCATTAATCATTAGAGAAATGCAAATCAAAACTACAATGAGATATCATCTCACACCAGTCAGAATGGCCATCATCAAAAAATCTAGAAACAATAAATGCTGGAGAGGGTGTGGAGAAAAGGGAACACTCTTGCACTGCTGGTGGGAATGTGAATTGGTTCAGCCACTATGGAGAACAGTATGGAGGTTCCTTAAAAAACTACAAATAGAATTACCATATGACCCAGCAATCCCACTACTGGGCATATACCCTGGGAAAACCAAAATTCAAACAGAGTCATGTACCAAAATGTTCATTGCAGCTCTATTTACAATAGCCCGGAGATGGAAACAACCTAAGCGCCCATCATCGGATGAATGGATAAAGAAAATGTGGCACATATATACAATGGAATATTACTCAGCCTTATAAAGAAATGAAATTGAGCTATTTGTAATGAGATGGATAGACCTAGAGTCTGTCATACAGAGTGAATTAAGTCAGAAAGAAAAAGACAAATACCGTATGCTAACACATATATATGGAATTTAAGGGGAAAAATAATGTCATGAAGAACCTAGGGGTAAGACAGGAATAAAGACGCAGACCTACTGGAGAACGGACTTGAGGATATGGGGAGGGGGAGGGGTGAGCTTTGACAGGGCGAGAGAGAGTCATGGACATATACACACTAACAAACGTAGTAAGGTAGATAGCTAGTGGGAAGCAGCCGCAAGGCACAGGGATATTAGCTTGGTGCTTTGTGACAGCCTGGAGGGGTGGGATAGGGAGAGTGGGAGGGAGGGAGACGCAATAGGGAAGATATATGGGAACATATGTATATGTATAACTGATTCACTTTGTTATAAAGCAGAAACTAACACACCATTGTAAAGCAATTATACCCCAATAAAGATGTTTAAAAAAAAAACAACACAATGACAGTGAAATAGAGAGCAATTCTTAAATAATTCATTCAGGGCTTGTGATGCAACCTGGATTTACCACATCTACACCCAGAGCTGGGTGAGACATAAGGCTGGACACTTCGGGCTCATAGCATTGGTGAGGTTCGGTGAGCAAACGCAGACCCTTTGAAGTCATACTGCATGGTACCCATTCCATGGGTCCCAACTCTCCAGGTTTAAGGGATTCTTCCTTCAGCTAAAACATGCATTGGAATCCCAGAGTATGGTCCACTGTGTGATTGGGAAACATTTTCAAATGTATCTCAGGTTTCGTCCCCTGGTACTCGGGTGCACCGTTCCAGACACTTTACTAAAACTCTCCCCACTTGGAGAGTCAGTGCCTTTAACCTCCTGTTTGGCACAGTTTGCAATTTCTGCGCAAGATCAACAGGAATAGGGAGAACCAATGAGAGACTAGCTCTAGGTGTCTGCACGGGCAAATCGAACGCTCATTTCCCACCAGGAAGAGGAATTAACCAAAGGCTCAGCGTGCCCTGCCGGAACCAGATTAGGGCCTGAAGCAATCCTGCGGTTTTGCGGCCAGCTCACAAGAAAGCGAGTTGAAGAATGGAGCTCAGGGGCACTGTAATTCACAATCCTGCAGAGTTATGAATGACAGCTATCGTCCAAAAATGTATTGAAGTAATTCTTCGAAGAGGACTTGAAAGCGGGGCAGAATTTCAGGAAAACGATTTCAGGGGGTAGACTGGAATTGCACTTAAAGCATAGGAAAAGAGACAGAATGTCCACAACGATGCACTTGGCCAAAAAGGGCGTATGCGTTTTTTCCTGAATATATTCAGGAAAAAACGCATACGCCCTTTTTGGCCAACCAGGCAAGCGTGTAAAGGAAACCTGCACTACAATGAAGCCTCACAGCCCCCCGGTCAAAAGGGGCATCTGAAAAAAGTGTAAAATCCAGAAAGGCAGGACAGGTCATGGAGAACAGGGAGCCTTGTTATGCTGATGGGCGGGATGTAAATTGCCAACAGCCACTCTGGAGAAGTGTATGGTGTTTCCTGAAACACGTAGGAAACAAAGCAACACAGCCTATGGAACTTCCACTTAGGGTCCTATAGCTTAGGGAAAATAAATTCAAAAACACACAGCCACCCCAAAGTTTGGGACGGCTCTGTTTACAAGAACCTCATCTACGGTACAAGTTCAATATCCGAGAAAGCAAAAAATGGATAAAGAAGTTGTGGTACGTACGTACAATGGAATATCACTCAGCCATGAGATCTACGTCATCAGGCCCGTAGCGGCATAATGAGTGGATTCAGGTACGACGATTCTACGAGAAATAAGTCACACAGAAAGAGAAACATCATAAGATATCACTAATCCACGGAACGTAAACTTGGCTACACAAGAACTGAATTACAAAACAGAACAGGGTCTCAAATTTAGAAAACCATCTTATGCTTGCTTATGGGGAAAGGTGAGTTGGGGTGCTGTATAAAACCAGAGATTGAAATTAGCACAGATACCGTTCCATAAGGCAAATATATAATAGACAAGACCTACTCCTTGCTCAACGAAATGGACTCAACACCCCATATTCAACGCCTGGAAATATACCTGACAAGTAAGAATCTTAAGACCCATGGATTTATATGTCTCCATAAGGAAATCAAGCGTGTGTACAGTGGCCTAAACGCAGCAGTGAAAATCCGATAAATCCCATTATCAAAATAAATTTCAAAAACAAAACACAATGACAGTGAAATAGAGAGCAATTCTTAAATAATTCATTCAGGGCTTGTGATGCAACCTGGATTTACCACATCTACACCCAGAGCTGGGTGAGACATAAGGCTGGACACTTCGGGCTGATAGCATTGGTGAGGTTCGGTGAGCAAACGCAGACCCTTTGAAGTCATACTGCATGGTACCCATTCCATGGGTCCCAACTCTCCAGGTTTAAGGGATTCTTCCTTCAGCTAAAACATGCATTGGAATCCCAGAGTATGGTCCACTGTGTGATTGGGAAACATTTTCAAATGTATCTCAGGTTTCGTCCCCTGGTACTCGGGTGCACCGTTCCAGACACTTTACTAAAACTCTCCCCACTTGGAGAGTCAGTGCCTTTAACCTCCTGTTTGGCACAGTTTGCAATTTCTGCGCAAGATCAACAGGAATAGGGAGAACCAATGAGAGACTAGCTCTAGGTGTCTGCACGGGCAAATCGAACGCTCATTTCCCACCAGGAAGAGGAATTAACCAAAGGCTCAGCGTGCCCTGCCGGAACCAGATTAGGGCCTGAAGCAATCCTGCGGGTTTGCGGCCAGCTCACAAGAAAGCGAGTTGAAGAATGGAGCTCAGGGGCACTGTAATTCACAAACCTGCAGAGTTATGAATGACAGCTATCGTCCAAAAATGTATTGAAGTAAGTCTTCGAAGAGGACTTGAAAGCGGGGCAGAATTTCAGGAAAACGATTTCAGGGGGTAGACTGGAATTGCACTTAAAGCATAGGAAAAGAGACAGAATGTCCACAATGATGCACTTGGCCAAAAAGGGCGTATGCGTTTTTTCCTGAATATATTCAGGAAAAAACGCATACGCCCTTTTTGGCCAACCAAGTAAGCGTGTAAAGGAAACCTGCACTACAATGAAGCCTCACAGCCCCCCGGTCAAAAGGGGCATCTGAAAAAAGTGTAAAATCCAGAAAGGCAGGACAGGTCATGGAGAACAGGGAGCCTTGTTATGCTGATGGGCGGGATGTAAATTGCCAACAGCCACTCTGGAGAAGTGTATGGTGTTTCCTGAAACACGTAGGAAACAAAGCAACACAGCCTATGGCACTTCCACTTAGGGTCCTATAGCTTATGGAAATTAAAATCAAAAACACACAGCCACCCCAAAGTTTGGGACGGCTCTGTTTACAAGAACCTCGTCTACGGTACAAGTTAAATATCCGAGAAAGCAAAAAATGGATAAAGAAGTTGTGGTACGTACGTACAATGGAATATCACTCAACAATGAGATCTACGTCATCAGGCCCATAGCGGCATAATGAGTGGATTCAGGTACGACGATTCTACGAGAAATAAGTCACACAGAAAAAGAAACATCATAAGATATCACTAATACACGGAACATAAACTTGGCTACACATGAACTGAATTACAAAACAGAACAGGGTCTCAAATTTAGAAAACCAACTTATGCTTGCTTATGGGGAAAGGTGAGTTGGGGTGCTGCATCAAACCAGAGATTGTAATTAGCACAGATACCGTTCCATAAGCCAAATATATAATAGACAAGACCTACTGTTGCTCAACGAAATGGACTCAACACCCCATATTCAACGCCTGGGCATATACCTAACAAGTAAGAATCTTAAGACCCATGGATTTATATGTCTCCATAAGGAAGTCAAGCGTGTGTACAGTGGCCTAAACGCAGCAGTGAAAATCCGATAAATCCCATTAACAAAATAAATTTCACAAACAAAACACAATAACATGCAAATGAAGCAAATGACAAAGGATTAATCTCCAAAATTTACAAGCAGCTCATGCAGCTCAATAACAAAAAAACAAACAACCCAATCCAAAAATGGGCAAAAGACCTAAATAGACATTTCTCCATAGAAGATATACAGAATGGCAACAAACACATGAAAGAATGCTCAACATCATTAATCATTAGAGAAATGCATATCAAAACTACAATGAGATATCATCTCACACCAGTCAGAATGGCCATCATCAAAAAATCTAGAAACAATAAATGCTGGAGAGGGTGTGGAGAAAAGGGAACACTCTTGCACTGCTGGTGGGAATGTGAATTGGTTCAGCCACTATGGAGAACAGTATGGAGGTTCCTTAAAAAACTACAAATACAATTACCATATGACCCAGCAATCCCACTACTGGGCATATACCCTGGGAAAACCAAAATTCAAAAAGAGTCATGTACCAAAATGTTCATTGCATCTCTATTTACAATAGCCCGGAGATGGAAACAACCTAAGCGCCCATCATCTGATGAATGGATAAAGAAAATGTGGCACATATATACAATGGAATATTACTCAGCCTTAAAAAGAAATGAAATTGAGCTATTTGTAATGAAATGGATAGACCTAGAGTCTGTCATACAGAGTGCAGTAAGTCAGAAAGAAAAAGACAAATACCGTATGCTAACACATATATATGGAATTTAAGGGGAAAAAAATGTCATGAAGAACCTAGGGGTAAGACAGGAATAAAGACGCAGACCTACTGGAGAACGGACTTCAGGATATGGGGAGGGGGAGGGGTGAGCTTTGACAGGGCGAGAGAGAGTCATGGACATATACACACTAACAAACGTAGTAAGGTAGATAGCTAGTGGGAAGCAGCCGCAAGGCACAGGGATATTAGCTTGGTGCTTTGTGACAGCCTGGAGGGGTGGGATAGGGAGAGTGGGAGGGAGGGAGACGCAAGAGGGAAGACATATGGGAACATATGTATATGTATAACTGATTCACTTTGTTATAAAGCAGAAACTAACACACCATTGTAAAGCAATTATACCCCAATAAAGATGTTTAAAAAAAAAAACACAATGACAGTGAAATAGAGAGCAATTCTTAAATAATTCATTCAGGGCTTGTGATGCAACCTGGATTTACCACATCTACACCCAGAGCTGGTTGAGACATAAGGCTGGACACTTTGGGCTGATAGCATTGGTGAGGTTTGGTGAGCAAACGCAGACCCTTTGAAGTCATACTGCATGGTACCCATTCCATGGGTCCCAACTCTCCAGGTTTAAGGGATTCTTCCTTCAGCTAAAACATGCATGGGAAACCCGGAGTATGTTCCACCGTGTGATTGGGAAACGTTTTCAAATGCATCTCAGGTTTCGTCCCCTTGTACACGGGTGCACCGTTCCAGATACTTTACTAAAACTCTCCCCACTTGGAAAGTCAGTGCCTTTAACCTCCTGTTTGGCACAGTGTGCAATTTCTGCGCAAGATGAACAGGAATAGGGAGAACCAATGAGAGACTAGCTGTAGGTGACTGCACGGGCAAATGGAACGCTCATTTCCCACCAGGAAGAGGAATTAACCAAAGGCTCAGCGTGCCCTGCTGGAAACAGATTAGGGCCTGAGGCAATCCTGCGGTTTTGCGGCCAGCTCACAAAAAGCGAGTTGAAGAAAGGAGCTCAGGGGAACTGTAATTCACAATATTGCAGAGTTATGAATGACAGCTATCGTCCAAAAATGTATTGAAGTAAGTTTTCGAAGAGGACTTGAAAGTGGGGCAGAATTTCAGGAAAACGATTTCAGGAGGTAGACTGGAATTGCACTTAAAGCATAGGAAAAGAGGCAGAATGTCCACAATGATGCACTTGGCCAAAAAGGGCGTATGCGTTTTTTCCTGAATATATTCAGGAAAAAACGCATACGCCCTTTTTGGCCAACCAAGCAAGCGTGTAAAGGAAATCTGCACTACATTGAAGTCTCACTGCCCCCCGGTCAAAAGGGCCATCTGAAAAAAGTGTAAAATCCAGAAAGGCAGGACAGGTCATGGAGAAGAGGGAGCCTTGTTATGCTGATGGGCGGGATGTAAATTGCCAACAGCCACTCTGGAGAAGTGTATGGTGTTTCCTGAAACACGTAGGAAACAAAGCAACACAGCCTATGGCACTTCCTCTTAGGGTCCTATAGCTTAGGGAAATTAAATTCAAAAACACACAGGCACCCCAAAGTTTGGGACGGCTCTGTTTACAAGAACCTCGTCTACGGTACAAGTTAAATATCCGAGAAAGCAAAAAATGGATAAAGAAGTTGTGGTACGTACGTACAATGGAATATCACTCAACAATGAGATCTACGTCATCAGGCCCGTAGCGGCATAATGAGTGGATTCAGGTACGACGATTCTACGAGAAATAAGTCACACAGAAAAAGAAACATCATAAGATATCACTAATACACGGAACATAAACTTGGCTACACATGAACTGAATTACAAAACAGAACAGGGTCTCAAATTTTGAAAACCAACTTATGCTTGCTTATGGGGAAAGGTGAGTTGGGGTGCTGCATAAAACCAGAGATTGAAATTAGCACAGATACCGTTCCATAAGCCAAATATATAATAGACAAGACCTACTGTTGCTCAACGAAATGGACTCAACACCCCATATTCAACGCCTGGGCATATACCTGACAAGTAAGAATCTTAAGACCCATGGATTTATATGTCTCCATAAGGAAGTCAAGCGTGTGTACACTGGCCTAAACGCAGCAGTGAAAATCCGATAAATCCCATTAACAAAATAAATTTCACAAACAAAACACAATGAAATGAAATGAAGCAAATGACAAAGGATTAATCTCCAAAATTTACAAGCAGCTCATGCAGCTCAATAACAAAAAAACAAACAACCCAATCCAAAAATGGGCAAAAGACCTAAATAGACATTTCTCCAAAGAAGATATACAGAATGGCAACAAACACATGAAAGAATGCTCAACATCATTAATCATTAGAGAAATGCAAATCAAAACTACAATGAGATATCAACTCACACCAGTCAGAATGGCCATCATCAAAAAATCTAGAAACAATAAATGCTGGAGAGGGTGTGGAGAAAAGGGAACACTCTTGCACTGCTGCTGGGAATGTGAATTGGTTCAGCCACTATGGAGAACAGTATGGAGGTTCCTTAAAAAACTACAAATAGAATTACCATATGACCCAGCAATCCCACTACTGGGCATATACCCTGGGAAAACCAAAATTCAAACAGAGTCATGTACCAAAATGTTCATTGCAGCTCTATTTACAATAGCCCGGAGATGGAAACAACCTAAGCGCCCATCATCGGATGAATGGATAAAGAAAATGTGGCACATATATACAATGGAATATTACTCAGCCTTAAAAAGAAATGAAATTAAGCTATTTGTAATGAGATGGATAGACCTAGAATCTGTCATACAGAGTGAAGTAAGTCAGAAAGAAAAAGACAAATACCGTATGCTAACACATATATATGGAATTTAAGGGGAAAAAAATGTCATGAAGAACCTAGGGGTAAGACAGGAATAAAGACGCAGACCTACTGGAGAACGGACTTGAGGATATGGGGAGGGGGAGGGGTGAGCTTTGACAGGGCGAGAGAGAGTCATGGACATATACACACTAACAAACGTAGTAAGGTAGATAGCTAGTGGGAAGCAGCCGCAAGGCACAGGGATATTAGCTTGGTGCTTTGTGACAGCCTGGAGGGGTGGGATAGGGAGAGTGGGAGGGAGGGAGACGCAAGAGGGAAGACATATGGGAATATATGTATATGTATAACTGATTCACTTTGTTATAAAGCAGAAACTAACACACCATTGTAAAGCAATTATACCCCAATAAAGATGTTTTAAAAAAAAAAACACAATGACAGTGAAATAGAGAGCAATTCTTAAATAATTCATTCAGGGCTTGTGATGCAACCTGGATTTACCACATCTACACCCAGAGCTGGTTGAGACATAAGGCTGGACACTTTGGGCTGATAGCATTGGTGAGGTTTGGTGAGCAAACGCAGACCCTTTGAAGTCATACTGCATGGTACCCATTCCATGGGTCCCAACTCTGCAGGTTTAAGGGATTCTTCCTTCAGCTAAAACATGCATGGGAAACCCGGAGTATGTTCCACCGTGTGATTGGGAAACGTTTTCAAATGCATCTCAGGTTTCGTCCCCTGGTACTCGGGTGCACCGTTCCAGACACTTTACTAAAACTCTCCCCACTTGGAGAGTCAGTGCCTTTAACCTCCTGTTTGGCACAGTTTGCAATTTCTGCGCAAGATGAACAGGAATAGGGAGAACCAATGAGAGACTAGCTGTAGTGTCTGCACGGGCAAATGGAACGCTCATTTCCCACCAGGAAGAGGAATTAACCAAAGGCTCAGCGTGCCCTGCCGGAACCAGATTAGGGCCTGAGGCAATCCTGCGGTTTTGCGGCCAGCTCACAAGAAAGCGAGGTGAAGAAAGGAGCTCAGGGGCACTGTAATTCACAATATTGCAGAGTTATGAATGACAGCTATCGTCCAAAAATGTATTGAAGTAAGTTTTCGAAGAGGACTTGAAAGTGGGGCAGAATTTCAGGAAAACGATTTCAGGAGGTAGACTGGAATTGCACTTAAAGCATAGGAAAAGAGGCAGAATGTCCACAATGATGCACTTGGCCAAAAAGGGCGTATGCGTTTTTTCCTGAATATATTCAGGAAAAAACGCATACGCCCTTTTTGGCCAACCAAGCAAGCGTGTAAAGGAAATCTGCACTACATTGAAGTCTCACTGCCCCCCGGTCAAAAGGGCCATCTGAAAAAAGTGTAAAATCCAGAAAGGCAGGACAGGTCATGGAGAAGAGGGAGCCTTGTTATGCTGATGGGCGGGATGTAAATTGCCAACAGCCACTCTGGAGAAGTGTATGGTGTTTCCTGAAACACGTAGGAAACAAAGCAACACAGCCTATGGCACTTCCTCTTAGGGTCCTATAGCTTAGGGAAATTAAATTCAAAAACACACAGGCACCCCAAAGTTTGGGACGGCTCTGTTTACAAGAACCTCGTCTACGGTACAAGTTAAATATCCGAGAAAGCAAAAAATGGATAAAGAAGTTGTGGTACGTACGTACAATGGAATATCACTCAACAATGAGATCTACGTCATCAGGCCCGTAGCGGCATAATGAGTGGATTCAGGTACGACGATTCTACGAGAAATAAGTCACACAGAAAAAGAAACATCATAAGATATCACTAATACACGGAACATAAACTTGGCTACACATGAACTGAATTACAAAACAGAACAGGGTCTCAAATTTTGAAAACCAACTTATGCTTGCTTATGGGGAAAGGTGAGTTGGGGTGCTGCATAAAACCAGAGATTGAAATTAGCACAGATACCGTTCCATAAGCCAAATATATAATAGACAAGACCTACTGTTGCTCAACGAAATGGACTCAACACCCCATATTCAACGCCTGGGCATATACCTGACAAGTAAGAATCTTAAGACCCATGGATTTATATGTCTCCATAAGGAAGTCAAGCGTGTGTACACTGGCCTAAACGCAGCAGTGAAAATCCGATAAATCCCATTAACAAAATAAATTTCACAAACAAAACACAATGAAATGAAATGAAGCAAATGACAAAGGATTAATCTCCAAAATTTACAAGCAGCTCATGCAGCTCAATAACAAAAAAACAAACAACCCAATCCAAAAATGGGCAAAAGACCTAAATAGACATTTCTCCAAAGAAGATATACAGAATGGCAACAAACACATGAAAGAATGCTCAACATCATTAATCATTAGAGAAATGCAAATCAAAACTACAATGAGATATCAACTCACACCAGTCAGAATGGCCATCATCAAAAAATCTAGAAACAATAAATGCTGGAGAGGGTGTGGAGAAAAGGGAACACTCTTGCACTGCTGCTGGGAATGTGAATTGGTTCAGCCACTATGGAGAACAGTATGGAGGTTCCTTAAAAAACTACAAATAGAATTACCATATGACCCAGCAATCCCACTACTGGGCATATACCCTGGGAAAACCAAAATTCAAACAGAGTCATGTACCAAAATGTTCATTGCAGCTCTATTTACAATAGCCCGGAGATGGAAACAACCTAAGCGCCCATCATCGGATGAATGGATAAAGAAAATGTGGCACATATATACAATGGAATATTACTCAGCCTTAAAAAGAAATGAAATTAAGCTATTTGTAATGAGATGGATAGACCTAGAATCTGTCATACAGAGTGAAGTAAGTCAGAAAGAAAAAGACAAATACCGTATGCTAACACATATATATGGAATTTAAGGGGAAAAAAATGTCATGAAGAACCTAGGGGTAAGACAGGAATAAAGACGCAGACCTACTGGAGAACGGACTTGAGGATATGGGGAGGGGGAGGGGTGAGCTTTGACAGGGCGAGAGAGAGTCATGGACATATACACACTAACAAACGTAGTAAGGTAGATAGCTAGTGGGAAGCAGCCGCAAGGCACAGGGATATTAGCTTGGTGCTTTGTGACAGCCTGGAGGGGTGGGATAGGGAGAGTGGGAGGGAGGGAGACGCAAGAGGGAAGACATATGGGAATATATGTATATGTATAACTGATTCACTTTGTTATAAAGCAGAAACTAACACACCATTGTAAAGCAATTATACCCCAATAAAGATGTTTTAAAAAAAAAAACACAATGACAGTGAAATAGAGAGCAATTCTTAAATAATTCATTCAGGGCTTGTGATGCAACCTGGATTTACCACATCTACACCCAGAGCTGGTTGAGACATAAGGCTGGACACTTTGGGCTGATAGCATTGGTGAGGTTTGGTGAGCAAACGCAGACCCTTTGAAGTCATACTGCATGGTACCCATTCCATGGGTCCCAACTCTGCAGGTTTAAGGGATTCTTCCTTCAGCTAAAACATGCATGGGAAACCCGGAGTATGTTCCACCGTGTGATTGGGAAACGTTTTCAAATGCATCTCAGGTTTCGTCCCCTGGTACTCGGGTGCACCGTTCCAGACACTTTACTAAAACTCTCCCCACTTGGAGAGTCAGTGCCTTTAACCTCCTGTTTGGCACAGTTTGCAATTTCTGCGCAAGATGAACAGGAATAGGGAGAACCAATGAGAGACTAGCTGTAGTGTCTGCACGGGCAAATGGAACGCTCATTTCCCACCAGGAAGAGGAATTAACCAAAGGCTCAGCGTGCCCTGCCGGAACCAGATTAGGGCCTGAGGCAATCCTGCGGTTTTGCGGCCAGCTCACAAGAAAGCGAGGTGAAGAAAGGAGCTCAGGGGCACTGTAATTCACAATATTGCAGAGTTATGAATGACAGCTATCGTCCAAAAATGTATTGAAGTAAGTTTTCGAAGAGGACTTGAAAGCGGGGCAGAATTTCAGGAAAACGATTTCAGTAGGTAAACTGGAATTGCACTTAAAGCATAGGAAAAGAGGCAGAATGTCCACAATGATGCACTTGGCCAAAAAGGGCGTATGCGTTTTTTCCTGAATATATTCAGGAAAAAATGCATACGCCCTTTTTGGCCAACCAAGCAAGCGTGTAAAGGAAATCTGCACTACATTGAAGTCTCACTGCCCCCCGGTCAAAAGGGCCATCTGAAAAAAGTGTAAAATCCAGACAGGCAGGACAGGTCATGGAGAAGAGGGAGCCTTGTTATGCTGATGGGCGGGATGTAAATTGCCAACAGCCACTCTGGAGAAGTGTATGGTGTTTCCTGAAACACGTAGGAAACAAAGCAACACAGCCTATGGCACTTCCACTTAGGGTCCTATAGCTTAGGGAAATTAAATTCAAAAACACACAGGCACCCCAAAGTTTGGGACGGCTCTGTTTACAAGAACCTCGTCTACGGTACAAGTTAAATATCCGAGAAAGCAAAAAATGGATAAAGAAGTTGTGGTACGTACGTACAATGGAATATCACTCAACAATGAGATCTACGTCATCAGGCCCGTAGCGGCATAATGAGTGGATTCAGGTACGACGATTCTACGAGAAATAAGTCACACAGAAAAAGAAACATCATAAGTTATCACTAATACACGGAACATAAACTTGGCTACACATGAACTGAATTACAAAACAGAACAGGGTCTCAAATTTTGAAAACCAACTTATGCTTGCTTATGGGGAACGGTGAGTTGGGGTGCTGCATAAAACCAGAGATTGAAATTAGCACAGATACCGTTCCATAAGCCAAATATATAATAGACAAGACCTACTGTTGCTCAACGAAATGGACTCAACACCCCATATTCAACGCCTGGGCATATACCTGACAAGTAAGAATCTTAAGACCCATGGATTTATATGTCTCCATAAGGAAGTCAAGCGTGTGTACACTGGCCTAAACGCAGCAGTGAAAATCCGATAAATCCCATTAACAAAATAAATTTCACAAACAAAACACAATGACATGCAAATGAAGCAAATGACAAAGGATTAATCTCCAAAATTTACAAGCAGCTCATGCAGCTCAATAACAAAAAAACAAACAACCCAATCCAAAAATGGGCAGAAGACCTAAATAGACATTTCTCCAAAGAAGATATACAGAATGCCAACAAACACATGAAAGAATGCTCAACATCATTAATCATTAGAGAAATGCAAATCAAAACTACAATGAGATATCATCTCACACCAGTCAGAATGGCCATCATCAAAAAATCTAGAAACAATAAATGCTGGAGAGGGTGTGGAGAAAAGGGAACACTCTTGCACTGCTGGTGGGAATGTGAATTGGTTCAGCCACTATGGAGAACAGTATGGAGGTTCCTTAAAAAACTACAAATACAATTACCATATGACCCAGCAATCCCACTACTGGGCATATACCCTGGGAAAACCAAAATTCAAAAAGAGTCATGTACCAAAATGTTCATTGCAGCTCTATTTACAATAGCCCGGAGATGGAAACAACCTAAGCGCCCATCATCGGATGAATGGATAAAGAAAATGTGGCACATATATACAATGGAATATTACTCAACCTTAAAAAGGAATGAAATTGAGCTATTTGTAATGAGATGGATAGACCTAGAGTCTGTCATACAGAGTGAAGTAAGTCAGAAAGAAAAAGACAAATACCGTATGCTAACACATATATATGGAATTTAAGGGGAAAAAAATGTCATGAAGAACCTAGGGGTAAGACAGGAATAAAGACGCAGACCTACTGGAGAATGGACTTGAGGATATGGGGAGGGGGAGGTGTGAGCTTTGACAGGGCGAGAGAGAGTGATGGACATATACACACTAACAAACGTAGTAAGGTAGATAGCTAGTGGGAAGCAGCCGCAAGGCACAGGGATATTAGCTTGGTGCTTTGTGACAGCCTGGAGGGGTGGGATAGGGAGAGTGGGAGGGAGGGAGACGCAAGAGGGAAGACATATGAGAACATATGTATATGTATAACTGATTCACTTTGTTATAAAGCAGAAACTAACACACCATTTTAAAGCAATTATAACCCAATAAATATGTTTAAAAAAAAAACACAATGACAGTGAAATAGAGAGCAATTCTTAAATAATTCATTCAGGGCTTGTGATGCAACCTGGATTTACCACATCTACACCCAGAGCTGGTTGAGACATAAGGCTGGACACTTTGGGCTGATAGCATTGGTGAGGTTTGGTGAGCAAACGCAGACCCTTTGAAGTCATACTGCATGGTACCCATTCCATGGGTCCCAACTCTCCAGGTTTAAGGGATTCTTCCTTCAGCTAAAACATGCATGGGAAACCCGGAGTATGTTCCACCGTGTGATTGGGAAACGTTTTCAAATGCATCTCAGGTTTCGTCCCCTGGTACTCGTGTGCACTGTTCCAGACACTTTACTAAAACTCTCCCCACTTGGAAAGTCAGTGCCTTTAACCTCCTGTTTGGCACAGTTTGCAATTTCTGCGCAAGATGAACAGGAATAGGGAGAACCAATGAGAGACTAGCTGTAGGTGTCTGCACGGGCAAATGGAACGCTCATTTCCCACCAGGAAGAGGAATTAACCAAAGGCTCAGAATGCCCTGCCGGAACCAGATTAGGGCCTGAAGCAATCCTGAGGTTTTGCGGCCAGCTCACAAGAAAGCGAGTTGAAGAAAGGAGCTCAGGGGCACTGTAATTCACAATCCTGCAGAGTTATGAATGACAGCTATCGTCCAAAAATGTAATGAAGTAAGTTTTCGAAGAGGACTTGAAAGCGGGGCAGAATTTCAGGAAAACGATTTCAGGAGGTAGACTGGAATTGCACTTAAAGCATAGGAAAAGAGGCAGAATGTCCACAATGATGCACTTGCCCAAAAAGGGCGTATGCGTTTTTTCCTGAATATATTCAGGAAAAAACGCATATGCACTTTATGGACAACCAAGCAAGCGTGTAAAGGAAATCTGCACTACATTGAAGTCTCACTGCCCCCCGGTCAAAAGGGCCATCTGAAAAAAGTGTAAAATCCAGAAAGGCAGGACAGGTCATGGAGAAGAGGGAGCCTTGTTATGCTGATGGGCGGGATGTAAATTGCCAACAGCCACTCTGGAGAAGTGTATGGTGTTTCCTGAAACACGTAGGAAACAAAGCAACACAGCCTATGGCACTTCCACTTAGGGTCCTATAGCTTAGGGAAATTAAAATCAAAAACACACAGCCACCCCAAAGTTTGGGATGGCTCTGTTTACAAGAACCTCGTCTATGGTACAAGTTAAATATCCGAGAAAGCAAAAAATGGATAAAGAAGTTGTGGTACGTACGTACAATGGAATATCACTCAACAATGAGATCTACGTCATCAGGCCCATAGCGGCATAATGAGTGGATTCAGGTACGACGATTCTACGAGAAATAAGTCACACAGAAAAAGAAACATCATAAGATATCACTAATACACGGAACATAAACTTGGCTACACATGAACTGAATTACAAAACAAAACAGGGTCTCAAATTTAGAAAACCAACTTATGCTTGCTTATGGGGAAAGGTGAGTTGGGGTGCTGCATCAAACCAGAGATTGAAATTAGCACAGATACCGTTCCATAAGCCAAATATATAATAGACAAGACCTACTGTTGCTCAACGAAATGGACTCAACACCCCATATTCAACGCCTGGGAATATACCTGACAAGTAAGAATCTTAAGACCCATGGATTTATATGTCTCCATAAGGAAGTCAAGCGTGTGTACAGTGTCTTAAACGCAGCAGTGAAAATTCGATAAATCCCATTAACAAAATAAATTTCACAAACAAAACACAATGACATGCAAATGAAGCAAATGACAAAGGATTAATCTCCAAAATTTACAAGCAGCTCATGCAGCTCAATTACAAAAAAACAAACAACCCAGTCCAAAAATGGGCAGAAGACCTAAATAGACATTTCTCCAAAGAAGATATACAGAATGGCAACAAACACATGAAAGAATGCTCAACATCATTAATCATTAGAGAAATGCAAATCAAAACTACAATGAGATATCATCTCACACCAGTCAGAATGGCCATCATCAAAAAATCTAGAAACAATAAATGCTGGAGAGGGTGTGGAGAAAAGGGAACACTCTTGCACTGCTGGTGGGAATGTGAATTGGTTCAGCCACTATGGAGAACAGTATGGAGGTTCCTTAAAAAACTACAAATAGAATTACCATATGACCCAGCAATCCCACTACTGGGCATATACCCTGGGAAAACCAAAATTCAAAAAGAGTCATGTACCAAAATGTTCATTGCAGCTCTATTTACAATAGCCCGGAGATGGAAACAACCTAAGCGCCCATCATCGGATGAATGGATAAAGAAAATGTGGCACATATATACAATGGAATATTACTCAACCTTAAAAAGGAATGAAATTGAGCTATTTGTAATGAGATGGATAGACCTAGAGTCTGTCATACAGAGTGAAGTAAGTCAGAAAGAAAAAGACAAATACCGTATGCTAACACATATATATGGAATTTAAGGGGAAAAAAATGTCATGAAGAACCTAGGGGTAAGACAGGAATAAAGACGCAGACCTACTGGAGAATGGACTTGAGGATATGGGGAGGGGGAGGTGTGAGCTTTGACAGGGCGAGAGAGAGTGATGGACATATACACACTAACAAACGTAGTAAGGTAGATAGCTAGTGGGAAGCAGCCGCAAGGCACAGGGATATTAGCTTGGTGCTTTGTGACAGCCTGGAGGGGTGGGATAGGGAGAGTGGGAGGGAGGGAGACGCAAGAGGGAAGACATATGAGAACATATGTATATGTATAACTGATTCACTTTGTTATAAAGCAGAAACTAACACACCATTTTAAAGCAATTATAACCCAATAAATATGTTTTAAAAAAAAACACAATGACAGTGAAATAGAGAGCAATTCTTAAATAATTCATTCAGGGCTTGTGTTGCAACCTGGATTTACCACATCTACACCCAGAGCTGGGTGAGACATAAGGCCGGACACTTTGGGCTGATAGCATTGGTGAGGTTCGGTGAGCAAATGCAGACCCTTTGAAGTCATACTTCATGGTACCCATTCCATGGGTCCCAACTCTCCAGGTTTAAGGGATTCTTCCTTCAGCTAAAACATGCATGGGAAACCCAGAGTATGGTCCACCGTGTGATTGGGAAACGTTTTCAAATGCATCTCAGGTTTCGTCCCCTGGTTCTCGGGTTCACCATTCCAGACGCTTTACTAACACTCTCCCCACATGGAGAGTCGGTGCCTTTAACTTCCTGTTTGGCACAGTTTGCAATTTCTGCGCAAGATGAACAGGAATAGGGAGAACCAATGAGAGACTAGCTGTAGGTGTCTGCACGGGCAACTGGAACGCTCGTTTCCCACAAGAAAGGGGAAATAGCCAAAGGCTCAGCGTGCCCTGCCAGAACCAGATTAGGGCCTGAAGCAATCCTGCGGTTTTGCGGCCGGCTCACAAGAAAGCGAGTTGAAGAAAGGAGCTCAGGGGCACTGTAATTCACAAACCTGCAGAGTTATAAATGACAGCTATCATCCAAAAATATATTGAAGTAAGGCTACAAAGAGGACTTGAACGTGGGGCAGAATTCCAGGACTACGATTTCAGGAGGTAGAAGGGAAATCCTCTGAAAGTATAGGAAAAGAGTCAGAATGTCGACAATGTTGCACTTGGTCAAAAAGGGCATATGCGTTTTTTCCAGGGCCCTCATTAAAGAGGGTAGGAGGCTCCCAGTATGCTTCAGTGGCCAACAGAAGACCCATGTCGCCAAGGCGACGTGAGCCAGCCATGCAGGAGTGACCTCACATCAGAGGGCCCACCTCACAGAAGGCTAAGGAACCCAGGAAGGATCAGACCCTCACCAGAGTGCCCACAACAGCAAGGGGCTGGGAACCAGGCAGGAGTGTCCTCACACCCGTGGGACCACATCATCGAAAGTTGAGGTACCCAGCACATGTGGCCTCAAACCAGAGGACCCACATCACCATGGGTCTCGGAGCGAGGCAGGCAGGATTAACCTCCCAACACATGGCCCATTGTATAAAAAAGGTGAGGAATCCAGCCGTTGGAACATCCCAGCAGGCGGCCCAGAGCACCGAGGCTATGGGATCCAGGCAGTGATGAACTCACAACAGAGGGCGCTCATCGTGATACTGTAAGCAACCCAGCCGTTGTGACCTCAGAGCACAAGGCCCACATCCCCATGGGGGAGGGAACCAAGCAGGAGTGTCATCGCACCAGTGGGCACACATCAGAAAATGTGGGGAGCCCAGCAGTTAGGGCCAGACGCCAGAGGGCCCTCATCACTGAGGAGAGGAGGCTCCCAGCAAGCTCCAACTGCTACCAGAGGGCTGACGTCGCCAATGCGGTGTGTGCCAGCCAGGCAGGAGTGACCTCAGAGCAGAGGGCCAACCACACAAAAGTGTGAGGAACCCAAAGAGGATCAGACTCTCACCAGAGGGCCCACATCACCAAGGGAATGGAAACCAGGCAGGAGTGTCCTCACACCAGTGGGGCCACATCACCGAAATGTGATGGACCCAGCACACGTGGCCTCAAACTAGAGGACACACATCACCAAGGGGCTGGGAGTGAGGCAGGCAGGAGGAGCCTCAAAACAGAGGGCCCATAGAATAAAAAAGGTGAGGAATCCCGCAGTTGGAACCTCCCAGCAGGCGGCCAGGAGCAGCGAGGATATGGGATCCAGGCCTGACTGAACACAAAACAGAGGGCCCTCATCATGAAACTGTGAGCAACCCAGCCGTTGGGACCTCAGAGCAGAAGGCCCACATTCCCATGTGGTTGGGAACCTGGCAGGAGTGTACTCGCACCACAGGGCGCACATTAGAGAATTTTGGGAGCCCAGAAGTTAGGGCCTGACGCCAGAGGGCCCTCATCACCGAGGAGAGGAAGCTCCCAGCGGGCTCCAACTGCCACAAGAGGTCCGACGTTGCCAAGGTGGGGTGTGCCAGCCAGGCAGGAGTGACCTCACAGCAGAGGGTCCACCTCACAGAAGGGTGAGGAACCCAGCCAGGATCAGACTCTCACCAGAGGGCCCACATCACCAAGGGGATAGGAACCAGGCAGGAGTGTCCTCACACCAGTGGGGCCACATAATCGAAAGGTGAGGGACCCAGCACACGTAGCCTCAAACCAGAGGACACACATCACCAAGGGGCTGGGAGTCAGGCAGGCAGGAGGAGTCTCAAAACAGAGGGCCCATAGAAGAAAAAAGGTGAGGAATCCCGCAGTTGGAACATCCCCGCAGGCAGCCAGGAGCAGCGAGGCTATTGGATCCAGGGCGGAGTGAACTCACACCAGAGGACCCTCATCATGAAACTGAGCAACCCACCGTTGGGACCTCAGAGCAGAAGGCCCACATTCCCATGGGGTTGGGAACCTGGCAGGAGTGTAGTCGCACCACAGGGCGCACATCAGAAAATTTTGGGAGCCCAGGAGTTAGGGTCTGACGCCAGAGGGCCCACATTACCGAGGGGTGGAGACCCCCAGCAGGCACCAACTCCCAACTGAGGGCCCACGTCGCCAAGGTGATGTGTGCCAGCCAGGCAGGAGTGACCTCACAGCAGAGGGTCTACCTCACAGAAGGGTGAGGAAACCAGCCAGGATAAGACTCTCACCAGAGAGCCCACATCACCAAGGGGATCGGAAAAAGGCAGCAGTGTCCTCACACCAGTGTGGCCACATTATAGAAAGGTGAGGAACCCAGCACATGTGGCCTAAACCAGAGGACCCACATTTCCAAGGTGCTCCGAGTGAGGCAAGCAGGAGTAGCCTAACAACACAGGGCCCACAGAATAAAAAATGTGAGGAATCCAGCAGTTTGAACCTCCCAGCAGGTGGCCCAGAGCACGGAGTCTATGGGATCCAGGCCACAGTGAACTCACAGCAGAGGGCCCACATCATGAAACTGTGAGCAACCCAGCCGGTGGAACCTCAGAGCAGAAGACCCACATCCCCATGGGGATAGGAACCTCGCAGGAGTGTCCTCGCACAACTTAACACGTATCAGAAAATGTGGGAACCCAGCAGTTAGGGCCTGACGCCAGAGGGCCCTCATCACCGAGGAGAGGAGGCTACCAGCAGGCTCCAAATGCCACCAGAGGGCCGACGTCACCAAGGCAATGGGAGCAAGCCAGGCAGGAGTTACCTCACAGCAGAGGGCCCACCTCACAGAAGTTTGAGGAACCCAACCAGGATCAGACTCTAACCAGAGGGCCCACATCACCAAGGGGATGGAAACCAGGCAGGAGTGTCCTCACACCAGTGGGGCCACATCAGCCAAAGGTGAGGAACACAGCACATGTGGCCTCAAATAAGGGGACACACATCACGAAAGGGCTGGGAGTGAGGCATGCAGGAGGAGACTCACAACAGAGGGCCCATAGAATAAAAAGGTGAGGAACCCCACAGTTGCAAGCTCCAAGCAGGTGGCCCAGAGCACCGAGGCTATGGGATCCATGCCGGAGTGAACTCACAGCAGAGGGCCCACGTTCTGACACTGTGAGCAACCCAGCCGTTGGGACCTCAGAGCAGAAAGCCAACATCCCCATGGGCATGGGACCCCGGCAGGAGTGTACTCGCACGACAGGGCGCACATCAGAAAATTTTGGGAGCCCATGAGTTAGGGCCTGACGCCAGAGGGCCCTCATTACCAAGGGGAGGAGACTCCCAGCAGGCACCAACTCCCAACTGAGGGCCCACATCGCCAAGGTGACGTGTGCCAGCCAGGCAGGAGTGACCTCACAGCAGAGGGTCTACCTCACAGAAGGGTGAGGAATCCAGCCAGGATCAGGCTCTCACCAGAGGGCCCCCATCACCAAGTGGATGGGAACCAGGCAGGAGTGTCCTCACACCAGTGGGGCCACATCAATAAAGGTGAGGAAACCGGCACATGTGGCCTCAAACCAGAGGACCTACATCACAAAGGGGCTGGGAGTGAGTCAGGAAGGAGGAGCATGAAAACACAGAACCCAAAGAATAGAAAAGGTAAGGAATTCAGCAGTAGGAACCTCCCAGCAGGCGGCTCAGAGCACAGACTCTATGGGATCTAGGCCTGAGTGAACTAACACCAGAGAGCCAACATCATGAAACGGTGAACAACACAGGTGTTGGGACCTTAGAGCAGAAGGCCCACATGCCCATGGGGATGGGAACCTGGCAGGAGTGCCCTCACACCACTTAGGACGTATCAGAAAATGTGGGAACCCAGCAGTTAGGGCCTGATGCCAGAGGGCCTCATCACCGAGGGGAGGAGGCTCCCAGCAGGCTCCAACTGCCACCAGAGGTCCGACTTCGCCAAGGCGGGGTGTGCTAGCCAGGCAGGAGTGACCTCAGAGAAGAGGGCCCACCTCACAGAAGTGTGAGGAACCCAACCAGGATCAGACTCTCGCCGGAGGGACCACATCACCAAGGGGATGGGAAGCAGGCAGGAGTGTCCTCACACCAGTGGGGCCACATCATCAAAAGATGAGGAACCCATCACATGTGGCCTCAAACCAGAGGACACACATCACCAAGGGGCTGGGAGTGAGGCAGGTGTCTGGAGGGGCACATTTAACTCTAATTTCCCACCAGGAAGAGGAATTAACCAAAGGCTCAGAGTGCCGTGCCACACCCTGATTACGGCCTGAAGCAACCCTGCGGTTTTGTGGCCAGCTTTCAAGGAAGCGAGTTAAGAAAGGAAATCACGGGCACTGTAATTCACAAACCTGCAGAGTTATAAATGACAGCTATTGGCAAAAATATATTGAAGTAAGTCTGCAAAGAGGACTTGAAAACGAGGCAGAATTGAGGAATCATATTTCAGGAGGTAGATTGGAATTGCATTTAAAACATGTGAAAAGCGGCAGATCTTTGACAGTGATGCACTTGGACGAACAGTGCATATACATTTTTTCCTGAATATATTCAGGAAAAAACGCATATGCCCTTTTTGGCCAACCAAGCACTCGAGCAATGGAAATCCGTACTACAATGAAGTCTCATTTCCCATTCGTCAAAAGGGCCATCTGAAAAAAGTGTAAAAACCAGAAACACAGGACAGGCCATGGAGAACAGGGAGCCTTGTTATGCTGATGGGCGGGATGTAAATTGCCAACAGACACTCTGGAGATGTTTATGGTGTATCCTGAAACATCTGAAAAACAAAGCTACGGAGACTAGGGCACTTCCACTTTTGGCCCTATAGCTTAGGAAAATTAAAATCAACAAGACACAGCCAACACAAAATTTAGGGCTGCTGTGTTTACAAGAACCTCGAGTCGAGTACAAATTAAATATCCCAGAAAGAAAAAAATGGATAAAGGAGTTGTGCTACTTACGTACAATGGAATATCACTCAGCAATGAAATCAATGTCATCAGGCCTGTAGCAGCAAATTGAGTGGATTTAAGTATGATGATTCTAAGAGAAATATGTCACACAGAGAAAGATAATTATCATAAGATATCACTAATAGAGGGAGTGTAAACTTGGCTACACATAAACTGAATTACAAAACCGAACAGTCTCACATTTAGATAAAAACTTATGCTTGCTTAAGGGGAAAGTTGAGTTGGGGTGCTGTATAAAACCAGAGCTTGAAATTAGCACACATACCATTCCATAAGCCAAATATGTAATAGACAAGACCTACTCTTTGCTCAACGAAATAGACTCATCCATGGTGTATCACCTCACACCTGTTAGAATGGGCATCATCAGAAAATCTACAAACAACAAATGCTGGAAAGGGTGTGGAGATAAGGAACCCTCTTCCACTATTGTTGGGAATGTAAATTGATACAGTCACTGTGGAGAACATTATGGAGTTTCTTATAAAACTAAGAATAGAATTACCATATGATCCAGCAATCCCACTACTGGGCATATACCCAGACAAAACCATAAATCAAAAAGAGACATTCACCTCAATGTTCATTGCATCACTATTTACAATATCCAGGTAATGGAAGCAACCTAAATGCCCACAGACAGACGAATGCATAAAGATGTGGTACAAATATAAAATGGAATATTACTAAGCCATAAAAAGGAATGAAATTGGGTCATTTGTAGAGACGTTGATGGATCTAGAGACTGTCATACAGAGTGAAGTAAGTCAGAAATAGAAAAACAAATCTTGTATATTAATGCATATATGTGGAACCTAGAAAAATTATACAGATGAACCGTTTTTTAAGGCAGAAATAGAGCAACAGATGTAGACAACAAACGTATGGACACCAAGGGGGGAAAGCTGTTGGGGGGTGGTGGTGGGAGGATTGAGAGATTGGGATTGGCATGTATACATTTATATGTATAAAATAGATAACCAAAAAGAACCTGCTGTATAAAAAAATAAAATAAAATTCAAAATTACAAAAAGTAAAACAGAAAAAATATTCTTCCCTTCACATACATGTATTTATATGAATAAATTATTTCCATGCTTATATCTGTAAATACAAAAAAGAGGAATAAAATCTACCTTGAACCAAAAATGAAAAAAAGAAAAAAAAAAACAGAACCCACCAGTTACACAGAGGAAAACCGTATCAGGGCACTTGCTCCAGTTGTAAACAATTCTGTAGTTGGCCAGTGGTGGGGAATCATCTCCCATTCAGCCAGCAGGCCCCACGCAACAAGCGTCCTCATTGCAAAGCTGGGGGACCGTGCCAAGGCATCTGTGAGTAAATGTGGGCCGAGCCCCAGGCCAGCTGCTGCTGAAATGTTCCCACCCTTCCCAGGTAAAACACCTGAATATGTACAAGGACTTGAAAGCCTAGAGGAAGGGCCATGGAGCCACATGAGCGACAGCATGCCAGCCGATTTGGTGCCTGCAGGCCAGCCAGGATGGTCCTGGCCCTGGGTACTCTTCTGGAAGCTTTCCATTTCCCTGCCTGAGATACCCCTGCTGTCCGGGCCCCCACTGCTTTCTTCCTCACTCACCTCTGCCCAGGGAGAAATTCCAGAGGCAGGTATGGGTGGCACATCCTCTTCTTTAGCAGGTGGCATCTTGGTAACTGCTGCAGAATGTCCAGCAGAGCCCCACTCACACTGGGCCACCCACAAAGCCGTGGCCTCTCACTCCCTCCCACCAGTCCAGCCCCGAGGCTGCTGACAGGGCAGAGAAAATGGCGTCAGGCACAGCTGCAGGGGCTCTTGCTGCCTGGAGCGGTGTTTATATTGATCTCAAACAGGCACACCTGGGGAGGGCTGGCCGGCACGGTCAGGCTTCCCAGGCCAGCCAATAATCACCCCTCAGGCGCTCACAGTTGCAGAAACTGGAACTTGCTGAATCGGCCAGGTCCAAGGAACAGGTGTGGGCTCCTGAGAGTCAGGATAGACAAGGGGTTGCAGCTCTGGCTTGTTTTCTAATTATATTATCTGGCCCATGAGTGGGAGACAACTTCAAGAAAACCCTCTCCTAATGAGAGGAACCCAGGAGTCAGGGAGAGGAGGGGTGGGTGGTGGGTGGAGACAGAGGCCTGGTGCCCCGGGTGCAGTGGAAGTCTCTGGAAGACCAGGTGGAGGGAGGCCACACAGAGTGATGCCCAGGGTCACAGACCTGTTGGAGCTGCTGTTTCTTCGTTCAAGTCCTGCTCTGAGGTGCTCTGTGTCAGATCTGAGTGACAGGTGAGCTGGAAGTGCTCTGCAATGAGGGCGATGTGCACGGTACCTGTGTGCCCAGCCCTGCCAGGGTAACTGCAAGCGTAGCTCTGTATCCTGGGAGGGGCCTGACCATGAGAGCCCCATGGGCTGCAGGGGAACTTGCCCAGGGAACCCCATATCCTGGGAGGGGTCTGAACAGGAGAGCACCGTGGGCTGCGGTGGGGGTGGGGTACCTGCCCAGGTGAGCTCCATATCCTGGGATTGGCCTGACCTCGAGAGCCCCATGGGCTGCTGGAGTCCTGGTAAAGGATGCCAGGACAGTCAGTGAAGCCACCGACGATATACCTCCAGTAGTTCCTAAATCCTACACCCTGCTGGTCATTCTACCAACCACCGGGACATGGTATTCTGTATTAGTCTTCAATGATGCCTTCTTTTGTATTCTATTAGTCCCAGAGTCACAAGAAATTTTGGCTTGTGAGTGGCAGGACTCAACATACAACTAAAACAATACTTCTGGGCCGTGTTGCCCCAAGGGTTCAAAAATTCCCACACCATCTTTGGGGAAAGCTCAGTTAAAGACCTAAAAGTTCTACCTCTGGAAAAGGAAACACTCCTTCAATATGCAGACGACATTCTGATCGCCAGCCCTACTAAGGAGACCTCTGAACTACCAAGCCAATAAAGGATAGAAGTTGTCAAATAAAAAGCTCAAATATCACAGACTACGGTGACCTGCCTGGGCTTCATTCTCACAGAAGGTCGGAGAAGCCCATCTCAGGAAAGGGAAGAAACAATTTACAGCCTTACCCATTTCTAAAACTAGAAGACAGATTAGGGGTTCCTGGGGAGGCCAGGGTTGGTGCTTCTGGATCCCTAACTACAGTCTACTAGCTGGGCCTCTATATGAAACACTGAAAGGAAAAGATGATGATCCTTTTGAATAGAATCCAGAAGTGGCCTTTCAAGAATGGAAAGAGCAGTCAATTCAGACCCTTGCCCTGGAACTCCCTAATTTAGCTAAACCCTTTGACCTTTACATTCCTGGTGAATGGTGAATCGCTATTGGAGTATTAGTGCAAAAACTGGGACCACTTGAAATGGAACAATGCAAGAATGCCATCCCGGTAGGATAAACTACGGTCACCAATGGGCTTGGCCCACCGCCACATCTGGCCAAGATACTGGCGGTATCTGAAAACCTGGAAATCAGCAGCACAAAAGGCCACCTCCCTCCTAAGGGAAAAGGACCCCACGTGGTGACCCTAAGCCCCAACCATGCCCTGAAGTTGCAGGGTTTGCTCCGTGGGCACACTGACCTCGAGTGAGGAGGCCCTCCAACTCCAACCTCCAGAGAGATAACCGGGGTAAAGGGGCACCATGACGACTCATGTGACCATCACTTGACCTGGAGTTTCTCTCATAAAACAACAAGAGTGTGTCCCAAAAGAGTAGACTACTGCTTGCAGGACTTACTGCACCCAGAGCGGACCTAATAATCTTGGCGGGGGAAACGTATATCACGCTGTCACCATAGAAGAGCCTACAGACACTGTGATGATGGTGGCCAATAAGACCAGCTGGACTCCTGTTTACTTCAAAAGGCTGTTGACTCAGTGGCCATCATGGTCCTTCATCACCACTGACCCTGGGCTGTCTGGGAGTTGAGCAGGCAGGGTCCTGACACCTGGTGCTCTTTTTACGTTAATTCAGGGGCCTAATTGAAGAAAGTGCAGACTACTGGTCAGAGCATCTAGGCTGGCAGAAACGGTCAGCCTAAGGTGGCCGAACAAATGCAGGGCGGGGTGAAACTGGACCTCACAGCGTCACTGCACATCTCCTTCCTGGACCCTTAAAGGTCATTAGAATCTATAACGCTTCCAATACTGGTGCTCAGGCAGACGAGCGGGGAGGCAGGAGGCCTGGGGACAATCAACGTCACCTGGAGGCTGCTGGGGAGAAGTTCTGACCCTCGCCCACGGGTATGAGGGCTCCTAACTCAGCACTCAGCAGTTACAGAAGAAGGGTCTGCACCCTCAGCACTCTAAGAATGAGGAAGGGGAAAAAAGGCAGAAGAGGGCTTTTTCCCAGGCAAAGCCCCTTAAAAATCCCTGGGAGATAAAAATAGAATCTGGGCAATAAAATAAAGTCTAACCTTTTTTATCCTTTGTGCTTTGTCTAATTTCACATGCTCCTAGGGTCCCGCATACAGAGGTTCAACAGCCGGCACTTCAGACCAGACTTCCTAGTGCGGAATGGCTGGGTCGACACCTCAGCTCCTGGGACACAGTGCACACTCTGCGATATAGAGCCTGAGCTGCAGCCAACCGGGCCCTCGAGAGCTCCGCCCCCTCCCTCCCACTGACTCTGACAGGATCTCTACACAGCAGCCCAGCCCACAGCCCACGGGGTAGCACATGCTCTCACCTCTCCATTCTCTGATCAAAATATAAAGTTTCCTTTGCTGCTGAACCAAACTCAGTCTCAATCTGTTGCCTCCAATGACACTGGGCAGGGGGACACTTGTTGGGGTCCACTCTGGAGGATCAGTAACAGAAATTGAGAACATTGTAACTTCAATGAACAGATGTTTGAGCCAAACTGTAATTAACATAGAACAGTGTATAAGGCTCGGGTAAAATAAGATGTTTCTAACACTCCCATTTGATATTTCCATCACTTTATTAGAAGCAAGTTCAGTGAAAAGGTTTGTCTTATTTGTCAGGTCAATATTAGAGAAACGAAGTGATTTCTTTCCAAGGATGTACATCTAATAATCTTGGTTAAAGCTTCAATCTTGTTTTAAATGCTTTTCCATTGAAAATGATACCTCTCTTTCAGCTCCCCCAATTCTGAGAAGTATAAAATCTTATAATTTATTATTACCAAAGGGGAAAGGTGGGAGGAGGGATAAATTAACAGTTTGGGATTAACACATACACACTGCTATGTATAAAATCGATCGTCAACAAGGAACTACTGTATAGCACCGGGAACTACACTCAATATTTTACAATAACCTATAAGGGGAAATCATCTGAAAAAGAATAGATATTTTTATTGACATCATCTATTCATGACAGTTAAAATGGAACGTAAGGGAAGCCGGTGGTGAGTGCTTCTGACCCTGAAGACTTCAATCATCTAAAGTTTGGACTCTGCCTACTTCCCAAGGCCCTTAATGAACATATGTGTAGCCGTAGCTTAAAAAATTCCCCAGTTTGGGTTGTGGAGAGACACTGATTTTGTAAAAGCCCTGGTGTTCTCCTCACATGAATGGGACCCTTCCTACAGCTAAAACATGCCTGTCACACCCAGAGGATGGTATACCGTCTGATCGGGAAGAGTTTGGAAAAGGCATCTCATCTCCTCATCTCCTGGTGCTCGGGTTCACCCCTCCAGCGTCTTTACGAACAGTCTCCCCACTTGGAGATGTCAGCACTGTCAACATCCTGTTGCAGACAGTTTGGAATTTGTCCAGAGGATGAAGCAGAAGGAGGAGGAACAATGAGAGACAAGTCCTAGGTGTTCGGACAGGCACATGTCACTCTTATTTCCAATCAGGAAGACGAATTGACCAAAGGCTAGGGTTGCCCATGGAAACAGAATAGGGCTTGAGGAAATTCCGCTGCTTTGTGGCCAGTTCCCATAAACACAAGTTGAAAAATGGAACTCAGGGACACTAAAATTCACGAAACTGCAGAGTTGAAAATATCTATCACTGAAAAATGTCTTGAGGAAAGTCAGAGGAAAGGACTTGTAAGCAACGGAGAATGGCAGGAAAGGGATTGGAAGAGGTAGAAAGGACTCGCCATTAAGCACAAGAAAAGGGGCTGAACATTGCCAACATTGCAATTGGCCAAAAAGGGTGTATGCGTCTTTTTCTGTATGTATTCAAGAAAAGGGCATACACTTTTTTAGCCAACCAAACAGGTGGGCACTGGAAATCAATACTACAAAACATATCACTTCGCATCAGTCAGAAGAGCCTTCCTCATAAAGTGTAAACACCAGAAATGCAGGACAGGGCAAGGAGAAAAGGGAGCCCTCTGAGGCTTATACTGGAAATGTATATTGCCAACGGTCACTCTGGAGAAGTGTATTGTGTTTACTAAAGCACCTAAAAAATGAGCTACAGAGCACAGGGCACTTGCACTCATGGACGTATATCTTGGGAAAAACAAAAATCGAGAGGACACAGGCACCCCAATATTTACTGCCTCTATGTTTAAAAGATCCTCGACTAGGATATAATTTATAAGTCTCTGGAGGGAAAAAATGGATAGAGATGTGAGACTTATGTAGAGTGGAATATTACTCAGCCTGGAAATCAATGAAATATGGCCAGTTGTAACAACCACAGAGGAGTTACGTATGATCATTCGAAGTCACATAATTCAAAAAGAAAAAGACACACGATATTACTAATATATGGAATGTAAACGTGGCTACAAATGAACTGAATTACAAAACAGAATGGGGTCTCAAATTTAGAAAACCAACATATGCTTGCTTAAGGATAAAGGAGAGCTGGGGTGCTGCATAAAACCAGAGATAGAAATTAGCACAGATACTTTTCCATAAGCCAAATATGTAATAGTCAAGACCTACCAGTTGCTCAACGAAATGGACTAAACACCCCATATTCAACGCCTAGGAATACACCTGACTAGTAAGAATCTTCAAACCCATGGATTTATATGTCTCCGTAACAGAATCAAGCGTGTGTATAGATTTATGAACGCAGCAGAGAAAATCCGATAAATCCAATTATCAAAATGAATTACAAAAACAAAACACAATGACAGTGAAATAGAGAGCTATTCTTAAATAATTCATTCAGAGCTTGTGATGCAACCTGGATTAACCACATCTGCACCAAGAGCTGAGTGAGACATAAGGTTGGACACTTCGGGCGGATAGCACTGGTGAGGTACGATGAAGAAATGCAGATCCTTTGAAGTCATACTGCATGGTACCCATTCCATGGGTCCCAACTCTCCAGGTTTAAGAGATTCTTCCTTCAGCTAAAACATGCATGGGAAACCCAAAGTAAGGTCCACCGTGTGACTGGGAAGCGTTTTCAAATGCATCTCAGTTTTTGTCCCCTTTTACACGGGTTCACCATTCCAGACCCTTTACTAACACTCTCTCCACTTGGAGAGTCAGTGCCTTTAACCTCCTGTTTGGCACAGTTTGGAAATTCTGCGCAAGGTGAACAGGAATAGTGAGAACCAATCAGAGACTAGCTGTAGGTGTCTGCACGTGCAAATTTAATGCTCATTTCCCACCAGGAAGAGGAATTAACCAAAGGCTCAGCATGCCGTGCCAGAACCAGATTAGGGCCTGAAGCAATCATGTGGGTTTGCGGCCAGATCACAAGAAAGCGAGTTGAAGAAAGGAGCTCAGGGGCACTGTAATTCACAAACCTGCAGAGTTATGAATGACAGCTATCGTCCAAAAATGTATTGAAGTAAGTCTTCGAAGAGGACTTGAAAGCGGGGCAGAATTTCAGGAAAACGATTTCAGGGGGTAGACTGGAATTGCACTTAAAGCATAGGAAAAGAGGCAGAATGTGGACAATGATGCACCTGGCCAAAAAGGGTGTATGCGTTTTTTCCTGAATATATTCAGGAAAAAACGCATACGCCCTTTTTGGCCAACCAAGCAAGCGTGTAAAGGAAATCTGCACTACAATGAAGTCTCACTGCCCCCCGGTCAAAAGGGCCATCTGAAAAAAGTGTAAAATCCAGAAAGGCAGAACAGGTCATGGAGAACAGAGAGCCTTGTTATGCTGATGGGCGGGATGTAAATTGCCAACAGCCACTCTGGAGAAGTGTATGGTGTTTCCTGAAACACGAAGGAAACAAAGCAACACAGCCTGTGGCACTTCCACTTATGGTCCTATAGGTTAGGGAAATTAAAATAGAAAACACACAGCCACCCCAAACTTTCGGACGGCTCTGTTTACAAGAACCTCGTCTACGGTTCAAGTTAAATATCCGAGAAAGCAAAAAATGGATAAAGAAGTTGTGGTACGTACGTACAATGGAATATCACTCAGCAGTGAGATCTACGTCATCAGGCACGTGGCGGCATAATGAGTGCATTCAGGTACGACGATTCTACGAGAAATAAGTCACACAGAAAGAGAAACATCATAAGATATCACTAATACAGAGAACGTAAACTTGTCTACACATGAACTGATTTACAAACCAGAACAGGGTCTCAAATTTAGAAAACCAACTTATGCTTGCTTATGGGGAAAGGTGAGTTGGGGTGCTGCATAAAACCAGAGATTGAAATTAGCACAGATACCTTTCCATAAGCCAAATATATAATAAACAAGACCTACTCCTTGCTCAACGAAATGGACTCAACACCCCATATTCAACGCCTGGGAATATACCTGACAAGTAAGAATCTTAAGAAACATGGATTTATATGTCTCCATAAGGAAATCAAGCGTGTGTACAGCAGCCTAAACCCAGCAGTGAAAATCCGATAAATCCCATTATCAAAATAAATTTCACAAACAAAACACAATGACAGTGAAATAGAGAGCAATTCTTAAATAATTCATTCAGGGCTTGTGATGCAACCTGGATTTACCACATCTACACCCAGAGCTGGGTGAGACATAAGGCTGGACACTTCGGGCTGATAGCATTGGTGAGGTTCGGTGAGCAAACGCAGACCCTTTGAAGTCATACTGCATGGTACCCATTCCATGGGTCCCAACTCTCCAGGTTTAAGGGATTCTTCCTTCAGTTAAAACATGCATGGGAATCCCAGAGTATGGTCCACCGTGTGATTGGGAAAGGTTTTCAAATGCATTTCAGGTTTCGTCCCCTGGTACTCGGGTTCACCGTTCCAGACGCTTTACTACCACTCTCCCCACTTGGAGAGTCAGTGCCTTTAACATCCTGTTTCGCCCAGTTTGCAATTTCTGCGCACGATCAACAGGAATAGGGAGAACCAATGAGAGATTAGCTGTAGGTGTATGCACGGACAAATGGAACGCTCATTTCCCACCAGGAATTGGAATTAACCAAAGGCTCAGCGTGCCCTGCCGGAACCAGATTAGGGCCTGAAACAATCCTGCGGTTTTCCGGCCAGCTCAAAAGAAAGCGAGTTGAAGAAAGGAGCTCAGGGGCACTGTAATTCACAAACCTGCAGAGTTATGAATGACAGCTATCGTCCAAAAATATATTGAAGTAAGTCTTCGAAGAGGACTTGAAAGCGGGGCGGAATTTCAGGAAAACGATTTCAGGGGGTAGACTGGAATTGCACTTAAAGCATAGGAAAAGAGGCAGAATGTTGACAATGATGCACTTGGCCAAAAAGGGCGTATGCGTTTTTTCCTGAATATATTCAGGAAAAAACGCATACGCCCTTTTTGGCCAACCAAGCAAGCGTGTAAAAGAAATCTGCACTACAATGAAGTCTCACTGCCCCACGGTCAAAAGGGCCATCTGAAAAAAGTGTAAAATTCAGAAAGGCAGGACAGGTCATGGAGAACAGGGAGCCTTGTTATGCTGATGGGCGGGATGTAAATTGCCAACAGCCACTCTGGAGAAGTGTATGGTGTTTCCTGAAACACGTAGGAAACACAGCAACACAGCCTATGGCACTTCCACTTAGGGTCCTATAGCTTAGGGAAATTAAAATCAAAAACACACAGCCACCCCAAAGTTTGGGACGGCTCTGTTTACAAGAACCTCGTCTACGGTACAAGTTAAATATATGAGAAAGTAAAAAATGGATAAAGAAGTTGTGGTACGTACGTACAATGGAATATCACTCAGCAATGAAATCTAGGTCATCAGGCCCATAGCGGCATAATGAGTGGATTCAGGTACGACGATTCTACGAGAAATAAGTCACACAGAAAAAGAAACATCATAAGATATCACTAATACACGGAAGGTAAACTTGGCTACACATGAACTGAATTACGAAACAGAACAGGGTCTCAAATTTAGAAAACCAACTTATGCTTCCTTATGGGGAAAGGTGAGTTGGGGTGCTGCATAAAACCAGAGATTGAAATTAGCACAGATATCGTTCCATAAGCCAAATATATAATAGACAAGACCTACTCCTTGCTCAACGAAATGGACTCAACACCCCATATTCAACGCTTGGGAATATACCTGACAAGTAAGAATCTTAAGACCCATGGATTTATATGTCTCCGTAAGGAAATCAAGCGTGTATACAGCGGCCTAAACGCAGCAGTGAAAATCCGATAAATCCCATTATCAATATAAATTTCAAAAACAAAACACAATGACAGTGAAATAGAGAGCAATTCTTCAATAATTCATTCAGGGCTTGTGATGCAACCTGGATTTACCACATCTACACCCAGAGCTGGGTGAGACATAAGGCTGGACACTTCGGGCTGATAGCAATGGTGAGGTTCGTTGAGTAAACGCAGACCCTTTGAAGTCATACTGCATGGTAGCCATTCCATGGGTCCCAACTCTCCAGGTTTAAGGGATTCTTCCTTCAGCTAAAACATGCATGGGAAACCCAGAGTATGGTCCACCGTGTGATTGGGAAACGTTTTCAAATGCATCTCAGGTTTCGTCCCCTGGTACTCGGGTTCACCGCTCCAGACGCTTTACTAACACTCTCCCCACTTGGAGAGTCAGTGCCTTTAACGTCCTGTTTGGCACAGTTTGCAATTTCTGCGCAAGATGAACAGGAATAGGGAGAACCAATGAGACACTAGCTGTAGGTGTATGCACGGGCAAATGGAACGCTCATTGCCCACCAGGAAGAGGGATTAACCAAAGGCTCAGCGTGCCTGCCGGAACCAGATTAGGGCCTGAAGCAATCCTGCGATTTTGCGGCCAGCTCACAAGAAAGCGAGTTGAAGAATGGAGCTCAGGGGCACTGTAATTCACAAACCTGCAGAGTTATGAATGACAGCTATCGTCCAAAAATATATTGAAATAAGTCTTCGAAGTGGACTTGAAAGCGGGGCAGAATTTCAGGAAAACGATTTCAGGGGGTAGACTGGAATTGCATTTAAAGCATAGGGAAAGAGGCAGAATGTCGACAATGATGCACTTGGCCAAAAAGGGCATATGGGTTTTTTCCTGAATATATTCATGAAAAAACGCATACGCACTTTTTGGCAAACCAAGCGAGCGTGTAAAGGAAATCTGCACTACAATGAAGTCTCACTGCCTCCCGGTCAAAAGGGCCATCTGAAAAATGTGTAAAATCCAGAAAGGAAGGATAGGTCATGGAGAACAGGGAGCCTTGTTATGCTGATGGGCGGGATGTAAATTGCCAACAGCCACTCTGGAGAAGTGTATGGTGTTTCCTGAAACACGTAGGAAACAAAGCAACACAGCCTATGGCACTTCCACTTAGGGTCCTATAGCTTAGGGAAATTAAAATCAAAAACACACAGCCACCCCAAAGTTTGGAACGGCTCTGTTTACAAGAACCTCATCTACGGTAAAAGTTAAATATCCGACAAAGCAAAAAATGGATAAAGAACGTGTGGTACGTACGTACAATGGAATATCACTCAGCAATGAAATCTAGGTCATCAGGCACATAGCGGCATAATGAGTGGATTCAGGTACGACGATTCTACGAGAAATAAGTCACACAGAAAAAGAAACATCATAAGATATCACTAATACACGGAACGTAAACTTGGCTACACATGAACTGAATTACAAAACAGAACAGGGTCTCAAATTTAGAAAACCAACTTATGCTTGCTTATGGGGAAAGGTGAGTTGGGGTGCTGCATAAAACCAGAGATTGAAATTAGCACAGATATCGTTCCATAAGCCAAATATATAATAGACAAGACCTACTCCTTGCTCAACGAAATGGACTCAACACCCCATATTCAACGCTTTGGAATATACCTGACAAGTAAAAATCTTAAGACCCATGGATTTATATGTCTCCATAAGGAAATCAAGCGTGTGTACAGCGGCCTAAACGCAGCAGTGAAAATCCGATAAATCCCATTATCAAAATGAATTTCAAAAACAAAACACAATGACAGTGAAATAGAGAGCAATTCTTCAGTAATTCATACAGGGCTTGTGATGCAACCTGGATTTACCACCTCTGCACCCAACGCTGGTTGAGGCATAAGGCTGGACACTTCGGGCTGATAGCAATGGTGAGGTTCGTTGAGCAAACGCAGACCCTTTGAAGTCATACTGCATGGTACCCTTTCCATGGGTCCCAACTCTCAAGGTTTAAGGGATTCTTCCTTCAGCTAAAACATGCATGGGAAACCCAGAGTGTGGTCGACCGTGTGATTGGGAAACGTTTTCAAATGCATCTCAGGTTTCGTACCCTGGTACTCGGGTTCACCGTTCCAGAAGCTTTACTAACACTCTCCCCACTTGGAGAGTCAGTGCCTTTAACCTCCTTTTTGGCACAGTTTGCAATTTCTGCGCAAGATGAACAGGAATAGGGAGAACCAATGAGAGACTAGCTGTAGGTGTCTGCACGGGCAAATGGAACGCTCATTTCCCACAAGGAAGAGGAATTAACCAAAGGCTCAGCGTGCCCTGCCGGAACCAAATTAGGGCCTGAAGCAATCCTGCGGTTTTGCGGCCAGCTCACAAGAAAGCGAGTTGAAGAAAGGAGCTCAGGGGCAGTGTAATTCACAAACCTGCAGAGTTATGAATGACAGCTATCGTCCAAAAATGTATTGAAGTAAGTCTTCGAAGAGGACTTGAAAGCGGGGCAGAATTTCAGGAAAACGATTTCAGGGGGTGGACTGGAATTGCACTTAAAGCATAGGAAAAGAGGCAGAATGTCGACAATGATGCACTTGGCCAAAAAGGGCGTATGCATTTTTTCCTGAATATATTGAGGAAAAAACTTATACGCACTTTTTGGCAAACCAAGCAAGCGTGTAAAGGAAATCTGCACTACAATGAAGTCTCGCTGCCCCCCGGTCAAAAGGGCCATCTGAAAAATGTGTAAATTCCAGAAAGGCAGGATAGGTCATGGAGAACAGGGAGCCTTGTTATGCTGATGGGCGGGATGTAAATTGCCAACAGCCACTCTGGAGAAGTGTATGGTGTTTCCTGAAACACGTAGGAAACAAAGCAACACAGCCTATGGCACTTCCACTTAGGGTCCTATAGCTTAGGGAAATTAAAATCAAAAACACACAGCCACACCAAAGTTTGGAACGGCTCTGTTTACAAGAACCTTGTCTACGGTACAAGTTAAATATCCGACAAAGCAAAAAATGGATAAAGAACGTGTGGTACATACGTAAAATGGAATATCACTCAGCAATGACATCTAGGTCATCAGGCCCGTAGCGGCATAATTAGTGGATTCAGGTACGACGATTCTACGAGAAATAAGTCACACAGAAAAAGAAACATCATAAGATATCATTAATACACGGAAGGTAAACTTGGCTACACATGAACTGAATTACAAAACAGAACAGCGTCTCAAATTTAGAAAACCAACTTATGCTTGCTTATGGGGAAAGGTGTGTTGAGGTGCTGCATCAAACCAGAGATTGAAATTAGCACAGATACCGTTCCATAAGCCAAATATATAATAGAGAAGACCTACTACTTGCTCAACGAAATGGAATCAACACCACATATTCAACGCCTGGGAATATACCTGACAAGTAAGAATCTTAAGACCCATGGATTTATATGTCTCCATAAGGAAATCTAGCGTGTGTACAGCAGCCTAAACGCAGCAGTGAAAATCCGATAAACCCCATTATCAAAGTAAATTTCAAAAACAAAACACAATGACAGTGAAATAGAGAGCAATTCTTAAATAATTCATTCAGGGCTTGTGATGCAACCTGGATTTACCACATCTACACCCAGAGCTGTGTGAGACATAAGGCTGGACACTTCGGTCTGATAGCATTGGTGAGGTTCGGTGAGCAAACGCAGACCCTTTGAAGTCATACTGCATGGTAGCCATTCCATGGGTCTCAACTCTCCAGGTTTAAGGGATTCTTCCTTCAGCTAAATCATGCATGGGAAACCCAGAGTATGGTCCACCGTGTGATTGGGAAACGTTTTCAAATGCATCTCAGGTTTCGACCCCTGGTACTCGGGTGCACCGTTCCAGACGCTTTACTAACACTCTCCCCACTTGGAGAGTCAGTGCCTTTAACGTCTGTTTGGCACAGTTTGCAATTTCTGCGCAAGATGAACAGGAATAGGGACAACCAATGAGAGACTAGCTGTAGGTGTCTGCGCGGGCAAATGGAACGCTTATCTCCCACAAGGAAGAGGGATTAACCAAAGGCTCAGCATGCCCTGCCAGAACCAGATTAGGGCCTGAAGCAATCCTGCGGTTTTTCGGACAGCTCACAAGAAAGCGAGTTGAAGAAAGGAGCTCAGGGCCACTGTAATTCACAAAGCTGCAGAGTTATGAATGACAGCTATCGTCCAAAAATATACTGAAGTAAGTCTTCGAAGAGGACTTGAAAGCAGGGCAAAATTTCAGGAAAACGATTTCAGGGGGTAGACTGGAATTGCATTTAAAGCATAGGAAAAGAGGCAGAATGTCCAAAATGATTCACTTGGCCAAAAAGGGCGTATGCGTTTTTTCCTGAATATATTCAGGAAAAAACGCATACGCCCTTTTTGGCCAACCAAGCAAGCGTGTAAAGAAATCTGCACTACAATGAAGTCTCACTGCCCCACGGGCCAAACAGCCATCTGAAACAAGTGTAAAATCCAGAAAGGCAGGACAGGTCATGGAGAACAGGGAGCCTTGTTATGCTGATGGGCGGGATGTAAATTGCCAACAGCCACTCTGGAGAAGTGTATGGTGTTTCCTGAAACACGTAGGAAACAAAGCAACAGAGCCTATGGCAATTCCACTTAGGGTCGTATAGCTTAGGGAAATTAAAATCAAAAACACACAGCCACCCCAAAGTTTGGGACGGCTCTGTTTACAAGAACCTCGTCTACGGTACAAGTTAAATATCCGAGAAAGCAAAAAATGGATAAAGAAGTTGTGGTACGTACGTACAGTGGAATATCACTCAGCAATGAGATCTACGTCATCAGGCCCGTAGCAGCATAACGAGTGGATTCCAGTACGACGATTCTACGAGAAATAAGTCACACAGAAAAAGAAACATCATAAGATATCACTAATACACGGAACGTAAACTTGGCTACATATGAACTGAATTACAAAACAGAACAGGGTCTCAAATTTAGAAAACCAACTTATGCTTGCTTATGGGGAAAGGTGAGTTGGGGTGCTGCATCAAACCAGAGATTGAAATTAGCACAGATACCGTTCCATAAGCCAAATATATAATAGACAAGACCTACTCCTTGCTCAACGAAATGGACTCAACACCCCATATTCAACGCCTGGGAATATACCTGACAAGTAAGAATCTTAAGAAACATGGATTTATATGTCTCCATAAGGAAATCAAGCGTGTGTACAGCGGCCAAAACGTAGCAGTGAAAATCCGATAAATCCCATTATCAAAATAAATTTCACAAACACAACACAATGACAGTGAAATAGAGAGCAATTCTTAAATAATTCATTCAGGGCTTGTGATGCAACCTGGATTTACCAAATCTACACCCAGAGCTGGGTGAGACATAATGCTGGACACTTCGGGCTGATAGCATTGGTGAGGTTCGGTGAGCAAACGCAGACCTTTTGAAGTCATACTGCATGGTAGCCATTCCATGGGTCCCAACTCTCCAGGTTTAAGGGATTCTTCCTTCAGCTAAAACATGCATGGGAAACCCAGAGTATGGTCCACCGTGTGATTGGGAAAGGTTTTCAAATGCATCTCAGGTTTCTTCCCCTGGTACTCGGGTTCACCATTCCAGACGCTTTACTAACACTCTCCACACTTGGAGAGACAGTGCCTTTAACCTCCTGTTTGGCACAGTTTGCAATTTCTGCGCACGATGAACAGGAATAGGGACAACCAATGAGAGACTAGCTGTAGGTGTCTGCACGGGCAAATGGAACGCTCATTTCCCACCAGGAAGAGGGATTAGCCAAAGGCTCAGCATGATCTGCCGGAAACAGATTAGGGCCTGAAGCAATCCTGCGGTTTTTCGGCCAGCTCACAAGAAAGCGAGTTGAAGAAAGGAGCTCAGGGGCACTGTAATTCACAAACCTGCAGAGTTATGAATGACAGCTATCGTCCAAAAATGTATTGAAGTAAGTCTTCGAAGTGGACTTGAAAGCGGGGCAGAATTTCAGGAAAACGATTTCAAGGGGTAGACTGGAATTGCACTTAAAGCAGAGGAAAAGAGGCCGAATGTCGACAATGATGCACTTGAACAAAAAGGGCGTATGCGTTTTTTCCTGAATATATTCAGGAAAAAACGCATACGCCCTTTTTGGCCAAACAAGCAAGCGGGTCAAGGAAATCTGCACTACAATGAAGTCTCACTGCCCCCCGGTCAAAAGGGACATCTGAAACAAGTGTAAAATCCAGAAAGGCAGGACAGGTCATGGAGAACAGGGAGCCTTGTTCTGCTGATGGGCGGTATGTAAATTGTCAACAGCCACTCTGGAGAAGTGTATGGTGTTTCCTGAAACACGTAGGAATCAAAGCAACACAGCCAATGGCATTTCCACATAGGGTCCTATAGCTTAGGGAAATTAAAATCAAAAACACACAGCCACCCCAAAGTTTGGGATGGCTCTGTTTACAAGAACCTCGTCTACGGTACAAGTTAAATATCCGACAAAGCAGAAAATGGATAAAGAAGTTGTGGTACGTACGTACAATGGAATATCACTCAGCCATGAGATCTACGTCATCTGGCCCGTATCGGCATAATGAGTGCATTCAGGTACGACGATTCTATGAGAAATAAGTCACACAGAAAAAGAAACATCATAAGATATCACTAATACACGGAACGTAAACTTGGCTACACATGAACTGAATTACAAAACAGAACAGGGTCTCAAATTTAGAAAACCAACTTATGCTTGCTTATGGGGAAAGGTGAGTTTTTGATGCTGCGTCAAACCAGAGATTGAAATTAGCACAGATACCGTTCCATAAGCCAAATATATAATAGACAAGACCTACTCCTTGCTCAACGAAATGGACTCAACACCCCATATTCAACGCCTGGGAATATACCTGACAAGTAAAAATCTTAAGACCCATGGATTTATATGTCTCCATAAGGAAATCAAGCGTGTGTACAGCGGCCTAAACGCAGCAGTGAAAATCCGATAAATCCCATTATCAAAATAAGTTTCTCAAACAAAACACAATGACAGTGAAATAGAGAGCAATTCTTAAATAATTCATTCAGGGCTTGTGATGCAACCTGCATTTACCACATCTACACCCAGAGCTGGGTGAGACATAAGGCTGGACATTTCGGGCTGATAGCATTGGTGAGGTTCGGTGAGCAAACGCAGACCCTTTGAAGTCATACTGCATGGTAGCCATTCCATGGGTCCCAACTCTCCAGGTTTAAGGGATTCTTACTTCAGATAAAACATGCATGGGAAACCCAGGGTATGGTCCACCGTGTGATTGGGAAACGTTTTCAAATGCATCTCAGGTTTCGTCCCCTGGTACTCGGGTTCACCGTTCCAGACGCTTTACTAACACTCTCCCCACTTGGAGAGTCAGTGCCTTTAACCTCCTGTTTGGCACAGTTTGCAATTTCTACGCAAGATGAACAGGAATAGGGAGAACCAATGAGAGACTAGCTGTAGGTGTCTGCACGGGCAAATGGAACGCTCATTTCCCACCAGGAAGAGGGATTAACCAAAGGCTCAGCGTGCCCTGCTGGAACCAGATTAGGGCCTGAGGCAATCCTGCGATTTTGCGGCCAGCTCACAAGAAAGCGAGTTGAAGAAAGGAGCTCAGGGGCACTGTAATTCACAACCCTGCAGAGATATGAATGACAGCTATCGTCCAAAAATATATTGAAGTAAGTCTTCGAAGTGGACTTGAAAGTGGGGCAGAATTTCAGGAAAACGATTTCGGTGGGTAGACTGGAATTGCACTTAAAGCATAGGAAAAGACTCCGAATGTCCACAATGATGCACTTGGCCAAAAAGAGCGTATGCGTTTTTTCCTGAATATATTCAGGAGAAAACGCATACGCACTTTTTGGCCAACCAAGTAAGCGTGTCAAGGAAATCTGCACTAAAATGAAGTCTCACTGCCCCCCGGTCAAAAGGGCCATCTGAAACAAGTGTAAAATCCAGAAAGGCAGGACAAGTCATTGAGAACAGGGAGCCTTGTTATGCTGATGGGCGGGATGTAAATTGCCAACAGCCACTCTGGAGAAGTGTATGGTGTTTCCTGAAACACGTAGGAAACAAAGCAACACAGCCTATGGCACTTCCACTTAGGGTCCTATAGCTTAGGGAAATTAAAATCAAAAACACACAGCCACCCCAAAGTTTGGGACGGCTCTGTTTACAAGAACCTCGTCTACGGTACAAGTTAAATATCCGAGAAAGCAAAAAATGGATAAAGAAGTTGTGGTACGTACGTACAATGGAATATCACTCAGCAATGAGATCTACGTCATCAGGCCCGTAGTGGCATAATGAGTGGATTAAGGTACGACGATTCTACGAGAAATAAGTCACACAGAAAAAGAAACATCATAAGATATCACTAATACACGGAACGTAAACTTGGCTACACATGAACTGAATTACAAAACAAAACAGGGTCTCAAATTTAGAAAACCAACTTATGCTTGCTTATGGGAAAAGGTGAGTTGGGGTGCTGCATTTAACCAGAGATTGAAATTAGCACAGATACCGTTCCATAAGCCAAATATATAATAGACAAAACCTACTCCTTGCTCAACGAAATGGACTCAACACCCCATATTCAACGCCGGGGAATATACCTGACAAGTAAGAATCTTAAGACCCATGGATTTATATGTCTCCATAAGGAAATCAAGCGTGTGTACAGCGGCCTAAACGCAGCAGTGAGAATCCGATAAATCCCATTATCAAAATAAAGTTCACAAACATAACACAATGACAGTGAAATACAGAGCAATTCTTAAATAATTCATTCAGGGCTTGTGATGCAACCTGGATTTACCACATCTACACCCAGAGCAGGGTGAGACATAATGCTGGACACTTCGGTCTGATAGCACTGGTGAGTTTGGTTGAGCAAACGCAGATCCTTTGAAGTCATACTGCATGGTAGCCATTCCATGGGTCCCAACTCTCCAGGTTTAAGGGATTCTTCGTTCAGCTAAAACATGCGTGGGAAACACAGAGTATGGTCCACCATGTGATTGGGAAACGTTTTCAAATGCATCTCAGTTTTCATCCCCTGGTACTCGGGTTCAACATTCCAGACGCTTTACTAACACTCTCCCCACTTGGAGAGTCAGTGCCTTTAACCTCCTGTTTGGCACAGTTTGCAATTTCTGCGCAAGATGAACAGGAATACGGAGAACCAATGAGAGACTAGCTGTAGGTGTCTGCACGGGCAAATGGAACGCTCATTTCCCACCAGGAAGAGGAATTAACCAAAGGCTCAGCATGCCCTGCCGGAACCAGATTAGGTCCTGAAACAATCCTGCGGTTTTGCGGCCAGCTCACAAGAAAGCGAGTTGAAGAAAGGAGCTCAGGGTCACTGTAATTCACAAACCTGCAGAGTTATGAATGACAGCTATCGTCCAAAAATATATTGAAGTAAGTCTTCGAAGAGGACTTGAAAGCGGGGCAGAATTTCAGGAAAACGATTTCAGGGGGTAGACTGGAATTGCACTTAAAGCATAGGCAAGGAGGCAGAATGTCGACAATGATGCACTTGGCCAAAAAGGGCGTATGGGTTTTTTCCTGAATATATTCAGGAAAAAACGCATACGCCCTTTTTGGCCAACCAAGCAAGCTTGTAAAGGAAATCTGCACTACAATGAAGTCTCACTGCCCCCCGGTCAAAAGGGCCATCTGAAAAAAGTGTAAAATGCAGAAAGGCAGGACAGGTCATGGAGAACAGGGAGCCTTGTTATGCTGATGGGCGGTATGTAAATTGCAAACAGCCACTCTGGAGAAGTGTATGGTGTTTCCTGAAACACATAGGAAACAACGCAACACAGCCTATGGCACTTCCACTAAGGGTCCTATAGCTTAGGGAAATTAAAATCAAAAACACACAGCCTCCCCAAAGTTTGGGACGGCTCTGTTTACAAGAACCTCGTCTACGGTACAAGTTAAATATCCGAGAAAGCAAAAAATGGATAAAGAAGTTGTGGTACGTACGTACAATGGAATATCACTCAGCAATGAGATCTACGTCATCAGGCCCGTAGCGGCATAATGAGTGGATTCAGGTACGACGATTCTACGAGAAATAAGTCACACAGAAAAAGAAACATCATAAGATATCACTAATACACGGAACGTAAACTTGGCTACACATGAACTGATTTGCAAAACAGAACCGGGCCTCAAATTTAGAAAACCAACTTATGCTTGCTTATGGGGAAAGGTGAGTTGGGGTGCTGCATCAAACCAGAGATTGAAATTAGCACAGATACCGTTCCATAAGCCAAATATATAATAGACAAGACCTACTCCTTGCTCAAAGAAATGAACTCAACACCCCATATTCAACGCCTGGCAATATACCTGACAAGTAAGAATCTTAATACCCATGGATTTATATGTCTCCATAAGGAAGTCAAGCGTGTGTACAGCGGCCTAACGCAGCAGTGAAAATCCGATAAATCCCATTATCAAAATAAATTTCACAAACACAACACAATGACAGTGAAATAGAGAGCAATTCTTAAATAATTCATTCAGGGCTTGTGATGCATCCTGGATTTACCACATCTACACCCAGAGCTGGGTGAGACATAATGCTGGACACTTCGGGCTGATAGCATTGGTGAGGTTGGGTGAGCAAACGCAGATCCTTTGAAGTCATACTGCATGGTACCCATTCCATGGGTCCCAACTCTCCAGGTTTAAGGGATTCTTCCTTCAGCTAAAACATGCATGGGAAACCCAGAGTATGGTCCACCGTGTGATTGGGAAACGTTTTCAAATGCATCTCAGGTTTCGTCCCCTGGTACTCGGGTTCACCGTTCCAGACGCTTAACTAACACTCTCCCCACTTGGAGAGTCAGTGCCTTTACCTCCTATTTGGCACAGTTTGCAATTTCTGCGCAAGATGAACAGGAATAGGGAGTACCAATGAGAGACTAGTTGTTAGTGTCTGCACGGGCAAATGGAACGCTCATTTCCCACCAGGAAGAGGAATTAATCAAAGGCTCAGCGTGCCCGGCCGGAACAAGATTAGGGCCTGAAGCAATCCTGCGGTTTTGCGGCCAGCTGACAAGAGAACGAGTTGAAGAAAGGAGCTTAGGGGCACTGTAATTCACAAACCTGCAGAGTTATGAATGACAGCTATGGTCCAAAAATTTATTGAAGTAAGTCTGCAAAGAGGACTTAAAGTGGGGCAGAATTTCAGGAAAACGATTTCAGGGGGTAGACTGGAAATGCACTTAAAGCATAAGAAAAGAGGCAGAATGTCGACAATGATGCACTTGGCCAAAAAGGGCATATGCGTTTTTTCCTGAATATAATCAGGAGAAAACGTATACGCCCTTTTTGGCCAACCAAGCAAGCATGTAAAGGAAATCTGCACTACAATGAAGTCTCACTGCCCCCCGGTCCAAAGGGCCATCTGAAACAAGTGTAAAATCCAGAAAGGCAGGACAGGTCATGGAGAACAGGGAGCCTTGTTATGCTGATGGGCGGGATGTAATTTGCCAACAGCCACTCTGGAGAAGTGTATGGTGTTTCCTGAAACACGTAGGAAACAAAGCAACACAGCCTATGGCACTTCCACTTATGGTCCTATAGCTCAGGGAAATTAAAATAAAAAACAAACAGCCACCCCAAAGTTTGGGATGGCTCTGTTTACAAGAACCTCGTCTACGGTACAAGTTAAATATCCGAGAAAGCAAAAAATGGATAAAGAAGTTGTGATACGTACGTACAATGGAATATCACTCAGCAATAAGATCTACGTCATCAGGCCCGTGGCGGCATAGTGAGTGGATTAACGTACGACGGGTCTACGAGAAATAAGTCACACAGAAAAAGAAACATCATAAGATATCACTAATACACGGAACGTAAACTTGGCTACACATGAACTGAATTACAAAACAGAACAGGGTCTCAAATTTAGAAAGCCAACTTATGCTTGCTTATGGGGAAAGGTGAGTTGGGGTGCTGCATCAAACCAGAGATTGAAATTAGCACAGATATCGTTCCACAAGCCAAATATATAACAGACAAGACCTACTGCTTGCTCAACGAAATGGACTCAACACCCCATATTCAACGCATGAGAATATACCTGACAAGTAAGAATCTTTAGACCCATGGATTTATATGTCTCCATAAGGAAGTCAAGCGTGTGTACAGTGGCCTAAACGCAGCAGTGAAAATCCGATAAATCCCATTAACAAAATAAATTTCAAAAACAAAACACAATGACAGTGAAATAGAGAGCAATTCTTAAATAATTCATTCAGGGCTTGTGATGCAACCTGGATTTACCACATCTACACCCAGAGCTGGTTGAGACATAAGGCTGGACACTTCAGGCTGATAGCATTGGTGTAGTTCAGTGAGGAAACGCAGACCCTTTGAAGTCATACTGCATGGTAGCCATTCCATGGGTCCCAACACTCCAGGTTTAAGGGATTCTTCCTTCAGCTAAAACATGCATGGGAAACACAGAGTATGGTCCACCGTGTGATTGGGAAACGTTTTCAAATGCATCTCAGGTTTCGACCCCTGGTACTCGGGTGCACCGTTCCAGACGCTTTACTAACACTCTCCCCACTTGGAGAGACAGTGCCTTTAAACTCCTGTTTGGCACAGTTTGCAATTTCTGCGCACGATGAACAGGAATAGGGACAACCAATGAGAGACTAGCTGTAAGTGTCTGCACGGGCAAATGGAACGCTCATTTCCCACCAGGAAGAGGAATTAACCAAAGGCTCAGCATGCCATGCCGGAACAAGATTAGGGCCTGAAACAATCCTGCGGTTTTGCGGACAGCTCACAATAAAGCGAGTTGAAGAAAGGAGCTCAGGGTCACTGTAATTCACAAACCTGCAGAGTTATGAATGACAGCTATCGTCCAAAAATGTATTGAAGTAAGTCTTCGAAGAGGACTGAAAGTGGCGCAGAATTTCAGGAAAACGATTTCAGGGGGTAGACTGGAATTGCACTTAAAGCATAGGAAAAGAGGCCGAATGTCGACAATGATGCACTTGGCCAAAAAGGGCGTATGCGTTTTTTCCTGAATATATTCAGGAAAAAACGCATACGCCCTTTTTGGCCAACCAAGCAAGCGTGGAAAGGAAATCTGCACTACAATGAAGTCTCACTGCCCCCCGGTCAAAAGGGCCATCTAAAACAAGTGTAAAATCCAGAAAGGCAGGACAGGTCATGGAGAACAGGCAGCCTTGTTATGCTGATGGGCGGGATGTAAATTGCAAACAGCCACTCTGGAGAAGTGTATGGTGTTTCCTGAAACACATAGGAAACAACGCAACACAGCCTATGGCACTTCCACTAAGGGTCCTATAGCTTAGGGAAATTAAAATCAAAAACACACAGCCTCCCCAAAGTTTGGGACGGCTCTGTTTACAAGAACCTCGTCTACGGTACAAGTTAAATATCCGAGAAAGCAAAAAATGGATAAAGAAGTTGTGGTACGTACGTACAATGGAATATCACTCAGCAATGAGATCTACGTCATCAGGCCCGTAGCGGCATAATGAGTGGATTCAGGTACGACGATTCTACGAGAAATAAGTCACACAGAAAAAGAAACATCATAAGATATCACTAATACACGGAACGTAAACTTGGCTACACATGAACTGAATTACAAAACAGAACCGGGTCTCAAATTTAGAAAACCAACTTATGCTTGCTTATGGGGAAAGGTGAGTTGGGGTGCTGCATCAAACCAGAGATTGAAATTAGCACAGATACCGTTCCATAAGCTAAATATATAATAGACAAGACCTACTCCTTGCTCAACGAAATGGACTCAACACCCCATATTCAACGCCTGGGAATATACCTGACAAGTAAGAATCTTAAGACCCATGGATTTATATGTCTCCATAAGGAAGTCAAGCGTGTGTACAGTGGCCTAAACGCAGCAGTGAAAATCCGATAAATCCCATTAACAAAATAAATTTCACAAACAAAATACAATGACATGCAAATGAAGCAAATGACAAAGGATTAATCTCCAAAATTTACAAGCAGCTCATGCAGCTCAATAACAAAAAAACAAACAACCCAATCCAAAAATGGGCAGAAGACGTAAATAGACATTTCTCCAAAGAAGATATACAGAATGGCAACAAACACATGAAAGAATGCTCAACATCATTAATCATTAGAGAAATGCAAATCAAAACTACAATGAGATATCATCTCACACCAGTCAGAATGGCCATCATCAAAAAATCTAGAAACAATAAATGTTGGAGAGGGTGTGGAGAAAAGGGAACACTCTTGCACTGCTGGTGGGAATGTGAATTGGTTCAGCCACTATGGAGAACAGTATGGAGGTTCCTTAAAAAACTACAAATAGAATTACCATATGACCCAGCAATCCCACTACTGGGCATATACCCTGGGAAAACCAAAATTCAAAAAGAGTCATGTACCAAAATGTTCATTGCAGCTCTATTTACAATAGCCCGGAGATGGAAACAACATAAGCGCCCATCATCGGATGAATGGATAAAGAAAATGTGGCACATATATACAATGGAATATTACTCAGCCTTAAAAAGAAATGAAATTGAGCTATTTGTAATGAGATGGATAGACCTAGAGTCTGTCATACAGAGTGAAGTAAGTCAGAAAGAAAAAGACAAATACCGTATGCTAACACATATATATGGAATTTAAGGGGAAAAAAATATCATGAAGAACCTAGGGGTAAGACAGGAATAAAGACTCAGACATACTGGAGAAAGGACTTGAGGATATGGGGAAGGGGAGGGGTGAGCTTTGACAGGGCGAGAGAGAGTCATGGACATATACACACTAACAAACGTAGTAAGGTAGATAGCTAGTGGGAAGCAGCCGCAAGGCACAGGGATATTAGCTTGGTGCTTTGTGACAGCCTGGAGGGGTGGGATAGGGAGAGTGGGAGGGAGGGAGACGCAAGAGGGAAGACATATGGGAACATATGTATATGTATAACTGATTCACTTTGTTATAAAGCAGAAAATAACACACCATTGTAAAGCAATTATACTCCAATAAAGATGTTTAACAAACAAAAAAAAAACACAATGACAGTGAAATAGAGAGGAATTCTTAAATAATTCATTCAGAGCTTGTGATGCAACCTGGATTTACCACATCTACACCCAGAGCTGGTTGAGACATAAGGCTGGACACTTTGGGCTGATAGCATTGGTGAGGTTTGGTGACCAAACGCAGACCCTTTGAAGTCATACTGCATGGTACCCATTCCATGGGTCCCAACTTTCCAGGTTTAAGGGATTCTTCCTTCAGCTAAAACATGCATGGGAAACCCGGAGTATGTTCCACCGTGTGATTGGGAAACGTTTTCAAATGCATCTCAGGTTTCGTCCCCTGGTACTCGGGTTCACCGTTCCAGACACTTTACTAAAACTCTCCCCACTTGGAAAGTCAGTGCCTTTAACCTCCTGTTTGGCACATTTTGCAAATTCTGCGCAAGATGAACAGGAATAGGGAGAACCAATGAGAGACTAGCTGTAGGTGTCTGCACGGGCAAATGGAACGCTCATTTCCCACCAGGAAGAGGAATTAACCAAAGGCTCAGCATGCCCTGCCGGAACCAGATTAGGGCCTTAAGCAATCCTGCGGTTTTGCGGCCAGCTCACAAGATAGCGAGTTGAAGAGAAGAGCCCAGGGGCACTGTAATTCACAAACCTGCAGAGTTATGAATGACAGCTATCGTCCAAAAATGTATTGAAGTAAGTCTTCGAAGCGGACTTGAAAGCGGGGCAGAATTACAGGAAAACGATTTCAGGGGGTAGACTGGGATTGCACTTAAAGCATAGGAAAAGAGGCAGAATGTCCACAATGAAGCACTTGGCTAAAAAGGGCGTATGCATTTTTTTCCTGAATATATTCAGGAAAAAACGCATACGCACTTTTTGGCCAACCAAGCAAGCTTGTAAAGGAAATCTGCACTACAATGAAGTCTCACTGCCCCCCGGTCAAAAGGGCCATCTGAAAAAAGTGTAAAATCCAGAAAGGCAGGACAGGTCATGGAGAACAGGGAGCCTTGTTATGCTGATGGGCGGGATGTAAATTGCCAACAGCCACTCTGGAGAAGTGTATGGTGTTTCCTGAAACACGTAGGAAACAAAGCAACACAGCCTATGGCACTTCCACTTAGGGTCCTATAGCTTAGGGAAATTGAAATCAAAAACACACAGCCACCCCAAAGGTTGGGACGGCTCTGTTTACAAGAACCTCGTCTACGGTACAAGTTAAATATCCGAGAACGTAAAAAATGGATAAAGAAGTTGTGGTACGTACGTACAATGGAATATCACTCAGCAATGAAATCTAGGTCATCAGGCCCATAGTGGCATAATGAGTGGATTCAGGTACGACGATTCTACGAGAAATAAGTCACACAGAAAAAGAAACATCATAAGATATCACTAATACACGGAACGTAAACTTGGCTACACATGAACTGAATTACAAAACAGAACAGGGTCTCAAATTTAGAAAACCAACTTATGCTTGCTTATGGGGAAAGGTGAGTTGGGGTGCTGCATAAAACCAGAGATTGAAATAAGCACAGATACCGTTCCATAAGCCAAATATATAATAGAAAAGACCTACTCCTTGCTCAACGAAATGGCCTCAACACAACATATTCAACGCAGGGGAATATGCCTGACAAGTAAGAATCTTAAGACCCATGGATTTATATGTCTCCATAAGGAAATGAAGCGTGTGTACAGCGGCCTAAACTCAGCAGCGAAAATCCGATAAATCCCATTATCAAAATAAATTTCACAAACAAAACACAATGACAGTGAAATAGAAAGCAATTCTTAAATAATTCATACAGGGCTTGTGATGCAACCTGAATTTACCACCTCTGCACCCAAAGCTGGTTGAGACATAAGGCTGGACACTTCGGGCTGACAGCAATGGTGAGGTTCGTTGAGCAAACGCAGACCCATTGAAGTCATACTGCATGGTACCCATTCCATGGGTCCCAACTCTCCAGGTTTAAGGGATTCTTCCTTCAGCTAAAACATGCATGCGAAACACAGAGTATGGTCCACCGTGTGATTGGGAAACGTTTTCAAATGCATCTCAGGTTTCGTCCCCTGGTACTCGGGTTCACCGCTCCAGACGGTTTACTAACACTCTCCCCACTTCGAGAGTCAGTGCCTTTAAACTCCTGTTTGGCACAGTTTGCAATTTCTGCGCAAGATGAACAGGAATAGGGAGAACCAATGAGAGACTAGCTGTAGGTGTCTGCACGGGCAAATGGAACGCTCATTTACCACCAGGAAGAGGAATTAACCAAAGGCTCAGCGTGCCCTGCCGGAACCAGATTAGGGCCTGAAGCAATCCTGCTGTTTTGCGGCCAGCTCACAAGAAAGCGAGTTGAAGAAAGGAGCTCAGGGGCACTGTAATTCACAAACCTGCAGAGTTAAGAACGACAGCTATCGTCCAAAAATGTATTGAAGTAAGTCTTCAAAGAGGACTTGAAAGCGGGGCAGAATTTCAGGAAAACGATTTCAGGGGGTAGACTGGAATTGCACTTAAAGCATAGGAAAAGAGGCAGAATGTCGACAATGATGCACTTGGCCAAAAAGGGCCTATGCGTTTTTTCCTGAATATATTCAGGGAAAAACGCATAGGCCCTTTTTGGCGAACCAAGCAAGCGTGTCGAGGAAATCTGCACTACAATGAAGTCTCACTGCCCCACGGTCAAAAGGGCCATTTGAAACAAGTGTAAAATCCAGAAAGGCTGGACAGGTAATGGAGAACAGGGAGCCTTGTTATTCTGATGGGCGGGATGTAAATTGCCAACAGCCACTCTGGAGAAGTGTATGGTGTTTCCTGAAACACGTAGGAAACAAAGCAACACAGCCTATGGCACTTCCACTTAGGGTCCTATAGCTTAGGGAAATTAAAATCAAAAACACACAGCCACCCGAAAGTTTGGGACGGCTCTGTTTACAAGAACCTCGTCTACGGTACAAGTTAAATATCCGAGAAAGCAAAAAATGGATAAAGAAGTTGTGGTACGTACGTACAATGGAATATCACTCAGCCATGAGATCTACGTCATCTGGCCCGTAGCGGCATAATGAGTGCATTAAGGTACGACGATTCTACGAGAAATAAGTCACACAGAAAAAGAAACATCATAAGATATCACTAATACACGGAACGTAAACTTGGCTACACATGAACTGAATTACAAAACAGAACAGGGTCTCAAATTTAGAAAACCAACTTATGCTTGCTTATGGGGAAAGGTGAGTTGGGGTGCTGCATCAAACCAGAGATTGAAATTAGCACAGATACCGTTCCATAAGCCAAATATATAATAGACAAGACCTACTCCTTGCTCAACGAAATGGACTCAACACCCCATATTCAACGCCTGGGAATATACCTGACAAGTAAGAATCTTAAGACCCATGGATTTATATGTCTCCATAAGGAAATCAAGCGTGTGTACAGCGGCCTAAACCCAGCAGTGAAAATCCGATAAATCCCATTATCAAAATAAATTTCACAAACAAAACACAATGACAGTGAAATAGAGAGCAATTCTTAAATAATTCATTCAGGGCTTGTGATGCAACCTGGATTTACCACATCTACACCCAGAGCTGGGTGAGACATAAGGCTGGACACTTCGGGCTGATAGCATTGGTGAGGTTCGGTGAGCAAACGCAGACCCTTTGAAGTCATACTGCATGGTAGCCATTCCATGGGTCCCAACTCTAACCGTTTAAGGGATTCTTCCTTCAGCTAAAACATGCATGGGAAACCCAGAGTATGGTCCAGCGTGTGATTGGGAAACGTTTTCAAATGCACCTCAGGTTTCGACCCCTGGTACTGGGGTGCACCGTTCCAGACGCGTTACTAACACTCTCCCCACTTGGAGAGTCAGTGCCTTTAAACTCCTGTTTGGCACAGTTTGCAATTTCTGCGCAAGATGAACAGGAATAGGGAGAACCAATGAGAGACTAGCTGTAGGTGTCTGCACGGGCAAATGGAACGCTCATTTCCCACCAGGAAGAGGAATTAACCAAAGGCTCAGCATGCCCTGCTGGAACCAGATTAGGGCCTAAAGCAATCCAGCAGTTTTGCGGCCAGCTCACAAGAAAGCGAGTTGAAGAAAGGAGCTCAGGGGCACTGTAATTCACAAACATGCAGAGTTATGAATGACAGCTATCGTGCAAAAATGTATTGAAGTAAGTCTTCGAAGTAGACTTGAAAGCAGGGCAGAATTTCAGGAAAACGATTTCAGGGGGTAGACTGGAATTGCACTTAAAGCATAGGAAAAGAGGCCGAATGTCGACAATGATGCACTTGGCCAAAAAGGGCGTATGCGTTTTTTCCTGAATATATTCAGGAAAAAACGCATACGCCCTTTTTGACCAACCAAGCAAGCGTGTCAAGGAAATCTGCACTACAAAGAAGTCTCACTGCCCCCCGGTCAAAAGGGCCATCTGATAAAAGTGTAAAATCCAGAAAGGCAGGACAGGTCATGGAGAACAGGGAGCCTTGTTATGCTGATGGGCGGGATGTAAATTGGCAACAGCCACTCTGGAGAAGTGTATGGTGTTTCCTGAAACACGTAGGAAACTAAGCAACACAGCCTATGGCAATTCCACTTAGGGTACTATAGCTTAGGGAAATTAAAATCAAAAACACACAGCCACCCCAAAGTTTGGGACGGCTTTGTTTACAAGAACCTCGTCTACGGTACAAGTTAAATATCCGACAAAGCAAAAAATGGATAAAGAAGTTGTGGTACGCACGTACAATGGAATATCACTCAGCAATAAGATGTACGTCATCAGGCCCGTAGCGGCATAATGAGTGGATTCACGTACGATGAGTCTACGAGAAATAAGTCACACAGAAATAGGAACATCATAAGATATCACTAATACACGGAACGTAAACTTGGCTACACATGAACTGAATTACAAAACAGAACAGGGTCTCAAATTTAGAAAGCCAACTTATGCTTGCTTATGGGGAAAGGTGAGTTGGGGTGCTGCATCAAACCAGAGATTGAAATTAGCACCTATACCGTTCCATAAGCCAAATATATAATAGACAAGACCTACTACTTGCTCAACGAAATGGACTCAACACCACATATTCAACGCCTGGGAATATACCTGACAAGTAAGAATCTTAAGACCCATGGATTTATATGTCTCCATAAGGAAATCAAGCGTGTGTACAGCGGCCTAAACGCAGCAGTGAAAATCCGATAAATCCCATTAACAAAATAAATTTCAAAAATAAAACACAATGACAGTGAAATAGAGAGCATTTCTTAAATAATTCATTCAGGGCTTGTGATGCAACCTGGATTTACCACATCTACACCCAGAGCTGGTTGAGACATAAGGCTGGACTCTTTGGGCTGATAGCATTGGTGAGGTTCGGTGAGCAAACGCAGACCCTTTGAAGTCATACTGCATGGTACCCATTCCATGGGTCCCAACTCTCCAGTTTTAAGGGATTCTTCCTTCAGCTAAAACATGCATGGGAAACCCAGAGTATGGTCCACCGTGTGATTGGGAAAAGTTTTCAAATGGATCTCAGGTTACGTCCCATGGTACTCGGGTGCACCGTTCCAGACACTTTACTAACACTCTCCCCACTTGGAAAGTCAGTGCCTTTAACCTCCTGTTTGGCACAGTTTGCAATTTCTGCGCAAGATTAACACGCATAGGGAGAACCAATGAGAGACTAGCTGTAGGTGTCTGCACGGGCAAATGGAATGCTCATTTCCCACCAGGAAGAGGAATTAACCAAAGGCTCAGCGTGCCGTGCCGGAACCAGATTAGGGCCTGAAGCAATCCTGCGGTTTTGCGGCCAGCTCACAAGAAAGCGAGTTGAAGAAAGGAGCTCAGGGACACTGTAATTCACAAACCTGCAGAGTTTTGAATGACAGCTATCGTCCAAAAATATATTGAAGTAAGTCTTCGATGTGGACTTGAAAGCGGGGCAGAATTTCAGAAAAATGATTTCAGAGGGGAGACTGGAATTGCACTTAAAGCATAGGAAAAGAGGCAGAATGTCCAAAATGATGCACTTGGCCAAAAAGGGCGTATGCGTTTTTTCCTGAATATATTCAGGAAAAAACGCATACGCCCTTTTTGGCCAACCAAGCAAGCGTGTAAAGGAAATCTGCACTAAAATGAAGTCTAACTGCCCCCCGGTCTAAAGGGCCATCTGAAAAAAGTGTAAAATCCAGAAAGGCAGGACAGGTCATGGAGAACAGGGAGCATTGTTATGCTGATGGGCGGGATTTAAATTGCCAACAGCCACTCTGGAGAAGTGTATGGTGTTTCCTGAAACACGTAGGAAACAAAGCAACACAGCCTATGGCACTTCCACTTATGGTCCGATAGCTTAGGGAAATTACAATCAAAAACACACAGCCACCCCAAAGTTTGGGATGCCTCTGTTTACAAGAACGTCGTCTAGGGTACAAGTTAAATATCCAAGAAAGCAAAAAATGGATAAAGAAGTTGTGGGACACACGTACAATGGAATATCACTCAGCAATGAAATCTACGTCATCAGGTCCCTAGCGGCATAATGAGTGGATTCAAGTACGATGATTCTACGAGAAGTAACTCACACAGAAAAAGAAACATCATAAGATATCCCTCATACACAGAATGTAATCTTGGCTACACATGAACTGAATTACAATACAGAACAGGGTCTCAAATTGAGAAAACCAACTTATGCTTGATTAAGGGGAAAGGTGAGTTGGGGTGCTGCATCAAACCAGAGATTGAAATTAGCACAGATACCTTTCCATAAGCCAAATATATAATAGACAAGACCTACTCCTTGCTTAACGAAATGGACTCAACACCCCCTATTCAACGCCTGGGAAGACACCTGACAAGTAAGAATCTTAAAACCCATGGATTTATATGTCTCCATAAGGAAATCAAGCGTGTGTACAGCAGCCCAAATGCAGCAGTGAAAATCCGATAAATCCCATTATCAAAATAATTTTCAAAAACAAAACACAATGGCAGTGAAATAGAGAGCAATTCTTAAATAATTCCTTCAGGGCTTGTGATGCAACCTGGGTTTACCACATCTACACCCAGAGCTGGGTGAGACATAAGGCTGGACACTTCTTCCTGATAGCATTGGTGAGGTTCGCTGAGCAAACGCAGACCCCTTGAAGTCATACTGCATGGTACCCATTCCATCGGTCCCAACTCTCCAGGTTTAAAGGATTCTTCCTTCAGCTAAAACATGCATGGGAAACCCAGAGTATGGTCCACCGTGTGATTGGGAAACGTTTTCAAATGCATCTCAGTTTTCGAACCCTGGTACTCGGGTTCACCATTCCAGACGCTTTACTATCACTCTCCCCACTTGGAGAGTCAGTGTCTTTAACCTCCTGTTTTGCACGGTTTGCAATTTCTGCGCAAGATGAACAGGAATAGGGAGAACCAATGAGAGACTAGCTGTAGGTGTCTGCACGGGCAAATGGAACGCTCATTTTCCACCAGGAAGAGGAATTAACCAAAGGCTCAGCGTGCCCTACCGGAAACAGATTAGGGCCTGAAGCAATCCTGCGGTTTTGCGGCCAGCTCACAAGAAAGCGAGTTGAAGAAAGGAGCTCAGGGGCACTGTAATTCACAAACCTGCAGAGTTATGAATGACAGCTATCTTCCAAAAATGTATTGAAGTAAGTCTTCGAAGAGGACTTGAAATCGGGGCAGAATTTCAGGAAAACGATTTCAGGGGGTAGACTGGAATTGCACTTAAAGCATAGGAAAAGAGGCAGAATGTCCACAATGATGCACTTGGCCAAAAACGGCGTATACGTTTTTTCCTGAATATATTGAGGAAAAAACGTATACGCACTTTTTGGCAAACCAAGCAAGTGTGTAAAGGAAATCTGCACTACAATGAAGTCTCACTGCCCCCCGGTCAAAACGGCCATCTGAAAAAAGTGTAAAATCCAGAAAGGCAGGACAGGTCATGGAGAACAGGGAGCCTTCTTATCCTGATGGGCGGTATGTAAATTGCAAACCGCCACTCTGGAGAAGAGTATGGTGTTTCCTTAAACACGTAGGAAACAAAGCAAAACAGCCTATGGCACTTCCACTTAGGGTCCTATAGCTTAGGGAAATTAAAATCAAAAACACACAGCCACCCCAAAGTTTGGGACGGCTCTGTTTACAAGAACCTCGTCTACGGTACAAGTTAAATATCCGAGAAAGCAAAAAATCGATTAAGAAATTGTGGTACGTACGTACAATGGAATATCACTCAGCAATGAAATCTAGGTCATCAGGCCCACAGCGGCATAATGAGTGGATTCAGATACGACGATTCTACGAGAAATAAGTCACACAGAAAAAGAAACATCATAAGATATCACTAATACACGGAAGGTAATCTTGTCTACACATGAACTGAATTACAAAACAGAACAGGGTCTCAAATTTAGAAAACCAACTTATGCTTGCTTATGGGGAAATGTGAGTTGGGGTGCTGCATAAAACCAGAGATTGAAATTAGCACAGATATCGTTCCATAAGCCAAATATATAATACACAAGACCTACTCCTTGCTCAACGAAATGGACTCAACACCCCATATTCAACGCCGGGGAATATACCTGACAAGTAAGAATCTTAAGACCCATGGATTTATATGTCTCCATAAGGAAATCAATCGTGTGTACAGCGGCCTAAACGCAGCAGTGCAAATCCGATGAATCCCATTATCAAAATAAATTTCAAAAACAAAACACAATGACAGTGAAATACAGAGCAATTCTTAAATAATTCATTCAGGGCTTGTGATGCAACCTGGATTTACCACCTCTACACCCAGAGCTGGGTGAGACATAAGGCTGGACACTTCTTGCTGATAACATTGGTGAGGTTTGCTGAGCAAACGCAGACCCCTTGAAGTCATACTGCATGGTACCCATTCCATGGGTCCCAACTCTCCAGGTTTAAAGGATTCTTCCTTCAGCTAAAACATGCATGGGAAACCCAGAGTATGGTCCACCGTGTGATTGGGAAACGTTTTCAAATGCATCTCAGTTTCCGAACCCTGGTACTCTGGTTCACCGTTCCAGACGCTTTACTAAAACTCACCCCACTTGGAGAGTCAGTGCCTTTAACCTCCTGTTTGGCACAGTTTGCAATTTCTGCGCAAGATGAACAGGAATAGGGAGATCCAATGAGAGACTAGCTGTAGGTGTCTGCACGTGCAAATGGAACGCTCATTTCCCACCAGGAAGAGGGATTAACCAAAGGATCAGCGTGCCCTGCCAGAACCAGATTAGGGCCTGAAGCAATCCTGCAGTTTTTTGGCCAGCTCACAAGAAAGCGAGTTTAAGAAAGGAGCTCAGAGGCACTGTAATTCACAAACCTGCAGAGTTATGAATGACAGCTATCGTCCAAAAATGTATTGAAGTAAGTCTTCGAAGAGGACTTGAAAGCGGGGCAGAATTTCAGGAAAACGATTTCACGGGGTAGACTGGAATTGCACTTAAAGCATAGGAAAAGAGGCAGAATGTCCACAATGATGCACTTGGCCAAAAAGGGCGTATGCGTTTTTTCCTGAATATATTCAGGAAAAAACGCATACGCCCTTTTTGGCCAACCAAGCAAGCATGTAAAGGACATCTGCACTACAATGAAGTCTCACTGCCCCCCGGTCAAAAGGGCCATCTGAAAAAAGCGTAAAATCCAGAAAGGCAGGACAGGTCATGGAGAACAGGGAGCCTTGTTATGCTGAAGGGCAGGATGTAAATGGCCAACAGCCACTCTGGAGAAGTGTATGGTGTTTCCTGAAACACGTGGGAAACAAAGCAACACAGCCTATGGCACTTCCACTTAGGGTCCTATAGCTTAGGGAAATTAAAATCAAAAACACACAGCCACCCCAAAGTTTGGGACGGCTCTGTTTACAAAAACCTCGTCTACGGTACAAGTTAAATATCCGAGAAAGTAAAAAATGGATAAAGAAGTTGTGGTACGTACGTACAATGGAATAACACTCAGCAATGAAATCTACGTCATCAGGCCCGTAGCGGCATAATGAGTGGATTCAGGTACGACGATTCTACGAGAAATAAGTCACACAGAAAAAGAAACCTCATAAGATATCACTAATAAACGGAACGTAAACTTGGCTACACATGAACTGAATTACAAAACAGAACAGGGTCTCACATTTAGAAAACCAACTTATGCTTGCTTATGGGGAAAGGTGAGTTTTTGGTGCTGCATCAAACCAGAGATTGAAATTAGCACAGATACCGTTCCATAAGCCAAATATATAATAGACAAGACCTACTCCTTGCTCAACGAAATGGACTCAACACCCCATATTCAACGCCTGGGAATATACCTGACAAGTAAGAATCTTAAGACCCATGGATTTATATGTCTCCATAAGGAAATCAAGCGTGTGTACAGCGGCCTAAACGCAGCAGTGAAAATCCGATAAATCCCATTATCAAAATAAATTTCACAAACAAAACACAATGACAGTGAAATAGAGAGCAATTCTTAAATAATTCATTCAGGGCTTGTGATGCAACCTGCATTTACCACATCTACACCCAGAGCTGGGTGAGACATAAGGCGGGACATTTCGGGCTGATAGCATTGGTGAGGTTCGGTGAGCAAACGCAGACCCTTTGAAGTCATACTGCATGGAAGCCATTCCATGGGTCCCAAATCTCCAGGTTTAAGGGATTCTTCCTTCAGCTAAAACATGCATGGGAAACCCAGAGTATGGTCCACCGTGTGATTGGGAAACGTTTTCAAATGCATCTCAGGTTGTGACCCCTGGTACTCGGGTGCACCGTTCCAGACGCTTTACTAACACTCTCCCCACTTGGAGAGTCAGTGCCTTTAACCTCCTGTTTGGCACAGTTTGCAATTTCTGTGCAAGATGAACAGGAATAGGGAGAACCAATGAGAGACTAGCTGTAGGTGTCTGCACAGGAAATGGAACGCTCATTTCCCACCAGGAAGAGGAATTAACCAAAGGCTCAGCATGCCCTGCTGGAACCAGATTAGGGACTAAAGCATTCCAACAGTTTTGCGGCCAGCTCACAAGAAAGCGAGTTGAAGAAAGGAGCTCAGGGGCACTGTAATTCACAAACCTGCAGAGTTAAGAATGACAGCTATCATCCAAAAATGTACTGAAGTAAGTCTTCGAAGTAGACTTGAAAGCGGGGCAGAATTTCAGGAAAATTATTTCAGGGGGTAGACTGGAATTGCACTTAAAGCATAGGAAAAGAGGCCGAATGTCGACAATGATGCACTTGGCCAAAAAGGGCGTATGCGTTTTTTCCTGAATATATTCAGGAAAAAACGCATACGCCCTTTTTGGCCAACCAAGCAAGCCTGGAAAGGATATCTGCACTACAATGAAGTCTCACTGCCCCCCGGTCAAAAGGGCCATCTTAAACAAGTGTAAAATGCAGAAAGGCAGGACAGGTCATGGAGAACAGGGAGCCTTGTTATGCTGATGGGCGGGATGTAAATTGCCAACAGCCACTCTGGAGAAGTGTATGGTGTTTCCTGAAACACCTAGGAAACAAAGCAACACAGCCTATGGCACTTCCACTTAGGGTCCTATAGCTTAGGGAAATTAAAATCAAAAACACACAGCCACCCCAAAGTTTAGGACAGCTCTGTTTACAAGAACCTCGTCTACGGTACAAGTTAAATATCCGAGAAAGCAAAAAATGGATAAAGAAGTTGTGGTACGTATGTACAATGGAATATCACTCAGCCATGAGATCTACGTCATCTGGCCCGTAGTGGCATAATGAGTACATTAAGGTACGACAATTCTACGAGAAATAAGTCACACAGAAAAAGAAACATCATAAGATATCACTAATACACGGAACGTAAACTTGGCTACACATGAACTGAATTACAAAACAGAACAGGGTCTCAAATTTAGAAAACCAACTTATGCTTGCTTATGGGGAAAGGTGAGTTGGGGTGCTGCATCAAACCAGAGATTGAAATTAGCACAGATACCGTTCCATAAGCCAAATACATAATAGACAAGACCTACTCCTTGCTCAACGAAATGGACTCAACACCCCATATTCAACGCCTGGGAATATACCTGACAAGTAAGAATCTTAAGACCCATGGATTTATATGTCTCCATAAGGAAATCAAGCGTGTGTACAGCGGCCTAAACGCAGCAGTGAAAATCCGATAAATCCCATTATTAAAATAAATTTCACAAACAAAACACAATGACAGTGAAATAGAGAGCAATTCTTAAATAATTCATTCAGGGCTTGTGATGCAACCTGGATTTAGCACATCTACACCCAGAGCTGTGTGAGACATAAGGCTGGACACTTCGGGCTGCTAGCATTGGTGAGGTTCGGTGAGCAAACGCAGACCCTTTGAAGTCATACTGCATTGTAGCCATTCCATGGGTCCCAACTCTCCAGGTTTAAGGGATTCTTCCTTCAGCTAAAACATGCATGGGAAACCCAGAGTATGGTCCACCGTGTGATTGGGAATCGTTTTCAAATGCATCTCAGGTTTCGACCCCTGGTAATCGGGTGCACCGTTCCAGACGCTTTACTAACATTCTCCCCACTTGGAGAGTCAGTGCCTTTAACCTCCTGTTTGGCACAGTTTGCAATTTCTGCGCAAGATGAACAGGAATAGGGAGAACCAATGAGAGACTAGCTGTAGGTGTCTGCACGGGCAAATGGAACGCTCAATTCCCACCGGGAAGAGGGATTAACCAAAGGCTCTGCGTGCCCTGCCGGAACCAGATTAGGGCCTGAAGCAATCCAGCGGTTTTGCGGCCAGCTCACAAGAAAGCGAGTTGAAGAAAGGAGCTCAGGGGCACTGTAATTCACAAACCTGCAGAGTTATGAATGACAGCTATCGTTTAAAAATGTATTGAAGTAAGTCTTCGAAGAGGACTTGAAAGCGGGGCAGAATTTCAGGAAAATGATTTCACGGGGTAGACTGGAATTGCACTTAAAGCATAGGAAAAGAGGCCGAATGTCGACAATGATGCACTTGGCCAAAAAGGGCGTATGCGTTTTTTCCTGAATATATTCAGGAAAAAACGCATACACCATTTTTGGCCAACCAAGCAAGCGTGTCAAGGATATCTGCACTACAATGAAGTCTCACTGCCCCCCCTCAAAAGGGCCATCTGAAACAAGTGTAAAATCCAGAAAGGCAGGACAGGTCATGGAGAACAGGGAGCCTTGTTATGCTGTTGGGCGAGATGTAAATTGCCAACAGCCACTCTGGAGTAGTGTATGGTGTTTCCTGAAACACGTAGGAAACAAAGCAACACAGCCTATGGCACTTCCACTTAGGGTCCTATAGCTTAGGGAAATTAAAATCAAAAACACATCCACCCCAAAGTTTGGGACGGCTCTGTTTACAAGAACCTCGACTACGGTACAAGTTAAATATCTGAGAAAGCAAAAAATGGATAAAGAAGTTGTGGTACGTACGTACAATGGAATATCACTCAGCCATGAGATCTACGTTATCAGGCCCATAGCGGCATAATGAGTGGATTCAGGTACGACGATTCTACGAGAAATAAGTCACACAGAAAAAGAAACATCATTAGATATCACTAATACACGGAAGGTAAACTTGGCTACTCATGAACTGAATTACAAAACAGAACAGGGTCTCAAATTTAGAAAACCAACTTATGCTTGCTTATGGGGAAAGGTGAGTTGGGGTGCTGCATAAAACCAGAGATTGAAATTACCACACATACTGTTCCATAAGCAAAATATATAATAGACAAGACCTACACCTGGCTCAATGAAATGGGCTCAACACCCCATATTCAAAGCCGGGGAATATACCTAACAAATAAGAATCTTAAGACCCATGGATTTATATGTCTCCATAAGGAAATCAAGCGTGTGTACAGCGGCCTAAACGCAGCAGTGAAAATCAGATAAATCCCATTATCAAAATAAATTTCACAAACAAAACACAATGACAGTGAAATAGAGAGCAATTCTTAAATAATTCATTCAGGGCTTGTGATGCAACCTGGATTTAGCACATCTACACCCAGAGCTGGGTGAGACATAAGGCTGGACACTTCGGGCTGATAGCATTGGTGAGGTTCGGTGAGGAAACGCAGACCCTTTGAAGTCATACTCCATGGTAGCCATTCCATGGGTCCCAACTCTCCAGGTTTAAGGGATTCTTCCTTCAGCAAAAACATGCATGGGAAACCCAGAGTATGGTCCACCGTGTGATTGGGAAACGTTTTCAAATGCATCTCAGGTTTCGTCCCTGGTTCACCGTTCCAGACGCTTTACTAACTCTCTCCCCACTTGGAGAGTCAGTGCCTTTAACCTCCTGTTTGGCACAGTTTGCAATTTCTGCGCAAGATGAACAGGAATAGGGAGAACCAATGAGAGACTAGCTGTAGGTGTCTGCACGGGAAAATGGAACGCTCATTTCCCACCAGGAAGAGGGATTAACCAAAGGCTCAGCGTGCCCAGCTGGAACCAGATTAGGGCCTGAAGCAATCCTGCGGTTTTGGGGCCAGCTCACAAGAAAGAGAGTTGAAGAAAGGAGCTCAGGGGCACTGTAATTCACAAACCTGCAGAGTTATGAATGAGAGCTATCGTCCAAAAATGTATTGAAGTAAGTCTACGAAGAAGACTTGAAAGCGGGGCAGAATTTCAGGAAAACGATTTCAGGGGGTAGACTGGAATTGCACTTAAAGCATAGGAAAAGAGGCAGAATGTCGACAATGATGCACCTGGCCAAAAAGGGCGTATGCGTTGTTTCCTGAATATATTCAGAAAAAAACGCATACGCCCTTTTTGGCCAACCAAGCAAGCGTGTCAAGGAAATCTGCACTACAATGAAGTCTCACTGCCCCCCGGTCCAAACGGCCATCTGAAACAAGTGTAAAATCCCGAAAGGCAAGACAGCTCATGGAAAAAGGGAGCCTTGTTATGCTGATGGGCGGGATGTAAATTGCCAACAGCCACTCTGGAGAAGTGTATGGTGTTTCCTGAAAAACGTAGGAAACAAAGCAACACAGCCTATGGCACTTCCACTTAGGGTCCTATAGCTTAGGGAAATTAAAATCAAAAACACACAGCCACCCCAAAGTTTGGGACGGCTCTGTTTACAAGAACCTCGTCTACGGTACAAGTTAAATATCCGAGAAAGCAAAAAATGGATAAAGAAGTTGTGGTACGTACGTACAATGGAATATCACTCAGCAATGAGATCTACGTCATCAGGCCCGTAGCGGCATAATGAGTGCATTCAGGTACGACGATTCTACGTGAAATAAGCCACACAGAAAAAGAAACATCATAAGATATCACTAATCCACGGAACGTAAACTTGGCTACACATGAACTGAATTACAAAACAGAACAGGGTCTCAAATTTAGAAAACCAACTTATGCTTGCTTATGGGGAAAGGTGAGTTGGGGTGCTGCATCAAACCAGAGATTGAAATTAGCACAGATACCCTTCCATAAGCCAAATATATAATAGACAAGACCTACTCCTTGCTCAACGAAATGGACTCAACACCCCATATTCAACGCCTGGGAATATACCTGACAAGTAAGAATCTTCAGACCCATGGATATATATCTCTCCATAAGGAAATCAAGCGTGTGTACAGCGGACTAAACGCAGCAGTGAAAATCTGATAAATCCAATTATCAAAATAAATTTCAAAAACAAAACACAATGACAGTAAAATAGAGAGCAATTCTTAAAGAATTCATTCAGGGCATGTGATGCAACCTGGATTTACCACATCTACACCCAGAGCTGGGTGAGACATAAGGCTAGACACTTCGGGCTGATAGCATTGGTGAGGTACGGTGAGCAAACGCAGACCCTCTGAAGTCATACTGCATGGTACCCATTCCATGGGTCCCAACTCTCCAGGTTTAAGGGATTCTTCCTTCAGCTGAAACATGCATGGGAACCCCAGAGTATGGTTCACCGTGTGATTGGGAAACGTTTTCAAATGCATCTCAGGTTTCGACCCCTGATACTCGGGTGCACCGTTCCAGGCGCTTTACTAACACTCTCCCCACTTGGAGAGTCAGTGCCTTTAACTTCCTGTTTGGCACAGTTTGCAATTTCTGCGCAAGATGAACAGGAATAGGGAGAACGAATGAGAGACTAGCTGTAGGTGTCTGCACGGGCAAATGGAACGCTCATTTCCCACCAGGAAGAGGAATTAACCAAAGGCTCAGCGTGCCCTGCTGGAACCAGATTAGGGCCTAAAGCAATCCAGCAGTTTTGCGGCCAGCTCACAAGAAAGCGAGTTGAAGAATGGAGCTCAGATGCACTGTAATTCACAAACCTGCAGAGTTATGAATGACAGCTATCGTCCAAAAATGTATTGAACTAAGTCTTCGAAGTGGACTTGAAAGCGGGGCAGAATTTCAGGAAAACGATTTCAGGGGGTAGACTGGAATTGCACTTAAAGCATAGGAAAAGACTCCGAATGTCGACAATGATGCACTTGGCCAAAAAGGGCGTATGCGTTTTTTCCTGAATATATTCAGGAGAAAACGCATACGCACTTTTTGGCCAACCAAGCAAGCGTGTCAAGGAAATCTGCACTACAATGAAGTCTCACTGCCCCCCTGTCAAAAAGGCCATCTGAAACAAGTGTAAAATCCAGAAAGGCAGGACAGGTCATGGAGAACAGGGAGCCTTGTTATGCTGATGGGCGGGATGTAAATTGTCAACAGCCACTGTGGAAAAGTGTATGGTGTTTCCTGAAACACGTAGGAAACAAAGCAACACAACCTATGGCACTTCCACTTAGGGTCCTATAGCTTAGGGAAATTAAAATCAAAAACACACAGCCACCCCAAAGTTTGGGACGGCTCTGTTTACAAGAACCTCGTCTACGGTACAAGTTAATATCCGAGAAAGCAAAAAATGGATAAAGAAGTTGTGGTACGTACGTACAATGGAATATCACTCAGCCATGAGAACTACGTCATCTGGCCCGTAGCGGCATAATGAGTGCATTAAGGTACGACGATTCTACGAGAAATAAGTCACACAGAAAAAGAAACATCATAAGATATCACTAATACACGGAATGTAAACTTGGCTACACATGAACTGAATTACAAAACAGAACAGGGTCTCAAATTTAGAAAACCAACTTATGCTTGCTTATGGGGAAAGGTGAGTTTTTGGTGCTGCATCAAACCAGAGATTGAAATTAGCACAGATACCGTTCCATAAGCCAAATATATAATAGACAAGACCTACTCCTTGCTCAACGAAATGGACTCAACACCCCATATTCAACGCCTGGGAATATACCTGACAAGTAAGAATCTTAATACCCATGGATTTATATGTCTCCATAAGGAAATCAAGCGTGTGTACAGCGGCCTAAACGCAGCAGTGAAAATGCGATAAATCCCATTATCAAAATAAATTTCAAAAACAAAACACAATGACAGTGAAATACAGAGCAATTCTTAAATAATTCATTCAGGGCTTGTGATGCAACCTGGATTTACCACCTCTACACCCAGAGCTGGGTGAGACATAAGGCTGGACACTTCTTCCTGATAGCATTGGTGAGGTTCGCTGAGCAAACGCAGACCCCTTGAAGTCATACTGCATGGTAGCCATTCCATGGGTCCCAACTCTCCAGGTTTAAGGGATTCTTCCTTCAGCTAAAACATGCATGGGAAACCCAGAGTATGGTCTACCGTGTGATTGGGAAACGTTTTCAAATGCATCTCAATTTCCGAACCCTGGTACTCTGGTTCACCATTCCAGACGCTTTACTAACACTCTCCGCACTTGGAGAGTCAGTGCCTTTAACCTCCTGTTTGGCACAGTTTGCAATTTCTGCGCAAGATGAACAGAGATAGGGAGAACCAATGAGAGACTAGCTGTAGGTGTCTGCACGGGCAAATGGAACGCTCATTTCCCACCAGGAAGAGGGATTAACCAAAGGCTCAGCGTGCCCTGCTGGAACAAGATTAGGGCCTGAAGCAATCCTGCGGTTTTGCGGCCAGCTCACAAGAAAGCGAGTTGAAGAAAGGAGCTCAGGGGCACTGTAATTCACAAACCTGCAGAGTTATGAATGACACCTATCGTCCAAAAATATATTGAAGTAAGTCTACGAAGAGGACTTGAAAGCGCGGCACAATTTCAGGAAAACGATTTCAGGGGTAGACTGGAATTGCAATTAAAGCATAGGAAAAGAGGCAGAATGTCGACAATGATGCACTTGGCCAAAAAGGGCGTATGCGTTTTTTCCTGAATATATTCAGGAAAAAATGCATACGCACTTTTTGGCCAACCAAGCAAGCGTGTAAAGGAAATCTGCACTACATTGTAGTCTCACTGCCCCCCGGTCAAAAGGGCCATCTGAAAAAAGTGTAAAATCCAGAAAGGCAGGACAGGTCATGGAAAACAGGGAGCCTTGTTATGCTGATGGGCGGGATGTAAATTCTCAACAGCCACTCTGGAGAAGTGTATGGTGTTTCCTGAAACACGTAGGAAACAAAGCAACACAGCCTATGGCACTTCCACTTATGGTCCTATAGCTTAGGGAAATTAAAATCAAAAACACACAGCCACCCCAAAGTTTGGGATGGCTCTGTTTACAAGAACCTCGCCTATGGTACAAGTTAAATATCCGAGAAAGCAAAAAATGGATAAAGAAGTTGTGGTACGTACGTACAATGGAATATCACTCAGCAATGAGGTCTACGTCATCAGGCCCGTAGCGGCATAATGAGTGCATTCACGTACGACGATTCTACGAGAAATAAGTCACACAGAAATAGAAACATCATAAGATATCACTAATACACGGAACGTAAACTTGGCTACACATGAACTGAATTACAAAACAGAACAGGGTCTCAAATTTAGAAAACCAACTTATGCATGCTTAAGGGGAAAGGTGAGTTGGGGTGCTGCATAAAACCAGAGATTGAAATTACCACAGATACCCTTCCATAAGCCAAATATATTAGAGTCAAGGCCTACTCCTTGCTCAACGAAATGGACTCCACACCACATATTCCACGCCTAGGAATATACCTGTCTAGTAAGAATCTTAAAACCCATGGATTTATATGTCTACGTAAGAGAATCAAGTGTGTGTACAGCGGCATAAACACAGCAGTGAAAATCCGATAAATCCAGTTATCAAAATAAATTACAAAAACAAAACACAATGACAGTGAAATAGAGAGCAATTCTTAAATAATTCATTCAGGGCTTGTGATGTAACCTGGATTTACCACATCTACAACAAGAGCTTGGTGAGACATAAGGCCGGACCCTTCGGGCTGATAGCATTGGTGAGGTTCGGTGAACAAATGCAGACCCTTTGAAGTCATACTGCATGGTACCCATTCCATGGATCCCAACTCTCCAGGTTTAAGGGATTCTTCCTTCAGGTAAAACATCCATGGGAAACACAGAGTATGGTCCACCGTGTGACCGGTAAACATTTTTAAATGCATCTCAGTTTTCGTCCCCTGCTACTCGGGTTCACCATTCCAGAAAATTTACTAACACTCTCCCAGCTTGGAGAGTCAGTGCCTTTAACCTCCTGTTTGGCACAGTCTGCAATTTCTGTGCAAGATGAACAGGACTAGGGAGAACCAATGAGAGACTAGCTGTAGGTATCTGCATGGGCAAATTTAACGCTCATTTCCCACTAGGAAGAAGAAATAACCAAAGGCTCAGCATGCCGTGCCGGAACCAGATTAGGGCCTGAAGCCATCCTGCGGTTTTGCGGCCAGCTCACAAGAGAGCGAGTTGAAGAAAGGAGCTCAGGGCCACTGCCATTCACAAATCTGCAGAGTTATAAATGACAGCTATCGTCCATGAATATCTGAAGGAAGGCTGCGAAGAGGACTTGAAAGCGGGGCAGAATTCCAGGAATACGATTTCAGGAATAAACGGGAAGTCCTTTGAAAGCATATTAAAAGAGGCAGAAACTCGACAATGATGCCCTTGGTCAAAATGGCATATGTGATTTTTCCAGGGCCCTCATTCAAGAGGGTAGGAGGTTCCCAGCATGCTTCAGTGGCCAACAGAGGCTCCACGTCACCAAGGCGACGTGAGCCAACCAGGCAGGAGTGACCTCACATCAGAGGGCCCACCTCACAGAAGGGTAAGGTACCCAGCCAGGATCAGACTCTCACCAGAGTGCCCACATCAGCTAGGGGCTGGGAACCAGGCAGGAGTGTCCTCACACCCGTGGGGCCACATCATCGAAAGTTGAGGTACCCAACACATGTTGTCTCAAACCAGAGGACCCACATCACCATGGGTCTCGGATCGAGTCAGGCAGGAGTAGCCTCACAACACAGGGCCAATAGAATAAAAAAGCTGAGCAATCCTGCAGTGGGAACCTCCCAGCAGGTGGCCCAGAGCACCGAGTCTATGCGATCCAGGCCGCAGTGAACTCACAGCAGAGGGCCCACATCATGAAACTGTGAGCAACCCAGCCGTTGGGACCTCAGAGCAGAAGGCCCACATTCCCATGGGGTTGGGAACATGGCACGAGTGTCCTCACACCACTTAGCATGTATCAGAAAATGTGGGTACCCTGCAGTTAGGGCCTGACGCCAGAGGGCCCTCATCACCGTTTGGAGGAGGCTCCCAGCAGGCTCCAACTGACACAAGAGGGCCGACGTTGCCAAGGCGGGGTGTGCCAGCCAGGCAGGAGTGACCTCACAGCAGAGGGCCCACCTCACAGAAGGGTGAGGAACCCAGCCAGGATCACACTCTCACCAGAGGACACACATCACCATGGGGCCTGGAGTGAAGCAGGCAGGAGGAGTCTCAAAACAGAGGGCCCATGGAAGAAAAAAGGTGAGGAATCCCGCAGTTGGAACCTCCCTGCAGTCGGCCAGCAGCAGCGAGGCTATGGGATCCAGGCCGGAGTGAACTCACACCAGAGGGCCCTCATCATGAAACTGAGCAACCCACCTTTGGGACTTCAGAGCAGAAGGCCCACATTCCCATGGTGTTGGGAACCTGGCAGGAGTGTACTCGCACCACAGGGTGCACATCAGAAAATTTGGGGAGCTCAGGAGTTAGGGCCTGACGCCAGAGGTCCCTCATTACCGAGGGGAGGAGACTCCCAGCAGGCACCAACTCCCAACTGAGGGCCCATGTCGCCAAGGTGACGTGTGCCAGTCAGGCAGGAGTGACCTCACAGCAGAGGGCCTACCTCACAGAAGGGTGAGGAACCCAGCCAGGATAAGACTCTCACCAGAGAACCCACATCACCAAGGGGATCGGAACAAGGCAGGAGTGTCCTCACACCAGTGGGGCCCATTATAGAAAGGTGAGGAACCCAGCACATGTGGCCTAAACCAGAGGACCCACATTCCCAAGGTGCTCCGAGTGAGGCAGGCAGGAGTAGCCTAACAACACAGGGCCCACAGAATAAAAAATGTGAGGAATCCAGCAGTTTGAACCTCCCAGCAGGTGGCCCAGAGCACGGAGTCTATGGGATCCAGGCCACAGTGAACTCACAGCAGAGGGCCCACATCATGAAACTGTGAGCAACCCAGCCGGTGGGACCTCAAAGCAGAAGGCCCACATCCCCATGTGGATGGGAACCTTGCAGGAGTGTCCTCGCACAACTTAGAACATATCAGAAAATGTGGGAACCCAGCAGTTAGAGCCTGGCGCCAGAGGGCCTTCATCACCGAGGAGAGGAGGCTACCAGCAGGCTCCAAATGCCACCAGAGGGCCGACGTCACCAAGGCAATGGGAGCAAGCCAGGCAGGAGTTACCTCACAGCAGAGGGCCCACCTCACAGAAGTGTGAGGAACCCAACCAGGATCAGACTCTAACCAGAGGGCCCACATCACCAAGGGGATGGAAACCAGGCAGGAGTGTCCTCACACCAGTGGGGCCACATCAGCCAAAGGTGAGGAACACAGCACATGTGGCCTCAAACAAGGGGACACACATCACGAAAGGGCTGGGAGTGAGGCATGCAGGAGGAGACTCACAACAGAGGGCCCATAGAATAAAAAAGGTGAGGAACCCCGCAGTTGGAAGCTCCAAGCAGGTGGCCCAGAGCACCGAGGCTATGGGATCCATGCCGGAGTGAACTCACAGTAGATGGCCCACATTCTGACACTGTGAGCAACCCAGCCATTGGGACCTCAGAGCAGAAAGCCCACATCCCCATGGGGATGGGACCCTGGCAGGAGTGTACTCGCATGACAGGCCGCACATCAGAAAATTTTGGGAGCCCATGATTTAGGGCCTGACGCCAGAGGGTCCTCATTACCGAGGGGAGGAGACTCCCAGCAGGCACCAACTCCCAACTGAGGGCGCACATCGCCAAGGTGACGTGTGACAGCCAGGCAGGAGTGACCTCACAGCAGAGGGCCCACATCCCAGAAGTGTGAGGAATCCAGCCAGGATCAGACTCTCACCAGAGGGCCCCCATCACCAAGGGGGTGGGAACCAGGCAGGAGTGTCCTCACACCAGTGGGGCCACATCAATAAAGGTGAGGATACCGGCACAGGTGGCCTCAAACCAGAGGACCTACATCACAAAGGGGCTCGGAGTGAGTTAGGAAGGAGGAGCATGAAAACACAGAACCCAAAGAATAGAAAAGGTAAGGAATCCAGCAGTAGGAACCTCCCAGCAGGCGGCTCAGAGCACAGAGTCTATGGGATCTAGGCCTGAGTGAACTAACACCAGAGAGCCAACATCATGAAACGGTGAAAAACACAGGTGTTGGGACCTTAGAGCAAAAGGCCCACATGCCCATGGGGATGGGAACCTGGCAGGAGTGCCCTCGCACCACTTAGCACGTATCAGAAAATGTGGGAACCCAGCAGTTAGGGCCTGATGCCAGAGGGCCTCATCACCGAGGGGAGGAGGCTCCCAGCAGGCTCCAACTGCCACCAGAGGGCCGACGTCGCCAAGGCGGGGTGTGCCAGCCAGGCAAAAATGACCTCAGAGAAGAGGGCCCACCTCACAGAAGTGTGAGGAACCCAACCAGGATCAGACTCTCGCCAGAGGGACCACATCACCAAGGGGATGGGAAGCAGGCAGGAGTGTCCTCACACCAGTGGGGCCACATCATCAAAAGATGAGGAACCCATCACATGTGGCCTCAAACCAGAGGACACACATCACCAAGGGGCTGGGAGTGAGGCAGGTGTCTGGAGGGGCACATTTAACTCTAATTTCCCACCAGGAAGAGGAATTAACCAAAGGCTCAGAGTGCCGTGCCACACCCTGATTACGGCCTGAAGCAAACCTGCGGTTTTGTGGCCAGCTTTCAAGAAAGCGAGTTAAGAAAGGAAATCACGGGCGCTGTAATTCACAAACCTGCAGAGTTATAAATGACAGCTATTGGCAAAAATATATTGAAGTAAGTCTGCAAAGAGGTCTTGAAAACGAGGCAGAATTGCAGGAATCATATATCAGGAGGTAGATTGGAATTGCGTTTAAAGCATGTGAAAAGCGGCAGATCTTTGACAGTGATGCACTTGGACAAAAAGTGCGTATACATTTTTTCCTGAATATATTCAGAAAAAACGCATATGCCCTTCTTGTCCAACCAAGCACTCCAGCAATGGAAATCCGCACTACAATGAAGTCTCATTTCCCATTCGTCAAAAGGGCCATCTGAGAAAAGTGTAAAAACCAGAAACACAGGACAGGCCATGGAGAACAGGGAGCCTTGTTATGCTGATGGGCGGGATGTAAACTGCCAACAGACACTCTGGAGATGTTTATGGTGTATCCTGAAACATCTGAAAAACAAAGCTACAGAGCCTAGGGCACTTCCACTTTTGGCCCTATAGCTTAGGAAATTTAAAATCAACAAGACACAGCCAACACAAAATTTAGGGCTGCTGTGTTTACAAGAACCTCGAGTGCAGTACAAATTAAATATCCCAGAAAGAAAAAAATGGATAAAGAAGTTGTGCTACCTACGTACAACGGAATATCACTCAGCAATGAAATCAATGTCATCAGGCCTGTAGCAGCAAATTGAGTGGATTTAGGTATGATGATTCTAAGAGAAATATGTCACACACAGAAAGATAATTATCATAAGATATCACTAATAGAGGGAGTGTAAACTTGGCTACACATAAACTAAATTACAAAACCGAACAGAGTCTCACATTTAGATAAAAAACGCATGCTTCCTTAAGGGGAAAGTTGAGTTAGGGTGCTGTATAAAACCAGAGATTGAAATTAGCACACATACCGTTCCATAAGCCAAATATGTAATAGACAAGACCTACTCTTTGCTCAACGAAATAGACTCCTCCATGGTGTATCACCTCACACCTGTTAGAACGGGCATCATCAGAAAATCTACAAACAACAAATGTTGGAATGGGTGTGGAGATAAGGAACCCTCTTCCACTATTGTTGGGAATGTAAATTGATACAGTCACTGTGGAGAACATTATGGAGTTTCTTATAAAACTAAGAATAGAATTACCATATGATACAGCAATCCCAGTACTAGGCATATACCCAGACAAAACCATAAATCAAAAAGAGACATTCACCGCAATGTTCATTGCATCACTATTTACAATATCCAGGTAATGGAAGCAACCTAAATGCCCACAGACAGACGAATGCATAAAGATGTGGTACAAGTATAAAATGGAATATTACCAAGCCATAAAAAGGAATGAAATTGGGTCATTTTTAGAGACGTTGATGGATCTAGAGACTGTCATACAGAGTGAAGTAAGTCAGAAAGAGAAAAACAAATCTTGTATATTAATGCATATATGTGGAACCTAGAAAAATTGTACAGATGAACCGTTTTGCAAGGCAAAAATACAGCAACAGATGTAGACAACAAACGTATGGACACCAAGGGGGGAAAGCTGTTGGGGGTAGTGGTGGGAGGAGTTGAGATATTGGGATTGGCATGTATACATTTATATGTATAAAAGAGATAACCAAAAAGAACCTGCTTTATAAAAAAATAAAATAAAATTCAAAGTTAAAAAAATAAAATTAAAAAAATTAAAACAGAAAAAATATTCTTCCCTTCACATACATGTATTTATATGAATAAATTATTTCCATGCTTATATCTGTAAATACAAAAAAGAGGAATAAAATCTACCTTGAACCAAAAATGAAAAAAAGAAAAAAAAACAGAACCCACAAGTTACACAGAGGAAAACCGTATCAGGGCACTTGCTCCAGTTGTAAACAATTCTGAAGTTGGTCAGTGGTGGGGAATCATCTCCCATTCAGCCAGCAGGCCCCACGCAACAAGCGTCCTCATTGCAAAGCTGGGGGACCGTGCCAAGGCATCTGTGAGTAAATGTGGGCCGAGCCCCAGGCCAGCTGCTGCTGAAATGTTCCCACCCTTCCCAGGTAAAACACCTGAATATGTACAAGGATTTGAAAGCCTAGAGGAAGGGCCATGGAGCCACATGAGCGACAGCATGCCAGCCGACTTGGTGCCTGCAGGCCAGCCAGGATGGTCCTGGCCCTGGGTACTCTTCTGGAAGCTTTCCATTTCCCTGCCTGAGATACCCCTGCTGTCCCGGCCCCCACTGCTTTCTTCCTTCCTCACCTCTGCCCAGGGAGAAATTCCAGAGGCAGGTATGAGTGACACATCCTCTTCTTTAGCAGGTGGCATCTTGGCAACTGCTGCAGGAAGTCCAGTAGAGCCCCACTCACACTGGGCCACCCACAAAGCCGTGGCCTCTCACTCCCTCCCACAAGCCCAGCCCCGAGACTGCTGACTGGGCAGAGAAAATGGCGTCAGGCACAGCTGCAGGGGCTCTTGCTGCCTGGAGTGGTGTTTATATTGATCTCAACCCAGGCACACCTGGGGAGGACTGGCCGGCATGGTCAGGCTTCCCAGGCCAGCCAATAATCACCCCTCAGGGGCTCACAGTTGCAGAAAATGGAACTTTCTGAATCGGCCAGGTCCAAGGAACAGGTGTGGGCTCCTGAGAGTCAGGATAGACAAGGGGCTGCAGCTCTGGCTTGTTTTCTAATTATATTATCTGGCCCATGAGTGGGAGACAACTTCAAGAAAACCCTCTCCTAATGAGAGGAACCCGGGAGTCAGGGAGAGGAGGGGTGGGTGGTGGGTGGAAACAGAGGCCTGGTGCCCCGGGTGCAGTGGAAGTCTCTGGAAGACCAGGTGGAGGGAGGCCACACAGAGTGATGCCCAGGGTCACAGACCTGTCGGAGCTGCTTTTTGTTAGTTCAAGTCCTGCTCTGAGGTGCTCTGTGTCAGATCTGAGTGACAGGTGAGCTGGGAGTGCTCTGCAATGAGGGTGATGTGCACGGTTCCTGTGTGCCCAGCCCTGCCAGGGTAACTGCAAGGGTAGCTCTGTATCCTGGGAGGGGCCTGACCACGAGAGCCCCGTGGTCTGGGGTAGGGGTAGGGTACCTGCGCAGGTGATCTCCATATCCTGGGAATGGCCTGATCTCGAGAGCCCCATGGGCTGCTGGAGTCCTGGTAAAGGATGTCAGGACAGTCAGTGAAGCCACCGAGGATATACCTCCAGTACTTCCTAAATCCTACACCCTGCTGGTCATTCTACCAACCACCGGGACATGGTATTCTGTATTAGTCTTCAATGATGCCTTCTTTTGTATTCCATTAGTGTCAGAGTCACAAGAAATTTTGGCTTGTGAGTGGCAGGACTCAACATACAACTAAAACAATACTTCTGGGCCGTATTGCCCCAAGGATTCAAAAATTCCCACACCATCTTTGGGGAAAGCTCAGCTAAAGACCTAAAAGTTCTACCACTGGAAAAGGAAACACTCCTTCAATATGCAGACGACATTCTGATCGCCAGCCCTACTAAGGAGACCTCTGAACTACCAAGCCAATAAAGGATACAAGTTGTCCAAGAAAAAGCTCAAATATCACAGACTACGGCGACCTGCCTGGGCTTCATTCTCACAGAAGGTCGGAGAAGCCCATCCCAGGAAAGGGAAGAAACAATTTACAGCCTTACCCATATCTAAAACTAGAAGACAGCTTAGGGGTTCCTGGGGAGGCCAGGGTTTGCTGCTTCTGGATCCCTAACTACAGTCTACTAGCTGGGCCTCTATATGAAACACTGAAAGGAAAAGATGATGATCCTTTTGAATAGAATCCAGAAGTGGCCTTTCAAGAATGGAAAGAGCAGTCAATTCAGACCCTTGCCCTGGAACTCCCTAATTTAGCTAAACCCTTTGATCTTTACATTCCTGGTGAAAAGTGAATCGCCATTGGAGTATTAGTGCAAAAACTGGGACCACTTGAAATGGAACAATGCAAGAATGCCATCCAGGTAGGATAAACTACAGTCACCAAGGGGCTTGGTCCACTGCCACATCTGGCCAAGATACTGGCGGTATCTAAAAACCTGGAAATCAGCAGCCCAAAAGGCCACCTCCCTCCTAAGGGAAAAGGACCCCACGTGGTGATCCTAAGCCCCAACCATGCCCTGAAGTTGCAGGGTTTGCTCCGTGGGCACACTGACCTCGAGTGAGGAGGCCCTCCAACTCCAACCTCCAGAGAGATAACCGGGGTAAAGGGGCACCATTACGACTCATGTGACCATCACTTGACCTGGAGTTTCTCTCATAAAACAACAAGAGTGTGTCCCAAAAGAGTAGACTACTGCTTGCAGGACTTACTGCACCCAGAGCGGACCTAATAATCTTGGCGGGGGAAACGTATATCACGCTGTCACCATAGAAAGGACTACAGACACTGTGATAATGGTGGCCAATAAGACCGGCTGGACTCCTGTTTACTTCAAAAGGCTGTTGACTCAGTGGCCATCATGGTCCTTCATCACAAGTGACCCTGGATTGTCTGGGAGTTGAGCGGATAGGGTTCTGACACCTGGTGCTGTTTTTACGTTAATTCAGGGGCCTAATTGAAGAGAGCGCAGACTACTGGTCAGAGCATCTAGGCTGGCAGAAACGGTCAGCCTAAGGTGGCCGAACAAATGCGGGGCGGGGTGAAACTGGACCTCACAGCGTCACTGCACATCTACTTCCTGGACCCTTAAAGGTCATTAGAATCTATAACACTTACAATACTGTTGCTCAGGCGGACGAGCGGGGAGGCAGGAGGCCTGGGGACAATCAACGTCACCTGGAGGCTGCTGGGGAGAAGTTCTGACACTCGCCCACGGGTATGAGGGCTCCTAACTCAGCACTCAGCAGTTACAGAAGAAGGGTCTGCACCCTCAGCACTCCAAGAATGAGGAAGGGGACAAAAGGCAGAAGAGGGGTTTGTCCCAGGCAAAGCCCCTTAAAAATCCCTGGGAGATAAAAATAGAATCTGGGCAATAAAACAAAGTCTAACCTTTTTTATCCTTTGTGCTTTGTCTAATTTCACGTGCTCCTAGGTCCCGCATACAGAGGTTCCACACCCGGCACTTCAGACCAGATTTCCTAGTGCAGAATGGCTGGGTCAACACCTCAGCTCCTGGGGCACAGTGCACACTCCATGATATAGAGCCTGAGCTGCAGCCAACCGGGCCCTCAAGAGCTCCGCCCCCTCCCTCCCACTGACTCTGACAGGATCTCTACACAGCAGCCCAGCCCACAGCCCACGGGGTAGCACATGCTCTCACCTCTCCATTCTCTGATCAAAATATAAAGTTTCCTTTGCTTCTGAACCAAACTCAGTCTCGATCTGTTGGCTCCAATGACACTGGGCAGGGGGACACTTGTTGGGGTCCACTCTGGAGGATCAGTAACAGAAATTGGGAACATTGTAACTTCAATGAACAGATGTGTGAGCCAAACCTTAATTAACATAGAACAGTGTATAAGGCTCGGGTAAAATAAGATGTTTCTAACACTTCCATTTGATATTTCCATCACTTTATTATAAGCAAGTTCAGTGAAAAGGTTTGTCTTATTTGTCAGGTCAATATTAGAGAAACGAAGTGATTTCTTTCCAAGGATGTACATCTAATAATCTTGGTTAAAGCTTCAATCTTGTTTTAAATGCTTTTCCATTGAAAATGATACCTCTCTTTCAGCTCCCCCATTTCTGAGAAGTATAAAGTCTTATAATTTATTATTACCAAAGGGGAAAGGTGAGAGGAGGGATAAATTAACAGTTTGGGATTAACTCATACACACTGCTATGTATAAAATCGATCATCAACAAGGAACTGCTGTATAGCACAGGGAACTACACTCAATATTTTGCAATAACCTATAAGGGGAAATAATCTGAAAAAGAATAGATATTTTTATTGACATCATCTATCAATGACAGTTAAAATGGAACCTAAGGGAAGCCGGTGGTGAGTGCTTCTGACCCTGAAGACTTCAATCATCTAAAGTTTGGACTCTGCCTACTTCCCAAGGCCCTTAATGAACATATGTGTAGCGGTAGCTTAAAAAATTCCCCAGTTTGGTTGCGGAGAGACACTGATTTTGAAAAAGCCCTGGTGTTCTCCTCACATGAATGGGACCCTTCCTACGGCTAAAGCATGCCTGTCACACCCAGAGGATGGTATACCGTCTGATCGGGAAGAGTTTGGAAAAGGCATCTCATCTCCTCATCTCCTGGTGCTCAGGTTCACCCCTCCAGCGTCTTTACGAACAGTCTCCCCACTTGGAGATGTCAGCACTGTCAACATCCTGTTGCATACAGTTTGGAATTTGTCCAGAGGATGAAGCAGAAGGAGGAGGAACAATGAGAGACATGTTCTAGGTGGTCGGACAGGCACATGTCACTCTAATTTCCAATCAGGAAGACGAATTGACCAAAGGCTAGGGTTGCCCATGGAAACAGAATAGGGCTTGAGGAAATCCCGCTGCTTTGTGGCCAGTTCCCATAAACACAAGTTGAGAAATGGAGCTCAGTGGCACTAAATTCACAAAACTGCAGAGTTGAAAATATCTATCACTGAAAAATGTTCTGAGGAAAGTCAGAGAAAAGGACTTGTAAGCAACAGAGAATGGCAGGAAAGGGATTGGAAGAGGTAGAAAGGACTCGCCATTAAGCACAAGAAAAAGGGCTGAACATTGCCAACATTGCAGTTGGCCAAAAAGGGTGTATGCGTCTTTTTCTGATATATTCAAGAAAAGGGCATACACTTTTTTAGCCAACCAAACAGGTGGGCACTGGAAATCAATACTACAAAACATATCACGTCGCATCAGTCAAAAGAGCCGTCCTCATAAAGCATAAACACCAGAAATGCAGGACAGGGCAAGGAGAAAAGGGAGCCCTGTGAGGCTTATACTGGAAATGTATATTGCCAAAGGTCACTCTGGAGAAGTGTATTGTGTTTACTAAAGCATCTAAAAAATGAGCTACAGAGCACAGGGCACTTGCACTCATGGACGTATATCTTGGGAAAGACAAAAATCGAGAGGACACAGGCACCCCAATATATACCGCCTCACTGTTTAAAATATCCTCGATTAGGATATAACTTAAATGTCTCTGCAGGGAAAAAATGGATACAGATGTGGTGCTTATGTAGAGTGGAATATGACTCAGCCTGGAAATCAATGCAATATGGCCACTTGTAACAACTCCAGAGGAGTTACATATGATCATTCAAAGTCACAGAATTCAAAAAGAAAAAGACATACTATATCACTAATACATGGAATGTAAACTTGGCTACACATGAACTGAATTACAAAACAGAACAGGGTCTCAAATATAGAAAACCAAATTAGTTTTACTTAAGGTTAAAGGTGACTTGGGGTGCTGCATAAAACCAGAGATTGAAATTAGCACAGATACTGTTCCATAAGCCAAATATGTAATAGTCAAGACCTACTGCTTGCTCAACAAAATGGACTCAACACCCCATATTTAATGCCTAGGATTATACCTGACTAGTAAGACTCTTCAAACCCATGGGTTTATATGTCTCCATAAGAGAATCAAGCGTGTGTACAGCGGCACGAACACAGCAGTGAAAATACGATAAATGCCATTATCAAAATAAATTACAGAAACAAAAAACACAATGACAGTGAAATAGAGAGCAATTCTTACATAATTCATTCACGGCCTGTGATGCAACCTGGATTTACCACATCTACACCCAGAGCTGAGTGAGACATAAGGCTGGACACCAGGCTGATAGCATTGGTGAGGTTCGGTGAGCAAATGCAGACCCCTTGAAGTACCCATTCCATGGGTCCCAACTCTCCAGGTTTAAGGGATTCTTCCTTCAGCTAAAACATGCCTGGGAAACCCACAGTATGGTGCACCATGTGACTGAGAAAAGTTTTCCTATGCATCTCAGGTTTCGTCCCCTTTTACATGGGTTCAACATTCAAGGCGCTTTACTAACACTCTCCCCCCTTGGAGAGTCAGTGCCTATAACCTCCTGTTTGGCACAGTTTGCAATTTCTGCGCAAGATGAACAGGAATAGGGAGAACCAATGAGAGACTAGCTGTAGGTGTCGGCACGGGCAAATGTAATGCTCATTTCCCACCAGGAAGAGGAATTAACGAAAGGCTCAGCATGCCATGCTGGTACCAGATTAGGGCCTGAAGCAATCCTGCGGTTTTGGGGCCAGCTCACAAGAAAGCGAGTTGAAGAAAGGAGCTCAGGGGCACTGTAATTCACAAACCTGCAGAGTTATGAATGACAGCTATCGTCCAAAAATGTATTGAAGTAAGTCTTCGAAGAGGACTTGAAAGCGGGGCAGAATTTCAGGAAAACGATTTCATGGGGTAGACTGGAATTGCACTTAAAGCATAGGAAAAGAGGCAGAATGTCCACAATGATGCACTTGGCCAAAAAGGGCGTATGCTTTTTTTCCTGTATATATTCAGGAAAAAATGCATACGCCCTTTTTGGCCAACCAAGCAAGCGTGTCAAGGAAAGCTGCACTACAATGAAGTCTCACTGCCACCCGGTCCAAACGGCCATCTGAAACAAGTGTAAAATCCAGAAAGGCAGGACAGGCCATGGAGAACAGGGAGCCTTGTTATGCTGATGGGCGGGATGTAAATTGCCAACAGCCACTCTGGAGAAGTGTATGGTGTTTCCTGAAACACGTAGGAAACAAAGCAACACAGCCTATGGCACTTCCACTTAGGGTCCTATAGCTTAGGGAAATTAAAATCAAAAACACACAACCACCCCAAAGTTTGGGATGGCTCTGTTTACAAGAACCTCGTCTACGGTACAAGTTAAATATCCGAGAAAGCAAAATATGGATAAAGAAGTTGTGGTACGTACGTACAATGGAATATCACTCAGCAATGAGATCTACGTCATCAGGCCCGTAGCGGCATAATGAGTGGATTCAGGTACGACGATTCTACGAGAAATAAGTCACACAGAAAAAGAAACATCATAAGATATCACTAATACACGGAACGTAAACTTGGCTACACATGAACTGAATTACAAAACAGAACAGGGTCTCAAATTTAGAAAACCAACTTATGCTTGCTTATGGGGAGAGGTGAGTTGGGGTGCTGCATAAAACCAGAGATTGAAATTAGCACACATACTGTTCCATAAGCAAAATATATAATAGACAAGACCTACACCTGGCTGAATGAAATGGACTCAACACCCCATATTCAAAGCCGGGGAATATACCTGACAAATAAGAATCTTAAGACCCATGGATTTATATGTCTCCATAAGGAAATCAAGCGTGTGTACAGCGGCCTAAACGCAGCAGTGAAAATCCGATAAATCCCATTATCAAAATAAGTTTCACAAACAAAACACAATGACAGTGAAATAGAGAGCAATTCTTAAATAATTCATTCAGGGCTTGTGATGCAACCTGGATTTACCACATCTACACCCAGAGCTGGGTGAGACATAAGGCTGGACACTTCGGGCTGATAGCATTGGTGAGGTTCGGTGAGCAAATGCAGACCATTTGAAGTCATACTGCATGGTAGCCATTCCAAGGGTCCCAACTCTTCAGGTTTAAGGGATTCTTCCTTCAGCTAAAACATGCATGGGAAACCCAGAGTATGGTCCACCGTGTGATTGGGAAACGTTTTCAAATGCATCTCAGGTTTCGTCCCTGGTTCACCGTTCCAGACGCTTTACTAACTCTCTCCCCACTTGGAGAGTCAGTGCCTTTAACCTCCTGTTTGGCACAGTTTGCAATTTCTGCGCAAGATGAACAGGAATAGGGAGAACCAATGAGAGACTAGCTGTAGGTGTCTGCACGGGAAAATGGAACGCTCATTTCCCACCAGGAAGAGGGATTAACCAAAGGCTCAGCGTGCCCAGCTGGAACCAGATTAGGGCCTGAAGCAATCCTGCGGTTTTGGGGCCAGCTCACAAGAAAGAGAGTTGAAGAAAGGAGCTCAGGGGCACTGTAATTCACAAACTTGCAGAGTTATGAATGACAGCTATCGTCCAAAAATGTACTGAAGTAAGTCTTCGAGGAGGACTTGAAAGCGGGGCTGAATTTCAGGAAAACGATTTCAGGGGGTAGACTGGAATTGCACTTAAAGCATAGGAAAACAGACAGAATTTCGACAATGATGTACTTGGCTAAAAAGGCGTATGCGTTTTTTCCTGAATATATTCAGGAAAAAACGCATACACCCTTTTTGGCCAACCAAGCAAGCATGTAAAGGAAATCTGCACTACAATGAAGTCTCACTGCCCCCCGGTCTAAAGGGCCATCTGAAAAAAGCATAAAATCCAGAAAGGCAGGACAGGTCATGGAGAACAGGGAGCCTTGTTATGCTGATGGGCGGGATGTAAATTGCCAACAGCCACTCTGGACAAGTGTATGGTGTTTTCTGAAACACGTAGGAAACAAAGCAACACAGCCTATGGCACTTCCACTTATTGTCCTAGAGCTTAGGGAAATTAAAATCAAAAACACACAGCCACCCCAAAGTTTGTGATGGCTCTGTTTACAAGAACCTCGTCTACGGTACAAGTTAAATATCCGAGAAAGCAAAAAATGGATAAAGAAGTTGTGGTTCGTACGTACAATGGAATATCACACAGCAATGAAATCTATGTCATCAGGCCCGCAGCGGCATAGTTAGTGGATTCAGGTACGATGATTCTACGAGAAATAAGTCACAGAGAAATAAAAACATCATAAGATATCACTAATACACGGAATGTAAACTTGGCTACACATGAACTGAATTACAAAACAGAACAGGGTCTCAAATTTAGAAAACCAACTTATGCTTGCTTATGGGGAAAGGTGAGTTGGTGTGCTGTATAAAACCAGAGATTGAAATTAGCACAAATACCATTCCATAAGCCAAATATATAATAGACAAGACCTACTCCTTGCTCAACGAAATGGACTAAACACCCCATATTCAACGCCTAGGAATACACCTGACTAGTAAGTATCTTCAAACGCATGGATTTATATGTCTCCCTTTGAGACTCAAGTGTGTGTACAGTGGCATGAATGCAGCAGAGAAAATCCGATAAATCCCATTATCAAAATGAATTACAAAAACAAAACACAATGACAGTGAAATAGAGAGCAATTCTTAAATAATTCATTCAGGGCTTGTGATGCAACCTGGATTTACCACATCTATACCAAGAGCTGAGTGAGACATCAGGTTGGACACTTCGGGCTGATTGCAATGGTGAGGTTAGATGAGGAAATGCAGACCCTTTGAAGTCATACTGCATGGTACCCATTCCGTGGGTCCCAACTCTTCGGGTTTAAGGGATTCTTCCTTCAGGTAAAACGTGCATGGGAAACCCACAGTATGGTGTACCGTGTGTCCGGGAAACATTTTCAAATGCATCTCAGTTTTCGTCCCCTTTTACTCGGGTTCACCATTCCAGACCCTTTACTAACACTCCCCCCACTCGTAGAGTCAGTGCCTTTAACCTCCTGTTTGGCACAGTTTGCAATTTCTGTGCAAGATGAACAGGAATAGGGAGAACCAATGAGAGACTAGCTGTAGGTGTCTGCACGGGCAAATTTAACTCTCATTTCCCACCAGGAAGAGGAATTAACCAAAGGCTCAGGATGCCGTGCCGGAACCAGATTAGGGCCTGAAGCATTCCTGCAGGTTTGCGGCCAGCTCACAAGAAAGCGAGTTGAAGAAAGGAGCTCAGGGGCACTGTAATTCACAAACCTGCAGACTTATAAATGACAGCTATCGTCCAAAAGTATATTGAAGGAAGGCTGCGAAGAGGACTTGAAAGCGGGGCAGAATTGCAGGAAATGATTTCAGGGCATAGACTGGAAATGTATATTAAGCATAGAAAAAGAGGCAGAACTTCGACAATGATGCACTTGGCCAAAAAGGTCGTATGCGTTTTTTCCTGAATTCAGGAAAAAACTCATACGCCCTTTTTGGCCAACCAAGCAAGCATATTAAAGAAATCTGCACTACAAAGAAGTCTCTCTGCCCCCTGGTCAAAAGGGCCATCTGAAAAAATTGTAAAATCCAGAAAGACAGCACAGGCCATGGAGAACAGGGAGCCTTGTTATGCTGATGGGCAGGATGTAAATTGCCAACAGCCACTCTGGGGAATTGTATGGTTTTTCCTGAAACACCTAAGAAACAAAGCAACGGAGACTATGGCACTTCCACTTATGGTCTTATAGATCACGGAAATTAAAATCAAAAACAGACAGCCACCCCAAAGTTTGGGACGGCTCTGTTGACAAGAACCTCATCGACGGTACAAGTTAAATATCCCAGAAAGCGAAAAATGGATAAAGATGTTGTGGTACGTACGTATAATGGAATATCACTCAGCAATGATATCTATGTCATCAGGCCCGTAGCAGCATAATGAGTGGATTCACGTACGATGATTCTAAGTGAAATAAGTCACACAGGAAAAGAAACATCATACGATATCACTAATACACGGAATGTAAACTTGGCTACACATGAACTGAATTACAAAACAGAACAGGGTCTCAAATTTAGAAAACCGACTTATGCATGCTTAAGGGGCAAGGTGAGTTTGGGTGCTGCATAAAACCAGAGATTGAAATTACCACAGATACCTTTCCGTAAGCCAAATATGTAACAGACAAGACCTACTCCTTTCTCAATGAAATGGCCTCGACACCCCATATTCAACGCCTAGGAGTATACCTGACTAGTAAGAATCTTAAAACCTATGGATTTATATGTCTACATAAGAGATTAAAGGGTGTGTACAGCGGAATAAATGCAGCAGTGAAAATCAGCTAAATTCCATTATAAAAATAAATTTCAAGAACAAAAGACTATGACAGGGAAATAGAGAGCAATTCTTCAATAATTCATTCAGGGCTTGTGATGCAACCTGGATTTACCACCTCTACACGCAGAACTGGGTGAGACATAAGGCTGGACACTTGGGCCTGATTGGACTGCTGAGGTTCGGTGAGCAAATGCAGACCCTTTGAAGTCATACTGCATGCTACCCATTCCATGGTCCCAACTCTCCAAGTTTAAGGGATTCGTCCTTCAGTATAAACATGCATGGGGAACTCAGAGTATGGTCCACTGTGTGATCGGAAAACGTTTTTAAATGCATCTCAGTTTTCGTACCCTGGTCCTCGGGTTCCCCATTCCAGATGCTTTACTACACTCTCCCCACTTGCAGAGTCAGTGCCTTTAACCTCCTGTTTGGCACAGTTTGCAATTTCTGCGCAAGATGAACAGGAATAGGGAGAACCAATGAGAGACTAGCTGTAGGTGTGTGCACGGGCAAATTTAACTCTCATTTCCCACCAGGAAGAGGAATTAACCAAAAGCTCAGTATGCCATGCCGGAACCAGATTAGGGTCTGAAACAGTCCTGCGGTTTTGCGGCCAGCTCACATGAAAGCAAGTTGAAGGAAGGGGCTCAGGGGCACTGTAATTCACGAACTTGCAGAGTTATAAGTGAAAGCTATCATCGAAAAATATATTGAAGTAAGGCTGCGAAGAAGACTTGAAATCTTGGCAGAATTTCAGGAATCCGATTTCAGGAGTTAGACAGGAATTGCTCTTTAAGCATAGGAAAAGAGACAGAAGTTCAACAATGATGTACTTGGACAGAAAGGGCATATGCGTTTTTTCCAGAGCCCTCATTAACAAGGGGAGGAAGCTCTCAGCACCCTTTAGTGGGCAACAGAGGGCCCATGTCACCGAGGCGAATTTTGCCATCCAGGCAGGAGTGACCTCACACCAGAGGGCCCACCTCACAGAAGGGTGAGGTACCCAGCCAGGATCCGTCTCTCACCAGAGGACCCACATCACCAAGGGGATGGGAACCAGGCAGGAGTGTCCTCACACCAGTGGGGCCACATCATCGAAAGTTGAGGAACCCAGCACATGTGGCCTCAAACCAGAGGACCCACATCACTAAGGGTCTCGGAGTGAGGCAGGCAAGATTAGCCTCAAAACACAGGGTCCATGGAATAAAAAAGGTGAGGAATCCAGCAGTTTAAGCTTCCCAGCAGGCGGCCCAGAGCACCGAGGCTATGGAATCCAGGCCGGAATGAACTCACACCAGAGGGCTCTCATCATGATACTGTGAGCAACACAGCCATTGGGACTTCAGAGCAGAAGGCCCACATCTCCATGGGGATGGGAACCAGGCAGGAGTGTTCTTGCACCACTGGTCGACCATCAGAAAATGAGGGGAGACCAGCAGTTAGTGTCTGATGCCACAGGGCCCTCTTCACCTAGGGGAGGAGGCGCCCAGCAGGCTCCAACTGACACGAGAGGGTGTACGTTGACAAGGCGTCGTGTGCCAGCCAGGCAGGAGGGACCTCACAGCAGAGGACCCACCTCACAGAAGGGTGAGGAACCCAAACAGGATCAGACTCTCACCAGAGGGCCCACATCACCTAGGGGATCGGAAACAGGCAGGAGTGTCCTGACACTGCCACCAGTGGGGCCACATCATACAAAGGAGAGAAACCTAGCACATGTGGCCTGAACAAGAGGATCCACATCTCCAAGGGGCACAGAGTGAACCACGCAGGAGTAGGCTGACAAAACAGGGCCCATAGAATAAAAAAGGTGAGGAAACCAGCAGTAGGAACCTGCCAGCAGGCAGCCCAGAGCACCAAGTCTATTGGATCCAGGCAACAGTGAACTCACAGCAGAGGAACACACCATGAAACTGTGAGCAACCCAGACGTTGGGACCTCAGAGCACAAGGCCCACATCCCCATAGGGATGAGAACCTGGCAGGAGTGTCCTCACACCAGGGGGGCCACATCAGCGAAAGGTGAGGAACCCAGCACATGTGGCCTCAAACAAGGGGACACACATCACGAAGGGGCTGGGAGTGAGGCATGCAGGAGGAGACTCAAAACAGAGGGCCCATAGAATAAAACAGGTGAGGAAACCAGAAGTTGGAACCTCCAAGCAGGCGGCCCAGAGCACCGACACTATGGGATACAGGCCGGAGTAAACTCACAGCAGAGGGCCCACATCCTGAAACTCTGAGCAACCCAGACGTTGGGACCACAGAGCAGAAGGCCCACATCCCCATGGGGATGGGAACCTGGCAGAAGTCTCATTGCACCAGTGGGCACACATCAGAAAATGTGGGGAGCCCAGCAGTTAGGGCGTGATACAAGAGGGCCCTCATCACCGAGGGGAGGAGGGCCCAGCAGGCTCCAACTGCTACCAGAGGGCCAACGTTGCCAAAACAGGGTGTGCCAGCAGGCAGGACTGACCGCAGAGCAGAGGGCCCACCTCACAGAAGTATGAGGAACCCAACTAGGATGAGGCTCTCACCAGTGGGTCCACAACACCAAGTGGATGGGAACCAGGCAGGAGTGTCCTCACACCAGTGGGGCCACATCAGCGAAAATTGAGGAGCCCAGCACACTTGGTCTCAAACCAGAGGACACACATCACCAAGGGGCTGGGAGTGAGGCAGGCAGGAGTAGCCTCGAAACAGAGGGCCCATAGAATAAAAAAAGTGAGGAACCCCGCAGTTGGAACATCCCAGCAGGCGGCAAGAAACAGCAAGGCTATGGGATCATGGCCAGTGTGAACTCACAAAAGAGGGCACTCATCATGAAACTGTGAACAACCCAGCCGTTGTGTCCACAGAGCAGAAGGCCCACATTCCCATGGGGTGGGGAACCTGGCAGGAGTGTACTCGCACCACAGGGCACACATCAGAAAAGTTTGGGAGACCAGGAGATAGGGCCTGACGCCAGAGGGCCCTCATTTCCGAAGGGAGGAAACTCCCAGCAGGCACCAAATCCCAACTGAGGGTCCACGTCACCAAGGTGACGTGTGCCAGCCAGGCAGGAGTGGCCTCACAGCAGAGGGCATACGTCACAGAAGGGTGAGGAACCCAGCCAGGATAAGACTCTCACCAGAGGGCCCACATCACCAAGGGGATCGGAACCTGGCAGAAGTATCCTCACACCAGTGTGCCCAAATCATAGAAAGGTGAGGAACCCAGAACATGTGGTCTAAACCAGAGGAACCACATCTCCAAGGTACTCGGAGTGAGGCAGGCAAGATTAGCCTAACAACACAGGGCCGGGCCGATAGATTAAAAAATGTGAGGAATCCCGCAGTTGGAACCTCTCAGCAGGTGGCAAGGAACAGGAGGCTATGGGATCCCGGCCGGTGTGAACTCACAACAGAGAGCCCTCATCACGAAACTGTGAACAACCCAGCGGTTGGGACCAAAGAGCAGAAGGCCCACATTCCCATTGGGTTGGGAAACTGGCAGGAGTGTACTCCCACCAGTGGGCACACATCAGAAAAGTATGGGAGCCCAGGAGTTAGGGCCTGACGCAAGAGGGCCCTCATCACTGAGGGGAGGAGGCTCCCAGCAGGCTCCAACTGCCACAAGAGGGCCGATGTTGCCCAGGTGGGGTGTGCCAGCCGGGCAGGAGTGACCTCACAGCACAGGGCCCACCTCACAGAAGGGTGAGGAACCCAGCCATGATCAGACTCTCACCAGAGGGCCCACATCATCAAGGAGATAGGAAGCAGGCCGGAGTGTCCTCACACCAGTGGGGCCACATCATCAAAGGCGAGGGACCCAGGACACGTGGCCTCAAACCAGAGGACACACATCACCAAGGGGCTGGGAGTGAGGCAGGCAGGAGGTGTCTCAAAACAGAGGACCCATAGAAGAAAAAAGGTCAGGAATCCCGCATTTGGAACCTCCCAGCAGGTGGCCAGGAGCAGCGAGGCTATGGGATCCAGGCCGGAGAGAACTCACAGCAGAGGGCCCTCATCATGAAACTGAGCAACCCATGGTTGGGACCTCAGAGCAGAAGGCCCACATTCCCATGGGGTTGGGAACCTGGCAGGATTGTACTCGAACCACAGGGCGCATATCAGAAAATATTGGGAGCCCAGGAGTTAGGGCGTGACGCCAGAGGGCCCTCATTACCGAGGGGAGGATACACCCAGCAGGCACCAAATCCCACCAGAGGGCCGACGTCGCCAAGGCGGGGTGTGCTAGCCAGGCAGGAGTGACCTCAGAGAAGAGGGCCCACCTCACAGAAGTGTGAGGAACCCAACCAGGTTCAGACTCTCACCGGAGGGCCCACATCACCAAGGGGATGGGAACCAGGCAGGAGTGTCCTCACACCAGTGGGGCCACATCAGCCAAAGGTGAGGAACCCAGCACATGTGGCCTCAAACCAGAGGACACACATCACCAAGGGGCTAGAAGTGAGGCAGGTGTCTGGAGGGGCACATTTAACTCTAATTTCTCACCAGGAAGTTGAATGAACCAAAGTCTCAGAGTGCCGTGCCAGACCCTGATTACGGCCTGAAGCAAACCTGCGGTTCTGTGGCCAGTTTTCAAGGAAACGAGTTAAGAAAGGAAATCACGGGCACTGTAATTCACAAACCTGCAGAGTTATAAGTGACAGCTATTGGCAAAAATATATTGAAGTAAGTCTGCAAAGAGGACTTGAAAACGAGGCAGAATTGCAGGAATCATATTTCAGGAGGTAGATTAGAATTGCATTTAAAGCATGTGAAAAGCGACAGATCTTTGACATTGATGCACTTGGACCAAAGTGCGTAAACATTTTTTCCTGAATATATTCAGGAAAAAACACATATGCCCTTTTTGGCCAACCAAGCACTCGAGAAATGGAAATCCGCACTACAATGACGTCTCATTTCCCATTCGTCAAAAGGGCCATCTGAAAAAAGTGTAAATCCAGAAACACAGGACAGGCCATGGAGAACAGGGAGCCTTGTTATGCTGATGGGCGGGATGTAAATTGCCAACAGACACTCTGGAGATGTTTATGGTGTATCCTGAAACATCTGAAAAACAAAGCTACAGACCCTAGGGCACTTCCACTTTTGGCCCTATAGCTTAGGAAAATTAAAATCAACAAGACACAGCCAACACAAAATTTAGGGCTGCTGTGTTTACAAGATCCTTGAGTCCAGTACAAATTAAATATCCCAGAAAGAAAAAAATGGATAAAGGATTTGTGCTACTTACGTACAACGGAATGTCACTCAGCAATGAAATCAATGTCATCAGGCCTGTAGCAGCAAATTGAGTGGATTTAAGTATGATGATTCTAAGAGAAATATGTCACACAGAGAAAGATAATTATCATAAGATATCACTAATAGAGAGAGTGTAAACTTGGCTACACATAAACTGAATTCCAAAACCGAACAGAGTCTCACATTTAGATAAAAACTTATGCTTGCTTAAGGGGAAAGTTGAGTTGGGGTGCTGTATAAAACCAGAGATTGAAATTAGCACACATACCGTTCCATAAGCCAAATATGTAATAGACAAGACCTACTCTTTGCTCAACGAAATAGACTCATCCATGGTGTATCACGTCACACCTGTTAGAATGGGCATCATCAGAAAATCTACAAACAACAAATGCTGGAAAGGGTGTGGAGATAAGGAACCCTCTTCCACTATTGTTGGGAATGTAAATTGATACAGTCACTGTGGAGAACATTATGGAGTTTCTTATAAAACTAAGAATAGAATTACCATATGACCCAGCAATCCCACTACAGGGCATATACCCAGACAAAACCATAAATCAAAAAGAGACATTCACCTCAATTTTCATTGCATCACTATTTACAATATCCAGGTAACGGAAGCAACCTAAATGCCCACAGACAGACGAATGCATAAAGATGTGGTACATATATAAAATAGAATATTACTAAGCCATAAAAAGGAATGAAATTGGGTCATTTGTAGAGACGTTGATGGATCTAGAGACTGTCATACAGAGTGAAGTAAGTCAGAAATACAAAAACAAATCTTGTCTATTAATGCATATATGTGGAACCTAGAAAAATTGTACAGATGAACCGTTTTGAAAGGCAGAAATAGAGCAAAAGATGTAGACAACAAACGTATGGACACCAAGGGGGAAAGCTGTTGGGGGGTGGTGGTGGGAGGAGTTGAGGAATTGGGATTGGCATGTATACATTTATATGTATAAAATAGATAACTAAAAAGAACCTGCTGTATAAAAAAATAAAATAAAATTCGAATTACAAAAAGTAAAACAGAAAAAATATTCTTCCCTTCACATACATGTATTTATATGAATAAATTATTTCCATGCTTATATCTGTAAATACAAAAAAGAGGAATAAAATCTACCTTGAACCAAAAACGAAAAAAAGAAAAAAAAACAGAACCCACCAGTTACACAGAGGAAAACCGTATCAGGGCACTTGCTCCAGTTGTAAACATTTCTGAAGTTGGTCAGTGGTGGGGAATCATCTCCCATTCAGCCAGCAGGCCCCACGCAACAAGCGTCCTCATTGCAAAGCTGGGGGACCGTGCCGAGGCATCTGTGAGTAAACATGGGCTGAGCCCCAGGCCAGCTGCTGCTGAAATGTTCCCACCCTTCCCAGGGAAAACACCTGAATATGTACAAGGACTTGAAAGCCTAGAGGAAGGGCCATGGAGCCACATGAGCGACAGCATGCCAGCCGACTTGGTGTCTGCGGGCCAGCCAGGATGGTCCTGGCCCTGGGTGCTCTTCTGGAAGCTTTCCATTTCCCTGCCTGAGATACCCCTGCTGTCCCGGCCCCCACTGCTTTCTTCCTCACTCACCTCTGCCCAGGGAGAAATTCCAGTGGCAGGTATGGGTGACACATCCTCTTCTTTAGCAGGTGGCATCTTGGCAACTGCTGCAGAAAGTCCAGCAGAGCCCCACTCACACTGGGCCACCCAGAAAGCCATGGCCTCTCACTCCCTCCCACCAGTCCAGCCCCAAGACTGCTGACAGGGCAGAGAAAATGGCGTCAGGCACAGCTGCAGGGGCTCTTGCTGCCTGGAGCCGTGTTTATATTGATCTGAACCCAGGCACACCTGGGGAGGGCTGGCCGGCACAGTCACGCTTCCCAGGCCAGCCAATAATCACCCCTCAGGTGCTCACAGTTGCAGAAAATGGAACTTGCTGAATCGGCCAGGTCCAAGGAACAGGTGTGGGCTCCTGAGAGTCAGGATAGACAAGGGGCTGCAGCTCTGGCTTGTTTTCTAATTATATTATCTGGCCCATGAGTGGGAGACAACTTCAAGAAAACCCTCTCCTAATGAGAGGAACCCAGGAGTCAGGGAGAGGAGGGGTGGGTGGTGGGTGGAGACAGAGGCCTGGTGCCCCGGGTGCAGTGGAAGTCTCTGGAAGACCAGGTGGAGGGAGGCCACACAGAGGGATGCCCAGGGTCACAGACCTGTCGGAGCTGCTGTTTGTTAGTTCAAGTCCTGCTCTGAGGTGCTCTGTGTCAGATCTGAGTGACAGGTGAGCTGGGAGTGCTCTGCAATGAGGGCGATATGCACGGTTCCTGTGTTCCCAGCCCTGCCATGGTACCTGCAAGGGTAGCTCTGTATCCTGGGAGGGGCGTGACCACGAGAGCCCCATGGGTTGCAGGGGACCCTGCCCAGGGAACCCCATAACCTGGGAGGGGCCTGAACACGAGAGCCCCGTGGGCTGGGGTGGGGGTGGGGTAACTGCCCAGGTGAGCTCCATATCCTGGGATTGGCCTGACCTCGAGAGCCCCATGGGCTGCTGGAGTCCTGGTAAAGGATGTCAGGACAGTCAATGAAGCCACCGAGGATATACCTCCAGTAGTTCCTAAATCCTACACCCTGCTGGTCATTCTACCAACCACCAGGACATGGTATTCTGTATTAGTCTTCAATGATGCCTTCTTTTGTATTCTATTAGTCCCAGAGTCACAAGAAATTTTGGCTTGTGAGTGGCAGGACTCAACATAGAACTAAAACAATACTTCCGGTCCGTGTTGCCCCAAGGGTTCAAAAATTCCCACACCATCTTTGGGGAAAGCTCAGTTAAAGACCTAAAAGTTTTACCTCTGGAAAAGGAAACACTCCTTCAATATGCAGACGACATTCTGATCGCCAGCCCTACTAAGGAGACCTCTGAACTACCAAGCCAATAAAGGATACAAGTTGTCCAAGAAAAAGCTCAAATATCACAGACTACGGTGACCTGCCTGGGCTTCATTCTCACAGAAGGTCGGAGAAGCCCATCCCAGGAAAGGGAAGAAACAATTTACAGCCTTACCCATTTCTAAATCTAGAAGACAGCTTAGGGGTTCCTGGAGAGGCCAGTGTTTGCTGCTTCTGGATCCCTAACTACAGTATACTAGCTGGGCCTCTATATGAAACACTGAAAGGAAAAGATGATGATCCTTTTAAATAGAATGCAGAAGTGGCCTTTCAAGAATGGAAAGAGCAGTCAATTCAGAACCTTGCCCTTGAACTCCCTAATTTAGCTAAACCCTTTGACCTTTACATTCCTGGTGAATGGTGAATCGCCATTGGAGTATTAGTGCAAATCCTGGGACCACTTGAAATGGAACAATGCAAGAATACGATCCAGATAGGATAAACTACGGTCACCAAGGGGCTTGGCCCACCGCCACATCTGGCCAAGATACTGGCAGTATCTGAAAACCTGGAAATCAGCAGCCCAAAAGGCCACCTCCCTCCTAAGGGAAAAGGACCCCACGTGGTGATCCTAACCCCCAACCATGCCCTGAAGTTGCAGGGTTGGCTCCGTGGGCACACTGACCTTGAGTGAGATGGCCCTCCAACTCCATCCTCCATAGAGATAACCGGGGCAAAGGGGCACCATGACGACTCTTGTGAAGGTGTCTGTACGGGCGAATGGAACGCACATTTCCCACAAGGAAGTGGAATTAACCAATGGCTCAGCATGCTGTGCCAGAACCAGATTAGGGCCTGAAGCATTCCTACGGGTCTGCGGCCATCTCACAAGAAAGCAAGTTGAAGAAAGGAGCTCAGGGACACTGTAATTTACAAACCTGCAGAGTTATAAATGACAAGTATCGCCAAAAAATATATTGAAGTACGTCTTCGACGAGGACTTGAATGTGGGGCACAATTGCAGGAAAACGATTTCAGGGGATAGAATGGAATTGCATTTAAAGCATAGGAAAACAGGCAGAACGTTGACAATGATGCGCTTGGCCAAAAAGGGCGTATGCGTTTTTTCCTGAATATATTCAGGAAAAAACGCATACGCCCTTTTTGGCCAACCAAGCAAGCATGTTAAAGAAATCTGCACTACAATGAACTCTCACTGCCCCCCAGTCAAAAGGGCCATCTGAAAAAAGTGTAATATCCAGAAAGCACAGGCCATGGAGAACAGGGAGCCTTGTTATGCTGATGGGCGGGATGTAAATTGCCAACAGCCACTCTGGAGAAGTGTATGGTGTTTCCTGAAACACCTAAGAAACAAAGCAACGGAGACTACAGCACTTCCACATATGGTCGTCTAGATCACGGAAATTAAAATCAAAAAGAGACAGCCACCCCAAAGTTTGTGACGGCACTGTTTACAAGAACCTCGTCTACGGTACAAGTTAAATATCCGAGAAAGCAAAAAATGGATAAAGAAGTTGTGGTACGTACGTACAATGGAATATCACTCAGCAATGAAATCTATGTCATCAGGCCCGTAGCGGCAGAGATTCAGGTATGATGATTCTACGAGAAATAAGTCACACAGAAAAATAAACATCATAAGATATCACTAATACACGGAACGTAAACTTGGCTCCACATGAACTGAATTACAAAACAGAACAGGGTCTCAAATTTAGAAAAACAACTTATGCTTGCTTATGGGGAAAGGTGAGTTGGGGTGCTCCATAAAACCAGAGATTGAAATTAGCACAGATACCGTTCCATAAGCCAAATATATAATAGACCAGACCTACTTCTTGCTCAACGAAATGGACTCAACACCCCATATTCAACGCCTGGGAAGATACCTGACAGGTAAGAATCTTAAAACCCATGCATTTATATGTCTCCATAAGGAAATCAAGCGTGTGTACAGCGGCCTAAATGCAGCAGTGAAAATCCGATAAATCCCATTATCAAAATAAATTTCAAAAACAAAACACAGTGACAGTGAAATAGAGAGCAATTCTTAAATAATTCATTCAGGGCTTGTGATGCAACCTGGATTTACCACATCTACACCCAGAGCTGGGTGAGACATAAGGCTGGACACTTCGGGCTGATAGCATTGGTGAGGTTCGGTGAGCAAACTCAGACCCTTTGAAATCATATTACATGGTACCCATTCCATGGGTCCCAACTCTCCAGGTTTAAGGGATTCTTCCTTCAGCTAAAACATGCATGGGAAACCCAGAGTATGGTCCACCGTGTGATTGGGAAACGTTTTCAAATGCATCTCAGTTTTCGAACCCTGGTACTCGGGTTCACCATTCCAGACGCTTTACTAACACTCTCCCCACTTGGAGAGTCAGTACCTTTAACCTCCTGTTTGGCACAGTTTGCAATTTCTGCGCAAGATGAACAGGAATAGGGAGAACCAATGAGAGACTAGCTGTAGGTGTCTGCACGGGCAAATGGAACGCTCATTTCCCACCAGGAAGAGGAATTAACCAAAGGCTCAGCGTGCCCTGCCAGAAACAGATTAGGGGTTGAAGCAATCCTGCGGTTTTGCGGCCAGTTCACAAGAAAGCGAGATGAGGAAAGGAGCTCAGGGGCACTGTAATTCACAAACATACAGAGTTATGAATGACAGCTTTCGTCCAAAAATGTATTGAAGCAAGTCTTCGAAGAGGACTTGAAAGCGGGGCATAATTTCAGAAAAACGATTTCAGGGGGTAGACTGGAATTGCATTAAAAGCATAGGAAAAGAGGCAGAATGTCAACAATGATGCACTTGGCCAAAAAGGGCGTATGCGTTTTTTCCTGAATATATTCAGGAAAAAACGCATACGCACTTTTTGGCAAACCAAGCAAGCCTGTAAAGGAAATCTGCACTACGATGAAGTCTCAGTGCCCCCCGGTCTAAAGGGCCATCTGAAAAATGTGTAAAATCTAGAAAGGCAGCACAGGTCATGGAGAACAGGGAGTCTTGTTACGCTGATGGGCAGGATGTAAATTGCCAACAGCCACTCTGGAGAAGTGTATGGTGTTTCCTGAAACACGTAGGAAACAAACCAACACAGCCTATGGCACTTCAACTTATGGTCCTATAGCTTAGGGAAATTAAAATCAAAAACACACAGCCACCCCAAAGTTTGGGACGGGTGTGTTTACAAGAACCTCGTCTACGGTACAAGTTAAATATCCGAGAAAGCAAAAAATGGATAAAGAAGTTGTGGTACGTATGTACAATGGAATATCACACAGCAATGAAATCTATGTCATCAGGCCCGCAGCGGCAAAATGAGTGGATTCAGGTACGACGATTCTAAGAGAAATAAGTCACACAGAAAAAGAAATATCATAAGATATCACTAATACACGGAATGTAAACTTGGCTACACATGAACTGAATTACAAAACAGAACAGGGTCTCAAATTTAGAAAACCAACTTATGTTTGCTTATGGGGAAAGGTGAGTTGGGGTGCTGCATAAAACCAGAGATTGAAATTAGCACAGATACCGTTCCATAAGCCAAATATATAATAGACAAGACCTACTCCTTGCTCAACGAAATGGACTCAACACCCCATATTCAACGCCTAGGAATATACCTGACAGATAAGAATCTTAAAACCCATGGATTTATATGTCTCCCTAAGGGAATCAAGCATGTGAACAGAGGCCTAAATGTAGCCGTGAAAATCCGATAAATCCAATTATCAAAATAAATTTCAAAAACAAAACACAATGACAGTGAAATAGAGAGCAATTCTTAAATAATTCATTCAGGGCTTGGGATGCAACCTGGATTTACCACATCTACACCCAGAGCTGGGTGAAACATAAGGCTGGACACTTCGGGCTGATAGCATTGGTGAGGTACGGTGAGCAAACGCAGACCCTTTGAAGTCATACTGCATGGTACCCATTCCATGGGTCCCAACTCTCAAGCTTTAAGGGATTCTTCATTCAGCTAAAACATGCATGGGAAACCCAGAGTATGGTCCACCGTGTGATTGGGAAACGAATTCAAATGCATCTCAGTTTTCGTCCCCTGGTACTCGGGTTCACCATTCCAGACGCTTTACTAACACTCTCCCCACTTGGAGAGTCAGTAACTTTAACCTCCTGTTTGGCACACTTTGCAATTTCTGCGCAAGATGAACAGGAATAGGGAGAACCAATGAGAGACTAGCTGTAGGTGTCTGCACGGGCAAATGGAACGCTCATTTCCCACCAGGAAGAGGAATTAACCAAAGCTTCAGCATACGCTGCCGGAAACAGATTAGGTCCTGAAGCAATCCTGCGGTTTTGTCGCTGCTCACAAGAAAGCGAGTTGAAGAAAGGAGCTCAGGGGCACTGTAATTCACAAACCTGCAGAGTTATGAATGACAGCTATCGTCCAAAAATGTACTGAATATGTCTTCGAAGAGGACTTGAAAGCGGGGCAGAATTTCAGGAAAACGATTTCAGGGGGTAGACTGGAATTGCACTTAAAGCATAGGAAAAGAGGCAGAATGTCGACAATGATGTACTTGGCCAAAAAGGGCGTATGCGTTTTTTCCTGAATATATTCAGGAAAAAACGCATACGCCCTTTTTGGCCAACCAAGCAAGCGTGTAAAGGAAATCTGCACTACAATGAAGTCTCACTGCCCCCCGGTCAAAAGGGCCATCTGAAAAATGTGTAAAATCCAGAAAGGGAGGACATGTCATGGAGAACAGGGAGCCTTGTTACGCTGATGGGCGGGATGTAAATTGCCAGCAGCCACTCTGGAGAAGTGTATGGGGTTTCCTGAAACACGTAGGAAACAAAGCAACACAGCCTATGGCACTTCCACTTATGGTCCTATAGCTTAGGGAAATTAAAATCAAAAACACACAGCCACCCCAAAGTTTGGGACGGCTCTGTTTAAAAAACCTCGTCTACGGTACAAGTTAAATATCCGAGAAGGCAAAAAATGGATAAAGAAGTAGTGGTACGCACGTACAATGGAATATCACTCAGCAATGAAATCGACATCATCAGGTCCGGAGCGGCATAATGAGTGGATTCAGATACGATGATTCTACGAGAAATAAGTCCCACAGAAAAAGAAACATCATAAGATATCACTAATACACGGAATGTAAACTTGGCTACACATGAACTGAATTACAAAACAGAACAGGGTCTCAAATTTAGAAAACCAACTTCTGCTTGCTTAAGGGGAAAGGTGAGCTGGGGTGCTGCATAAAACCAGAGATTGAAATTAGCACAGATAGCGTTCCATAAGCCAAATATATAATAGACAACACCTACACCTTGCTCAACGAAATGGACTCAACACCCCATATTCAACGCCTGGGAAGATACCTAACAAGTAAGAGTCTTAAAACCCATGGATTTATATGTCTCCATAAGGAAATCAAGCGTGTCTACAGCGGCCTAAACGCAGCAGTGAAAATCCGATAAATCCCATTATCAAAATAAATTTAAAAAACAAAACACAATGACAGTGAAATAGAGAGCAATTCCTAAATAATTCAATCAGGGCTTGTGATGCAACCAGGATTTTCCACATCTACACCCAGAGCTGGGTGAGACATAAGGCTGGACACTTCGGGCTGATAGCATTGGTGAGGTTCGGTGAGCAAAGGCAGACCCTTTGAAGTCATACTGCATGGTACCCATTCCATGGGTCCCAACTCTCCAGGTTTAAGGGATTCTTGCTTCAGCTAAAACATGCATGGGAAACCCAGAGTATGGTCCACCGTGTGATTGGGAAACATTTTCAAATGCATCTCACTTTTCGAACCTTGGTACTCGGGTTCACCGTTCCAGACGCTGTACTAACACTCTCCCCACATGGAGAGTCAGTGCGTTTAACCTCCTGTTTCGCACAGTTTGCAATTTCTGAGCAAGATGTACAGGAATAGGGAGAACCAATGAGAGACTAGCTGTAGGTGTCTGCATGGGCAAAAGGAACGCTCATTTCCCACCAGGAAGAGGAATGAACCAAAGGCTCAGCGTGCCCTGCCGGAACCAGATTAGGGCCTGAAGCAATCCTCCGGCTTTGCGGCCAGCTCACAAGAAAGCGAGGTGAAGAAAGGAGCTCAGGGGCACTGTAATTCACAAACCTGCAGAGTTGTGAATGACAGCTATCGTCCAATAATGTATTGAAGTAAGTCTTCGAAGGGGACTTGAAAGCGGGGCAGAATTTCAGGAAAACGATTTCAGGGGGTAGACTGTAATTGCACTTAAAGCATAGGAAAACAGGCAGAATGTCGACAATGATGCACTTGGACAAAAAGGGCGTATGCGTTTTTTCCTGAATATATTCAGGAAAAAACGCATATGCACTTTTTGGCCAACCAAGCAAGCGTGTAAAGGAAATCTGCAATACAATGAAGCCTCACTGCCCCCCGGTCAAAAGGGCCATCTGAAAAAAGTGTAAAATCCAGAAAGGCAGAACAGGTCATGGAGAACAGGGAACCTTGTTATGCTGATGGGCGGGATGTAAATTTCCAACAGCCACTCTGGAGAAGTGTATGGTGTTTCCTGAAACACGTAGGAAACTAAGCAACACAGCCTATGGCACTTCCACTTAGGGTCCTATAGCTTAGGGAAATTAAAATCAAAAACACACAGCCACCCCAAAGTTTGGGATGGCTCTGTTTACAAGAACCTCGTCTATGGTACAAGTTAAATATCCGAGAAAGCAAAACATGGATAAAGATGTTATGGTACGTACGTACAATGGAATATCACTCAGCAATGAAATCTACATAATCAGGCCCGTAGCGGCATAATGAATTGATTCAAGTACGATGATTCTACGAGAAATAATCACACAGAAAATGAAAGATCATAAGATATCACTAATGCACGGAACATAAACTTGGCTACACATGAACTGAAATACAAAACAGAACAGGGTCTCAAATTTAGAAAACCAATTTATGCTTGCTTATGGGGAAAGGTGAGTTGGGGTGCTGCATCAAACCAGAGATTGAAATTAGCACAGATACCGTTCCATAAGCCAAATATATAATAGACAAGACCTACTCCTTGCTCAACGAAATGGACTCAACACCCCTTATTCAACGCCTAGGAATATACCTGACAAGTAAGAATCTTAAAACCCATGGATTTATATGTCTCCATAAGGTAATCAAGCATGTGTACAGCGGCCTAAACACAACAGTGACAATCCGATAAATCCCATTATCAAAATAAATTTCAAAAACAAAACACAATGACAGTGAAATAGAGAGCAATTCTTAAATATTTCATTCAGGGCTTGTGATGCAACCTGGATTTACCACATCTACACCCAGAGCTGGGTGAGACATAAAGCCGGACACGTTGGGCTGATGGCATTGGTGAGGTTCGTTGAGCAAACGCAGACCCTTTGAAGTCATACTGCATGGTACCCCTTCCAGGGTTCCCAACTCTCCAGGTTTAAGGGATTCTTCCTTCAGCTAAAACATGCATGGGAAACCCAGAGTATGGTCCACCTTGTGATTGGGAAACGTTTTCAAATGCATCTCAGGTTTCGTCCCCTGGTACTCGGGTTCACCGTTCCAGACGCTTTACTAACACTCTCCCCACATTGGGAGTCAGTGCCTTTAATTTCCTGTTTGTCCCAGTTTGCAATTTCTTCGCAAGATGAACAGGAATAGGGAGAACCAATGAGAGACTAGCTGTAGGTGCCTGCAGGGGCAAATGGAAAGCTCGTTTCCCACAAGGAAGGGGAATTAACCAAAGGCTCAGCGTGCCCTGCCGGAACCAGATTAGGGCCTGAAGAAATCCTGCGGTTTTGCGGTCAGCTCACAAGAAAGCGAGTTGAAGAAAGGAGCTCAGGGGCACTGTAATTCACAAAACTGCAGAGTTATGAATGACAGCTATCCTCCAAAAAGGTATTAAAGTAAGTCTTCGAAGAGGACTTGAAAGCAGGGCAGAATTTCAGGAAAACGATTTCAGGGGGTAGACTGCAATTGCACTTAAAGCATATTAAAAGAGGCAGAATGTCCACAATGATTCACTTGACCACAAAGGGCGTATGCGTTTTTTCCTGAATATATTCAGGAAAAAACGAATACACACTTTTTGGCCAAGCAAGCAAGCGTGTAAAGGAAATCTGCACTACAATGAAGTCTCACTGCCCCAGGGTCAAAAGGGCCATGTGAAAAAAGTGTAAAATCCAGAAAGGCAGGACAGGTCATGGAGAACAGGGTGCCTTGTTATGCTGATGGGCGGGATTTAAATTGCTAACAGCCACTCTGGAGAAATGTATGGTGTTTCCTGAAACACCTAAAAAACTAAGCAACGGAGCCTACGGCACTTCCACTTATGGCCCTATAACTTAAGGAAATTAAAATCAAAAACACACAGCCACCCCAAAGTTTTGGACGGCTCTGTTTAAAAGAAGCTCGTCTACGGTACAAGTTAAATATCCCAGAATGCGAAAAATGGATAAAGAATTTGTGGTGCATACGTACAATTGAATATCACTCAGCAATGAAATCTATGTCATCAGGCCCGTCGCCGCATAATGAGTGGATTCAGAAACGATGGTTCTAAGTGAAATAAGTCACACAGAAAAAGAAACATTAAGATATCACTAATACACCGAATGTGAACTTGGCTACACATGAACTGAATTACAAAACAAAACAGGGTCTCAAATTTAGAAAAACAACTTATGCTTGCTTAAGGGGAAAGGTGAGTTGGGGTGCTGCATAAAACCAGAGATTGAAATTAGAACAGATACTGTTCCATAAGCCAAATATTTAATAGTCAAGACCTACTCCTTGCTCAACCAAATGGACTAAACACCCCATATTCAATGCCTAGGAATACACCTGCCAATTAAGAATCTTAACACCCATGGATTTATATGTCTCCGTAAGAGAATCAGGCATGTGTACAGTGCCATAAATGCAGCCGTGAAAATCCGATAAATCCCATTATCAAAATAAATTACAAAAACAAAACACAATGATAGTGAAATAGAGAGCAATTCTTAAATAATTCATTCAGGGCTTGTGATGCAACCTGGATTTACCACATCTACACCTAGAAGTGGGTGAGACATAAGGCTGGACACTTCGGGCGGATACCATTGGTGAGGTTCAGTGAGCAAATGCAGACCCTTTGAAGTCATACTGCATGGTACACATTCCATGGGTCCCAACTCTCAAGGTTTAAAGGATTCTACCTTCAGCTAAAACATGCATGGGAATCCCAGAGTATGGTCCAATGTGTGACCGGGAACGTTTTTAAATGCGTCTCAGTTTTCGTCCCCTTGTACTCGGGTTCACCATTCCAGACACTTTACTTACACTGTCCCTACCTGGAGAGTCAGTGCCTTTAACCTCCTGTTTGGCACAGTTTGCAATTTCTGCGCAAGATGAACAGGAATAGGGAGAACCAATGAGAGACTAGCTGTAGGTGTCTGCACGGGCAAATTTAACGCTCATTACCAACCAGGAAGAGGAATTAGCCAAAGGTTCAGCATGCCGTGCCGGAACCAGATTAGGGCCTGAAGCAATCCTGCGGTTTTGCGGCCAGCTCACAAGAAAGCGAGTTGAAGAAAGGAGCTCAGGGGCACTGTAATTCACAAACCTGCAGAGTTATAAATGACAGCTATCATCCAAAAATATATTGAAGTAAGTCTACAAAGAGGACTTGAACGTGGGGCAGAATTCCAGTACTACGATTTCAGGAGGTAGACGGGAAATCCTCTGAAAGTATAGGAAAAGAGTCAGAATGTCGACAATGATGCACTTGGTCAAAAAGGGCATATGCGTTTTTTCCAGGGCCCTCATTAAAGAGGGTAGGAGGCTCCCAGCATGCTTCAGTGGCCAACAGAAGACCCACGTCGCCAAGGCGACGTGAGCCAGCCATGCAGGAATGACCTCACATCAGAGGGCCCACCTCACAGAAGGGTAAGGAACCCAGGAATGAGCAGACCCTCACTAGAGTGCCCACAACAGCAAGGGGCTGGGAACCAGGCAGGAGTGTCCTCACACCCGTGGGACCACATCATCGAAAGTTGAGGTACCCAGCACATGTGGCCTCAAACCAGAGGACCCACATCACCATGGGTCTCGGAGCGAGGCAGGCAGGATTAACCTCCCAACACATGGCCCATTGTATAAAAAAGGTGAGGAATCCAGTCGTTGGAACATCCCAGCAGGCGGCCCAGATCACCGAGGCTATGGGATCCAGGCAGTGATGAACTCACAACAGAGGGCCCTCATCGTGATACTGTAAGCAACCCAGCCGTTGTGACCTCAGAGCACAAGGCCCACATCCCCATGGGGGTGGGAACCAAGCAGGAGTGTCATCGCACCAGTGGGCACACATCAGAAAATGTGGGGAGCCCAGCAGTTAGGGCCAGACGCCAGAGGGCCCTCATCACTGAGGAGAGGAGGCTCCCAGCAAGCTCCAACTGCTACCAGAGGGCTGACGTCACCAATGCGGTGTGTGTCAGCCAGGCAGGAGTGACCTCAGAGCAGAGGGCCAACCACACAAAAGTGTGAGGAACCCAAAGAGGATCAGACTCTCACCAGAGGGCCCACATCACCAAGGGAATGGAAACCAGGCAGGAGTGTCCTCACACCAGTGGGGCCACATCACCGAAATGTGATGGACCCAGCACACGTGGCCTCAAACTAGAGGACACACATCACCAAGGGGCTGGGAGTGAGGCAGGCAGGAGGAGCCTCAAAACAGAGGGCCCATAGAATAAAAAAGGTGAGGAATCCCGCAGTTGGAACCTCCCAGCAGGCGGCCAGGAGCAGCGAGGATATGGGATCCAGGCCTGACTGAACACAAAACAGAGGGCCCTCATCATGAAACTGTGAGCAACCCAGCCGTTGGGACCTCAGAGCAGAAGGCCCACATTCCCATGTGGTTGGGAACCTGGCAGGAGTGTACTCGCACCACAGGGTGCACATTAGAGAATTTTGGGAGGCCAGAAGTTAGGGCCTGACGCCAGAGGGCCCTCATCACCGAGGAGAGGAAGCTCCCAGCAGGCTCCAACTGCCACAAGAGGGCCGACGTTGCCAAGGTGGGGTGTGCCAGCCAGGCAGGAGTGACCTCACAGCAGAGGGTCCACCTCACAGAAGGGTGAGGAACCCAGCCAGGATCAGACTCTCACCAGAGGGCCCACATCACCAAGGGGATAGGAACCAGGCAGGAGTGTTCTCACACCAGTGGGGCCACATAATCGAAAGGTGAGGGACCCAGCACACGTAGCCTCAAACCAGAGGACACACATCACCTAGGGGCTGGGAGTCAGGCAGGCAGGAGGAGTCTCAAAACAGAGGGCCCATAGAAGAAAAAAGGTGAGGAATCCCGCAGTTGGAACCTCCCCGCAGGCAGCCAGGAGCAGCGAGGCTATTGGATCCAGGGCGGAGTGAACTCACACCAGAGGACCCTCATCATGAAACTGAGCAACCCACCGTTGGGACCACAGAGCAGAAGGCCCACATTCCCATGGGGTTGGGAACCTGGCAGGAGTGTAGTCGCACCACAGGGCGCACATCAGAAAATTTTGGGAGCCCAGGAGTTAGGGTCTGACGCCAGAGGGCCCTCATTACCGAGGGGTGGAGACCCCCAGCAGGCACCAACTCCCAACTGAGGGCCCACGTCGCCAAGGTGATGTGTGCCAGCCAGGCAGGAGTGACCTCACAGCAGAGGGTCTACCTCACAGAAGGGTGAGGAAACCAGCCAGGATAAGACTCTCACCAGAGAGCCCACATCACCAAGGGGATCGGAAAAAGGCAGCAGTGTCCTCACACCAGTGTGGCCACATTATAGAAAGGTGAGGAACCCAGCACATGTGGCCTAAACCAGAGGACCCACATTTCCAAGGTGCTCCGAGTGAGGCAAGCAGGAGTAGCCTAACAACACAGGGCCCACAGAATAAAAAATGTGAGGAATCCAGCAGTTTGTACCTCCCAGCAGGTGGCCCAGAGCACAGAGTCTATGGGATCCAGGCCACAGTGAACTCACAGCAGAGGGCCCACATCATGAAACTGTGAGCAACCCAGCCGGTGGAACCTCAGAGCAGAAGACCCACATCCCCATGGGGATAGGAACCTCGCAGGAGTGTCCTCGCACAACTTAACACGTATCAGAAAATGTGGGAACCCAGCAGTTAGGGCCTGACGCCAGAGGGCCCTCATCACCGAGGAGAGGAGGCTACCAGCAGGCTCCAAATGCCACCAGAGGGCCGACGTCACAAAGGCAATGGGAGCAAGCCAGGCAGGAGTTACCTCACAGCAGAGGGCCCACCTCACAGAAGTGTGAGGAACCCAACCAGGATCAGACTCTAACCAGAGGGCCCACATCACCAAGGGGATGGAAACCAGGCAGGAGTGTCCTCACACCAGTGGGGCCACATCAGCCAAAGGTGAGGAACACAGCACATGTGGCCTCAAATAAGGGGACACACATCACGAAAGGGCTGGGAGTGAGGCATGCAGGAGGAGACTCACAACAAAGGGCCCATAGAATAAAAAGGTGAGGAACCCCACCGCTGGAAGCTCCAAGCAGGTGGCCCAGAGCACCGAGGCTATGGGATCCATGCCGGAGTGAACTCACAGCAGAGGGCCCACATTCTGACACTGTGAGCAACCCAGCCGTTGGGACCTCAGAGCAGAAAGCCAACATCCCCATGGGGATGGGACCCCGGCAGGAGTGTACTCGCACGACAGGGCGCACATCAGAAAATTTTGGGAGCCCATGAGTTAGGGCCTGACCCCAGAGGGCCCCCATTACCGAGGGGAGGAGACTCCCAGCAGGCACCAACTCCCAACTGAGGGCCCACATCGCCAAGGTGACGTGTGCCAGCCAGGCAGGAGTGACCTCACAGCAGAGGGTCTACCTCACAGAAGTGTGAGGAATCCAGCCAGGATCAGGCTCTCACCAGAGGGCCCCCATCACCAAGTGGATGGGAACCAGGCAGGAGTGTCCTCACACCAGTGGGGCCACATCAATAAAGGTGAGGAAACCAGCACATGTGGCCTCAAACCAGAGGACCTACATCACAAAGGGGCTGGGAGTGAGTCAGGAAGGAGGAGCATGAAAACACAGAACCCAAAGAATAGAAAAGGTAAGGAATTCAGCAGTAGGAACCTCCCAGCAGGCGGCTCAGAGCACAGACTCTATGGGATCTAGGCCTGAGTGAACTAACACCAGAGAGCCAACATCATGAAACGGTGAACAACACAGGTGTTGGGACCTTAGAGCAGAAGGCCCACATGCCCATGGGGATGGGAACCTGGCAGGAGTGCCCTCGCACCACTTAGGACGTATCAGAAAATGTGGGAACCCAGCAGTTAGGGCCTGATGCCAGAGGGCCTCATCACCGAGGGGAGGAGGCTCCCAGCAGGCTCCAACTGCCACCAGAGGGCCGACGTCGCCAAGGCGGGGTGTGCTAGCCAGGCAGGAGTGACCTCAGAGAAGAGGGCCCACCTCACAGAAGTGTGAGGAACCCAACCAGGATCAGACTCTCGCCGGAGGGACCACATCACCAAGGGGATGGGAAGCAGGCAGGAGTGTCCTCACACCAGTGGGGCCACATCATCAAAAGATGAGGAACCCATCACATGTGGCCTCAAACCAGAGGACACACATCACCAAGGGGCTGGGAGTGAGGCAGGTGTCTGGAGGGGCACATTTAACTCTAATTTCCCACCAGGAAGAGGAATTAACCAAAGGCTCAGAGTGCCGTGCCACACCATGATTACGGCCTGAAGCAACCCTGCGGTTTTGTGGCCAGCTTTCAAGGAAGCGAGTTAAGAAAGGAAATCACGGGCACTGTAATTCACAAACCTGCAGAGTTATAAATGACAGCTATTGGCAAAAATATATTGAAGTAAGTCTGCAAAGAGGACTTGAAAACGAGGCAGAATTGAGGAATCATATTTCAGGAGGTAGATTGGAATTGCATTTAAAATATGTGAAAAGAGGCAGATCTTTGACAGTGATGCACTTGGACGAACAGTGCGTATACATTTTTTCCTGAATATATTCAGGAAAAAACGCATATGCCCTTTTTGGCCAACCAAGCACTCGAGCAATGGAAATCCGTACTACAATGCAGTCTCATTTCCCATTCGTCAAAAGGGCCATCTGAAAAAAGTGTAAAAACCAGAAACACAGGACAGGGCATGGAGAACAGGGAGCCTTGTTATGCTGATGGGCGGGATGTAAATTGCCAACCGACACTCTGGAGATGTTTATGGTGTATCCTGAAACATCTGAAAAACAAAGCTACAGAGACTAGGGCACTTCCACTTTTGGCCCTATAGCTTAGGAAAATTAAAATCAACAAGACACAGCCAACACAAAATTTAGGGCTGCTGTGTTTACAAGAACCTCGAGTCCAGTACAAATTAAATATCCCAGAAAGAAAAAAATGGATAAAGGAGTTGTGCTACTTACGTACAACGGAATATCACTCAGCAATGAAATCAATGTCATCAGGCCTGTAGCAGCAAATTGAGTGGATTTAAGTATGATGATTCTAAGAGAAATATGTCACACAGAGAAAGATAATTATCATAAGATATCACTAATAGAGGGAGTGTAAACTTGGCTACACATAAACTGAATTACAAAACCGAACAGTCTCACATTTAGATAAAAACTTATGCTTGCTTAAGGGGAAAGTTGAGTTGGGGTGCTGTATAAAACCAGAGATTGAAATTAGCACACATACCATTCCATAAGCCAAATATGTAATAGACAAGACCTATTCTTTGCGCAACGAAATAGACTCATCCATGGTGTATCACCTCACACCTGTTAGAATGGGCATCATCAGAAAATCTACAAACAACAAATGCTGGAAAGGGTGTGGAGATAAGGAACCCTCTTCCACTATTGTTGGGAATGTAAATTGATACAGTCACTGTGGAGAACATTATGGAGTTTCTTATAAAACTAAGAATAGAATTACCATATGATACAACAATCCCACTACTGGGCATATACCCAGACAAAACCATAAATCAAAAACAGACATTCACCTCAATGTTCATTGCATCACTATTTACAATATCCAGGTAATGGAAGCAACCTAAATGCCCACAGACAGACGAATGCATAAAGATGTGGTACAAATATAAAATGGAATATTACTAAGCCATAAAAAGGAATGAAATTGGGTCATTTGTAGAGATGTTGATGGATCTAGAGACTGTCATACAGAGTGAAGTAAGTCAGAAATAGAAAAACAAATCTTGTATATTAATGCATATATGTGGAACCTAGAAAAATTATACAGATGAACCTTTTTTTAAGGCAGAAATAGAGCAACAGATGTAGACAACAAACGTATGGACACCAAGGGGGGAAATCTGTTGGGGGGTGGTGGTGGGAGGATTGAGAGATTGGGATTGGCATGTATACATTTATATGTATAAAATAGATAACCAAAAAGAACCGGCTGTATAAAAAAATAAAATAAAATTCAAAATTACAAAAAGTAAAACAGAAAAAATATTCTTCCCTTCACATACATGTATTTATATGAATAAATTATTTCCATGCTTATATCTGTAATTACAAAAAAGAGGAATAAAATCTACCTTGAACCAAAAATGAAAAAAAGAAAAAAAAAACAGAACCCACCAGTTACACAGAGGAAAACCGTATCAGGGCACTGGCTCCAGTTGTAAACAATTCTGTAGTTGGCCAGTGGTGGGGAATCATCTCCCATTCAGCCAGCAGGCCCCACGCAACAAGCGTCCTCATTGCAAAGCTGGGGGACCGTGCCAAGGCATCTGTGAGTAAATGTGGGCCGAGCCCCAGGCCAGCTGCTGCTGAAATGTTCCCACCCTTCCCAGGTAAAACACCTGAATATGTACAAGGACTTGAAAGCCTAGAGGAAGGGCCATGGAGCCACATGAGCGACAGCATGCCAGCCGATTTGGTGCCTGCAGGCCAGCCAGGATGGTCCTGGCCCTGGGTACTCTTCTGGAAGCTTTCCATTTCCCTGCCTGAGATACCCCTGCTGTCCGGGCCCCCACTGCTTTCTTCCTCACTCACCTCTGCCCAGGGAGAAATTCCAGAGGCAGGTATGGGTGACACATCCTCTTCTTTAGCAGGTGGCATCTTGGTAACTGCTGCAGAAAGTCCAGCAGAGCCCCACTCACACTGGACCACCCACAAATCCGTGGCCTCTCACTCCCTCCCACCAGTCCAGCCCCGAGGCTGCTGACAGGGCAGAGAAAATGGCGTCAGGCACAGCTGCAGGGGCTCTTGCTGCCTGGAGCGGTGTTTATATTGATCTCAAACAGGCACACCTGGGGAGGGCTGGCCGGCACGGTCAGGCTTCCCAGGCCAGCCAATAATCACCCCTCAGGCGCTCACAGTTGCAGAAACTGGAACTTGCTGAATCGGCCAGGTCCAAGGAACAGGTGTGGGCTCCTGAGAGTCAGGATAGACAAGGGGTTGCAGCTCTGGCTTGTTTTCTAATTATATTATCTGGCCCATGAGTGGGAGACAACTTCAAGAAAACCCTCTCCTAATGAGAGGAACCCAGGAGTCAGGGAGAGGAGGGGTGGGTGGTGGGTGGAGACAGAGGCCTGGTGCCCCGGGTGCAGTGGAAGTCTCTGGAAGACCAGGTGGAGGGAGGCCACACAGAGTGATGCCCAGGGTCACAGACCTGTTGGAGCTGCTGTTTCTTCGTTCAAGTCCTGCTCTGAGGTGCTCTGTGTCAGATCTGAGTGACAGGTGAGCTGGAAGTGCTCTGCAATGAGGGCGATGTGCACGGTACCTGTGTGCCCAGCCCTGCCAGGGTAACTGCAAGGGTAGCTCTGTATCCTGGGAGGGGCCTGACCATGAGAGCCCCATGGGCTGCAGGGGAACCTGCCCAGGGATCCCCATATCCTGGGAGGGGCCTGAACAGGAGAGCACCGTGGGCTGCGGTGGGGGTGGGGTACCTGCCCAGGTGAGCTCCATATCCTGGGATTGGCCTGACCTCGAGAGCCCCATGGGCTGCTGGAGTCCTGGTAAAGGATGTCAGGACAGTCAGTGAAGCCACCGAGGATATACCTCCAGTAGTTCCTAAATCCTACACCCTGCTGGTCATTCTACCAACCACCGGGACATGGTATTCTGTATTAGTCTTCAATGATGCCTTCTTTTGTATTCTATTAGTCCCAGAGTCACAAGAAATTTTGGCTTGTGAGTGGCAGGACTCAACATACAACTAAAACAATACTTCTGGGCCGTGTTGCCCCAAGGGTTCAAAAATTCCCACACCATCTTTGGGGAAAGCTCAGTTAAAGACCTAAAAGTTCTACCTCTGGAAAAGGAAACACTCCTTCAATATGCAGACGACATTCTGATCGCCAGCCCTACTAAGGAGACCTCTGAACTACCAAGCCAATAAAGGATAGAAGTTGTCAAATAAAAAGCTCAAATATCACAGACTACGGTGACCTGCCTGGGCTTCATTCTCACAGAAGGTCGGAGAAGCCCATCTCAGGAAAGGGAAGAAACAATTTACAGCCTTACCCATTTCTAAAACTAGAAGACAGCTTAGGGGTTCCTGGGGAGGCCAGGGTTGGTGCTTCTGGATCCCTAACTACAGTCTACTAGCTGGGCCTCTATATGAAACACTGAAAGGAAAAGATGATGATCCTTTTGAATAGAATCCAGAAGTGGCCTTTCAAGAATGGAAAGAGCAGTCAATTCAGACCCTTGCCCTGGAACTCCCTAATTTAGCTAAACCCTTTGACCTTTACATTCCTGGTGAATGGTGAATCGCTATTGGAGTATTAGTGCAAAAACTGGGACCACTTGAAATGGAACAATGCAAGAATGCCATCCCGGTAGGATAAACTACGGTCACCAATGGGCTTGGCCCACCGCCACATCTGGCCAAGATACTGGCGGTATCTGAAAACCTGGAAATCAGCAGCACAAAAGGCCACCTCCCTCCTAAGGGAAAAGGACCCCACGTGGTGACCCTAAGCCCCAACCATGCCCTGAAGTTGCAGGGTTTGCTCCGTGGGCACACTGACCTCGAGTGAGGAGGCCCTCCAACTCCAACCTCCAGAGAGATAACCGGGGTAAAGGGGCACCATGACGACTCATGTGACCATCACTTGACCTGGAGTTTCTCTCATAAAACAACAAGAGTGTGTCCCAAAAGAGTAGACTACTGCTTGCAGGACTTACTGCCCCCAGAGCGGACCTAATAATCTTGGCGGGGGAAACGTATATCACGCTGTCACCATAGAAGAGCCTACAGACACTGTGATGATGGTGGCCAATAAGACCGGCTGGACTCCTGTTTACTTCAAAAGGCTGTTGACTCAGTGGCCATCATGGTCCTTCATCACCACTGACTCTGGACTGTCTGGGAGTTGAGCAGGCAGAGTCCTGACACCTGGTGCTCTTTTTACGTTAATTCAGGGGCCTAATTGAAGAAAGTGCAGACTACTGGTCAGAGCATCTAGGCTGGCAGAAACGGTCAGCCTAAGGTGGCCGAACAAATGCAGGGCGGGGTGAAACTGGACCTCACAGCGTCACTGCACATCTCCTTCCTGGACCCTTAAAGGTCATTAGAATCTATAATACTTCCAATACTGGTGCTCAGGCGGACGAGCGGGGAGGCAGGAGGCCTGGGGACAATCAACGTCACCTGGAGGCTGCTGGGGAGAAGTTCTGACCCTCGCCCACGGGTATGAGGGCTCCTAACTCAGCACTCAGCAGTTACAGAAGAAGGGTCTGCACCCTCAGCACTCTAAGAATGAGGAAGGGGAAAAAAGGCAGAAGAGGGCTTTTTCCCAGGCAAAGCCCCTTAAAAATCCCTGGGAGATAAAAATAGAATCTGGGCAATAAAATAAAGTCTAACCTTTTTTATCCTTTGTGCTTTGTCTAATTTCACGTGCTCCTAGGGTCCCGCATACAGAGGTTCAACAGCCGGCACTTCAGACCAGATTTCCTAGTGCGGAATGGCTGGGTCGACACCTCAGCTTCTGGGACACAGTGCACACTCAGCGATATAGAGCCTGAGCTGCAGCCAACCGGGCCCTCGAGAGCTCCGCCCCCTCCCTCCCACTGACTCTGACAGGATCTCTACACAGCAGCCCAGCCCACAGCCCACGGGGTAGCACATGCTCTCACCTCTCCATTCTCTGATCAAAATATAAAGTTTCCTTTGCTGCTGAACCAAACTCAGTCTCAATCTGTTGCCTCCAATGACACTGGGCAGGGGGACACTTGTTGGGGTCCACTCTGGAGGATCAGTAACAGAAATTGAGAACATTGTAACTTCAATGAACAGATGTTTGAGCCAAACTGTAATTAACATAGAACAGTGTATAAGGCTCGGGTAAAATAAGATGTTTCTAACACTCCCATTTGATATTTCCATCACTTTATTAGAAGCAAGTTCAGTGAAAAGGTTTGTCTTATTTGTCAGGTCAATATTAGAGAAACGAAGTGATTTCTTTCCAAGGATGTACATCTAAATATCTTGGTTAAAGCTTCAATCTTGTTTTAAATGCTTTTCCATTGAAAATGATACCTCTCTTTCAGTTCCCCCAATTCTGAGAAGCATAAAATCTTATAATTTATTATTACCAAAGGGGAAAGGTGGGAGGAGGGATAAATTAACAGTTTGGGATTAACACATACACACTGCTATGTATAAAATCGATCATCAACAAGGAACTACTGTATAGCACCGGGAACTAAACTCAATATTTTACAATAACCTATAAGGGGAAATCATCTGAAAAAGAATAGATATTTTTATTGACATCATCTATTAATGACAGTTAAAATGGAACCTAAGGGAAGCCGGTGGTGAGTGCTTCTGACCCTGAAGACTTCAATCATCTAAAGTTTGGACTCTGCCTACTTCCCAAGGCCCTTAATGAACATATGTGTAGCCGTAGCTTAAAAAATTCCCCAGTTTGGGTTGTGGAGAGACACTGATTTTGAAAAAGCCCTGGTGTTCTCCTCACATGAATGGGACACTTCCTACAGCTAAAACATGCCTGTCACACCCAGAGGATGGTATACCGTCTGATCGGGAAGAGTTTGGAAAAGGCCTCTCATCTCCTCATCTCCTGGTGCTCGGGTTCACCCCTCCAGCGTCTTTACGAACAGTGTCCCCACTTGGAGATGTCAGCACTGTCAACATCCTGTTGCAGACAGTTTGGAATTTGTCCAGAGGATGAAACAGAAGGAGGAGGAACAATGAGAGACAAGTCCTAGGTGTTCGGACAGGCACATGTCACTCTTATTTCCAATCAGGAAGACGAATTGACCAAAGGCTAGGGTTTCCCATGGAAACAGAATAGGGCTTGAGGAAATTCCGCTGCTTTGTGGCCAGTTCCCATAAACACAAGTTGAAAAATGGAACTCAGGGACACTAAAATTCACGAAACTGCAGAGTTGAAAATATCTCTCACTGAAAAATGTCTTGAGGAAAGTCAGAGGAAAGGACTTGTAAGCAACGGAGAATGGCAGGAAAGGGATTGGAAGAGGTAGAAAGGACTCGCCATTAAGCACAAGAAAAGGGGCTGAACATTGCCAACATTGCAATAGGCCAAAAAGGGTGTATGCGTCTTTTTCTGTATGTATTCAAGAAAAGGGCATACACTTTTTTAGCCAACCAAACAGGTGGGCACTGGAAATCAATACTACAAAACATATCACTTCGCATCAGTCAGAAGAGCCTTCCTCATAAAGTGTAAACACCAGAAATGCAGGACAGGGCAAGGAGAAAAGGGAGCCCTCTGAGGCTTATACTGGAAATGTATATTGCCAACGGTCACTCTGGAGAAGTGTATTGTGTTTACTAAAGCATCTAAAAAATGAGCTACAGAGCACAGGGCACTTGCACTCATGGACGTATATCTTGGGAAAAACAAAAATCGAGAGGACACAGGCACCCCAATGTTTACCGCCTCTATGTTTAAAAGATCCTCGACTAGGATATAATTTATAAGTCTCTGGAGGGAAAAAATGGATAGAGATGTGGCACTTTTGTAGAGTGGAATATTACTCAGCCTGGAAATCAATGAAATATGGCCAGTTGTAACAACCACAGAGGAGTTACGTATGATCATTCGAAGTCACATAATTCAAAAAGAAAAAGACACACGATATTACTAATACATGGAATGTAAACGTGGCTACAAATGAACTGAATTACAAAACAGAATGGGGTCTCAAATTTAGAAAACCAACATATGCTTGCTTAAGGATAAAGGAGAGTTGGGGTGCTGCATAAAACCACAGATAGAAATTAGCACAGATACCTATCCATAAGCCAAATATGTAATAGTCAAGACCTACCAGTTGCTCAACGAAATGGACTAAACACCCCATATTCAACGCCTAGGAATACACCTGACTAGTAAGAATCTTCAAACCCATGGATTTATATGTCTCCGTAAGAGAATCAAGCGTGTGTATAGATTTATGAACGCAGCAGAGAAAATCCGATAAATCCAATTATCAAAATGAATTACAAAAACAAAACACAATGAGAGTGAAATAGAGAGCTATACTTAAATAATTCATTCAGAGCTTGTGATGCAACCTGGATTAACCACATCTGCTCCAAGAGCTGAGTGAGACATAAGGTTGGAAATTTCGGGCGGATAGCAACGGTGAGGTACGATGAGCAAATGCAGACCCTTTGAAGTCATACTGGATGGTATCCATTCCATGGGTCCCAACTCTCCAGGTTTAAGAGATTCTTCCTTCAGCTAAAACATGCATGGGAAACCCAAAGTATGGTCCACCGTGTGACTGGGAAGCGTTTTCAAATGCATCTCAGTTTTCGTCCCCTTTTACACGGGTTCACCATTCCAGACCCTTTACTAACACTCTCTCCACATGGAGAGTCAATGCCTTTAACCTCCTGTTTGGCACAGTTTGGAAATTCTGCGCAAGGTGAACAGGAATAGGGAGAACCAATCAGAGACTAGCTGTAGGTGTCTGCACGGGCAAATTTAATGCTCATTTCCCACCAGGAAGAGGAATTAACCAAAGGCTCAGCATGCCATGCCGGAACCAGATTAGGGCCTGAAGCAATCATGTGGGTTTGCGGCCAGCTCACAAGAAAGCGAGTTGAAGAAAGGAGTTCAGGGGCACTGTAATTCACAAAACTGCAGAGTTATGAATGACAGCTATCGTCCAAAAATGTATTGAAGTAAGTCTTCGAAGAGGACTTGAAAGCGGGGCAGAATTTCAGGAAAACGATTTCAGGGGGTAGACTGGAATTGCACTTAAAGCATAGGAAAACAGGCAGAATGTCGACAATGATGCACTTGGCCAAAAAGGGCGTATGCGTTTTTTCCTGAATATATTCAGGAAAAAACGCTTACGCCCTTTTTGGCAAACCAAGCAAGCGTGTAAAGGAAATCTGCACTACATTGAAGTCTCACTGCCCCCGGGTCAAAAGGGCCATCTGAAAAAAGTGTAAAACCCAGAAAGGCAGCCCAGGTAATGGAGAACAGGGAACCTTATTATGCTGATGGTTGAGATGTAAATTGCCAAAAGCCACTCTGGAGAAGTGTATGGTGTTTCCTGAAACACGTAGGAAACAAAGCAACACAGCCTATGGCATTCCACTTATGGTCCTATAGCTTAAGGAAATTAAAATCAAAAACACACAGCCACCCCAAAGTTTGGGACGGCTCTGTTTACAAGAACCTCGTCTACGGTACAAGTTAAATATCCGAGAAATCAAAAAATGGATAAAGAAGTTGTGGTACGTACGTACAATGGAATATCACTCAGCAATGAGATCTACGTCATCAGGCCCGTAGCGGCATAACGAGTGGATTCAAGTACGACGATTCTACGAGAAATAAGTCACACAGAAAAAGAAAGATCATAAGATATCACTAATACACGGAACATAAACTTGGCTACACATGAACTGAATTACAAAACAGAACAGGGTCTCAAATTTAGAAAACAACTTATGCTTGCTTATGGGGTAAGGTGAGTTGGGGTGCTGCATCAAACCAGAGATTGAAATTAGCACAGATACCATTCCATAAGCCAAATATATAATAGACAAGACCTACTCCTTGCTCAACGAAATGGACTCAACACCCCATATTCAACGCCTGGGAATATACCTGACAAGTAAGAATCTTAAGACCCATGGATTTATATGTCTCCATAAGGAAATCAAGCGTGTGTACAGCGGCCTAAACACAGCAGTGAAAATCCGATAAATCCCATTATCAAAATAAATTTCAAAAACAAAACACAATGACAATGAAATAGAGAGCAATTCTTAAATAATTCATTCAGGGCATGTGTTGCAAAATGGATTTACAACATCCACACCCAGAGCTGGGTGAGACATAAGGCTGGACACTTCGAACTGAAAGCATTGGTGAGGTTCAGTGAGCAAACACAGACCCTTTGAAGTCATATTGCATGGTACCCATTCCATGGGTCGCAACTCTCCAGGTTTAAGAGATTGTTCCTTCAGCTAAAACATGCATGGGAAACCCAGAGTATGGTCCACCGTGTGATTGGGAAACGTTTTCAAATGCATCTCAGGTTTCGTCCCCTGGTACTCGGGTGCACCGTTCCAGACGCTTTACTAACACTATCCCCACTTGGAGAGTCAGTGCGTTTAACCTCCTGTTTGTCACAGTTTGCAAATTCTGCGCAAGATGAACAGGAATAGGGAGAACCAATGAGACACTAGCTGTAGGTGTCTGCACGGGCAAATGGAATGCTCATTTCACACCAGGAAGAGGAATTAACCAAAGGCTCAGCATGACCTGCTGGAACCAGATTAGGGCCTGAAGCAATCCTGCGGTTTTGCGGCCAGCTCACAAGAAAGCGAGTTGATGAAAGGAGCTCAGGGGCACTGTAATTCACAAACCTGCAGAGTTATGAATGACAGCTATCGTCCAAAAATGTATTGAAGTAAGACTTAGAAGAGGACTTGAAAGTGGGGCAGAATTTCAGGAAAACGATTTCAGGGGGTAGACTGGAATTGCACTTAAAGCAAGGGAAAAGAGGCAGAATGTCGACAATGATGCACGTGGCCAAAAAGTGCGTATGCGTTTTCTCCTGAATATATTCAGGAAAAAACGCATACGCCCTTTTTGGCCAACCAAGCAAGCGTGTAAAGGAAATCTGCACTACAATGAAGTCTCACTGCCCCCCGTCAAAAGGGCCATCTGAAAAATGTGTAAAATCCTGAAAGGCAGGACAAGTCACGGAGAACAGGGAGCCTTGTTATGCTGAAGGGCGGGATGAAAATTGCCAACAGCCACTCTGGAGAAGTGTATGGTGTTTCATGAAACACGTAGGAAACAAAGCAACACAGCCTATGGCACCTCCACTTATGGTCCTATAGCTTAGGGAAATTTAAATCAAATACACACAGCCACCCCAAAGTTTGGGACGGCTCTGTTTACAAGAACCTCGTCTACGCTACAAGTTAATATCCGAGAAAGCAAAAAATGGATAAAGAAGTTGTGGTACGTACGTACAATGGAATATCACTCAGCCATGAGAACTACGTCATCTGGCCCGTAGCGGCATAATGAGTGCATTAAGAAACGACGATTCTACGAGAAATAAGTCACACAGAAAAAGAAACATCATAAGATATCACTAATACACGGAACGTAAACTTGGCTACACATGAACTGAATTACAAAACAGAACAGGGTCTCAAATTTAGAAAACCAACTTATGCTTGCTTATGGGGAAAGGTGAGTTGGGGTGCTGCATCAAACCAGAGATTGAAATTAGCACAGATACCGTTCCATAAGCCAAATATATAATAGACAAGACCTACTCCTTGCTCAATGAAATGGACTCAACACCCCATATTCAACGCCTGGGAATATACCTGACAAGTAAGAATCTTAAGACCCATGGATTTATATGTCTCCATAAGGAAATCAAGCGTGTGTACAGCGGCCTAAATGCAGCAGTGAAAATCCGATAAATCCCATTATCAAAATAAGTTTCACAAACAAAACACAATGACAGTGAAATAGAGAGCAATTCTTAAACCATTCATTCAGGGCTTGTGATGCAACCTGGATTTACCACACCTACACCCAGAGCTGGGTGAGACATAAGGCTGGACACTTCGGGCTGATAGCATTGGTGAGGTTCGGTGAGCAAACGCAGACCCTTTGAAGTCATACTGCATGGTAGCCATTCCATGGGTCCCAACTCTCCAGGTTTAAGGGATTCTTCCTTCAGCTAAAACATGCATGGGAAACCCAGAGTATGGTCCACCGTGTGATTGGGAAACGTTTTCAAATGCATCTCAGGTTTCGTCCCCTGGTACTCGGGGTCACCGTTCCAGACGCTTTACTAACACTCTCCCCACTTGGAGAGTCAGTGCCTTTAACCTCCTGTTTGGCACAGTTTGCAATTTCTGTGCAAGATGAACAGGAATAGGGAGAACCAATGAGAGACTAGCTGTAGGTGTCTGCACGGGCAAATGGAACGCTCATTTCCCAACAGCAAGAGGAATTAAGCAAAGGCTCAGCGTTCCCTGCTGGAACCAGATGAGGGCCTGAAGCAATCCTGCGGTTTTGCAGCCAGCTCACAAGAAAGCGAGTTGAAGAAAGGAGCTCAGGGGCACTGTAATTCACAAACCTGCAGAGTTATGAATGACAGCTATCATCCAAAAATGTATTGAAGTAAGTCTTCGAAGAGGACTTGAAAGCGGGGCAGATTTTCAGGAAAACGATTTCAGGGGATGGACTGGAATTGCACTTAAAGCATAGGAATAGAGGTAGAATGTCCACAATGATGCACTTGGCCAAAAAGGGTGTATGCGTTTTTTCCTGAATATATTCAGGAAAAAACGCATACGCCCTTTTTGACCAAACAAGCAAGCGTGCCAAGGAAATCTGCACTACAATGAAGTCTCACTGCCCCCCGGTCCAAACGGCCATCTGAAACAAGTGTAAAATCCAGAAAAGGAGGACAGCTCATGGAAAGAGGGAGCCTTGTTATGCTGATGGGTGGGATGTAAATTTCCAACAACCACTCTGGAGAAGTGTATGGTGTTTCCTGAAACACGTAGGAAACAAAGCAACACAGCCTATGGCACTTCCACTTATGGTCCTATAGCTTAGGGAAATTAAAATCAAAAACACACAGCCACCCCAATGTTTGGGACGGCTCTGTTTACAAGAACCTCGTCTACGGTACAAGTTAAATATCCGAGAAAGCAAAACATGGATAAAGAAGTTTTGGTACGTACGTACAATGGAATATCACTCAGCCATGATATCTATGTCATCAGGCCCGTAGCGGTATAATGAGTGCATTCAGTTACGACGATTCTACGAGAAATAAGTCACACAGAAAAAGAAACATCATAAGATATCACTAATACACGGAACGTAAACTTGGCTACACATGAACTGAATTACAAAACAGAACAGGGTCTCAAATTTAGAAAACCAACTTATGCTTGCTTATGGGGAAAGGTGAGTTTTTGGTGCTGCATCAAACCAGAGATTGAAATTAGCACAGATACCGTTCCATAAGCCAAATATATAATAGACAAGACCTACTCCTTGCTCAACGAAATGGACTCAACACCCCATATTCAACGCCTGGGAACATACCGGACAAGTAAGAATCTTAAGACCCATGGATTTATATGTCTCCATAAGGAAATCAAGCGTGTGTACAGCGGCCTAAACGCAGCAGTGAAAATCCGATAAATCCCATTATCAAAATAAGTTTCACAAACAAAACACAATGACAGTGAAATAGAGAGCAATTCTTAAATAATTCATTCAGGGCTTGTGATGCAACCTGGATTTACCACACCTACACCCAGAGCTGGGTGAGACATAAGGCTGGACACTTCGGGCTGATAGCATTGGTGAGGTTCGGTGAGCAAACGCAGACCCTTTGAAGTCATACTGCATGGTAGCCATTCCATGGGTCCGAACTCTCCAGGTTTAAGGGATTCTTCCTTCAGCTAAAACATGCATGGGAAAACCAGAGTATGGTCCACCTTGTGATTGGGAAACGTTTTCAAATGCATCTCAGGTTTCGTCCCCTGGTACTCGGGGTCACCGTTCCAGACGCTTTACTAACACTCTCCCCACTTGGAGAGTCAGTGCCTTTAACCTCCTGTTTGGCACAGTTTGCAATTTCTGCGCAAGATGAACAGGAATAGGGAGAACCAATTAGAGACTAGCTGTAGGTGTCTGCACAGGCAAATGGAACGCTCATTTCCCAACAGCAAGAGGAATTAAGCAAAGGCTCAGCGTGCCCTGCCTGAACCAGATGAGGGCCTGAAACAATCCTGCGGTTTTGCAGCCAGCTCACAAGAAAGCGAGTTGAATAAAGGAGCTCAGGGGCACTGTAATTCACAAACCTGCAGCGTTATGAATGACAGCTATCGTCCAAAAATGTATTGAAGTAAGTCTTCGAAGAGGACTTGAAAGCGGGGCAGAATTTCAGGAAAACGATTTCAGGGGGTAGACTGGAATTGCACTTAAAGCATAGGAAAAGAGGCAGAATGTCCACAATGATGCACTTGGCCAAAAAGGGCGTATGCGTTTTGGCCTGAATATATTCAGGAAAAAACGCATATGCTCTTTTTGGCCAACCAAGCAAGCGTGTAAAGGAAATCTGCACTACAATGAAGTCTCACTGCCTGCCGGTCCAAACGGCCATCTGAAACAAGTGTAAAATCCAGAAAGGCAGGACAGGCCATGGAGAACAGGGAGCCTTGTTACGCTGATGGGCGGGATGTAAATTGCCAACAGCCACTCTGGAGAAGTGTATGGTGTTTCCTGAAACACGTAGGAAACAAAGAAACACAGCCTATCGCACTTCCACTTAGGGTCCTATAGCTTAGGGAAATTAAAATCAAAAACACACAGCCACCCCAAAGTTTGGGACGGCTCTGTTTACAAGAACCTCGTCTGTGGTACAAGTTAAATATCTGAGAAAGCAAAATACGGATAAAGAAGTTGTGGTACGTACATACAATGGAATATCACTCAGCGATGAGATCTACGTCATCAGTCCCGTAGCGGCATAAGGAGTGGATTCAGGTACGACGATTGTACGAGAAATAAGTCACACAGAAAAAGACACATCATAAGATATCACTAATACACGGAACGTAAACTTGGCTACTCATGAACTGAATTACAAAACAGAACAGGGTCTCAAATTTAGAAAACCATCTTATGCTTGCTTATGGGGAAAGGTGAGTTGGGGTGCTGCATCAAACCAGAGATTGAAATTAGCACACATACTGTTCCATAAGCAAAATATATAATAGACAAGACCTACACCTGGCTCAATAAAATGGACTCAACACCACATATTCAAAGCCGGGGAATATACCTGACAAGTAAGAATCTTAAGACCCATGGATTTATATGTCTCCATAAGGAAATCAAGCGTGTGTACAGCGGCCTAAACGCAGCAGTGAAAATCCATTAAGTCCCATTATCAAAATAAATTTCACAAACAAAACACAATGACAGTGAAATAGAGAGCAATTCTTAAATAATTCATTCAGGGCTTGTGATGTAACCTGGATTTATCACATCTACACCCAGAGCTGGGTGAGACATAAGGCTGGACACTTCGGGCTGATAGCATTGGTGAGGTTCGGTGAGCAAACGCAGACCCTTTGAAGTCATACTGCATGGTAGCCATTCCATGGGTCCCAACTCTCCAGGTTTAAGGGATTCTTCCTTCAGCTAAAACATGCATGGGAATCCCAGAGTATGGTCCACCGTGTGATTGGGAAACGTTTTCAAATGCATCTCAGGTTTTGTCCCCTGGTACTCGGGTTCAGTGTTCCAGACGCTTTACTAACACTCTCCACACTTGGAGAGTAGGTGCCTTTAACCTCCTGTTTGGCACAGTTTGCAATTTCTGCGCAAGATGAACAGGAATAGGGAGAACCAATGAGAGACTAGCTGTAGGTGTCTGCACAGGCAAATGGAACGCTCATTTCCCACCAGGAAGAGGGATTAACTAAAGGCTCAGCGTGCCCTGCCGGAACCAGATTAGGGCCTGAAGCAATCATGCGGTTTTGCGGCCAGCTCACAAGAAAGCGAGTTGAAGAAAGGAGCTCAGGGGCACTGTAATTCAGGAACCTGCAGAGTTATGAATGACAGCTATCGTCCAAAAATGTATTGAAGTAAGTCTTCGAAGAGGACTTGAAAGCGGGGCAGAATTTCAGGAAAACGATTTCAGGGGGTAGACTGGAATTGCACTTAAAGCATAGGAAAAGAGGCAGAATGTCGACAATGATGCACTTGGCCAAAAAGGGCGTATGCATTTTTTCCTGAATATATTCAGGAAAAAACGCATACGCACTTTTTGGCCAACCAAGCAAGCGTTTAAAGGAAATCTGCACTACAATGAAGTCTCACTGCCCCCCGGTCCAAACGGCCATCTGAAACAAGTGTAAAATCCAGAAAGGCAGGACAGCTCATGGAAAGAGGGAGACTTGTTTTGCTGATGGGCGGGATGTAAATTGCCAACAGCCACTCTGGAGAAGTGTATGGTGTTTCCTGAAACACGTAGGAAACAAAGCAACACAGCCTATGGCACTTCCCCTTAGGGTCCTATAGCTTAGGGAAATTAAAATCAAAAACACTCAGCCACCCCATAGTTTGGGACGGCTCTGTTTACAAGAACCTCGCCTACGGTACAAGTTAAATATACGAGAAAGCAAAAAATGGATAAAGAAGTTGTGGTACGTACGTACAATGGACTATCACTCAGCAATGAGATCTACGTCATCAGACCCGTAGCGGCATAATGAGTGCATTCAGTTACGACGATTCTATGAGAAATAAGCCACACAGAAAAACAAACATCATAAGATATCACTATTACACGGAACGTAAACTTGGCTACACATGAACTGAATTACAAAACAGAACAGGGTCTCAAATTTAGAAAACCAACTTATGCTTGCTTAAGGGGAAAGGTGAGTTGGGTGCTGCATAAAACCAGAGACTGAAATTAGCACTGATACCGTTCCATAAGCCAAATATATAATAGACAAGGCCTACTCCTTGCTCAATGAAATGGACTCAACACCCCATATTCAACGCCTGGGAATATACCTGACAAGTGAGAATCTTAAAACCCATGGATTTATATGTCTCCATAAGGAAATCAAGCGTGTGTACAGCGGCCTAAACGCAGCAGTGAAAATCCGATAAATCCCATTATCAAAATAAATTTCAAAAACAAACACAATGACAGTGAAATAGAGAGCAATTCTTAAATTATTCATTCAGGGCTTGTGATGCAACCTGGATTTACCACATCTACACCCAGAGCTGGGTGAGACATAAGGCTGGACACTTCAGGCTGATAGCATTGGTGAGGTTCGGTGAGCAAACGCAGACCCTTTGAAGTCATACTGCATGGTACCCATTCCATGGGTCCCAACTCTCCAGGATTAAGGGATCCTTCCTTCAGCTAAAACATGCATGGGAAACCCAGAGTATGGTCCACCGTGTGATTGGGAAACGTTTTCAAATGCATCTCAAATTTCGTACCCTGGTACTCTGGTTCACCATTCAAGACGCTTTACTAACACTCTCCCCACTTTGAGAGTCAGTGCCTTTAACCTCCTGTTTGGCACAGTTTGCAAATTCTGCGCAAGATGAACAGGAATAGGGAGAACCAATGAGATACTAGCTGTAGGTGTCTGCACGGGCAACTGGAACGCTCATTTCCCACCAGGAAGAGGAATTAACCAGAGGCTCAGCGTACCCTGCCGGAACCTGATTAGGGCCTGAAGCAATCCTGCGGTTTTGCGGCCAGCTCACAAGAAAGCGAGGTGAAGAAAGGAGCTCAGGGGCACTGTAATTCACAAACCTGCAGAGTTATGAATGACAGCTATCGTCCAAAAATGTATTGAAGTAAGTCTTCGAAGAGGACTTGAAAGCGCGGCAGAATTTCAGGAAAACGATTTCAGGGGGTAGACTGGAATTGCACTTAAAGCATAGGAAAAGAGGCACAATGTCCACAATGATGCACTTGGCCAAAAAGGGCGTATGCGTTTTTCCCTGAATATATTCAAGAAAAAACGCATACGCGTTTTTTGGCCAACCAAGCAAGAGTGTAAAGGAAATCTCCACTAAAATGAAGTCTCACTGCCCCATGGTCAAAAGGGCCATCTGAAAAAAGTGTAAAATCCAGAAAGGCAGGACAGGTGATGGAGAACAGGGAGCCTTGTTATGCTGATGGGCGGGATGTAAATTGCCAACAGCCACTCTGGAGAAGTGTATGGTGTTTCCTGAAACACGTAGGAAACAAAGCAACACAGCCTATGACACTTCCACTTATGGTCCTATAGCTTAGGGAAATTAAAATCAAAAACACACAGCCACCCCAAAGTTTGGGACGGCTCTGTTTACAAGAACCTCGTCTACGGTAGAAGTTAAATATCCGAGAAAGCAAAAAATGGATAAAGAAGTTGTGGTAAGTACGTACAATGGAATATCACTCACCAATGAGCCCTACGTCATCAGGCCCATAGCGGCATAATGAGTGGATTCAGGTACGACGATTCTACGAGAAATAAGTCACACAGAAAAAGAAACCTCATAAGTTATCACTAATACACGGAACATAAACTTGGCTACACATGAACTGAATTACAAAACAGAACAGGGTCTCAAATTTAGAAAACCAACTTATGCTTGCTTAAGGGGAAAGGTGAGTTTGGGTGCTGTATAAAACCAGAGATTGAAATTAGCACAGATACCGTTCCATAAGCCAAATATATAATAGACAAGACCTACTCCTTGCTCAACGAAATGGACTCAACACCCCATATTCAACGCCTGGGAATATACCTGACAAGTAAGAATCTTAAGACCCATGGATTTATATGTCTCCATAAGGAAATCAAGCGTGTGTACAGTGGCCTAAACGCAGCAGTGAAAATCCGATAAATCCCATTATCTAAATAAATTTCAGAAACAAAACACAATGACAGTGAAATAGAGAGCAATTCTTAAATAATTCATTCAGGGCTTGTGATGCAACCTGGATTTACCACATCTACACCCAGACCTGGGTGAGACATAAGGCTGGACACTTCGGGCTGATAGCATTGGTGAGGTTCGTTGAGCAAACGCAGACCATTTTAAGTCATACTGCATGGTACCCATTCCATGGGTCCCAAATCTCCAGGTTTAAGGCATCCTTCCTTCAGCTAAAACATGCATGGGAAACCCAGAGTATGGTCCACTGTGTGATTGGGAAACATTTTCAAATGTATCTCACGTTTCGTCCCCTGGTGCTCGGGTTCACCGTTCCAGACGCTTTACTAATACTCTCCACACTTGGAGAGTCAGTGCCTTTAACTTCCTGTTTGTCACAGTTTGCAATTTCTGCGCAAGATGAACAGGAATAGGGAGAACCAATGAGAGACTAGCTGTAGGTGTCTGCACGGGCAAATGGAACGCTCATTTCCCACCAGGAAGAGGGATTAACCAAAGGCTCAGCGTGCCCTGCCGAAACCAGATTAGGGCCTGAAGCAATCCAGCGGTTTTGCGGCCAGCTCACAAGAAAGCGAGTTGAAGAAAGGAGCTCAGGGGCACTGTAATTCACAAACCTGCAGAGTTATGAATGACAGCTATCGTCCAAAAATGTATTGAAGTAAGTCTTCGAAGAGGACTTGAAAGCGGGGCAGAATTTCAGGAAAACGATTTCAGGGGGTAGACTGGAATTGCACTTAAAGCATAGGAAAAGAGGCAGAATGTCCACAATGATGCACTTGGCCAAAAAGGGCGTATGCGTTTTGGCCTGAATATATTCAGGAAAAAACGCATACGCTCTTTTTGGCCAACCAAGCAAGCGTGTAAAGGAAATCTGCACTACAATGAAGTCTCACTGCCTGCCGGTCCAAACGGCCATCTGAAACAAGTGTAAAATCCAGAAAGGCAGGACAGGCCATGGAGAACAGGGAGCCTTGTTACGCTGATGGGCGGGATGTAAATTGCCAACAGCCACTCTGGAGAAGTGTATGGTGTTTCCTGAAACACGTAGGAAACAAAGCAACACAGCCTATGGCACTTCCACTTAGGGTCCTATAGCTTAGGGAAATTAAAATCAAAAACACACAGCCACCCCAAAGTTTGGGACGGCTCTGTTTACAAGAACCTCGTCTGTGGTACAAGTTAAATATCTGAGAAAGCAAAATACGGATAAAGAAGTTGTGGTACGTACATACAATGGAATATCACTCAGCGATGAGATCTACGTCATCAGTCCCGTAGAGGCATAAGGAGTGGATTCAGGTACGACGATTGTACGAGAAATAAGTCACACAGAAAAAGACACATCATAAGATATCACTAATACACGGAACGTAAACTTGGCTACTCATGAACTGAATTACAAAACAGAACAGGGTCTCAAATTTAGAAAACCATCTTATGCTTGCTTATGGGGAAAGGTGAGTTGGGGTGCTGCATCAAACCAGAGATTGAAATTAGCACACATCCTGTTCCATAAGCAAAATATATAATAGACAAGACCTACACCTGGCTCAATGAAATGGACTCAACACCACATATTCAAAGCCGGGGAATATACCTGACAAGTAAGAATCTTAAGACCCATGGATTTATATGTCTCCATAAGGAAATCAAGCGTGTGTACAGCGGCCTAAACGCAGCAGTGAAAATCCATTAAATCCCATTATCAAAATAAATTTCACAAACAAAACACAATGACAGTGGAATAGAGAGCAATTCTTAAATAATTCATTCAGGGCTTGTGATGCAACCTGGATTTACCACATCTACACCCAGAGCTGGGTGAGACATAAGGCTGGACACTTCGGGCTGATAGCATTGGTGAGGTTCGGTGAGCAAACGCAGACCCTTTGAAGTCATACTGCATGGTAGCCATTCCATGGGTCCCAACTCTCCAGGTTTAAGGGATTCTTCCTTCAGCTAAAACATGCATGGGAATCCCAGAGTATGGTCCACCGTGTGATTGGGAAACGTTTTCAAATGCATCTCAGGTTTCGTCCCCTGGTACTCGGGTTCAGTGTTCCAGACGCTTTACTAACACTCTCCACACTTGGAGAGTAGGTGCCTTTAACCTCCTGTTTGGCACAGTTTGCAATTTCTGCGCAAGATGAACAGGAATAGGGAGAACCAATGAGAGACTAGCTGTAGGTGTCTGCACAGGCAAATGGAACGCTCATTTCCCACCAGGAAGAGGGATTAACCAAAGGCTCAGCGTGCTCTGCCGGAACCAGATTAGGGCCTGAAGCAATCATGCGGTTTTGCGGCCAGCTCACAAGAAAGCGAGTTGAAGAAAGGAGCTCAGGGGCACTGTAATTCAGGAACCTGCAGAGTTATGAATGACAGCTATCGTCCAAAAATGTATTGAAGTAAGTCTTCGAAGAGGACTTGAAAGCGGGGCAGAATTTCAGGAAAACGATTTCAGGGGGTAGACTGGAATTGCACTTAAAGCATAGGAAAAGAGGCAGAATGTCGACAATGATGCACTTGGCCAAAAAGGGCGTATGCGTTTTTGCCTGAATATATTCAGGAAAAAACGCATACGCTCTTTTTGGCCAACCAAGCAAGCGTGTAAACGAAATCTGCACTACAATGAAGTCTCACTGCCCCCCGGGCCAAAGGGCCATCTGAAAAAAGTGTAAAATCCAGAAAGGCAGGACAGGTCATGGAGAACAGGGAGCCTTGTTATGCTGATGGGCGGGATGTAAATTGCCAACATCCTCTCTGGAGAAGTGTATGGTGTTTCCTGAAACACGTAGGAAACAAAGCAACACAGCCTATAGCACTTCCACTTAGGGTCCTATAGCTTAGGGAAATTAAAATCAAAAACACACAGCCACCCCAAAGTTTAGGACGGCTCTGTTTACAAGAACCTCGTCTACGGTACAAGTTAAATATCCGAGAAAGCAAAAAATGGATAAAGAAGTTGTGGTACGTTCGTACAATGGAATATCACTCAGCAATGAGATCTACGTCATCAGGCCCGTAGCGGCATAATGAGTGCATTCAGGTACGACGATTCTATGAGAAATAAGCCACACAGAAAAAGAAACATCATAAGATATCACTAATACACGGAACTTAAACTTGGCTACACATGAACTGAATTACAAAACAGAACAGGGTCTCAAATTTAGAAAACCAACTTATGCTTGCTTATGGGGAAAGGTGAGTTGGGGTTTTGCATAAAACCAGAGATTGAAATTAGCACAGATACCGTTCCATAAGCCATATATATAATAGACAAGACCTACTCCTTGCTCAATGAAATGGACTCAACACCCCATATTCAACGCCTGAGAATATACCTGAAAAGTAAGAATCTTAAGACCCATGGATTTATATATCTGCATAAGGAAATCAAGCGTGTGTACAGCGGCCTAAACGCAGCAGTGATAATCCGATAAATCCCATTATCAAAATAAATTTCTAAAACAAAACACTTTGACAGTGAAATAGAGAGCAATTCTTAAATAATTCATTCAGGGCTTGTGATGCAACCTGGATTTACCACATCTACACCCAGAGCTGTGTGAGACATAAGGCTGGACACTTCGGGCTGATAGCATTGGTGAGGTTCGGTGAGCAAACGCAGATCCTTTGAAATCATACTGCATGGTAGCCATTCCATGGGTTCCAACTCTCCAGGTTTAAGGGATTCTTCCTTCAGCTAAAACATGCATGGGAAACCCAGTGTATGGTCCACCGTGTGATTGGGAAACGTTTTCAAATGCATCTCAGGTTTCGTACCCTGGTACTCGGGTTCACCGTTCCAGACGCTTTACTAACACTCTCCCCACATGGAGAGACAGTGCCTTTAACCTCCTGTTTGGCACAGTTTGCAATTTCTGCGCAAGATGAACAGGAATAGGGAGAACCAATGAGAGACTAGCTGTAGGTGTCTGCACGGGCAAATGGAACGCTCATTTCCCACCAGGAAGAGGGATTAACCAAAGGCTCAGCGTGCCCTGCCGGAACCAGATTAGGGCCTGAAGCAATCCTGCGGTTTTGCGGCCAGCTCACAAGAAAGCGAGTTGAAGAAAGGAGCTCAGGGGCACTGTAATTCACAAACCTGCAGAGTTAAAAATGACAGCTATCACACCCATTTATGCTAAAAACCCTGCAGAAAGTAGGCATAGAGGGAACTTTCCTCAACATAATAAAGGCCATATATGACAAGCCCACAGCAAACATCATCCTCAATGGTGAAAAACTGAAAGCATTCCCACTAAGATCAGGAACAAGACAAGGTTGCCCACTCTCACCACTCTTATTCAACATAGTTTTGGAAGTTTTAGCCATAGCAATCAGAGAAGAAAAGGAAATAAAAGGAATCCAAATCGGAAAAGAAGAAGTAAAGCTGTCACTGTTTGCAGATGACATGATACTATACATAGAGAATCCTAAAGATGCTACCAGAAAACTACTAGAGCTAATCAATGAATTTGGTAAAGTAGCAGGATACAAAGTTAATGCACAGAAATCTCTGGCATTCCTATATACTAATGATGAAAAATCTGAAAGTGAAATCAAGAAAACACTCTCATTTACCATTGCAACAAAAAGAATAAAATATCTAGGAATAAACCTACCTAAGGAGACGAAAGACCTGTATGCAGAAAATTATAAGACACTGATGAAAGAAATTAAAGATGATACAAATAGATGGAGAGATATACCATGATCTTGGATGGGAAGAATCAACATTGTGAAAATGACTCTACTACCCAAAGCAATCTACAGATTCAATGCAATCCCTATCAAACTACCACTGGCATTTTTCACAGAACTAGAACAAAAAATTTCACAATTTGTATGGAAACACAAAAGACCCCGAATAGCCAAAGCAATCTTGAGAACGAAAAAAGGAGCTGGAGGAATCAGGCTCCCTGACTTCAGACTATACTACAAAGCTACAGTAATCAAGACAGTATGGTACTGGCACAAAAACAGAAATATAGATCAATGGAACAGGATAGAAAGCCCAGCGATAAACCCACGCACATATGGACACCTTATCTTTGATAAAGGTGGCAGGAATGTACAGTGGAGAAAGGACAGCCTCTTCAATAAATGGTGCTGGGAAAACTGGACAGGTACATGTAAAAGTATGAGATTAGATCACTCCCTAACACCATACACAAAAATAAGCTCAAAATGGATTAAAGATCTAAATGTAAGGCCAGAAACTATCAAACTCTTAGAGGAAAACACAGGCAGAACACTCTGTGACATAAATCACAGCAAGATCCTTTCTGACCCACCTCCTAGAGTAATGGAAATAAAAACAAAAATAAACAAATGGGACCTAATGAAACTTCAAAGCTTTTGCACAGCAAAGGAAACCATAATCAAGACCAAAAGACAACCCTCAGAATGGGAGAAAATATTTGCAAATGAAGCAACTGACAAAGGATTAATCTCCAAAATTTACAAGCAGCTCATGCAGCTCAATAACAAAAAAACAAACAACCCAATCCAAAAATGGGCAAAAGACCTAAATAGACATTTCTCCAAAGAAGATATACAGAATGGCAACAAACACATGAAAGAATGCTCAACATCATTAATCATTAGAGAAATGCAAATCAAAACTACAATGAGATATCATCTCACACCAGTCAGAATGGCCATCATCAAAAAATCTAGAAACAATAAATGCTGGAGAGGGTGTGGAGAAAAGGGAACACTCTTGCACTGCTGGTGGGAATGTGAATTGGTTCAGCCACTATGGAGAACAGTATGGAGGTTCCTTAAAAAACTACAAATAGAATTACCATATGACCCAGCAATCCCACTACTGGGCATATACCCTGGGAAAACCAAAATTCAAAAAGAGTCATGTACCAAAATGTTCATTGCAGCTCTATTTACAATAGCCCGGAGATGGAAACAACCTAAGCGCCCATCATCGGATGAATGGATAAAGAAAATGTGGCACATATATACAATGGAATATTACTCAGCCTTAAAAAGAAATGAAATTGAGCTATTTGTAATGAGATGGATAGACCTAGAGTCTGTCATACAGAGTGAAGTAAGTCAGAAAGAAAAAGACAAATACCGTATGCTAACACATATATATGGAATTTAAGGGGAAAAATAATGTCATGAAGAACCTAGGGGTAAGACAGGAATAAAGACGCAGACCTACTGGAGAACGGACTTGAGGATATGGGGAGGGGGAGGGGTGAGCTTTGACAGGGCGAGAGAGAGTCATGGACATATACACACTAACAAACGTAGTAAGGTAGATAGCTAGTGGGAAGCAGCCGCAAGGCACAGGGATATTAGCTTGGTGCTTTGTGACAGCCTGGAGGGGTGGGATAGGGAGAGTGGGAGGGAGGGAGACGCAAGAGGGAAGACATATGGGAACATATGTATATGTATAACTGATTCACTTTGTTATAAAGCAGAAACTAACACACCATTGTAAAGCAATTATACCCCAATAAAGATGTTTAAAAAAAAGAACAACACAATGACAGTGAAATAGAGAGCAATTCTTAAATAATTCATTCAGGGCTTGTGATGAAACCTGGATTTACCACATCTACAACCAGAACTGGTTGAGACATAAGGCTGAACACTTCGGGCTGATAGCATTGGTGATGTTTGGTGAGCAAACGCAGACCCTTTGAAGTCATACTGCATGGTACCCATTCCATGGGTCCGAACTCGCCCGGTTTAAGGGATTCTTCCTTCAGCTAAAACATGCATGGGAAACCCGGAGTATGTTCCACCGTGTGATTGGGAAACGTTTTCAAATGCATCTCAGGTTTCATCCCCTGGTACTCGGGTGCACCGTTCCAGACACTTTACTAAAACTCTCCCCACTTGGAAAGTCAGTGCCTTTAACCTCCTGTTTGGCACAGTTTACAATTTCTGCGCAAAATGAACAGGAATAGGGAGAAGCAATGAGAGACTAGCTGTAGGTGTCTGCACGGGCAAATGGAACGCTCATTTCCCACCAGGAAGAGGGATTAACCAAAGGCTCAGCATTCCCTGCCAGAACCAGATTAGGGCCTGAAGCAATCCAGCGGTTTTGCGGCCATCTCACAAGAAAGCGAGTTGAAGAAAGGAGCTCAGGGGCACTGTAATTTACAAACCTGCAGAGTTATGAATGACAGCTATCGTACAAAAATGTATTGAAGTAAGTCTTCGAAGAGGACTTGAAAGCGGGGCAGAATTTCAGGAAAACGATTTCAGGGGGTAGACTGGAATTGCACTTAAAGTATAGGAAAAGAGGCAGAATGTCGACAATGATGCACTTGGCCAAAAAGGGCATATGCGTTTTTTCCTGAATATATTCAGGAAAAAACGCATACGCCCTTTTTGGCCAACCAAGCAAGCGTGTAAAGAAATCTGCACTACAATGAAGTCTCACTGCCTCCCGGTCCAAACGGCCATGTGAAACAAGTGTAAAATCCAGAAAGGCAGGACAGGTCATGGAGAACAGGGAGCCTTGTTATGCTGATGGGCGGGATGTAAATTGCCAACAGCCACTCTGGAGAAGTGTATGGTGTTTCCTGAAACACGTAGGAAACAAAGCAACACAGCCTATGGCACTTCCACTTAGGGCCCTATAGCTTAGGGAAATTAAAATCAAAAACACACAGCCACCCCAAAGTTTGGGACGGCTCTGTTTACAAGAACCTCGTCTACGGTACAAGTTAAATATCCGAGAAAGCAAAAAATGGATAAAGAAGTTGTGGTACGTACGTACAATGGAATATCACTCAGCCATGAGATCTACGTCATCAGGCCCGTAGCGGCATAATGAGTGGATTCAGGTACGACGATTCTACGAGAAATAAGTCACACAGAAAAAGAAACATCATAAGATATCACTAATACACGGAACGTAAACTTGGCTACTCATGAACTGAATTACAAAACAGAACAGGGTCTCAAATTTAGAAAACCAACTTATGCTTGCTTATGGGGAAAGGTGAGTTGGGGTGCTGCATCAAACCAGAGATTGAAATTAGCACACATACTGTTCCATAAGCAAAATATATAATAGACAAGACCTACACCTGGCTCAATGAAATGGAATCAACACCCCATATTCAAAGCCGGGGAATATACCTGACAAATAAGAATCTTAAGACCCATCGATTTATATGTCTCCATAAGGAAATCAAGCGTGTGTACAGCGGCCTAAACGCAGCAGTGAAAATCCGATAAATCCCATTATCAAAATAAATTTCACAAACAAAACACAATGACAGTGAAATAGAGAGGAATTTTTAAATAATTCATTCAGGGCTTGTGATTCAACCTGGATTTACCACATCTACTCCCAGAGCTGGGTGAGACATAAGGCTGGACACTTCGGGCTGATAGCATTGGTGAGGTTCGGTGAGCAAATGCAGACCCTTTGAAGTCATACTGCATGGTAGCCATTCCATGGGTCCCAACTCTCCAGGTTTAAGGGATTCTTCCTTCAGCTAAAACATGCATGGGAAACCAAGAGTATGGTCCACCGTGTGATTGGGAAACGTTTTCAAATGCATCTCACGTTTCGTCCCCTGGTACTCGCGTTCACCGCTCCAGACGCTTTACTAACACTCTCCCCACTTGGAGAGTCAGTGCCTTTAACCTCCTGTTTGGCACAGTTTGCAATTTCTGCGCAAGATGAACAGGAATAGGGACAACCAATGAGAGACTAGCTGTAGGTGTCTGCACGGGCAAATGGAACGCTCATTTCCCACCAGAAAGAGGAATTAACCAAAGGCTCAGCGTGCCTTGCCGGAACCAGATTAGGGCCTGAAGCAATAATGTGGTTTTGCGGCCAGCTCACAAGAAAGCGAGTTGAAGAAAGGAGCTCAGGGGCATTGTAATTCACAAACCTGCAGAGTTATGAATGACAGCTATCGTCCAAAAATGTATTGAAGTAAGTCTTCGAAGAGGACTTGAAAGGGGGGCAGAATTTCAGGAAAACGATTTCAGGGGGTAGACTGGAATTGCACTTAAAGCATAGGAAAAGAGGCAGAATGTCGACAATGATGCACTTGGCCAAAAAGGGCGTATGCATTTTTTCCTGAATATATTCAGGAAAAAACGCATACGCACTTTTTGGCCAACCAAGAAAGCGTGTAAAGGAAATCTGCACTACAATGAAGTCTCATTGCCCCGCGTTCCAAAAGGCCATCTGAAACAGGTGTAAAATCCAGAAAGGCAGGACAGGTCATGGAGAACAGGGAGCCTTGTTATGCTGATGGGCGGGATGTAAATTGCCAACAGCCACTCTGGAGAAGTGTATGGTGTTTCCTGAAACACGTAGGAAACAAAGCAACACAGCCTATGGCACTTCCACTTAGGGCCCTATAGCTTAGGGAAATTAAAATCAAAAACACACAGCCACCCCAAAGTTTGGGACGGCTCTGTTTACAAGAACCTCGTCTACGGTACAAGTTAAATATCCGAGAAAGCAAAAAATGGATAAAGAAGTTGTGGTACGTACGTACAATGGAATATCACTCAGCAATGAAATCTAGGTCATCAGGCCCGTAGCAGCATAATGAGTGGATTCAGGTACGACGATTCTACGAGAAATAAGTCACACAGAAAAAGAAACATCATAAGATATCACTAATACACGGAAGGTAAACTTGGCTACACATGAACTGAATTACAAAACAGAACAGGGTCTCAAATTTAGAAAACTAACTTATGCTTGCTTTTGGGGAAAGGTGAGTTGGGGTGCTGAATCAAACCAGAGATTGAAATTAGCACAGATACCGCTCCATAAGCCAAATATATTATAGACAAGACCTAATACTTGCTCAACGAAATGGAATCAACACCACATATTCAACGCCTGGGAATATACCTGACAAGTAAGAATCTTAAGACCCATGGATTTATATGTCTCCATAAGGAAATCAGTCGTGTGTACAGCGGCCTAAACGCAGCAGTGAAAATCCGATAAATCCCATTATCAAAATAAATTTCACAAACAAAACACAATGACAGTGAAATAGAGAGCAATTCTTAATTATTCATTCAGGGCTTGTGATGCAACCTGGATTTGCCACCTCTACACCCAAAGCTGGTTGAGACATAAGGCTGGACACTTCGGGCTGATAGCAATGGTGAGGTTCGTTGAGAAAACGCAGACCCTTTGAAGTCATAGTGCATGGTAGCCATTCCATGGGTCCCAACTCTCCAGGTTTAAAGGATTCTTCCTTCAGATAAAACATGCATGGGGAACCCAGAGTATGGTCCACTGTGTGATTGGGAAACGTTTTCAAATGCATCTCAGGTTTCGTCCCCTGGTACTCGGGTTCACCGCTCCATACGCTTTACTAACACCTCCCCACTTGGAGAGTCAGTGCCTTTAACCTCCTGTTTGGCACAGTTTGCAATTTCTGCGCAAGATGAACAGGAATAGGGACAACCAATGAGAGACTAGCTGTAGGTGTCTGCACGGGCAAATAGAACGCTCATTTCCCACCAGGAAGAGGAATTAACCAAAGGCTCAGCGTGCCCTGCCGGAACCAGATTAGGGCCTGAATCAATACTGCGGTTTTGCGGCCAGCTCACAAGAAAGCGAGTTGAAGAAAGCAGATCAGGGGCCCTGTAATTCACAAACCTGCAGAGTTATGAATGACAGCTATCGTCGAAAAATGTATTGAAAAAAGTGTTCGAAGAGGACTTGAAATCGGGGTAGAATTTCAGGAAAACGATTTCAGGGGGTAGACTGGAATTGCACTTAAAGCATAGGAAAAGAGGCAGAATGTCGACAATGATGCACTTGGCCAAAAAGGGCGTATGCGTTTTTTCCTGAATATATTCAGGAAAAAACGCATACGCCCTTTTTGGCCAACCAAGCAAGCGTGTCAAGGAAATCTGCACTACAATGAAGTCTCACTGCCCCCTGGTCAAAAGGGCCATCTGAAAAAAGTGTAAAATCCAGAAAGGCAGGACAGGTCATGGAGAACAGGGAGCCTTGTTATGCTGATGGGCGGGATGTAAATTGACAACAGCCACTCTGGAGAAGTGTATGGTGTTTCCTGAAACACGTACGAAACAAAGCAACACAGCCTATGGCACTTCCACTTAGGGTCCTATAGCTTAGGGAAATTAAAATCAAAAACACACAGCCACCCCAAAGTTTAGGACGGCTCTGTTTACAAGAACCTCGTCTACGGTACAAGTTAAATATCCGAGAAAGCAGAAAATGGATAAAGAATTTCTGGTACGTACGTACAATGGAATATCACTCAGCAATGAGATCTACGTCATCAGGCCCGTAGAGGCATAAAGAGTGGATTCAGGTACGACGATTCTACGAGAAATAAGTCACACAGAAAAAGAAACATCATAAGATATCACTAATACACGGAACGTAAACTTGGCTACACATGAACTGAATTACAAAACAGAACATGGTCTCAAATTTAGAAAACCAACTTATGCTTGCTTATGGGGAAAGGTGAGTTGTGGTGCTTCATCAAACCAGAGATTGAAATTAGCACAGATACCATTCCATAAGCCAAATATATAATAAACCAAACCTACCCCTTGCTCAAAGAAATGGACTCAACACCCCATATTCAACGCCTGGGAATATACCTGACAAGTAAGAATCTTAAGACCCATGGATTTATATGTCTCCATAAGGAAATCAAGCGTGTGTACAGCGGCCTAAATGCAGCAGTGAAAATCCGATAAATCCCATTATCAAAATAAGTTTCACAAACAAAACACAATGACAGTGAAATAGAGAGCAATTCTTAAACCATTCATTCAGGGCTTGTGATGCAACCTGGATTTACCACACCTACACCCAGAGCTGGGTGAGACATAAGGCTGGACACTTCGGGCTGATAGCATTGGTGAGGTTCGGTGAGCAAACGCAGACCCTTTGAAGTCATACTGCATGGTAGCCATTCCATGGGTCCCAACTCTCCAGGTTTAAGGGATTCTTCCTTCAGCTAAAACATGCATGGGAAACCCAGAGTATGGTCCACCTTGTGATTGGGAAACGTTTTCAAATGCATCTCAGGTTTCGTCCCCTGGTACTCGGGTTCACCATTCCAGATGCTTTACTAACACTCTCCCCACATGGAGAGTCAGCGCCTTTAACCTCCTGTTTGGCACAGTTTGCAATTTCTGCGCAAGATGAACAGGAATAGGGAGAACCAATGAGAGACTAGCTGTAGGTGTCTGCACGGGCAAATGGAACGCTGATTTCCCACCAGGAAGAGGGATTAACCAAAGGCTCAGCATGCCCTGCCGGAACCAGATTAGGGCCTGAAGCAATCCTGCGGTTTTGCGGCCAGCTCACAAGAAAGCGAGTTGAAGAAAGGAGCTCAGGGGCACTGTAATTCACAAACCTGCAGAGTTATGAATGACAGCTATCGTCCAAAAATGTATTGAAGTAAGTCTACTAAGAGGACTTGAAAGCGGGGCAGAATTTCAGGAAAACGATTTCAGGGGGTAGACTGGAATTGCACTTAAAGCATAGGAAAAGAGGCAGAATGTCGACAATGATGCACTTGGCCAAAAAGGGCGTATGCGTTTTTTCCTGAATATATTCAGGAAAAAACGCATACGCCCTTTTTGGCCAACCAAGCAAGCGTGTCAAGGAAATCAGCACTACAATGAAGTCTCACTGCCCCCCGGTCAAAAGGGCCATCTGAAACAAGTGTAAAATCCAGAAAGGCAGGACAGGTCATGGAGAACAGGGAGCCTTGTTATGCTGATGGGTGGGATGTAAATTGCCAACAGCCACTCTGGAGAACTGTATGGTGTTTCCTGAAACACGTAGGAAACAAAGCAACACAGCCTATGGCACTTCCACTTAGGGTCCTATAGCTTAGGGAAATTAAAATCAAAAACACACAGCCACCCCAAAGTTTGGGACGGCTCTGTTTACAAGAACCTCGTCTACGGTACAAGTTAAATATCCGAGAAAGTAAAAAATGGATAAAGAAGTTGTGGTACGTACGTACAATGGAATAACACTCAGCAATGAAATCTACGTCATCAGGCCCGTAGCGGCATAATGAGTGGATTCAGGTACCACGATTCTACGAGAAATAAGTCACACAGAAAAAGAAACATCATAAGATATCACTAATACACGGAAGGTAAACTTGGCTACACATGAACTGAATTACAAAACAGAACAGGGTCTCAAATTTAGAAAACCAACTTATGCTTGCTTATGGGGAAAGGTGAGTTGGGGTGTTGCATAAAACCAGAGATTGAAATTAGCACAGATACCGTTCCGTAAGCCAAATATATAATAGACAAGTCCTACTCCTTGCTCAATGAAATGGACTCAACACCCCATATTCAACGCCTGAGAATATCCCTGAAAAGTAAGAATCTTAAGACCCATGGATTTATATATCTGCATAAGGAAATCAAGTGTGTGTACAGCGGCTTAAACGCAGCAGTGAAAATCCGATAAATCCCATTATCAAAATAAATTTCTAAAACAAAACACTTTGACAGTGAAATAGAGAGCAATTCTTAAATAATTCATTCAGGGCTTGTGATGCAACCTGGATTTACCACATCTACACCCAGAGCTGGGTGAGACATAAGGCTGGACACTTCGGGCTGATAGCATTGTTGAGATTCGGTGAGAAAATGCAGACCCTTTGAAGTCATACTGCATGGTAGCCATTCCAAGGGTCTCAACTCTCCAGGTTTAAGGGATTCTTCCTTCAGGTAAAACATGCATGGGAAACCCAGAGTATGGTCCACCGTGTGATTGGGAAACGTTTTCAAATGCATCTCAGGTTTCGTCCCCTGGTACATGGGTTCACCATTCCAGACGCTTTACTAACACTCTCCCCACTTGGAGAGTCAGTGCCTTTAACCTCCTGTTTGTCACAGTTTGCAATTTCTGCGCAAGATGAACAGGAATAGGGAGAACCAATGAGAGACTAGCTGTAGGTGTCTGCACGGGCAAATGGAATGCTAATTTCCCACCAGGAAGAGGTATTAACCAAAGGCTCAGCGTGCGCTGCCGGAACCAGACTAGGGCCTGAAGCAATACAGCGGTTTTGCGGCCAGCTCACAAGAAAGCGAGTTGAAGAAAGGAGCTCAGGGACCCTGTAATTCACAAACCTGCAGAGTTATGAATGACAGCTATCGTCCAAAAATGTATTGAAGTAAGTCTTCGAAGGGGACTTGAAAGCAGGGCAGAATTTCAGGAACACGATTTCAGGGGGTAGACTGGAATTGCACTTAAAGCATAGGAAAAGAGGCAGAATGTCGACAATGATGCACTTGGCCAAAAAGGGCGTATGCGTTTTTTCCTGAATATATTCAAGGAAAAAACGCATACGCCCTTTTTGGCCAACCAAGCAAGCGTGTAAAGGAAATCTGCACTACAATGAAGCCTCACAGCCCCCCGGTCAAAAGGGGTATCTGAAAAAAGTGTAAAATCCAGAAAGGCAACACAGGTCATGGAGAACAGGGAGCCTTGTTATGCTGATGGGAGGGATGTAAATTGCCAACAGCCACTCTGGAGAAGTGTATGGTGTTTCCTGAAACACGTAGGAAACAAAGCAACACAGCCTATGGCACTTCCACTTAGGGTCCTATAGCTTAGGGAAATTAAAATCAAAAACACACAGCCACCCCAAAGTTTAGGACGGCTCTGTTTACAAGAACCTCGTCTACGGTACAAGTTAAATATCCGAGAAAGCAGAAAATGGATAAAGAATTTCTGGTACGTACGTACAATGGAATATCACTCAGCAATGAGATCTACGTCATCAGGCCCGTAGAGGCATAAAGAGTGGATTCAGGTACGACGATTCTACGAGAAATAAGTCACACAGAAAAAGAAACATCATAAGATATCACTAATACACGGAACGTAAACTTGGCTACACATGAACTGAATTACAAAACAGAACATGGTCTCAAATTTAGAAAACCAACTTATGCTTGCTTATGGGGAAAGGTGAGTTGTGGTGCTTCATCAAACCAGAGATTGAAATTAGCACAGATACCATTCCATAAGCCAAATATATAATAAACCAAACCTACCCCTTGCTCAAAGAAATGGACTCAACACCCCATATTCAACGCCTGGGAATATACCTGACAAGTAAGAATCTTAAGACCCATGGATTTATATGTCTCCATAAGGAAATCAAGCGTGTGTACAGCGGCCTAAATGCAGCAGTGAAAATCCGATAAATCCCATTATCAAAATAAGTTTCACAAACAAAACACAATGACAGTGAAATAGAGAGCAATTCTTAAACCATTCATTCAGGGCTTGTGATGCAACCTGGATTTACCACACCTACACCCAGAGCTGGGTGAGACATAAGGCTGGACACTTCGGGCTGATAGCATTGGTGAGGTTCGGTGAGCAAACGCAGACCCTTTGAAGTCATACTGCATGGTAGCCATTCCATGGGTCCCAACTCTCCAGGTTTAAGGGATTCTTCCTTCAGCTAAAACATGCATGGGAAACCCAGAGTATGGTCCACCTTGTGATTGGGAAACGTTTTCAAATGCATCTCAGGTTTCGTCCCCTGGTACTCGGGTTCACCGTTCCAGATGCTTTACTAACACTCTCCCCACATGGAGAGTCAGCGCCTTTAACCTCCTGTTTGGCACAGTTTGCAATTTCTGCGCAAGATGAACAGGAATAGGGAGAACCAATGAGAGACTAGCTGTAGGTGTCTGCACGGGCAAATGGAACGCTGATTTCCCACCAGGAAGAGGGATTAACCAAAGGCTCAGCATGCCCTGCCGGAACCAGATTAGGGCCTGAAGCAATCCTGCGGTTTTGCGGCCAGCTCACAAGAAAGCGAGTTGAAGAAAGGAGCTCAGGGGCACTGTAATTCACAAACCTGCAGAGTTATGAATGACAGCTATCGTCCAAAAATGTATTGAAGTAAGTCTACTAAGAGGACTTGAAAGCGGGGCAGAATTTCAGGAAAACGATTTCAGGGGGTAGACTGGAATTGCACTTAAAGCATAGGAAAAGAGGCAGAATGTCCACAATGATGCACTTGGCCAAAAAGGGCGTATGCGTTTTTTCCTGAATATATTCAGGAAAAAACGCATACGCCCTTTTTGGCCAACCAAGCAAGCGTGTCAAGGAAATCAGCACTACAATGAAGTCTCACTGCCCCCCGGTCAAAAGGGCCATCTGAAACAAGTGTAAAATCCAGAAAGGCAGGACAGGTCATGGAGAACAGGGAGCCTTGTTATGCTGATGGGTGGGATGTAAATTGCCAACAGCCACTCTGGAGAACTGTATGGTGTTTCCTGAAACACATAGGAAACAAAGCAACACAGCCTATGGCACTTCCACTTAGGGTCCTATAGCTTAGGGAAATTAAAATCAGAAACACACAGCCACCCCAAAATTTGGGACGGCTCTGTTTACAAGAACATCGTCTACGGTACAAGTTAAATATCCGAGAAAGCAAAAAATGGATAAAGAAGTTGTGGTACGCACGTACAGTGGAATATCCTCAGCCATGAGATCTACGTCATCTGGCCCGTAGCGGCATAATGAGTGGATTCAGGTATGACGATTCTACGAGAAATAAGTCACACAGAAAAAGAAACATCATAAGATATCACTAATACACGGAACGTAAACTTGGCTACACATGAACTGAATTACAAAACAGAACAGGGTCTCAAATTTAGAAAACCAACTTATGCTTGCTTATGGGGAAGGTGAGTTGGGGTGCTGCATCAAACCAGAGATTGAAATTAGCACAGATACCTTTCCATAAGCCAAATATATAATAGAAAAGACCTACTCCTTGCTCAACGAAAAGGACTCAACACCCCATATTCAACGCCTGGGAATATACCTGAAAAGTAAGAATCTTAAGACCCATGGATTTATATGTCTCCATAAGGAAATCAAGTGTGTGTACAGCGGCCTAAACGCAGCAGTGAAAATCCGATAAATCCCATTATCAAAATAAATTTCAGAAACAAAACACAATGACAGTGAAATAGAGAGCAATTCTTAAATAATTCATTCAGGGCTTGTGATGCAACCTGGATTTACCACACCTACACCCAGAGCTGGGTGAGACATAAGGCTGGACCCTTCGGGCTGATAGCATTGGTGAGGTTTGGTGAGCAAACGCAGACCCTTTGAAGTCATACTGCATGGTACCCATTCCATGGGTCCCAACTCTCCAGGTTTAAGGGATTCTTCCTTCAGCTAAAACATGCATGGGAAACCCGGAGTATGTTCCACCGTGTGATTGGGAAACGTTTTCAAATGTATCTCAGGTTTCGTCCCCTGGTACTCGGGTGCACCATTCCAGACACTTTACTAAAACTCTCCCCACTTGGAAAGTCAGGGCCTTTAACCTCCTGTTTCGCACAGTTTGCAATTTCTGCGCAAGATGAACAGGAATAGGGAGAAGCAATGAGAGACTAGCTGTAGGTGTCTGCACGGGCAAATGGAACGCTCATTTCCCACCAGGAAGAGGAATTAACCAAAGGCTCAGCGTGCCCTGCCGGAACCAGATTAGGGCCTGAGGCAATCCTGCGGTTTTGCGGCCAGCTCACAAGAAAGCGAGTTGAAGAAAGGAGCTCAGGGGCACTGTAATTCACAATATTGCAGAGTTATGAATGACAGCTATCGTCCAAAAATGTATTGAAGTAAGTTTTCGAAGAGGACTTGAAAGCGGGGCAGAATTTCAGGAAAACGATTTCAGGAGGTAGACTGGAATTTCACTTAAAGCATAGGAAAAGAGGCAGAATGTCCACAATGATGCACTTGGCCAAAAAGGGCGTATGCGTTTTTTCCTGAATATATTCAGGAAAAAATGCATACGCCCTTTTTGGCCAACCAAGCAAGCGTGTAAAGGAAATCTGCAGTACATTGAAGTCTCACTGCCCCCCGGTCAAAAGGGCCATCTGAAAAAAGTGTAAAATCCAGAAAGGCAGGACAGGTCATGGAGAACAGGGAGCCTTGTTTTGCTGATGGGCGGGATGTAAATTGCCAACAGCCACTCTGGAGAAGTGTATGGTGTTTCCTGAAACACATAGGAAACAAAGCAACACAGCCTATGGCACTTCCACTTAGGGTCCTATAGCTTAGGGAAATTAAAATCAAAAACACACAGGCACCCCAAAGTTTGGGACGGCTCTGTTTACAAGAACCTCGTCTACGGTACAAGTTAAATATGCGAGAAAGCAAAAAATGGATAAAGAAGTTGTGGTACGTACGTACAATGGAATATCACTCAACAATGAGATCTTGGTCATCAGGCCCATGGCAGCATAATGAGTGGATTAACGTACGAGGAGTCTACGAGAAATAAGTCACACAGAAAAAGAAACATCATAAGATATCACTAATACACGGAACGTAAACTTGGCTACACATGAACTGAATTACAAAACAGAACAGGGTCTCAAATTTAGAAAACCAACTTATGCTTGCTTATGGGGAAAGGTGAGTTGGGGAGCTGCATCAAACCAGAGATTGAAATTAGCACAGATACCGTTCCATAAGCCAAATATATAATAGACAAGACCTACTGTTGCTCAACGAAATGGACTCAACACCCCATATTCAATGCCTGGGCATATACCTGACAAGTAAGAATCTTAAGACCCATGGATTTATATGTCTCCATAAGGAAGTCAAGCGTGTGTACAGTGGCCTAAACGCAGCAGTGAAAATCCGATAAATCCCATTAACAAAATAAATTTCACAAACAAAACACAATGACATGCAAATGAAGCAAATGACAAAGGATTAATCTCCAAAATTTACAAGCAGCTCATGCAGCTCAATAACAAAAAAACAAACAACCCAATCCAAAAATGGGCAGAAGACCTAAATAGACATTTCTCCAAAGAAGATATACAGAATGCCAACAAACACATGAAAGAATGCTCAACATCATTAATCATTAGAGAAATGCAAATCAAAACTACAATGAGATATCATCTCACACCAGTCAGAATGGCCATCATCAAAAAATCTAGAAACAATAAATGCTGGAGAGGGTGTGGAGAAAAGGGAACACTCTTGCACTGCTGGTGGGAATGTGAATTGGTTCAGCCACTATGGAGAACAGTATGGAGGTTCCTTAAAAAACTACAAATAGAATTACCATATGACCCAGCAATCCCACTACTGGGCATATACCCTGGGAAAACCAAAATTCAAAAAGAGTCATGTACCAAAATGTTCATTGCAGCTCTATTTACAATAGCCCGGAGATGGAAACAACCTAAGCGCCCATCATCGGATGAATGGATAAAGAAAATGTGGCACATATATACAATGGAATATTACTCAGCCTTAAAAAGAAATGAAATTGAGCTATTTGTAATGAGATGGATAGACCTAGAGTCTGTCATACAGAGTGAAGTAAGTCAGAAAGAAAAAGACAAATACCGTATGCTAACACATATATATGGAATTTAAGGGGAAAAAAAATGTCATGAAGAACCTAGGGGTAAGACAGGAATAAAGACGCAGACCTACTGGAGAACGGACTTGAGGATATGGGGAGGGGGAGGGGTGAGCTTTGACAGGGCGAGAGAGAGTCATGGACATATACACACTAACAAACGTAGTAAGGTAGATAGCTAGTGGGAAGCAGCCGCAAGGCACAGGGATATTAGCTTGGTGCTTTGTGACAGCCTGGAGGGGTGGGATAGGGAGAGTGGGAGGGAGGGAGACGCAAGAGGGAAGACATATGGGAACATATGTATATGTATAACTGATTCACTTTATTATAAAGCAGAAACTAACACACCATTGTAAAGCAATTATACCCCAATAAAGATGTTTAAAAAAAAAACACAATGACAGTGAAATAGAGAGCAATTCTTAAATAATTCATTCAGGGCTTGTGATGCAACCTGGATTTACCACATCTACACCCAGAGCTGGTTGAGACATAAGGCTGGACACTTTGGGCTGATAGCATTGGTGAGGTTTGGTGAGCAAACGCAGACCCTTTGAAGTCATACTGCATGGTACCCATTCCATGGGTCCCAACTCTCCAGGTTTAAGGGATTCTTCCTTCAGCTAAAACATGCATGGGAAACCCGGAGTATGTTCCACCGTGTGATTGGGAAACGTTTTCAAATGCATCTCAGGTTTCGTCCCCTGGTACTCGGGTGCACCGTTCCAGACACTTTACTAACACTCTCCCCACTTGGAAAGTCAGTGCCTTTAACCTTCTGTTTGGCACAGTTTGCAATTTCTGCGCAAGATGAACAGGAATAGGGAGAAGCAATGAGAGACTAGCTGTAGGTGTCTGCACGGGCAAATGGAACGCTCATTTCCCACCAGGAAGAGGAATTAACCAAAGGCTCAGCGTGCCCTGCCAGAACCAGATTAGGGCCTGAAGCAATCCTGCGGTTTTGCGGCCAGCTCACAAGAAAGCGAGTTGAAGAAAGGAGCTCAGGGGCACTGTAATTCACAAACCTGCAGAGTTATGAATGACAGCTATCGTCCAAAAATGTATTGAAGTAAGTTTTCGAAGAGGACTTGAAAGTGGGGCAGAATTTCAGGAAAACGATTTCAGGAGGTAGACTGGAATTGCACTTAAAGCATAGGAAAAGAGGCAGAATGTCCACAATGATGCACTTGGCCAAAAAGTGCGTATGCGTTTTTTCCTGAATATATTCAGGAAAAAACGCATACGCCCTTTTTGGACAACCAAGCAAGCGTGTAAAGGAAATCTGCACTACAATGAAGTCTCACTGCCCCCTGGTCAAAAGGGCCATCTGAAAAAAGGGTAAAATCCAGAAAGGCAGAACAGGTCATGGAGAACAGGGAGACTTGTTATGCTGATGGGCGGGATGTAAATTGCTAACAGCCACTCTGGAGAAGTGTATGGTGTTTCCTGAAACACGTAGGAAACAAAGCAACACAGCCTATGGCACTTCCACTTAGGTCCTATAGCTTAGGGAAATTAAAATCAAAAACACACAGCCACCCCAAAGTTTGGGACGGCTCTGTTTACAAGAACCTCGTCTACGGTACAAGTTAAATATCCGAGAAAGTAAAAAATGGATAAAGAAGTTGTGGTACGTACGTACAATGGAATAACACTCAGCAATGAAATCTACGTCATCAGGCCCGTAGCGGCATAATGAGTAGATTCAGGTACCACGATTCTACGAGAAATAAGTCACACAGAAAAAGAAACATCATAAGATATCACTAATACACGGAAGGTAAACTTGGCTACACATGAACTGAATTACAAAACAGAACAGGGTCTCAAATTTAGAAAACCAACTTATGCTTGCTTATGGGGAAAGGTGAGTTGGGGTTTTGCATAAAACCAGAGATTGAAATTAGCACAGATACCGTTCCATAAGCCATATATATAATAGACAAGACCTACTCCTTGCTCAATGAAATGGACTCAACACCCCATATTCAACGCCTGAGAATATACCTGAAAAGTAAGAATCTTAAGACCCATGGATTTATATATCTGCATAAGGAAATCAAGCGTGTGTACAGCGGCCTAAACGCAGCAGTGAAAATCCGATAAATCCCATTATCAAAATAAATTTCTAAAACAAAACACTTTGACAGTGAAATAGAGAGCAATTCTTAAATAATTCATTCAGGGCTTGTGATGCAACCTGGATTTACCACATCTACACCCAGAGCTGTGTGAGACATAAGGCTGGACACTTCGGGCTGATAGCATTGGTGAGGTTCGGTGAGCAAACGCAGATCCTTTGAAATCATACTGCATGGTAGCCATTCCATGGGTTCCAACTCTCCAGGTTTAAGGGATTCTTCCTTCAGCTAAAACATGCATGGGAAACCCAGTGTATGGTCCACCGTGTGATTGGGAAACGTTTTCAAATGCATCTCAGGTTTCGTACCCTGGTACTCGGGTTCACCGTTCCAGACGCTTTACTAACACTCTCCCCACATGGAGAGACAGTGCCTTTAACCTCCTGTTTGGCACAGTTTGCAATTTCTGCGCAAGATGAACAGGAATAGGGAGAACCAATGAGAGACTAGCTGTAGGTGTCTGCACGGGCAAATGGAACGCTCATTTCCCACCAGGAAGAGGGATTAACCAAAGGCTCAGCGTGCCCTGCCGGAACCAGATTAGGGCCTGAAGCAATCCTGCGGTTTTGCGGCCAGCTCACAAGAAAGCGAGTTGAAGAAAGGAGCTCAGGGGCACTGTAATTCACAAACCTGCAGAGTTAAAAATGACAGCTATCACACCCATTTATGCTAAAAACCCTGCAGAAAGTAGGCATAGAGGGAACTTTCCTCAACATAATAAAGGCCATATATGACAAGCCCACAGCAAACATCATCCTCAATGGTGAAAAACTGAAAGCATTCCCACTAAGATCAGGAACAAGACAAGGTTGCCCACTCTCACCACTCTTATTCAACATAGTTTTGGAAGTTTTAGCCATAGCAATCAGAGAAGAAAAGGAAATAAAAGGAATCCAAATCGGAAAAGAAGAAGTAAAGCTGTCACTGTTTGCAGATGACATGATACTATACATAGAGAATCCTAAAGATGCTACCAGAAAACTACTAGAGCTAATCAATGAATTTGGTAAAGTAGCAGGATACAAAGTTAATGCACAGAAATCTCTGGCATTCCTATATACTAATGATGAAAAATCTGAAAGTGAAATCAAGAAAACACTCTCATTTACCATTGCAACAAAAAGAATAAAATATCTAGGAATAAACCTACCTAAGGAGACGAAAGACCTGTATGCAGAAAATTATAAGACACTGATGAAAGAAATTAAAGATGATACAAATAGATGGAGAGATATACCATGATCTTGGATGGGAAGAATCAACATTGTGAAAATGACTCTACTACCCAAAGCAATCTACAGATTCAATGCAATCCCTATCAAACTACCACTGGCATTTTTCACAGAACTAGAACAAAAAATTTCACAATTTGTATGGAAACACAAAAGACCCCGAATAGCCAAAGCAATCTTGAGAACGAAAAAAGGAGCTGGAGGAATCAGGCTCCCTGACTTCAGACTATACTACAAAGCTACAGTAATCAAGACAGTATGGTACTGGCACAAAAACAGAAATATAGATCAATGGAACAGGATAGAAAGCCCAGCGATAAACCCACGCACATATGGACACCTTATCTTTGATAAAGGTGGCAGGAATGTACAGTGGAGAAAGGACAGCCTCTTCAATAAATGGTGCTGGGAAAACTGGACAGGTACATGTAAAAGTATGAGATTAGATCACTCCCTAACACCATACACAAAAATAAGCTCAAAATGGATTAAAGATCTAAATGTAAGGCCAGAAACTATCAAACTCTTAGAGGAAAACACAGGCAGAACACTCTGTGACATAAATCACAGCAAGATCCTTTCTGACCCACCTCCTAGAGTAATGGAAATAAAAACAAAAATAAACAAATGGGACCTAATGAAACTTCAAAGCTTTTGCACAGCAAAGGAAACCATAATCAAGACCAAAAGACAACCCTCAGAATGGGAGAAAATATTTGCAAATGAAGCAACTGACAAAGGATTAATCTCCAAAATTTACAAGCAGCTCATGCAGCTCAATAACAAAAAAACAAACAACCCAATCCAAAAATGGGCAGAAGACCTAAATAGACATTTCTCCAAAGAAGATATACAGAATGCCAACAAACACATGAAAGAATGCTCAACATCATTAATCATTAGAGAAATGCAAATCAAAACTACAATGAGATATCATCTCACACCAGTCAGAATGGCCATCATCAAAAAATCTAGAAACAATAAATGCTGGAGAGGGTGTGGAGAAAAGGGAACACACTTGCACTGCTGGTGGGAATGTGAATTGGTTCAGCCACTATGGAGAACAGTATGGAGGTTCCTTAAAAAACTACAAATAGAATTACCATATGACCCAGCAATCCCACTACTGGGCATATACCCTGGGAAAACCAAAATTCAAAAAGAGTCATGTACCAAAATGTTCATTGCAGCTCTATTTACAATAGCCCGGAGATGGAAACAACCTAAGCGCCCATCATCGGATGAATGGATAAAGAAAATGTGGCACATATATACAATGGAATATTACTCAGCCTTAAAAAGAAATGAAATTGAGCTATTTGTAATGAGATGGATAGACCTAGAGTCTGTCATACAGAGTGAAGTAAGTCAGAAAGAAAAAGACAAATACCGTATGCTAACACATATATATGGAATTTAAGGGGAAAAAAATGTCATGAAGAACCTAGGGGTAAGACAGGAATAAAGACCCAGACCTACTGGAGAACGGACTTGAGGATATGGGGAGGGGGAGGGGTGAGCTTTGACAGGGCGAGAGAGAGTCATGGACATATACACACTAACAAACGTAGTAAGGTAGATAGCTAGTGGGAAGCAGCCGCAAGGCACAGGGATATTAGCTTGGTGCTTTGTGACAGCCTGGAGGGGTGGGATAGGGAGAGTGGGAGGGAGGGAGATGCAAGAGGGAAGACATATGGGAACATATGTATATGTATAACTGATTCACTTTATTATAAAGCAGAAATTAACACACCATTGTAAAGCAATTATACCCCAATAAAGATGTTTAAAAAAAAAAACACAATGACAGTGAAATAGAGAGCAATTCTTAAATAATTCATTCAGGGCTTGTGATGCAACCTGGATTTACCACATCTACACCCAGAGCTGGTTGAGTCATAAGGCTGGACACTTTGGGCTGATAGCATTGGTGAGGTTTGGTGAGCAAACGCAGACCCTTTGAAGTCATACTGCATGGTACCCATTCCATGGGTCCCAACTCTCCAGGTTTAAGGGATTCTTCCTTCAGCTAAAACATGCATGGGAAACCCGGAGTATGTTCCACCGTGTGATTGGGAAACGTTTTCAAATGTATCTCAGGTTTCGTCCCCTGGTACTCGGGTGCACCATTCCAGACACTTTACTAAAACTCTCCCCACTTGGAAAGTCAGGGCCTTTAACCTCCTGTTTCGCACAGTTTGCAATTTCTGCGCAAGATGAACAGGAATAGGGAGAAGCAATGAGAGACTAGCTGTAGGTGTCTGCACGGGCAAATGGAACGCTCATTTCCCACCAGGAAGAGGAATTAACCAAAGGCTCAGCGTGCCCTGCCGGAACCAGATTAGGGCCTGAGGCAATCCTGCGGTTTTGCGGCCAGCTCACAAGAAAGCGAGTTGAAGAAAGGAGCTCAGGGGCACTGTAATTCACAATATTGCAGAGTTATGAATGACAGCTATCGTCCAAAAATGTATTGAAGTAAGTTTTCGAAGAGGACTTGAAAGCGGGGCAGAATTTCAGGAAAACGATTTCAGGAGGTAGACTGGAATTTCACTTAAAGCATAGGAAAAGAGGCAGAATGTCCACAATGATGCACTTGGCCAAAAAGGGCGTATGCGTTTTTTCCTGAATATATTCAGGAAAAAATGCATACGCCCTTTTTGGCCAACCAAGCAAGCGTGTAAAGGAAATCTGCAGTACATTGAAGTCTCACTGCCCCCCGGTCAAAAGGGCCATCTGAAAAAAGTGTAAAATCCAGAAAGGCAGGACAGGTCATGGAGAACAGGGAGCCTTGTTTTGCTGATGGGCGGGATGTAAATTGCCAACAGCCACTCTGGAGAAGTGTATGGTGTTTCCTGAAACACATAGGAAACAAAGCAACACAGCCTATGGCACTTCCACTTAGGGTCCTATAGCTTAGGGAAATTAAAATCAAAAACACACAGGCACCCCAAAGTTTGGGACGGCTCTGTTTACAAGAACCTCGTCTACGGTACAAGTTAAATATGCGAGAAAGCAAAAAATGGATAAAGAAGTTGTGGTACGTACGTACAATGGAATATCACTCAACAATGAGATCTTGGTCATCAGGCCCATGGCAGCATAATGAGTGGATTAACGTACGAGGAGTCTACGAGAAATAAGTCACACAGAAAAAGAAACATCATAAGATATCACTAATACACGGAACGTAAACTTGGCTACACATGAACTGAATTACAAAACAGAACAGGGTCTCAAATTTAGAAAACCAACTTATGCTTGCTTATGGGGAAAGGTGAGTTGGGGAGCTGCATCAAACCAGAGATTGAAATTAGCACAGATACCGTTCCATAAGCCAAATATATAATAGACAAGACCTACTGTTGCTCAACGAAATGGACTCAACACCCCATATTCAATGCCTGGGCATATACCTGACAAGTAAGAATCTTAAGACCCATGGATTTATATGTCTCCATAAGGAAGTCAAGCGTGTGTACAGTGGCCTAAACGCAGCAGTGAAAATCCGATAAATCCCATTAACAAAATAAATTTCACAAACAAAACACAATGACATGCAAATGAAGCAAATGACAAAGGATTAATCTCCAAAATTTACAAGCAGCTCATGCAGCTCAATAACAAAAAAACAAACAACCCAATCCAAAAATGGGCAGAAGACCTAAATAGACATTTCTCCAAAGAAGATATACAGAATGCCAACAAACACATGAAAGAATGCTCAACATCATTAATCATTAGAGAAATGCAAATCAAAACTACAATGAGATATCATCTCACACCAGTCAGAATGGCCATCATCAAAAAATCTAGAAACAATAAATGCTGGAGAGGGTGTGGAGAAAAGGGAACACTCTTGCACTGCTGGTGGGAATGTGAATTGGTTCAGCCACTATGGAGAACAGTATGGAGGTTCCTTAAAAAACTACAAATAGAATTACCATATGACCCAGCAATCCCACTACTGGGCATATACCCTGGGAAAACCAAAATTCAAAAAGAGTCATGTACCAAAATGTTCATTGCAGCTCTATTTACAATAGCCCGGAGATGGAAACAACCTAAGCGCCCATCATCGGATGAATGGATAAAGAAAATGTGGCACATATATACAATGGAATATTACTCAGCCTTAAAAAGAAATGAAATTGAGCTATTTGTAATGAGATGGATAGACCTAGAGTCTGTCATACAGAGTGAAGTAAGTCAGAAAGAAAAAGACAAATACCGTATGCTAACACATATATATGGAATTTAAGGGGAAAAAAAATGTCATGAAGAACCTAGGGGTAAGACAGGAATAAAGACGCAGACCTACTGGAGAACGGACTTGAGGATATGGGGAGGGGGAGGGGTGAGCTTTGACAGGGCGAGAGAGAGTCATGGACATATACACACTAACAAACGTAGTAAGGTAGATAGCTAGTGGGAAGCAGCCGCAAGGCACAGGGATATTAGCTTGGTGCTTTGTGACAGCCTGGAGGGGTGGGATAGGGAGAGTGGGAGGGAGGGAGACGCAAGAGGGAAGACATATGGGAACATATGTATATGTATAACTGATTCACTTTATTATAAAGCAGAAACTAACACACCATTGTAAAGCAATTATACCCCAATAAAGATGTTTAAAAAAAAAACACAATGACAGTGAAATAGAGAGCAATTCTTAAATAATTCATTCAGGGCTTGTGATGCAACCTGGATTTACCACATCTACACCCAGAGCTGGTTGAGACATAAGGCTGGACACTTTGGGCTGATAGCATTGGTGAGGTTTGGTGAGCAAACGCAGACCCTTTGAAGTCATACTGCATGGTACCCATTCCATGGGTCCCAACTCTCCAGGTTTAAGGGATTCTTCCTTCAGCTAAAACATGCATGGGAAACCCGGAGTATGTTCCACCGTGTGATTGGGAAACGTTTTCAAATGCATCTCAGGTTTCGTCCCCTGGTACTCGGGTGCACCGTTCCAGACACTTTACTAACACTCTCCCCACTTGGAAAGTCAGTGCCTTTAACCTTCTGTTTGGCACAGTTTGCAATTTCTGCGCAAGATGAACAGGAATAGGGAGAAGCAATGAGAGACTAGCTGTAGGTGTCTGCACGGGCAAATGGAACGCTCATTTCCCACCAGGAAGAGGAATTAACCAAAGGCTCAGCGTGCCCTGCCAGAACCAGATTAGGGCCTGAAGCAATCCTGCGGTTTTGCGGCCAGCTCACAAGAAAGCGAGTTGAAGAAAGGAGCTCAGGGGCACTGTAATTCACAAACCTGCAGAGTTATGAATGACAGCTATCGTCCAAAAATGTATTGAAGTAAGTTTTCGAAGAGGACTTGAAAGTGGGGCAGAATTTCAGGAAAACGATTTCAGGAGGTAGACTGGAATTGCACTTAAAGCATAGGAAAAGAGGCCGAATGTCCACAATGATGCACTTGGCCAAAAAGTGCGTATGCGTTTTTTCCTGAATATATTCAGGAAAAAACGCATACGCCCTTTTTGGACAACCAAGCAAGCGTGTAAAGGAAATCTGCACTACAATGAAGTCTCACTGCCCCCTGGTCAAAAGGGCCATCTGAAAAAAGGGTAAAATCCAGAAAGGCAGAACAGGTCATGGAGAACAGGGAGACTTGTTATGCTGATGGGCGGGATGTAAATTGCTAACAGCCACTCTGGAGAAGTGTATGGTGTTTCCTGAAACACGTAGGAAACAAAGCAACACAGCCTATGGCACTTCCACTTAGGTCCTATAGCTTAGGGAAATTAAAATCAAAAACACACAGCCACCCCAAAGTTTGGGACGGCTCTGTTTACAAGAACCTCGTCTACGGTACAAGTTAAATATCCGAGAAAGTAAAAAATGGATAAAGAAGTTGTGGTACGTACGTACAATGGAATAACACTCAGCAATGAAATCTACGTCATCAGGCCCGTAGCGGCATAATGAGTAGATTCAGGTACCACGATTCTACGAGAAATAAGTCACACAGAAAAAGAAACATCATAAGATATCACTAATACACGGAAGGTAAACTTGGCTACACATGAACTGAATTACAAAACAGAACAGGGTCTCAAATTTAGAAAACCAACTTATGCTTGCTTATGGGGAAAGGTGAGTTGGGGTTTTGCATAAAACCAGAGATTGAAATTAGCACAGATACCGTTCCATAAGCCATATATATAATAGACAAGACCTACTCCTTGCTCAATGAAATGGACTCAACACCCCATATTCAACGCCTGAGAATATACCTGAAAAGTAAGAATCTTAAGACCCATGGATTTATATATCTGCATAAGGAAATCAAGCGTGTGTACAGCGGCCTAAACGCAGCAGTGAAAATCCGATAAATCCCATTATCAAAATAAATTTCTAAAACAAAACACTTTGACAGTGAAATAGAGAGCAATTCTTAAATAATTCATTCAGGGCTTGTGATGCAACCTGGATTTACCACATCTACACCCAGAGCTGTGTGAGACATAAGGCTGGACACTTCGGGCTGATAGCATTGGTGAGGTTCGGTGAGCAAACGCAGATCCTTTGAAATCATACTGCATGGTAGCCATTCCATGGGTTCCAACTCTCCAGGTTTAAGGGATTCTTCCTTCAGCTAAAACATGCATGGGAAACCCAGTGTATGGTCCACCGTGTGATTGGGAAACGTTTTCAAATGCATCTCAGGTTTCGTACCCTGGTACTCGGGTTCACCGTTCCAGACGCTTTACTAACACTCTCCCCACATGGAGAGACAGTGCCTTTAACCTCCTGTTTGGCACAGTTTGCAATTTCTGCGCAAGATGAACAGGAATAGGGAGAACCAATGAGAGACTAGCTGTAGGTGTCTGCACGGGCAAATGGAACGCTCATTTCCCACCAGGAAGAGGGATTAACCAAAGGCTCAGCGTGCCCTGCCGGAACCAGATTAGGGCCTGAAGCAATCCTGCGGTTTTGCGGCCAGCTCACAAGAAAGCGAGTTGAAGAAAGGAGCTCAGGGGCACTGTAATTCACAAACCTGCAGAGTTAAAAATGACAGCTATCACACCCATTTATGCTAAAAACCCTGCAGAAAGTAGGCATAGAGGGAACTTTCCTCAACATAATAAAGGCCATATATGACAAGCCCACAGCAAACATCATCCTCAATGGTGAAAAACTGAAAGCATTCCCACTAAGATCAGGAACAAGACAAGGTTGCCCACTCTCACCACTCTTATTCAACATAGTTTTGGAAGTTTTAGCCATAGCAATCAGAGAAGAAAAGGAAATAAAAGGAATCCAAATCGGAAAAGAAGAAGTAAAGCTGTCACTGTTTGCAGATGACATGATACTATACATAGAGAATCCTAAAGATGCTACCAGAAAACTACTAGAGCTAATCAATGAATTTGGTAAAGTAGCAGGATACAAAGTTAATGCACAGAAATCTCTGGCATTCCTATATACTAATGATGAAAAATCTGAAAGTGAAATCAAGAAAACACTCTCATTTACCATTGCAACAAAAAGAATAAAATATCTAGGAATAAACCTACCTAAGGAGACGAAAGACCTGTATGCAGAAAATTATAAGACACTGATGAAAGAAATTAAAGATGATACAAATAGATGGAGAGATATACCATGATCTTGGATGGGAAGAATCAACATTGTGAAAATGACTCTACTACCCAAAGCAATCTACAGATTCAATGCAATCCCTATCAAACTACCACTGGCATTTTTCACAGAACTAGAACAAAAAATTTCACAATTTGTATGGAAACACAAAAGACCCCGAATAGCCAAAGCAATCTTGAGAACGAAAAAAGGAGCTGGAGGAATCAGGCTCCCTGACTTCAGACTATACTACAAAGCTACAGTAATCAAGACAGTATGGTACTGGCACAAAAACAGAAATATAGATCAATGGAACAGGATAGAAAGCCCAGCGATAAACCCACGCACATATGGACACCTTATCTTTGATAAAGGTGGCAGGAATGTACAGTGGAGAAAGGACAGCCTCTTCAATAAATGGTGCTGGGAAAACTGGACAGGTACATGTAAAAGTATGAGATTAGATCACTCCCTAACACCATACACAAAAATAAGCTCAAAATGGATTAAAGATCTAAATGTAAGGCCAGAAACTATCAAACTCTTAGAGGAAAACACAGGCAGAACACTCTGTGACATAAATCACAGCAAGATCCTTTCTGACCCACCTCCTAGAGTAATGGAAATAAAAACAAAAATAAACAAATGGGACCTAATGAAACTTCAAAGCTTTTGCACAGCAAAGGAAACCATAATCAAGACCAAAAGACAACCCTCAGAATGGGAGAAAATATTTGCAAATGAAGCAACTGACAAAGGATTAATCTCCAAAATTTACAAGCAGCTCATGCAGCTCAATAACAAAAAAACAAACAACCCAATCCAAAAATGGGCAAAAGACCTAAATAGACATTTCTCCAAAGAAGATATACAGAATGGCAACAAACACATGAAAGAATGCTCAACATCATTAATCATTAGAGAAATGCAAATCAAAACTACAATGAGATATCATCTCACACCAGTCAGAATGGCCATCATCAAAAAATCTAGAAACAATAAATGCTGGAGAGGGTGTGGAGAAAAGGGAACACTCTTGCACTGCTGGTGGGAATGTGAATTGGTTCAGCCACTATGGAGAACAGTATGGAGGTTCCTTAAAAAACTACAAATAGAATTACCATATGACCCAGCAATCCCACTACTGGGCATATACCCTGGGAAAACCAAAATTCAAAAAGAGTCATGTACCAAAATGTTCATTGCAGCTCTATTTACAATAGCCCGGAGATGGAAACAACCTAAGCGCCCATCATCGGATGAATGGATAAAGAAAATGTGGCACATATATACAATGGAATATTACTCAGCCTTAAAAAGAAATGAAATTGAGCTATTTGTAATGAGATGGATAGACCTAGAGTCTGTCATACAGAGTGAAGTAAGTCAGAAAGAAAAAGACAAATACCGTATGCTAACACATATATATGGAATTTAAGGGGAAAAATAATGTCATGAAGAACCTAGGGGTAAGACAGGAATAAAGACGCAGACCTACTGGAGAACGGACTTGAGGATATGGGGAGGGGGAGGGGTGAGCTTTGACAGGGCGAGAGAGAGTCATGGACATATACACACTAACAAACGTAGTAAGGTAGATAGCTAGTGGGAAGCAGCCGCAAGGCACAGGGATATTAGCTTGGTGCTTTGTGACAGCCTGGAGGGGTGGGATAGGGAGAGTGGGAGGGAGGGAGACGCAAGAGGGAAGACATATGGGAACATATGTATATGTATAACTGATTCACTTTGTTATAAAGCAGAAACTAACACACCATTGTAAAGCAATTATACCCCAATAAAGATGTTTAAAAAAAAGAACAACACAATGACAGTGAAATAGAGAGCAATTCTTAAATAATTCATTCAGGGCTTGTGATGAAACCTGGATTTACCACATCTACAACCAGAACTGGTTGAGACATAAGGCTGAACACTTCGGGCTGATAGCATTGGTGATGTTTGGTGAGCAAACGCAGACCCTTTGAAGTCATACTGCATGGTACCCATTCCATGGGTCCGAACTCGCCCGGTTTAAGGGATTCTTCCTTCAGCTAAAACATGCATGGGAAACCCGGAGTATGTTCCACCGTGTGATTGGGAAACGTTTTCAAATGCATCTCAGGTTTCATCCCCTGGTACTCGGGTGCACCGTTCCAGACACTTTACTAAAACTCTCCCCACTTGGAAAGTCAGTGCCTTTAACCTCCTGTTTGGCACAGTTTACAATTTCTGCGCAAAATGAACAGGAATAGGGAGAAGCAATGAGAGACTAGCTGTAGGTGTCTGCACGGGCAAATGGAACGCTCATTTCCCACCAGGAAGAGGGATTAACCAAAGGCTCAGCATTCCCTGCCAGAACCAGATTAGGGCCTGAAGCAATCCAGCGGTTTTGCGGCCATCTCACAAGAAAGCGAGTTGAAGAAAGGAGCTCAGGGGCACTGTAATTTACAAACCTGCAGAGTTATGAATGACAGCTATCGTACAAAAATGTATTGAAGTAAGTCTTCGAAGAGGACTTGAAAGCGGGGCAGAATTTCAGGAAAACGATTTCAGGGGGTAGACTGGAATTGCACTTAAAGTATAGGAAAAGAGGCAGAATGTCGACAATGATGCACTTGGCCAAAAAGGGCATATGCGTTTTTTCCTGAATATATTCAGGAAAAAACGCATACGCCCTTTTTGGCCAACCAAGCAAGCGTGTAAAGAAATCTGCACTACAATGAAGTCTCACTGCCTCCCGGTCCAAACGGCCATGTGAAACAAGTGTAAAATCCAGAAAGGCAGGACAGGTCATGGAGAACAGGGAGCCTTGTTATGCTGATGGGCGGGATGTAAATTGCCAACAGCCACTCTGGAGAAGTGTATGGTGTTTCCTGAAACACGTAGGAAACAAAGCAACACAGCCTATGGCACTTCCACTTAGGGCCCTATAGCTTAGGGAAATTAAAATCAAAAACACACAGCCACCCCAAAGTTTGGGACGGCTCTGTTTACAAGAACCTCGTCTACGGTACAAGTTAAATATCCGAGAAAGCAAAAAATGGATAAAGAAGTTGTGGTACGTACGTACAATGGAATATCACTCAGCCATGAGATCTACGTCATCAGGCCCGTAGCGGCATAATGAGTGGATTCAGGTACGACGATTCTACGAGAAATAAGTCACACAGAAAAAGAAACATCATAAGATATCACTAATACACGGAACGTAAACTTGGCTACTCATGAACTGAATTACAAAACAGAACAGGGTCTCAAATTTAGAAAACCAACTTATGCTTGCTTATGGGGAAAGGTGAGTTGGGGTGCTGCATCAAACCAGAGATTGAAATTAGCACACATACTGTTCCATAAGCAAAATATATAATAGACAAGACCTACACCTGGCTCAATGAAATGGAATCAACACCCCATATTCAAAGCCGGGGAATATACCTGACAAATAAGAATCTTAAGACCCATCGATTTATATGTCTCCATAAGGAAATCAAGCGTGTGTACAGCGGCCTAAACGCAGCAGTGAAAATCCGATAAATCCCATTATCAAAATAAATTTCACAAACAAAACACAATGACAGTGAAATAGAGAGGAATTTTTAAATAATTCATTCAGGGCTTGTGATTCAACCTGGATTTACCACATCTACTCCCAGAGCTGGGTGAGACATAAGGCTGGACACTTCGGGCTGATAGCATTGGTGAGGTTCGGTGAGCAAATGCAGACCCTTTGAAGTCATACTGCATGGTAGCCATTCCATGGGTCCCAACTCTCCAGGTTTAAGGGATTCTTCCTTCAGCTAAAACATGCATGGGAAACCAAGAGTATGGTCCACCGTGTGATTGGGAAACGTTTTCAAATGCATCTCACGTTTCGTCCCCTGGTACTCGCGTTCACCGCTCCAGACGCTTTACTAACACTCTCCCCACTTGGAGAGTCAGTGCCTTTAACCTCCTGTTTGGCACAGTTTGCAATTTCTGCGCAAGATGAACAGGAATAGGGACAACCAATGAGAGACTAGCTGTAGGTGTCTGCACGGGCAAATGGAACGCTCATTTCCCACCAGAAAGAGGAATTAACCAAAGGCTCAGCGTGCCTTGCCGGAACCAGATTAGGGCCTGAAGCAATAATGTGGTTTTGCGGCCAGCTCACAAGAAAGCGAGTTGAAGAAAGGAGCTCAGGGGCATTGTAATTCACAAACCTGCAGAGTTATGAATGACAGCTATCGTCCAAAAATGTATTGAAGTAAGTCTTCGAAGAGGACTTGAAAGGGGGGCAGAATTTCAGGAAAACGATTTCAGGGGGTAGACTGGAATTGCACTTAAAGCATAGGAAAAGAGGCAGAATGTCGACAATGATGCACTTGGCCAAAAAGGGCGTATGCATTTTTTCCTGAATATATTCAGGAAAAAACGCATACGCACTTTTTGGCCAACCAAGAAAGCGTGTAAAGGAAATCTGCACTACAATGAAGTCTCATTGCCCCGCGTTCCAAAAGGCCATCTGAAACAGGTGTAAAATCCAGAAAGGCAGGACAGGTCATGGAGAACAGGGAGCCTTGTTATGCTGATGGGCGGGATGTAAATTGCCAACAGCCACTCTGGAGAAGTGTATGGTGTTTCCTGAAACACGTAGGAAACAAAGCAACACAGCCTATGGCACTTCCACTTAGGGCCCTATAGCTTAGGGAAATTAAAATCAAAAACACACAGCCACCCCAAAGTTTGGGACGGCTCTGTTTACAAGAACCTCGTCTACGGTACAAGTTAAATATCCGAGAAAGCAAAAAATGGATAAAGAAGTTGTGGTACGTACGTACAATGGAATATCACTCAGCAATGAAATCTAGGTCATCAGGCCCGTAGCAGCATAATGAGTGGATTCAGGTACGACGATTCTACGAGAAATAAGTCACACAGAAAAAGAAACATCATAAGATATCACTAATACACGGAAGGTAAACTTGGCTACACATGAACTGAATTACAAAACAGAACAGGGTCTCAAATTTAGAAAACTAACTTATGCTTGCTTTTGGGGAAAGGTGAGTTGGGGTGCTGCATCAAACCAGAGATTGAAATTAGCACAGATACCGCTCCATAAGCCAAATATATTATAGACAAGACCTAATACTTGCTCAACGAAATGGAATCAACACCACATATTCAACGCCTGGGAATATACCTGACAAGTAAGAATCTTAAGACCCATGGATTTATATGTCTCCATAAGGAAATCAGTCGTGTGTACAGCGGCCTAAACGCAGCAGTGAAAATCCGATAAATCCCATTATCAAAATAAATTTCACAAACAAAACACAATGACAGTGAAATAGAGAGCAATTCTTAATTATTCATTCAGGGCTTGTGATGCAACCTGGATTTGCCACCTCTACACCCAAAGCTGGTTGAGACATAAGGCTGGACACTTCGGGCTGATAGCAATGGTGAGGTTCGTTGAGAAAACGCAGACCCTTTGAAGTCATAGTGCATGGTAGCCATTCCATGGGTCCCAACTCTCCAGGTTTAAAGGATTCTTCCTTCAGATAAAACATGCATGGGGAACCCAGAGTATGGTCCACTGTGTGATTGGGAAACGTTTTCAAATGCATCTCAGGTTTCGTCCCCTGGTACTCGGGTTCACCGCTCCATACGCTTTACTAACACCTCCCCACTTGGAGAGTCAGTGCCTTTAACCTCCTGTTTGGCACAGTTTGCAATTTCTGCGCAAGATGAACAGGAATAGGGACAACCAATGAGAGACTAGCTGTAGGTGTCTGCACGGGCAAATAGAACGCTCATTTCCCACCAGGAAGAGGAATTAACCAAAGGCTCAGCGTGCCCTGCCGGAACCAGATTAGGGCCTGAATCAATACTGCGGTTTTGCGGCCAGCTCACAAGAAAGCGAGTTGAAGAAAGCAGATCAGGGGCCCTGTAATTCACAAACCTGCAGAGTTATGAATGACAGCTATCGTCGAAAAATGTATTGAAAAAAGTGTTCGAAGAGGACTTGAAATCGGGGTAGAATTTCAGGAAAACGATTTCAGGGGGTAGACTGGAATTGCACTTAAAGCATAGGAAAAGAGGCAGAATGTCGACAATGATGCACTTGGCCAAAAAGGGCGTATGCGTTTTTTCCTGAATATATTCAGGAAAAAACGCATACGCCCTTTTTGGCCAACCAAGCAAGCGTGTCAAGGAAATCTGCACTACAATGAAGTCTCACTGCCCCCTGGTCAAAAGGGCCATCTGAAAAAAGTGTAAAATCCAGAAAGGCAGGACAGGTCATGGAGAACAGGGAGCCTTGTTATGCTGATGGGCGGGATGTAAATTGACAACAGCCACTCTGGAGAAGTGTATGGTGTTTCCTGAAACACGTACGAAACAAAGCAACACAGCCTATGGCACTTCCACTTAGGGTCCTATAGCTTAGGGAAATTAAAATCAAAAACACACAGCCACCCCAAAGTTTAGGACGGCTCTGTTTACAAGAACCTCGTCTACGGTACAAGTTAAATATCCGAGAAAGCAGAAAATGGATAAAGAATTTCTGGTACGTACGTACAATGGAATATCACTCAGCAATGAGATCTACGTCATCAGGCCCGTAGAGGCATAAAGAGTGGATTCAGGTACGACGATTCTACGAGAAATAAGTCACACAGAAAAAGAAACATCATAAGATATCACTAATACACGGAACGTAAACTTGGCTACACATGAACTGAATTACAAAACAGAACATGGTCTCAAATTTAGAAAACCAACTTATGCTTGCTTATGGGGAAAGGTGAGTTGTGGTGCTTCATCAAACCAGAGATTGAAATTAGCACAGATACCATTCCATAAGCCAAATATATAATAAACCAAACCTACCCCTTGCTCAAAGAAATGGACTCAACACCCCATATTCAACGCCTGGGAATATACCTGACAAGTAAGAATCTTAAGACCCATGGATTTATATGTCTCCATAAGGAAATCAAGCGTGTGTACAGCGGCCTAAATGCAGCAGTGAAAATCCGATAAATCCCATTATCAAAATAAGTTTCACAAACAAAACACAATGACAGTGAAATAGAGAGCAATTCTTAAACCATTCATTCAGGGCTTGTGATGCAACCTGGATTTACCACACCTACACCCAGAGCTGGGTGAGACATAAGGCTGGACACTTCGGGCTGATAGCATTGGTGAGGTTCGGTGAGCAAACGCAGACCCTTTGAAGTCATACTGCATGGTAGCCATTCCATGGGTCCCAACTCTCCAGGTTTAAGGGATTCTTCCTTCAGCTAAAACATGCATGGGAAACCCAGAGTATGGTCCACCTTGTGATTGGGAAACGTTTTCAAATGCATCTCAGGTTTCGTCCCCTGGTACTCGGGTTCACCATTCCAGATGCTTTACTAACACTCTCCCCACATGGAGAGTCAGCGCCTTTAACCTCCTGTTTGGCACAGTTTGCAATTTCTGCGCAAGATGAACAGGAATAGGGAGAACCAATGAGAGACTAGCTGTAGGTGTCTGCACGGGCAAATGGAACGCTGATTTCCCACCAGGAAGAGGGATTAACCAAAGGCTCAGCATGCCCTGCCGGAACCAGATTAGGGCCTGAAGCAATCCTGCGGTTTTGCGGCCAGCTCACAAGAAAGCGAGTTGAAGAAAGGAGCTCAGGGGCACTGTAATTCACAAACCTGCAGAGTTATGAATGACAGCTATCGTCCAAAAATGTATTGAAGTAAGTCTACTAAGAGGACTTGAAAGCGGGGCAGAATTTCAGGAAAACGATTTCAGGGGGTAGACTGGAATTGCACTTAAAGCATAGGAAAAGAGGCAGAATGTCGACAATGATGCACTTGGCCAAAAAGGGCGTATGCGTTTTTTCCTGAATATATTCAGGAAAAAACGCATACGCCCTTTTTGGCCAACCAAGCAAGCGTGTCAAGGAAATCAGCACTACAATGAAGTATCACTGCCCCCCGGTCAAAAGGGCCATCTGAAACAAGTGTAAAATCCAGAAAGGCAGGACAGGTCATGGAGAACAGGGAGCCTTGTTATGCTGATGGGTGGGATGTAAATTGCCAACAGCCACTCTGGAGAACTGTATGGTGTTTCCTGAAACACGTAGGAAACAAAGCAACACAGCCTATGGCACTTCCACTTAGGGTCCTATAGCTTAGGGAAATTAAAATCAAAAACACACAGCCACCCCAAAGTTTGGGACGGCTCTGTTTACAAGAACCTCGTCTACGGTACAAGTTAAATATCCGAGAAAGTAAAAAATGGATAAAGAAGTTGTGGTACGTACGTACAATGGAATAACACTCAGCAATGAAATCTACGTCATCAGGCCCGTAGCGGCATAATGAGTGGATTCAGGTACCACGATTCTACGAGAAATAAGTCACACAGAAAAAGAAACATCATAAGATATCACTAATACACGGAAGGTAAACTTGGCTACACATGAACTGAATTACAAAACAGAACAGGGTCTCAAATTTAGAAAACCAACTTATGCTTGCTTATGGGGAAAGGTGAGTTGGGGTGTTGCATAAAACCAGAGATTGAAATTAGCACAGATACCGTTCCGTAAGCCAAATATATAATAGACAAGTCCTACTCCTTGCTCAATGAAATGGACTCAACACCCCATATTCAACGCCTGAGAATATCCCTGAAAAGTAAGAATCTTAAGACCCATGGATTTATATATCTGCATAAGGAAATCAAGTGTGTGTACAGCGGCTTAAACGCAGCAGTGAAAATCCGATAAATCCCATTATCAAAATAAATTTCTAAAACAAAACACTTTGACAGTGAAATAGAGAGCAATTCTTAAATAATTCATTCAGGGCTTGTGATGCAACCTGGATTTACCACATCTACACCCAGAGCTGGGTGAGACATAAGGCTGGACACTTCGGGCTGATAGCATTGTTGAGATTCGGTGAGAAAATGCAGACCCTTTGAAGTCATACTGCATGGTAGCCATTCCAAGGGTCTCAACTCTCCAGGTTTAAGGGATTCTTCCTTCAGGTAAAACATGCATGGGAAACCCAGAGTATGGTCCACCGTGTGATTGGGAAACGTTTTCAAATGCATCTCAGGTTTCGTCCCCTGGTACATGGGTTCACCATTCCAGACGCTTTACTAACACTCTCCCCACTTGGAGAGTCAGTGCCTTTAACCTCCTGTTTGTCACAGTTTGCAATTTCTGCGCAAGATGAACAGGAATAGGGAGAACCAATGAGAGACTAGCTGTAGGTGTCTGCACGGGCAAATGGAATGCTAATTTCCCACCAGGAAGAGGTATTAACCAAAGGCTCAGCGTGCGCTGCCGGAACCAGACTAGGGCCTGAAGCAATACAGCGGTTTTGCGGCCAGCTCACAAGAAAGCGAGTTGAAGAAAGGAGCTCAGGGACCCTGTAATTCACAAACCTGCAGAGTTATGAATGACAGCTATCGTCCAAAAATGTATTGAAGTAAGTCTTCGAAGGGGACTTGAAAGCAGGGCAGAATTTCAGGAACACGATTTCAGGGGGTAGACTGGAATTGCACTTAAAGCATAGGAAAAGAGGCAGAATGTCGACAATGATGCACTTGGCCAAAAAGGGCGTATGCGTTTTTTCCTGAATATATTCAAGGAAAAAACGCATACGCCCTTTTTGGCCAACCAAGCAAGCGTGTAAAGGAAATCTGCACTACAATGAAGCCTCACAGCCCCCCGGTCAAAAGGGGTATCTGAAAAAAGTGTAAAATCCAGAAAGGCAACACAGGTCATGGAGAACAGGGAGCCTTGTTATGCTGATGGGAGGGATGTAAATTGCCAACAGCCACTCTGGAGAAGTGTATGGTGTTTCCTGAAACACGTAGGAAACAAAGCAACACAGCCTATGGCACTTCCACTTAGGGTCCTATAGCTTAGGGAAATTAAAATCAAAAACACACAGCCACCCCAAAGTTTAGGACGGCTCTGTTTACAAGAACCTCGTCTACGGTACAAGTTAAATATCCGAGAAAGCAGAAAATGGATAAAGAATTTCTGGTACGTACGTACAATGGAATATCACTCAGCAATGAGATCTACGTCATCAGGCCCGTAGAGGCATAAAGAGTGGATTCAGGTACGACGATTCTACGAGAAATAAGTCACACAGAAAAAGAAACATCATAAGATATCACTAATACACGGAACGTAAACTTGGCTACACATGAACTGAATTACAAAACAGAACATGGTCTCAAATTTAGAAAACCAACTTATGCTTGCTTATGGGGAAAGGTGAGTTGTGGTGCTTCATCAAACCAGAGATTGAAATTAGCACAGATACCATTCCATAAGCCAAATATATAATAAACCAAACCTACCCCTTGCTCAAAGAAATGGACTCAACACCCCATATTCAACGCCTGGGAATATACCTGACAAGTAAGAATCTTAAGACCCATGGATTTATATGTCTCCATAAGGAAATCAAGCGTGTGTACAGCGGCCTAAATGCAGCAGTGAAAATCCGATAAATCCCATTATCAAAATAAGTTTCACAAACAAAACACAATGACAGTGAAATAGAGAGCAATTCTTAAACCATTCATTCAGGGCTTGTGATGCAACCTGGATTTACCACACCTACACCCAGAGCTGGGTGAGACATAAGGCTGGACACTTCGGGCTGATAGCATTGGTGAGGTTCGGTGAGCAAACGCAGACCCTTTGAAGTCATACTGCATGGTAGCCATTCCATGGGTCCCAACTCTCCAGGTTTAAGGGATTCTTCCTTCAGCTAAAACATGCATGGGAAACCCAGAGTATGGTCCACCTTGTGATTGGGAAACGTTTTCAAATGCATCTCAGGTTTCGTCCCCTGGTACTCGGGTTCACCGTTCCAGATGCTTTACTAACACTCTCCCCACATGGAGAGTCAGCGCCTTTAACCTCCTGTTTGGCACAGTTTGCAATTTCTGCGCAAGATGAACAGGAATAGGGAGAACCAATGAGAGACTAGCTGTAGGTGTCTGCACGGGCAAATGGAACGCTGATTTCCCACCAGGAAGAGGGATTAACCAAAGGCTCAGCATGCCCTGCCGGAACCAGATTAGGGCCTGAAGCAATCCTGCGGTTTTGCGGCCAGCTCACAAGAAAGCGAGTTGAAGAAAGGAGCTCAGGGGCACTGTAATTCACAAACCTGCAGAGTTATGAATGACAGCTATCGTCCAAAAATGTATTGAAGTAAGTCTACTAAGAGGACTTGAAAGCGGGGCAGAATTTCAGGAAAACGATTTCAGGGGGTAGACTGGAATTGCACTTAAAGCATAGGAAAAGAGGCAGAATGTCCACAATGATGCACTTGGCCAAAAAGGGCGTATGCGTTTTTTCCTGAATATATTCAGGAAAAAACGCATACGCCCTTTTTGGCCAACCAAGCAAGCGTGTCAAGGAAATCAGCACTACAATGAAGTCTCACTGCCCCCCGGTCAAAAGGGCCATCTGAAACAAGTGTAAAATCCAGAAAGGCAGGACAGGTCATGGAGAACAGGGAGCCTTGTTATGCTGATGGGTGGGATGTAAATTGCCAACAGCCACTCTGGAGAACTGTATGGTGTTTCCTGAAACACATAGGAAACAAAGCAACACAGCCTATGGCACTTCCACTTAGGGTCCTATAGCTTAGGGAAATTAAAATCAGAAACACACAGCCACCCCAAAATTTGGGACGGCTCTGTTTACAAGAACATCGTCTACGGTACAAGTTAAATATCCGAGAAAGCAAAAAATGGATAAAGAAGTTGTGGTACGCACGTACAGTGGAATATCCTCAGCCATGAGATCTACGTCATCTGGCCCGTAGCGGCATAATGAGTGGATTCAGGTATGACGATTCTACGAGAAATAAGTCACACAGAAAAAGAAACATCATAAGATATCACTAATACACGGAACGTAAACTTGGCTACACATGAACTGAATTACAAAACAGAACAGGGTCTCAAATTTAGAAAACCAACTTATGCTTGCTTATGGGGAAGGTGAGTTGGGGTGCTGCATCAAACCAGAGATTGAAATTAGCACAGATACCTTTCCATAAGCCAAATATATAATAGAAAAGACCTACTCCTTGCTCAACGAAAAGGACTCAACACCCCATATTCAACGCCTGGGAATATACCTGAAAAGTAAGAATCTTAAGACCCATGGATTTATATGTCTCCATAAGGAAATCAAGTGTGTGTACAGCGGCCTAAACGCAGCAGTGAAAATCCGATAAATCCCATTATCAAAATAAATTTCAGAAACAAAACACAATGACAGTGAAATAGAGAGCAATTCTTAAATAATTCATTCAGGGCTTGTGATGCAACCTGGATTTACCACACCTACACCCAGAGCTGGGTGAGACATAAGGCTGGACCCTTCGGGCTGATAGCATTGGTGAGGTTCGGTGAGCAAACGCAGACCCTTTGAAGTCATACTGCATGGTACCCATTCCATGGGTCCCAACTCTCCAGGTTTAAGGGATTCTTCCTTCAGCTAAAACATGCATGGGAAACCCAGAGTATGGTCCACCTTGTGATTGGGAAAAGTTTTCAAATGCATCTCAGGTTTCGTCCCCTGGTACTCGGGTTCACCGTTCCAGATGCTTTACTAACACTCTCCCCACTTGGAGAGTCAGTGCCTTTAACTTCCTGTTTGGCACAGTTTGCAATTTCTGTGCAAGATGAACAGGAATAGGGAGAACCAATGAGAGACTAGCTGTAGGTGTCTGCACGGGCAAATGGAACGCTCATTTCCCACCAGGAAGTGGAATTAACCAAAGGCTCAGCGTGCCCTGCTGGAACCAGATTAGGGCCTAAAGCAATCCAGCAGTTTTGCGGCCAGCTCACAAGAAAGCGAGTTGAAGAAAGGAGCTCAGGGGCACTGTAATTCACAAACCTGCAGAGTTATGAATGACAGCTATCGTCCAAAAATGTATTGAAGTAAGTCTTCGATGTGGACTTGAAAGCGGGGCAGAATTTCAGGAAAACGATTTCAGGGGGTAGACTGGAATTGCACTTAAAGCATAGGAAAAGAGGCCGAATGTCGACAATGATGCACTTGGCCATATAGGGCGTATGCGTTTTTTCCTGAATATATTCAGGAAAAAACGCATACACCCTTTTTGGCCAACCAAGCAAGCGTGTCAAGGAAATCTCCACTACAATGAAGTCTCACTGCCCCCTGGTCAAAAGGGCCATCTGAAACAAGTGTAAAATCCAGAAAGGCAAGACAGGTCATGAGGAACAGGGAGCCTTGTTATGCTGATGGGCGGGATGTAAATTGCCAACAGCCACTCTGGAGAAGTGTATGGTGTTTCCTGAAACACGTAGGAATCAAAGCAACACAGCCTATGCCACTTCCAATTAGGGTCCTATAGCTTAGGGAAATTAAAATCAAAAACACACAGCCACCCCAAAGTTTGGGACGGCTCTGTTTACAAGAACCTCGTCTACGGTACAAGTTAAATATCCGAGAAAGCAAAAAATGGATAAAGAAGTTGTGGTACGTACGTACAATGGAATATCACTCAGCCATGTGATCTACGTCATCTGGCCCGTAGCGGCATAATGAGTGGATTCAGGTACGACAATTCTACGAGAAATAAGTCACACAGAAAAAGAAACATCATAAGATATCACTAATACACGGAACGTAAACTTGGCTACACATGAACTGAATTACAAAACAGAACAGGGTCTCAAATTTAGAAAACCAACTTATGCTTGCTTAAGGGGAAAGGTGAGTTGGGGTGCTGCAACAAACCACAGATTGAAATTAGCACAGATACCGTTCCATAACCCAAATATATAATAGACAAGACCTACTACTTGCTCAACGAAATGGACTCAACACCCCATATTCAACGCCTGGGAATATACCTGACAAGTAAGAATCTTAAGACCCATGGATTTATATGTCTCCATAAGGAAATCAAGCGTGTGTAGAGCGGCCTAAACTTAGCAGTGAAAATCCGATAAATCCCATTATCAAAATAAATTTCACAAACACAACACAATGACAGTGAAATAGAGAGCAATTCTTAAATAATTCATTCAGGGCTTGTGATGCAACCTGGATTTACCACATCTACACCCAGAGCTGGGTGAGACATAAGGCTGGACACTTCGGGCTGATAGCATTGGTGAGGTTCGGTGATCAAAAGCAGACCCTTTGAAGTCATACTGCATGGTAGCCATTCCATGGGTCCCAACTCTCCAGGTTTAAGGGATTCTCCCTTCAGCTAAAACATGCATGGGAAACCCGGAGTATGTTCCACCGTGTGATTGGGAAACGTTTTCAAATGCATCTCAGGTTTTGTCCCCTGGTACTCGGGTGCACCGTTCCAGACACTTTACTAAAACTCTCCCCACTTGGAAAGTCAGTGCCTTTAAACTCCTGTTTGGCACAGTTTGCAATTTCTGCGCAAGATGAACAGGAATAGGGAGAAGCAATGAGAGACTAGCTGTAGGTGTCTGCACGGGCAAATGGAACGCTCATTTCCCACCAGGAAGAGGAATTAACCAAAGGCTCAGCGTGCCCAGCCGGAACCAGATTAGGGCCTGAAGCAATCCTGCGGTTTTGCGGCCAGCTGACAAGAAAGCGAGTTGAAGAAAGGAGCTCAGGGGCACTGTAATTCACAAACCTGCAGAGTTATGAATGACAGCTATGGTCCAAAAATTTATTGAAGTAAGTCTTCAAAGAGGACTTAAAGTGGGGCAGAATTTCAGGAAAACGATTTCAGGGGGTAGACTGGAATTGCACTTAAAGCATAGGAAAAGAGGCAGAATGTCGACAATGTTGCACTTGGCCAAAAAGGGCGTATGCGTTTTTTCCTGAATATAATCAGGAGAAAACGTATACGCCCTTTTTGGCCAACCAAGCAAGCGTGTAAAGGAAATCTGCACTACAATGAAGTCTCACTGCCCCCTGGTCCAAAGGGCCATCTGAAACAAGTGTAAAATCCAGAAAGGCAGGACAGGTCATGGAGAAGAGGGAGCCATGTTATGCTGATGGGCGGGATGTAAATTGCCAACAGCCACTCTGGAGAAGTGTATGGTGTTTCCTGAAACACGTAGGAAACAAAGCAACACAGCCTATGGCACTTCCACTTATGGTCCAAGAGCTTAGGGAAATTAAAATAAAAAACAAACAGCCACCGCAAAGTTTTGGACGGCTCTGTTTACAAGAACCTCGTCTACGGTACAAGTTAAATATCCGAGAAAGCAAAAAATGGATAAAGAAGTTGTGATACGTACGTACAATGGAATATCACTCAGCAATAAGATCTATGTCATCAGGCCCGTAGCGGCATAATGAGTGGATTAACGTACGACGGGTCTACGAGAAATAAGTCACACAGAAAAAGAAACATCATAAGATATCACTAATACACGGAACGTAAACTTGGCTACACATGAACTGAATTACAAAACAGAACAGGGTCTCAAATTTAGAAAGCCAACTTATGCTTGCTTATGGGGAAAGGTGAGTTGGCATGCTGCATCAAACCAGAGATTGAAATTAGCACAGATATCGTTCCATAAGCCAAATATATAATAGACAAGACCTACTCCTTGCTCAACGAAATGGACTCAACACCCCATATTCAACGCCTGGGTATATACCTGACAAGTAAGAATCTTAAGACCCATGGATTTATATGTCTCCATAAGGAAGTCAAGCGTGTGTACAGGGGCCTAAACGCAGCAGTGAAAATCCGATAAATACCATTATCAAAATAAATTTCACAAACACAACACAATGACAGTGAAATAGAGAGCAATTCTTAAATAATTCATTCAGGGCTTGTGATGCAACCTGGATTTACCACATCTACACCCAGAGCTGGGTGAGACATAAGGCTGGACACTTCGGGCTCATAGCATTGGTGAGGTTCGGTGAGAAAACGCAGATCCTTTGAAGTCATACTGCATGGTACCCATTCCATGGGTCCCAACTCTCCAGGTTTAAGGGATTCTTCTTTCAGCTAAAACATGCATGGGAAACCAAGAGTATGGTCCACCGTGTGATTGGGAAACGTTTTCAAATGCATCTCAGGTTTCGTCCCCTGGTACTCAGGTTCACCATTCCAGACGCTTTACTAACACTCTCCCCACTTGGAGAGTCAGTGCCTTTAACCTCCTGTTTGGCACAGTTTGCAATTTCTGCGCACGATGAACAGGAATAGGGAGAACAAATGAGAGACTAGCTGTAGGTGTCTGCACGGGCAAATGGAATGCTCATTTCCCACCAGGAAGAGGAATTAACCAAAGGCTCAGCGTGCCCTGCCGGAACTAGATTAGGGCCTGAAGCAATCCTGCGGTTTTGCGGCCAGCTCACAAGAAAGCGAGTTGAAGAAAGGAGCTCAGGGGCACTGTAATTCACAAACCTGCAGAGTTATGAATCACAGCTATCGTCCAAAAATGTATTGAAGTAAGTCTTCTAAGAGGACTTGAAAACGGGGCAGAATTTCAGGAAAACGACTTCAGGGGGTAGACTGGAATTGCACTTAAAGCATAGGAAAAGAGGCAGAATGTCCAAAATGATGCACTTGGCCAAAATGGGCGTATGCGTTTTTTCCTGAATATATTCACGAAAAAACGCATACGCCCTTTTTGGCCAACCAAGCAAGCGTGTAAAGAAATCTGCACTACAATGAAGTCTCACTGCCCCCCGGTCAAAAGGGCCATCTGAAAAAAGTGTAAAATCCAGAAAGGCAGGACAGGTCATGGAGAACAGGGAGCATTGTTATGCTGATGGGCGGGATTTAAATTGCCAACAGCCACTCTGGAGAAGTGTATGGTGTTTCCTGAAACACGTAGGAAACAAAGCAACTCAGCCTATGGCACTCCCACTTAGGGTCCTATAGCTTAGGGAAATTAAAATCAAAAACACACAGGCACCCCAAATTTTGGGACGGCTCTGTTTACAAGAACATCGTCTACGGTACAAGTTAAATATCCGAGAAAGCAAAAAATGGATAAAGAAGTTGTGGTACGTACGTACAATGGAATATCACTCAGCAATGAGATCTACGTCATCAGGCCCGTAGCGGCATAATGAGTGGATTCACGTATGACGATTCTACGAGAAATAAGTCACACAGAAAAAGAAACATCATAAGATATCACTAATACATGGAACGTAAACTTGGCTACACATGAACTGAATTACAAAACAGAACAGGATCTCAAATTTAGAAAACCAACTTATGCTTGCTTATGGGGAAAGGTGAGTTGGGGTGCTGCATCAAACCAGAGATTGAAATTAGCACAGATACCGTTCCATAAGCCAAATATATAATAGACAAGACCTACTCCTTGCTCAACGAAATGGGCTCAACACCCCATATTCAACGCCTGGGAATATACCTAACAAGTAAAAATCTTAAGACCCATGGATTTATATGTCTCCATAAGGAAGTCAAGCGTGTGTACAGCGGCCTAACGCAGCAGTAAAAATCCGATAAATCCCATTATCAAAATAAATTTCACAAACACAACACAATGACAGTGAAATAGAGAGCAATTCTTAAATAATTCATTCAGGGCTTGTGATGCAACCTGGATTTACCACATCTACACCCAGAGCTGGGTGAGACATAAGGCTGGACACTTCGGGCTGATAGCATTGGTGAGCTTGGGTGAGCAAACGCAGATCCTTTGAAGTCATACTGCATGGTACCCATTCCATGGGTCCCAACTCTCCAGGTTTAAGGGATTCTTCCTTCAGCTAAAACATGCATGGGAAACACAGAGTATGGTCCACCGTGTGATTGGGAAACGTTTTCAAATGCATCTCAGGTTTCGACCCCTGGTACTCGGGTGCACCGTTCCATAGGCTTTACTAACATTCTCCCCACTTGGAGAGTCAGTGCCTTTAACCTCCTGTTTGGCACAGTTTGCAATTTCTGCGCAAGATCAATAGGAATAGGGAGAACCAATGGAGACTAGCTGTAGGTGTCTGCACGGGCAAATGGAACGCTCATTTCCCACCAGGAAGAGGAATTAACCAGAGGCTCAGCGTGCCCTGCCAGAACCAGATTAGGGCCTGAAGCAATCCTGAGGTTTTGCGGCCAGCTCACAAGATAGCGAGTTGAAGAAAAGAGCCCAGTGGCACTGTAATTCACAAACCTGCAGAGTTATGAATGACAGCTATCGTCCAAAAATGTATTGAAGTAAGTCTTCGAAGAGGACTTGAAAGCGGGCAGAATTTCAGGAAAACGATTTCAGGGGGTAGACTGGAATTGCAATTAAAGCATAGGAAAAGAGGCAGAATGTCCACAATGATGCACTTGGCCAAAAAGTGCGTATGCGTTTTTTCCTGAATGTATTCAGGAAAAAACTTATACGCACTTTTTGGCAAACCAAGCAAGCGTGTAAAGGAAATCTGCACTACAATGAAGTCTCACTGCCCCCCGTTCCACACGGCCATCTGAAACAAGTGTAAAATCCAGAAAGGCAGGACAGGTCATGGAGAAGAGGGAGCCTTGTTATGCTGATGGGCGGGATGTAAATTGCCAAAAGCCACTCTGGAGAAGTGTATGTTGTTTCATGAAACACGTAGGAAACAAAGCAACACAGCCTATGGCACTTCCACTTAGGGTCCTATAGCTTAGGGAAATTAAAATCAAAAACACACAGCCACCCCAAAGTTTGGGACGGCTCTGTTTACAAGAACCTCGTCTACGGTACAAGTAAAATATCCGGGAAAGCAAAAAATGGATAAAGAAGTTGTGGTACGTACGTACAATGGAATATCACTCAGCAATGAGATCTACGTCATCTGGCCCGTAGCGGCATAATCAGTGGATTCAGGTATGACGACTCTACGAGAAATAAGTCACACAGAAAAAGAAACATCATAAGATATCACTAATACAGGGAACGTAAACTTGGCTACACATGAACTGAATTACAAAACAGAACAGGGTCTCAAATTTAGAAAACCAACTTATGCTTGCTTATGGGGAAAGGTGAGTTGGGGAGCTGCATCAAACCAGAGATTGAAATTAGCACAGATACCGTCCCATAAGCCAAATATATAATAGACAAGACCTACTCCTTGCTCAACGAAATGGACTCAACACCACATATTCAACGCCTGGGAATATACCTGACAAGTAAGAATCTTAAGACCCATGGATTTATATTTCTCCATAAGGAAATCAAGCGTGTGTACAGCGGCCTAAACGCAGCAGTGAAAATCCGATAAATCCCATTATCAAAATAAATTTCAAAAACAAAACACAATGACAGTGAAATAGAGAGCAATTCTTAAATAATTCATTCAGGGCTTGTGATGCAACCTGGATTTACCACATCTACACCCAAAGCTGGATGAGACATAAGGCAGGACACTTCGGGCTGATAGCATTGGTGAGGTTCGGTGAGCAAACGCAGACCCTTTGAAGTCATACTGCATGGTAGCCATTCCATGGGTCCCAACTGTCCAGGTTTAAGGGATTCTTCCTTCAGCTAAAACATGCATGGGAAACACAGAGTACGGTCCACCGTGTAATTGGGAAACGTTTTAAAATGCATCTCAAGTTTCGCCATTGGTACTCGGGTTCACCGTTCCAGAAGCTTTACTAACACTCTCCCCACTTGGAGAGTCAGTGCCTTTAACCTCCTGTTTGGCACAGTTTGCAATTTCTGCGCAAGATGAACAGGAATAGGGAGAACCAATGAGAGACTAGCTGTAGTTGTCTGCACGGGCAATGGAACGCTCATTTCCCACCAGGAAGAGGGATTAACCAATGGCTCAGCATGCCCTGCCAGAACCAGGTTAGGGCCTGAAGCAATCCTGCGGTTTTTCGGCCAGCTCACAAGAAAGCGAGTTGAAGAAAGGAGCTCAGGGGCACTGTAATTCACAAACCTGCAGTGTTATGAATGACAGCTATCGTCCAAAAATGTATTGAAGTAAGTCTTCGAAGAGGACTTGAAAGCGAGGCAGAATTTCAGGAAAACGATTTCAGGGGGTAGACTGGAATTGCACTTAAAGCATAGGAAAAGAGGCAGAATGTCCACAATGCTGCACTTGGCCAAAAAGTGCGTATGCGTTTTTTCTTGAATATATTCATGAAAAAACGCATATGCCCTTTTTGGCCAACCAAGCAAGCGTGTAAAGGAAATCTGCACTACAATGAAGTCTCACTGCCCCCCGGTCCAAACGGCCATCTGAAACAAGTGTAAAATCCAGAAAGTCAGGACAGGTCATGGAGAAGAGGGAGCCTTTTTATGCTGATGGTCGGGATGTAAATTGCCAACAGCCACTCTGGAGAAGTGTATGGTGTTTCCTGAAACACGTAGGAAACAAAGCAACACAGCCTATGGCAATTCCACTTAGGGTCCTATAGCTTAGGGAAATTAAAATCAAAAACACACAGCCACCCCAAAGTTTGGGACGGCTCTGTTTACAAGAACCTCGTCTACGGTACAAGTAAAATATCCGAGAAAGCAAAAAATGGATAAAGAAATTGTGGTACATACGTACAATGGAATATCACTCAGCAATGAGATCTACGTCATCAGGCCTGTAGCGGCATAATGAGTGGATTCCGGTACGACGATTCTATGAGAAATAAGTCACACAGAAAAAGAAACATCATAAGATATCACTAATACACGGAACATAAACTTGGCTACACATGAACTGAAATAGAAAACAGAACAGGGTCTCAAATTTAGAAAACCAACTTATGCTTGCTTATGGGGAAAGGTGAGTTGGGGTGCTGCATCAAACCAGAGATTGAAATAAGTACAGATACCGTTCCATAAGCCAAATATATAATACACAAGACCTACTCCTTGCTCAACGAATTGGACTCAACACCCCTTATTCAACGCCTGGGAATATACCTGAAAAGTAAGAATCTTAAAACCCATGGATTTATATGTCTCCATAAGGAAATCAAGCATGTGTACAGCGGCCTAAACACAACAGTTAAAATCCGATAAATCCCATTATCAAAATAAATTTCAAAAACACAACACAATGACAGTGAAATAGAGAGCAATTCTTAAATAATTCATTCAGGGCTTGTGTTGCAACCTGGATTTACCACATCTACACCCAGAGCTGGGTGAAACATAAGGCCGGACACTTTGGGCTGATAGCATTGGTGAGGTTCGGTGAGCAAACGCAGATCCTTTGAAGTCATACTGCATGATACCCATTCCATGGGTCCCAACTCTCCAGGTTTAAGGGATTCTTCCTTCAGCTAAAACATGCATGGGAAACACAGAGTATGGTCCACCGTGTGATTGGGAAATGTTTTCAAATGCATCTCAGGTTTCGTACCCTGATACTCGGGTTCACCGTTCCAGACGCTTTACTAACACTCTCCCCACTTGGAGAGTCAGTGCCTTTAACCTCCTGTTTGGCACAGTTTGCAATTTCTGCGCAAGATGAACAGGAATAGGGAGTACCAATGAGAGACTAGTTGTAGGTGTCTGCACGGGCAAATTGAACGCTCATTTCCCACCAGGAAGAGGAATTAACCAAAGGCTCAGCGTGCCCGGCCGGAACAAGATTAGGGCCTGAAGCAATCCTGCGGTTTTGCGGCCAGCTGACAAGAAAGCGAGTTGAAGAAAGGAGCTCAGGGGCACTGTAATTCACAAACCTGCAGAGTTATGAATGACAGCTATGGTCCAAAAATTTATTGAAGTAAGTCTTCAAAGAGGACTTAAAGTGGGGCAGAATTTCAGGAAAACGATTTCAGGGGGTAGACTGGAATTGCACTTAAAGCATAGGAAAAGAGGCAGAATGTTGACAATGATGCACTTGGCCAAAAAGGGCGTATGCGTTTTTTCCTGAATATATTCAGGAAAAAACGCATACGCCCTTTTTGGCCAACCAAGCAAGGTTGTAAAGGAAATGTGCACTACAATAAAGTCTCACTGCCCCCCGGTCCAAAGGGCCATCTGAAACAAGTTTAAAATCCAGAAAGGCTGGACAGGTCATGGAGAACAGGGAGCATTGTTATGCTGATGGGCGGGATGTAAATTGTCAACAGCCACTCTGGAGAAGTGTATGGTGTTTCCTGAAACACGTAGGAAACTAAGCAACACAGCCTATGGCACTTCCACTTATGGTCCTATAGCTTAGGGAAATTAAAATGAAAAACACACAGCCACCCCAACTTTTGGGACGGCTCTGTTTGCAAGAACCTCGTCTACGGTACAAGTTAAATATCCGAGAAAGCAAAAAATGGATAAAGAAGTTGTGATACGTACGTACAATGGAATATCACTCAGCAATAATATCTACGTCATCAGGCCCGAAGCGGCATAATGAGTGGATTAACATACGACGAGTCTACGAGAAATAAGTCACACAAAAATAGAAACATCATAAGATATCACTAATACACGGAAGGTAAACTTGGCTACACATGAACTGAATTACAAAACAGAACAGGGTCTCAAATTTAGAAAGCCAACTTATGCTTGCTTATGGGGAAAGGTGAGTTGGGGTGCTGAATCAAACCAGAGATTGAAATTAGCACAGATACCGTTCCATAAGCCAAATATATAATAGACAAGACCTACTCTTGCTCAACGAAATGGACTCAACACCCAATATTCAACGCCTGAGAATATACCTGACAAGTAAGAATCTTAAGACCCATGGATTTATATGTCTCCATAAGGAAGTCAAGCGTGTGTACAGCGGCCTAAACGCAGCAGTGAAAATCCGATAAATCCCATTAAAAAAATAAATTTCAAAAACAAAACACAATGACAGTGAAATAGAGAGCAATTCTTAAATAATTCATTCAGGGCTTGTGATGCAACCTGGATTTACCACATTTACACCCAGAGCTGGTTGAGACATAAGGCTGGACACTTCGGGCTGATAGCATTTGTGAGGTATGGTGATCAAAGGCAGACCCTTTGAAGTCATACTGCATGGTACCCATTCCATGGGTCCCAACTCTCCAGGTTTAAGGGATTCTTCCTTCAGCTAAAACATGCATGGGAAACACAGAGTATGGTCCACCGTGTGATTGGGAAACGTTTTCAAATGCATCTCAGGTTTCGACCCCTGGTACTCGGGTGCACCGTTCCAGACGCTTTACTAACATTCTCCCCACTTGGAGAGTCAGTGCCTTTAACCTCATGTTTGGCACAGTTTGCAATTTCTGCGCAAGATCAACAGGAATAGGGAGAACCAATGGAGACTAGTTCTAGGTGTCTGCACGGGTAAATGGAACGCTCATTTCCCACCAGGAAGACGAATTAACCAGAGGCTCAGCGTGCCCTGCCAGAACCAGATTAGGGCCTGAAGCAATCCTGAGGTTTTGCGGCCAGCTCACAAGAAAGCGAGTTGAAGAAAGGAGCTCAGGGGCACTGTAATTCACAAACCTGCAGAGTTATGAATGACAGCTATCGTCCAAAAATATATTGAAGTAAATCTTCGAAGTGGACTTGAAAGCAGGGCAGAATTTCAGGAAAACGATTTCAGGGGGTAGACTGGAATTGCACTTAAAGCATAGGAAAAGAGGCCGAATGTCGACAATGATGCACTTGGCCAAAAAGGGCGTACCCGTTTTTTCCTGAATATATTCAGGAAAAAACGCATACGCCCTTTTTGGCCAACCAAGCAAGCGTGTCAAGGAAATCTGCATTACAATGAAGTCTCACTGCCCCCCGGTCAAAAGGGCCATCTGAAACAAGTGTAAAATCCAGAAAGGCAGGACAGGTCATGGAGAACAGGGAGCCTTGTTATGCTGATGGGCGGGATGTAAATTGCCAACAGCCACTCTGGAGAAGTGTATGGTGTTTCCTGAAACACGTAGGAAACAAAGCAACACAGCCTATGGCACTTCCACTTAGGGTCCTATAGCTTAGGGAAATTAAAATCAAAAACACACAGCCACCCCAAAGTTTGGGACGGCTCTGTTTAGAAGAACCTCGTCTACGGTACAAGTTAAATATCCGAGAAAGCATAAAATGGATAAAGAAGTTGTGGTACGCACGTACAATGGAATATCACTCAGCCATGAGATCTACGTCATCTGGCCCGTAGCGGCATAAGGAGTGCATTCAGGTACGACGATTCTACGAGAAATAAGTCACACAGAAAAAGAAACATAAGATATCACTAATACACGGAACGTAAACTTGGCTATACATGAACTGAATTACAAAACAGAAGAGGGAATCAAATTTAGAAAACCAACTTATGCTTGCTTATGGGGAAAGGTGAGTTGGGGTGCTGCATCAAACAAGAGATTGAAATTAGCACAGATACCGTTCCATAAGCCAAATATATAATAGACAAGACCTACTCCTTGCTCAACGAAATGGACTCAACACCCCATATTCAACGCCTGGGAATATACCTGACAAGTAAGAATCTTAAGACCCATGGATTTATATGTCTCCATAAGGAAATCAAGCGTGTGTACAGCGGCCTAAGCGCAGCAGTGAAAATCCGATAAATCCCATTATCAAAATAAATTTCACAAACAAAACACAATGACAGTGAAATAGAGAGCAATTCTTAAATAATTCATTCAGGGCTTGTGATGCAACCTGGATTTACCACACCTACACCCAGAGCTGGGTGAGACATAAGGCTGGACACTTCGGGCTGATAGCATTGGTGAGGTTCGGTGAGCAAACGCAGACCCTTTGAAGTCATACTGCATGGTAGCCATTCCATGGGTCCCAACTCTCCAGGTTTAAGGGATTCTTCCTTCAGCTAAAACATGCATGGGAAACCCAGAGTATGGTCCACCTTGTGACTGGGAAACGTTTTCAAATGCATCTAAGGTTTCGTCCCCTGGTACTCGGGGTCACCGTTCCAGACGCTTTACTAACACTCTCCCCACTTGGAGAGTCAGTGCCTTTAACCTCCTGTTTGGCACAGTTTGCAATTTCTGCGCAAGATGAACAGGAATAGGGAGAACCAATGAGAGACTAGCTGTAGATTTCTGCACGGTCAAATTTAACGCTCATTTTCCACTAGGAAGAGGAATTAAACAAAGCTCAGCATGCCGTGCCGAATCCAGATTAGGGCCTGAAGCAATCCTGCGGTTTTGCGGCCAGCTCACAAGAAAGCGAGTTGAAGAAAGGAGCTCAGGGGCACTGTAATTCACAAACCTGCAGAGTTATGAATCACAGCTATCGTCCAAAAATGTATTGAAGTAAGTCTTCTAAGAGGACTTGAAAGCGGGGCAGAATTTCAGGAAAACGATTTCAGGGGGTAGACTGGAATTGCACTTAAAGCATAGGAAAAGAGGCAGAATGTCGACAATGATGCACTTGGCCAAAAAGGGCGTATGCGTTTTTTTCTGAATATATTCAGGAAAAAAACGCATACGCACTTTTTGGTCCCCAAGCAAGCATGTAAATGAAATCTGCACTAAAATGAAGTCTCACTGCCCCCCGGTCAAAAGGGCCTTCTGAAAAAAGGGTAAACTCCTGAAACACAGCACAGGCCATGGAGAACTGGGAGCCTTGTTATGCTTATGGGCGGGATGTAAATTGCCAACAGCCACTCTGGAGAAGTGTACGGTGTTTCCTGAAACACCTAAAAAACTAAGCAACGGAGCCTACGGCACTTCCACTTATGGCCCTATAACTTAGGGAAATTAAAATAAAAAACACTCAGCCACCCCAAAGTTTTGGACGGCTCTGTTTACAAGAACCTCGTCTACAGTACAAGTTAAATATCCCAGAATGCGAAAAATGGATAAAGAAGTTGTGGTACATACGTACAATGGAATATCAATCAGCAATGAAATCTATGACATCAGGCCCGTTGCGGCATAATGAGTGGATTCAGATACGATGATTCTAAGTGAAATAAGTCACACAGAAAAAGAAACATTAAGATATCACTAATACACCGAATGTGAACTTGTCTACACATGAACTGAATTACAAAACAGAACAGGGTCTCAAATTTGGAAAACCAACTTATGCTTGCTTAAGGGGAAAGGTGAGTTGGGGTGCTGCATAAAACCAGAGATTGAGATTAGAATAGATATCGTTACATAAGCCAAATATTTAATAGTCAAGACCTACTCCTTGCTCAACGAAACGGACTCAACACCCCATATTCAACGCCTGGGAATATACCTGACAAGTAAGAATATTAAGACCCATGGATTTATATGTCTCCATAAGGAAGTCAAGCGTGTGTACAGGGGCCTAAACGCAGCAGTGAAAATCCGATAAATCCCATTATCAAAATAAATTTCACAAACACAACACAATGACAGTGAAATAGAGAGCAATTCTTAAATAATTCATTCAGGGCTTGTGATGCAACTTGGATTTAACACATCTACACCCAGAGCTGGGTGAGACATAATGCTGGACAATTCGGGCTGATAGCATTGGTGAGGTTGGTTGAGCAAACGCAGATCCTTTGAAGTCATACTGCATGGTACCCATTCCATGGGTCCCAACTCTCCAGGTTTAAGGGATTCTTCCTTCAGCTAAAACATGCATGGGAAACCCAGAGTATGGTCCACCGTGTGATTGGGAAACATTTTCAAATGCATCTCAGGTTTTGTCCCCTGGTACTCGGGTTCACCATTCCAAACGCTTTACTAACACTCTCCCCTCTTGGAAAGTCAGTGCCTTTAACCTCCTGTTTGGCACAGTTTGCAATTTCTGCGCAAGATGAACAGGAATAGGGAGAACCAATGAGAGACTAGCTGTAGGTGTGTGCACGGGCAAATTTAACTCTCATTTCCCACCAGGAAGAGGAATTAACCAAAAGCTCAGTGTGCCATGCCGGAACCAGATTAGGGTCTGAAACAGTCCTGCGGTTTTGCGGCCAGCTCACATGAAAGCAAGTTGAAGGAAGGGGCTCAGGGGCACTGTAATTCACGAACTTGCAGAGTTATAAGTGAAAGCTATCATCGAAAAATATATTGAAGTAAGGCTGCGAAGAAGACTTGAAATCTTGGCAGAATTGCAGGAATCCGATTTCAGGAGTTAGACAGGAATTGCTCTTTAAGCATAGGAAAAGAGACAGAACTTCAACAATGATGTACTTGGACAGAAAGGGCATATGCGTTTTTTCCAGAGCCCTCATTAACAATGGGAGGAGGCTCTCAGCACCCTTTAGTGGGTAACAGAGGGCCCACGTCACCGAGGCGAATTTTGCCATCCAGGCAGGAGTGACCTCACACCAGAGGGCCCACCTCACAGAAGGGTGAGGTACCCAGCCAGGATCAGTCTCTCACCAGAGGGCCCACATCACCAAGGGGATGGGAACCAGGCAGGAGTGTCCTCACACCAGTGGGGCCACATCATCGAAAGTTGAGGAACCCAGCACATGTGGCCTCAAACCAGAGGACCCACATCACTAAGGGTCTCGGAGTGAGGCAGGCAAGATTAGCCTCAAAACACAGGGTCCATGGAATAAAAAAGGTGAGGAATCCAGCAGTTTAAGCTTCCCAGCAGGCGGCCCAGAGCACCGAGGCTATGGAATCCAGGCCGGAATGAACTCACACCAGAGGGCTCTCATCATGATACTGTGAGCAACACAGCCATTGGGACTTCAGAGCAGAAGGCCCACATCTCCATGGGGATGGGAACCAGGCAGGAGTGTTCTTGCACCACTGGTCGACCATCAGAAAATGAGGGGAGACCAGCAGTTAGTGTCTGATGCCACAGGGCCCTCTTCACCTAGGGGAGGAGGCGCCCAGCAGGCTCCAACTGACACGAGAGGGTGTACGTTGACAAGGCGTCGTGTGCCAGCCAGGCAGGAGGGACCTCACAGCAGGGGACCCACCTCACAGAAGGGTGAGGAACCCAATCAGGATCAGACTCTCACCAGAGGGCCCACATCACCTAGGGGATCGGAAACAGGCAGGAGTGTCCTGACACTGCCACCAGTGGGGCCACATCATACAAAGGAGAGAAACCTAGCACATGTGGCCTGAACAAGAGGATCCACATCTCCAAGGGGCACAGAGTGAACCATGCAGGAGTAGGCTGACAAAACAGGGCCCATAGAATAAAAAAGGTGAGGAAACCAGCAGTAGGAACCTGCCAGCAGGCAGCCCAGAGCACCGAGTCTATTGGATCCAGGCAACAGTGAACTCACAGCAGAGGGCCACACCATGAAACTGTGAGCAACCCAGACGTTGGGACCTCAGAGCACAAGGCCCACATCCCCATAGGGATGAGAACCTGGCAGGAGTGTCCTCACACCACTTAGCACATATCAGAAAATGTGGGTACCCAGCAGTTAGAGCCTGACGCCAGAAGGCCCTCATCACCGAGGAAACGAGGCTCTCAGCAGGCTCCAACTGCCACCAGAGTGCCAACGTTGTCAAGGAAATGTGTGCAAGCCAGGCAGGAGTGACCACAGAGAAGAGGGCCCACCTCACAGAAGTGTGAGGAACCCAATCAGGATCAGACTCTCACCAGAGGGCCCACATCACCAAGGGGATGGGAACCAGGAAGGAGTGTCCTCACACCAGGGGGGCCACATCAGCGAAAGGTGAGGAACCCAGCACATGTGGCCTCAAACAAGGGGACACACATCACGAAGGGGCTGGGAGTGAGGCATGCAGGAGGAAACTCAAAACAGAGGGCCCATAGAATAAAACAGGTGAGGAAACCAGAAGTTGGAACCTCCAAACAGGCAGCCCAGAGCACTGACACTATGGGATACAGGCAGGAGTGAACTCACAGCAGAGGGCCCACATCCTGAAACTCTGAGCAACCCAGACGTTGGGACCACAGAGCAGAAGGCCCACATCCCCATGGGGATGGGAACCTGGCAGAAGTCTCATTGCACCAGTGGGCACACATCAGAAAATGTGGGGAGCCCAGCAGTTAGGGCGTGATACAAGAGGGCCCTCATCACCGAGGGGAGGAGGGCCCAGCAGGCTCCAACTGCTACCAGAGGGCCAACGTTGCCAAAACAGGGTGTGCCAGCAGGCAGGACTGACCGCAGAGCAGAGGGCCCACCTCACAGAAGTATGAGGAACCCAACTAGGATGAGGCTCTCACCAGTGGGTCCACAACACCAAGTGGATGGGAACCAGGCAAGAGTGTCCTCACACCAGTGGGGCCACATCAGCGAAAATTGAGGAGTCCAGCACACTTGGCCTCAAACCAGAGGACACACATCACCAAGGGGCTGGGAGTGAGGCAGGCAGGAGTAGCCTCGAAACAGAGGGCCCATAGAATAAAAAAGGTGAGGAACCCGGCAGTTGGAACATCCCAGCAGGCGGCAAGAAACAGCGAGGCTATGGGATCACGGCCAGTGTGAACTCACAAAAGAGGGCACTCATCATGAAACTGTGAACAACCCAGCCGCTGGGTCCACAGAGCAGAAGACCCACATTCCCATGTGGTGGGGAACCTGGCAGGAGTGTACTCGCACCACAGGGCACACATCAGAAAAGTTTGGGAGACCAGGAGATAGGTTCTGACGCCAGAGGGCCCTCATTTCCGAAGGGAGGAAACTCCCAGCAGGCACCAAATCCCAACTGAGGGTCCATGTCAACAAGGTGACGTGTGACAGCCAGGCAGGAGTGGCCTCACAGCAGAGGGCATACGTCACAGAAGGGTGAGGAACCCAGCCAGGATAAGACTCTCACCAGAGGGCCCACATCAGCAAGGGGATTGGAACCTGGCAGAAGTATCCTCACAGCAGTGTGCCCAAATCATAGAAAGGTGAGGAACCCAGAACATGTGGTCTAAACCAGAGGAACCACATCTCCAAGGTACTCGGAGTGAGGCAGGCAAGATTAGCCTTACAACACAGGGCCGGACCAATAGATTAAAAAATGTGAGGAATCCCGCAGTTGGAAACTCTCAGCAGGTGGCAAGGAACAGGAGGCTATGGGATCCCGGCCAGTGTGAACTCACAACAGAGAGCCCTCATCACGAAACTGTGAACAACCCAGCGGTTGGGACCAAAGAGCAGAAGACCCACATTCCCATTGGTTTGGGAACCTGGCAGGAGTGTACTCCCACCAGTGGGCACACATCAGAAAAGTATGGGAGCCCAGGAGTTAGGGCCTGACGCCAGAGGGCCCTCATTACTGAGGGGAGGAGACCCCCAGCAGGCACCAACTCCCAACTGAGGGCCCACGTCGCCAAGGTGACGTGCGCCAGCCAGGCAGGAGTGACCTCACAGCAGAGGGCCTACGTCACAGAAGGGTGAGGTACCCAGCCAGGATAAGACTCTCACCAGAGGGCCCACATCACCAAGTGGATCGGATCCAGGCAGGAGTGGCCTCACTCCAGTGTGGCCAAATCATAGAAAGGTGAGGAACCCAGAACAGGTGGCCTAAACCAGAGGACCCACATCTCCAAGGGGCTCGGAGTGAGGCAGGCAGGACTAGACTCAAAACGTAGGGCCCATAGAATAAAAAATGTGAGGAATCCAGCAGTTGGAACCTCCCAGCAGGAGGCCCAGAGCACCCAGTCTATGGGATCCAGGCCGCAGTGAACTCACAGCAGAGGGCCCACATCAAGAAACTTTGAGCAACCCAGCCGTTTGGACATCAGAGCAGAAGTCCCACATCCCCATAGGGATGGGAACCTGGCGGGAGTGTCCTCGCACCACTTAGTACGTATCAGAAAATGTGGGTACCGAGCACTTAGGGTGTGACGCGAGAGGGCCCTCATCACCGAGGGGAGCAGGTTCCCAGCACGCTCCAACTGCCACCATAGGGCCGACGTCACCAAGGCGGTGTGTGCGAGCCAGGCAGGAGGGACCTCAGAGCAGAGGGCCAAGCTCACGGAAGTGTGAGGAACCCAACCAGGATCAGACTCTCACCAGAGGGCCCACGTCACCAAGGGGATGGGAAGCAGGCAGGAGTGTTCTGAGACCAGTGGGGACACATCATTGAAAGGTGAGGAACCCAGCACATGTGGCCTCGAACCAGAAGACCCACATCAAAAAGGAGCTCGGAGTGAGGCACGGAGGACGTGTCTCACAACACAGTCCACATAGAATAAAAAAGGTGAGGAATCCCGCAGTTGGAACGTCCCAGCAGGAGGCAAGGAACAGAGAGGCCATGGGATCCCGGCCGGTGTGAACTCACAAAGAGGGCCCTCATCAAGAAACTGTAAACAACCCAGCCGTTGTGTCCACAGAGCAGAAGGCCCACATTCCCATGGGGTTGGGAACCTGGCAGGAGTGTACTCGCACCACAGGGCACACATCAGAAAAGTTTGGGAACCCAGGAGTTAGGGCCTGACGCCAGAGGGCCCTCATTTCCGAAGGGAGGAAACTCCCAGCAGGCACCAAATCCCAACTGAGGGTCCACGTCACCAAGGTGACGTGCGCCAGCCAGGCAGGAGTGACCTCACAGCAGAGGGCCTACGTCACAGAATGGTGAGGTACCCAGCCAGGATAAGACTCTCACCAGAGGGCCCACATCACCAAGTGGATCGGATCCAGGCAGGAGTGGCCTCACTCCAGTGTGGCCAAATCATAGAAAGGTGAGGAACCCAGAACTGGTGGCCTAAACCAGAGGACCCACATCTCCAAGGGGCTCGGAGTGAGGCAGACAGGACTAGCCTCAAAACGTAGGGCCCATAGAATAAAAAATGTGACGAATCCAGCAGTTGGAACCTCCCAGCAGGAGGCCCAGAGCACCCATTCTATGGGATCCAGGCCGCAGTGAACTCACAGCAGAGGGCCCACATCATGAAACTGTGAGCAACCCAGCCGTTGGGACCTCAGAACAGAAGGCCCATATCCCCATGAGGATGGGAACCTGGCAGGAGTGTCCTCGCACCACTTAGTACGTAATAGAAAATGTGGGTACCCAGCAGTTAGGGCCTTACGCCAAAGGGCCCTCATCACTGAAGGGAGGAGGCTCCCAGCATGCTCCAACTGCCACCAGAGGGCCGACGTCGACAAGGCGGGGTGTGCCAGCCAGGCAGGAGTGACCTCAGTGCAGAGGGCCAAGCTCACGGAAGTGTGAGGAGACCAACGAGGATGAGACTCTCACCAGAGGGCCCACATCACCAAGGAGATGCGACCCAGGCAGGAGTGTGCTCACCCCAGTGGGCCACAACATTGAAAGGTGAGGAACCAAGCATATGTCGCCTCGAACCAGAAGACCCTCATCAAAAAGGGGCTCGGAGTGAGGCAGGGAGGCGGTATCTCACAACACAGTGCACATAGAAAAAAAAGGTGAGGAATCCAGCAGTTGGAAGCTCCAAGCAGTTGTCCCAGGGCACCGAGGCTATGGGATCCATGCCGGAGTGAACTCACAGCAGAGGGCCCACATCCTGACACTGTGAGCAACCCAGCCGTTGTGACCCCAGAGCAGAAGGCCCAAAACCGCATGGGGATGGGATCCTGGCAGGAGTGTCCTCTCACCACTTAGCACGTATCAGAAAATGTGGGTAACCAGCAGTTAGGGCCTGACACCAGAGTGTCTTCATCACGAGAGGAGAAGGCTCCCAACACTCTCCAACTGACGCCAGAGGGCCGACGTCAACAAGGTGGAGTGTGCCAGCCAGGCAGGAGTGACCTCAGGGCAGAGGGCCAAACTTACTGAACTCTGAGGAACCCAACAAGGATGAGACTCTCACCAGAGGGCCCACATCACCAAGGGGATGGGAACCAGGCAGGAGTGTTCTCACTCCAGTGGGACCACATCATTGAAAGGCGAGGAACCCACCACATGTGGCCTCAAACCAGAAGACCCACATCAACAAGGGGCTCAGAGTGAGGCAGGCAGGAAGTGTCTCACAACAAACGGCCCATAGAAGAAAAAAGGTAAGGAATCCTGCAGTTGGAAGCTCCAAGCAGGTGGCCCAGAGCACCGAGGCTATGGGATGCATGCCGGAGTGAACTCACAGTAGAGGGCTCACATCCTGACACTGTGAGCAACCCAGCCGTTGGCACCTCAGAACAGAAGGCCCAAATCCGCATGGGGATGGGAACCTGGCAGGAGTGTCATCGCACCAGTGGGCGCACATCAGAAAATGTGGGGAGCCCAGCAGTTAGGGCCTGACGCCAGAGGGCCCTCATCACCGACGGGAGGAGGCTCCCAGCACGCTCCAACTGCAACCAGAGGGCCCATGTGGCCAAGGCGTCGTGTGCCAGCCAGGAAGGAGTGACCTCACAGCAGAGGGCCCACCTCCCAGAAGTGTGAGGAATCAAGCCAGGATCAGACTCTCACCAGAGGACAGACATCAACAAGAGGATGGGAACCAGTCAGGAGTGTCCTCACACCAGTGGGGCCATATACCTAAAAGGTGAGGCAACCGGCACATGTGGCCTCAAACCAGAGGACGTACATCACCAAGGGGCTCGGTGTGAGACCGAGTTGGAGCTCCCAGCAGGCTCCAACTGCCACCAGATGGCCGACGTCACCAAGGCAATGGGAGCAAGCCAGGCAGGAGTTACCTGACAGAAGAGGGCCCACCTCAAAGAAGGGTCAGGAACCCAGCAAGGATCAGACTCTCACAAGAGGGCCCACAATACCAAGGGGATGGGTACCAGGCAGGAGTGTCCTCACACCATTCGGGCCACATCATCAAAAGGTGAGGGACCCAGCACACGTGGGCTCAAACCAGAGGACACACATCACCAAGGGGCTGGGAAGGAGGCAGGCAGGAGTAGCCTCAAAAGATAGGGCCCATAGAATGAAAAATGTGAGGAATCCAGCAGTTGGAACCTCGCAGCAGGCAGCCCAGTGCACGGAGTGTATGGGATCCCGGCCGGTGTGAACTCACAAAAGAAGGCCCACATCATGAAACTGTGAACAACTCAGCCGTTGTGTCCACAGAGCAGAAGGCCCACATTGCCATGGGGTTGGGAACCTGGCAGGAGTGTACTCGCACCACAGGGCACACATCAGAAAGTTTGGGAGCCCAGGAGTTAGGGCTTGACGCCAGAGGGCCCTCATTACCGAAGGGAGGAAACTCCCAGCAGGCACCAAATCCCAACTGAGGGCCCACGTCGCCAAGGTGACGTGAGCCAGCCAGGCAGGAGTGACCTCACAGCAGAGGGCATACTTCACAGAAGGGTGAGGAACCAAGCCAGGGTAAGACTCTCACCAGAGGGTCCGCATCACCAAGGGAATCGGAAACAGGCAGAAGTATCCTCACACCAGTGTGGCCAAATAATGGAAAGGTGAAGAACCCAGAACATGTGGCCTAAACCAGAGGAACCACATCTCCAAGGTGCTCGGAGTGAGGCAGGCAGGACTAGCCTAACAACACAGGGCCCATAGATTAAAAAATGTGAGGCATCCAGCAATTGGAACCTCGCAGCAGGTGGCCCAGAGCACGGAGTCTATGGTATCCAGGCTGAAGTGAACTCACAGTAGAGGGCCCATATCATGAAACTGTGAGCAACCCAGCCGTTGGGACCTCAGAGCAGAAGGCCCACATCCCCATGGGGATGGGAACCTGGAAGGCCTATCCTCGCACCACTTAGTACGTATTAGAAAATGTGGGTACCCAGCAGTTAGGGTCTGACATCAAAGGGCCCTCATCACTGAGGGGAGGAGGCTCCGAGCACGCTGCAACTGCCACCAGAGGGTCGACGTCGCCAAGGCGGGGTGATCCAGCCAGGCAGGAGTGACCTCAGAGCAGAGGGCGAAGCTCACGGAAGTGTGAGGAACCCAACCAGGATCAGACTCTCACCAGAGAGCCAACATCACCAAGGGGATGCGAACCAGGCAGGAGTGTGCTCACACCAGTGGGACCACATCATTGAAAGGTGAGGAACCGAGCACATGTGGCCACGAACCAGAAGACCCACATCAAAAATGGGCTCGGAGTGAGTCAGGCAGGAGATGTCTCACAACACAGGGCCCATAGAAGAAGAAAGGTGAGGAATCCAGCAGTTGGAAGATCCAAGCAGGTGGCCCACGGCACCGAGGCTATGGGATCCATGCCGGAGTGAACTCACGGCAGAGGGCCCACATCCTGACACTGTGAGCAACCCAGCCACTGGGACCTCAGAACAGAAGGTCCAAATCTGCATGTGGATGGGAACCTGGCAGGAGCGTCATCGCACCAGTAGGGCCACATCCCTAAAAGGTGAGGCAAACGGCACTCGTGGTCTCAAACCAGAAGACCTACATCACAAAGGGGCTCGGTGTGAGACAGGCAGGAGGAGCCTCAAAACACAGGGCCCAAAGTATAAGAAAGGTGAGGAATCCAGCAGTTGGAACCTCCGAGCAGGCGGCCCAGAACACAGAGGCTATGGGATCTAGGCCTGAGTGAACTAACACCGGAGTGCCAACATAAGGAAACTGTGAGCAACCCAGGTGTTGCGACCACAGAGCAGAAGGCCCACAACCCCATGAGGATTGGAACCTTACAGGAGTGACCTGGCATCACTGGGCTCACATCAGAAATCGTGGGGAGCCCAGCAGTTAGAGCCTGACGCAAGAGGACCCTCATCACCTTGGAGAGGAGGGTACAAGAAGGCTCCAACTGCCAGCAGAGGTCCGACGTCACCAAGGCAACGGGAGCAAGCCAGGCAGGAGGTACCTCACAGCAGAGGGCCTACGTCACAGAAGGGGGAGGTACCCAGCCAGGATAAGACTCTCACCAGAGGGCCCACATCACCAAGGGGATCAGAACCAGGCAGGAGTGGCCTCACACCAGGGTGGCCAAATCGTACAAAAGTGAGGAACCCAGAACATATGGCCTAAACAAGAGGACCCACATCAACAAGGGGCTCAGAGTGAGGCAGGCAGGAGGTGTCTCAGAGGGCCCATAAAATAAAAAAGGTGAGGTAACCCGCAGTTGGAACCTCCCAGCAGGCGGCAAGGAGCAGCGAGTCTATGGGATCCCGGCCGGTGTGAACTCAAAACAGAGGGCCCTCATCACGAAACTGTGAACAACCCAGCGGTTGGGACCACAGAGCAGAAGGCCCACATTCCCATGGGGTTGGGAACCTGGCAGGAGTGTACTCCCACCAGAGGGCACACATCAGAAAAGTATAGGAGCCCAGGAGTTAGGGCCTGACGCCAGAGGGCCCACATTACCGAGGGGAGGAGACACCCAGCAGGCACCAACTGCCAACTGAGGGCCCACGTCGCCAAAGTGACGTGCACCAGCCAGGCAGGAGTGACCTCACAGAAGGGGGCCTACATCACAGAAGGGTGAGGTACCCAGCCAGGATAAGACTCTCACCAGAGGGCCCACATCACCAAGGGGATCGGATCCATGCAGGAGTGGCCTCACTCCAGTGTGGCGTTTGTACAGCGGCTTGAGCACAGCAGTGAAAATCCGATAAATCCCATTATGAAAATAAATTAAAAAATCAAAACACAATGACACTGAAATAGAGAGCAATTCTTAAATAATTCATTCAGGGCTTGTGATGCAACCTGGATTTACCACATCTATACCAAGAGCTGAGTGAGACATAAGGTTGGACACTTCGGGCTGATACCATTGGTGAGGTTCGATGAGCAAATGCAGACCCTTTGAAGTCATACTGCATGGTACCCATTCCATGGGTCCCAACTCTTCAGATTTAAGGGATTCTTCCTTCAGCTAAAACGTGCATGGGAAACCCACAGTATGGTGCACCCTGTGACCGGGAAACGTTTTCAAATGCATCTCACTTTTCGCCACCCTTTACTCGGGTTCACCATTCCAGACCCTTTACTAAAAGTCTCCCCACTTGGAGAGTCAGTGCCTTTAACCTCCTGTATGGCACAGTTTTCAATTTCTGCGCAAGATGAACAAGAATGGGGAGAACCAATGAGAGACTAACTGTAGGTGTCTGCACGGGCAAATTAAACGCTCATTTCCCACCAGGAAGAGGAATTAACCAAAGGCTCAGCGTGCCCTGCCGGAACCAGATTAGGGCCTGAAGCAATCCTGCGGTTTTGCGGCCAGCTCACAAGAAAGCGAGTTGAAGAAAGGAGCTCAGGGGCACTGTAATTCACAAACCTGCCGAGTTATAAATAACAGCTATCGTCCAAAAATATATTGAAGGAAGGCTGCGAAGAGGACTTGAGACCGGGGCAGAATTGCAGGAAAACGGTTTCAGGGGTAGACTGGAATTGCATTTAAAGCATAGGAAAAGAGGCAGAACGTCGACAATGATGCACTTGGCCAAAAAGGGCGTATGCGTTTTTCCCTGAATATATTCAGGAAAAAACGCATACACCCTTTTTGGACAACCAAGCAAGCATGATAAAGAAATCTGCACTACAATGAAGTCTCACTGCCCCCCCGTCAAAAGGGCTATCTGAAAAATGTGTAAAATCCAGAAAGACAGCACAGGCCATGGAGAACAGGGAGCCTTGTTATGCTGATGGGCGGGATGTAAATTGCCAACAGCCACTCTGGAGAAGTGTATGGTGTTTCCTGAAACACCTAAGAAACAAAGCAACGGAGACTATGGCACTTCCACCTATGGTCTTATAGATCACGGAAATTAAAATAAAAAACAGACAGCAACCCCAAAGTTTCGGACGGCTCTGTTTACAAGAACCTCGTCTACGGTACAAGTTAAATATCCCAGAATGTGAAAAATGGATAAAGAAGTTGTGGTACGTACGTACAATGGAATATCACTCAGCAATGAGATCTACGTCATCAGGCCCGTAGCGGCATAATGAGTGCATTCACGTACGAAGATTCTACGAGAAATAAGTCACATAGAAATATAAACATCATAAGGTACCACTAATACACGGAACGTAAACTTGGCTACACATGAACTGAATTACAAAACAGAACAGGGTCTCAAATTTAGAAAACCAACTTATGCTTGCTTATGGGGAAAGGTGAGTTGGGGTGCTGCATAAAACCAGAGATTGAAATTAGCACAGATACCGTTCCATAAGCCAAATATATAATAGACAGGACCTACACCTTGCTCAACGAAATGGACTCAACACCCCATATTCAACGCCTGGGAATATACCTGACAAGTAAGAATCTTAAGACCCATGGATTTATATATCTCCATAAGGAAATCAAGCGTGTGTACAGCGCCCTAAAGGCAGCAGTGAAAATCCGATAAATCCCATTATCAAAATAAATTTCTCAAACAAAACACAATGACAGTGAAATAGAGAGCAATTCTTAAATAATTCATTCAGGGCTTGTGATGCAACCTGGAGTTACCACATCTACACCCAGAGCTGGGTGAGACATAAGGCTGGACACTTCGGGCAGATACCATTGTTGAGGTTCAGTGAGCAAATGCAGACCCTTTGAAGTCATACTGCATGGTACACATTCCATGGGTCCCAACTCTCCAGGTTTAAGGGATTCTTCCTTCAGCTAAAACATGCATGGGAATCCCAGAGTATGGTCCACCGTGTGACCGGGAAACGTTTTTAAATGCGTCTCAGTTTTCGTCCCCTGGTACTCGGGTTCACCATTCCAGACGCTTTACTTACACTGTCCCTACCTGGAGAGTCAGTGCCTTTAACCTCCTGTTTGGCACAGTTTGCAATATCTGCGCAAGATGAACAGGAATAGGGAGAACCAATGAGAGACTAGCTGTAGGTGTCTGCACGGGCAAATTTAACGCTCATTACCAAACAGGAAGAGGAATTAGCCAAAGGCTCAGCATGCCGTGCCGGAACCAGATTAAGGCCTGAAGCAATCCTGCGGTTTTGTGGCCAGCTCACAAGAAAGCGAGTTGAAGAAAGGAGCTCAGGGGCACTGTAATTCACAAACCTGCAGAGTTATAAATGACAGCTATCATCCAAAAATATATTGAAGTAAGGCTACAAAGAGGACTTGAACGTGGGGCAGAATTCCAGGACTACGATTTCAGGAGGTAGACGGGAAATCCTCTGAAAGTATAGGGAAAGAGTCAGAAGGTCGACAATGATGCACTTGGTCAAAAAGGGCATATGCGTTTTTCCAGGGCCCTCATTAAAGAGGGTAGGAGGCTCCCAGTATGCGTCAGTGGCCAACAGAAGACCCACGTCGCCAAGGCGACGTGAGCCAGCCATGCAGGAGTTACCTCACATCAGAGGGCCCACCTCACAGAAGGGTAAGGAACCCAGGGAGGATCAGACCCTCACCAGAGTGCCCACAACAGCAAGGGGCTGGGAACCAGGCAGGAGTGTTCTCACACCCGTGGGACCACATCATCGAAAGTTGAGGTACCCAGCACATGTGGCCTCAAATCAGAGGACCCACATCACCATGGGTCTCGGAGCAAGGCAGGCAGGATTATCCTCCCAACACATGGCCCATTGTATAAAAAAGGTGAGGAATCCAGCCGTTGGAACATCCCAGCAGGCGGCCCAGAGCACCGAGGCTATGGGATCCAGGCAGTGATGAACTCACAACAGAGGGCCCTCATCGTGATACTGTAAGCAACCCAGCCGTTGTGACCTCAGAGCACAAGGCCCACATCCCCATGGGGGAGGGAACCAAGCAGGAGTGTCATCGCACCAGTGGGCACACATCAGAAAATGTGGGGAGCCCAGCAGTTAGGGCCAGACGCCAGAGGGACCTCATCACTGAGGAGAGGAGGCTCCCAGCAAGCTCCAACTGCTACCAGAGGGCTGACGTCGCCAATGCGGTGTGTGCCAGCCAGGCAGGAGTGACCTCAGAGCAGAGGGCCAACCACACAAAAGTGTGAGGAACCCAAAGAGGATCAGACTCTCACCAGAGGGCCCACATCACCAAGGGAATGGAAACCAGGCAGGAGTGTCCTCACACCAGTGGGCCCACATCACCGAAATGTGATGGACCAAGCACACGTGGCCTCAAACTAGAGGACACACATCACCAAGGGGCTGGGAGTGAGGCAGGCAGGAGGAGCCTCAAAACAGAGGGCCCATAGAATAAAAAAGGTGAGGAATCCCGCAGTTGGAACCTCCCAGCAGGCGTCCAGGAGCAGCGAGGATATGGGATCCAGGCCTGACTGAACACAAAACAGAGGGCCCTCATCATGAAACTGTGAGCAACCCAGCCGTTGGGACCACAGAGCAGAAGGCCCACATTCCCATGTGGTTGGGAACCTGGCAGGTGTGTACTCGCACCACAGGGCGCACATTAGAGAATTTTGGGAGCCCAGAAGTTAAGGCCTGACGCCAGAGGGCCCTCATCACCGAGGAGAGGAAGCTCCCAGCAGGCTCCAACTGCCACAAGAGGGCCGACGTTGCCAAGGTGGGGTGTGCCAGCCAGGCAGGAGTGACCTCACAGCAGAGGGTCCACCTCACAGAAGGGTGAGGAACCCAGCCAGGATCAGACTCTCACCAGAGGGCCCACATCACCAAGGGGATAGGAACCAGGCAGGAGTGTCCTCACACCAGTGGGGCCACATAATCGAAAGGTGAGGGACCCAGCACACGTAGCCTCAAACCAGAGGACACACATCACCAAGGGACTGAGAGTCAGGCAGGCAGGAGGAGTCTCAAAACAGAGGGCCCATAGAAGAAAAAAGGTGAGGAATCCCGCAGTTGGAACCTCCCCGCAGGCAGCCAGGAGCAGCGAGGCTACTGGATCCAGGGCGGAGTGAACTCACACCAGAGGACCCTCATCATGAAACTGAGCAACCCACCGTTGGGACCTCAGAGCAGAAGGCCCACATTCCCATGGGGTTGGGAACCTGGCAGGAGTGTAGTCGCACCACAGGGCGCACATCAGAAAATTTTGGGAGCCCAGGAGTTAGGGTCTGACGCCAGAGGTCCCTCATTACCGAGGGGTGGAGACCCCCAGCAGGCACCAACTCCCAACTGAGGGCCCACGTCGCCAAGGTGATGTGTGCCAGCCAGGCAGGAGTGACCTCACAGCAGAGGGTCTACCTCACAGAAGGGTGAGGAAACCAGCCAGGATAAGACTCTCACCAGAGAGCCCACATCACCAAGGGGATCGGAAAAAGGCAGCAGTGTCCTCACACCAGTGTGGCCACATTATAGAAAGGTGAGGAACCGAGCACATGTGGCCTAAACCAGAGGACCCACATTTCCAAGGTACTCCGAGTGAGGCAAGCAGGAGTAGCCTAACAACACAGGGCCCACAGAATTAAAAAATGTGAGGAATCCAGCAATTTGAACCTCCTAGCAGGTGGCCCAGAGCACGGAGTCTATGGGATCCAGGCCACAGTGAACTCACAGCAGAGGGCCCACATCATGAAACTGTGAGCAACCCAGCCGGTGGAACCTCAGAGCAGAAGACCCACATCCCCATGGGGATAGGAACCTCGCAGGAGTGTCCTCGCACAACTTAACACGTATCAGAAAATGTGAGAACCCAGCAGTTAGGGCCTGACGCCAGAGGGCCCTCATCACCGAGGAGAGGAGGCTACCAGCAGGCTCCAAATGCCACCAGAGGGCCGACATCACCAAGGCAATGGGAGCAAGCCAGGCAGGAGTTACCTCACAGCAGAGGGCCCACCTCACAGAAGTGTGAGGAACCCAACCAGGATCAGACTCTAACCAGAGGGCCCACATCATCAAGGGGATGGAAACCAGGCAGGAGTGTCCTCACACCAGTGGGGCCACATCAGCCAAAGGTGAGGAACACAGCACATGTGGCCTCAAATAAGGGGACACACATCACGAAAGGGCTGGGAGTGAGGCATGCAGGAGGAGACTCACAACAGAGGGCCCATAGAATAAAAAGGTGAGGAACCCCGCAGTTGGAAGCTCCAAGCAGGTGGCCCAGAGCACCGAGGCTATGGGATCCATGCCGGAGTGAACTCACAGCAGAGGGCCCACATTCTGACACTGTGAGCAACCCAGCCGTTGGGACCTCAGAGCAGAAAGCCAACATCCCCATGGGCATGGGACCCTGGCAGGAGTGTACTCGCATGACAGGGCGCACATCAGAAAATTTTGGGAGCCCATGAGTTAGGGCCTGACGCCAGAGGGCCCTCATTACCGAGGGGAGGAGACTCCCAGCAGGCACCAACTCCCAACTGAGGGCCCACATCGCCAAGGTGACGTGTGCCAGCCAGGCAGGAGTGACCTCACAGCAGAGGGTCTACCTCACAGAAGGGTGAGGAATCCAGCCAGGATCAGGCTCTCACCAGAGGGCCCCCATCACCAAGTGGATGGGAACCAGGCAGGAGTGTCCTCACACCAGTGGGGCCACATCAATAAAGGCGAGGAAACCGGCACATGTGGCCTCAAACCAGAGGACCTACATCACAAAGGGGTTGGGAGTGAGTCAGGAAGGAGGAGCATGAAAACACAGGACCCAAAGTATAGAAAAGGTAAGGAATTCAGCAGTAGGAACCTCCCAGCAGGCGGCTCAGAGCACAGAGTCTATGGGATCTAGGCCTGAGTGAACTAACACCAGAGAGCCAACATCATGAAACGGTGAACAACACAGGTGTTGGGACCTTAGAGCAGAAGGCCCACATGCCCATGGGGATGGGAACCTGGCAGGAGTGCCCTCGCACCACTTAGGACGTATCAGAAAATGTGGGAACCCAGCAGTTAGGGCCTGATGCCAGAGGGCCTCATCACCGAGGGTAGGAGGCTCCCAGCAGGCTCCAACTGCCACCAGAGGTCCGACGTCACCAAGGCGGGGTGTGCTAACCAGGCAGGAGTGACCTCAGAGAAGAGGGCCCACCTCACAGAAGTGTGAGGAACCCAACCGGGATCAGACTCTCGCCGGAGGGACCACATCACCAAGGGGATGGGAAGCAGGCAGGAGTGTCCTCACACCAGTGGGGCCACATCATCAAAAGATGAGGAACCCATCACATGTGGCCTCAAACCAGAGGACACACATCACCAAGGGGCTGGGAGTGAGGCAGGTGTCTGGAGGGGCACATTTAACTCTAATTTCCCACCAGGAAGAGGAATTAACCAAAGGCTCAGAGTGCCGTGCCACACCCTGATTACGGCCTGAAGCAAACCTGCGGTTTTGTGGCCAGCTTTCAAGGAAGCAAGTTAAGAAAGGAAATCACGGGCACTGTAATTCACAAACCTGCAGAGTTATAAATGACAGCTATTGGCAAAAATATATTGAAGTAAGTCTGCAAAGAGGACTTGAAAACGAGGCAGAATTGAGGAATCATATTTCAGGAGGTAGATTGGAATTGCATTAAAAACATGTGAAAAGCGGCAGATCTTTGACAGTGATGCACTTGGACGAACAGTGCGTATACATTTTTTCCTGAATATATTCAGGAAAAAACGCATATGCCCTTTTTGGCCAACCAAGCACTCGAGCAATGGAAATCCGCACTACAATGAAGTCTCATTTCCCATTCGTCAAAAGGGCCATCTGAAAAAAGTGTAAAAACCAGAAACACAGGACAGGCCATGGAGAACAGGGAGCCTTGTTATGCTGATGGGCGGGATGTAAATTGCCAACAGACACTCTGGAGATGTTTATGGTGTATCCTGAAACATCTGAAAAACAAAGCTACAGAGACTAGGGCACTTCCACTTTTGGCCCTATAGCTTAGGAAAATTAAAATCAACAAGACACAGCCAACACAAAATTTAGGGCTGCTGTGTTTACAAGAACCTCGAGTCCAGTACAAATTAAATATCCCAGAAAGAAAAAAATGGATAAAGGAGTTGTGCTACTTACGTACAACGGAATATCACTCAGCAATGAAATCAATGTCATCAGGCCTGTAGCAGCAAATTGAGTGGATTTAAGTATGATGATTCTAAGAGAAATATGTCACACAGAGAAAGATAATTATCATAAGATATCACTAATAGAGGGAGTGTAAACTTGGCTACACATAAACTGAATTACAAAACCGAACAGTCTCACATTTAGATAAAAACTTATGCTTGCTTAAGGGGAAAGTTGAGTTGGGGTGCTGTATAAAACCAGAGATTGAAATTAGCACACATACCATTCCATAAGCCAAATATGTAATAGACAAGACCTACTCTTTGCTCAACGAAATACACTCATCCATGGTGTATCACCTCACACCTGTTAGAATGGGCATCATCAGAAAATCTACAAACAACAAATGCTGGAAAGGGTGTGGAGATAAGGAACCCTCTTCCACTATTGTTGGGAATGTAAATTGATACAGTCACTGTGGAGAACATTATGGAGTTTCTTATAAAACTAAGAATAGAATTACCATATGATCCAGCAATCCCACTACTGGGCATATACCCAGACAAAACCATAAATCAAAAAGAGACATTCACCTCAATGTTCATTGCATCACTATTTACAATATCCAGGTAATGGAAGCAACCTAAATGCCCACAGACAGACGAATGCATAAAGATGTGGTACAAATATAAAATGGAATATTACTAAGCCATAAAAAGGAATGAAATTGGGTCATTTGTAGAGACGTTGATGGATCTAGAGACTGTCATACAGAGTGAAGTAAGTCAGAAATAGAAAAACAAATCTTGTGTATTAATGCATATATGTGGAACCTAGAAAAATTATACAGATGAACCGTTTTTTAAGGCAGAAATAGAGCAACAGATGTAGACAACAAACGTATGGACACCAAGGGGGGAAAGCTGTTGGGGGGTGGTGGTGGGAGGATTGAGAGATTGGGATTGGCATGTATACATTTATATGTATAAAATAGATAACCAAAAAGAACCTGCTGTATAAAAAAATAAAATAAAATTCAAAATTACAAAAAGTAAAACAGAAAAAATATTCTTCCCTTCACATACATGTATTTATATGAATAAATTATTTCCATGCTTATATCTGTAAATACAAAAAAGAGGAATAAAATCTACCTTGAACCAAAAATGTGAAAAAGAAAAAAAAACAGAACCCACCAGTTACACAGAGGAAAACCGTATCAGGGCACTTGCTCCAGTTGTAAACAATTCTGTAGTTGGCCAGTGGTGGGGAATCATCTCCCATTCAGCCAGCAGGCCCCACGCAACAAGCGTCCTCATTGCAAAGCTGGGGGACCGTGCCAAGGCATCTGTGAGTAAATGTGGGCTGAGCCCCAGGCCAGCTGCTGCTGAAATGTTCCCACCCTTCCCAGGTAAAACACCTGAATATGTACAAGGACTTGAAAGCCTAGAGGAAGGGCCATGGAGCCACATGAGCGACAGCATGCCAGCCGATTTGGTGCTTGCAGGCCAGCCAGGATGGTCCTGGCCCTGGGTACTCTTCTGGAAGCTTTCCATTTCCCTGCCTGAGATACCCCTGCTGTCCGGGCCCCCACTGCTTTCTTCCTCACTCACCTCTGCCCAGGGAGAAATTCCAGAGGCAGGTATGGGTGACACATCCTCTTCTTTAGCAGGTGGCATCTTGGTAACTGCTGCAGAAAGTCCAGCAGAGCCCCACTCACACTGGGCCACCCACAAAGCCGTGGCCTCTCACTCCCTCCCACCAGTCCAGCCCCGAGACTGCTGACAGGGCAGAGAAAATGGCGTCAGGCACAGCTGCAGGGGCTCTTGCTGCCTGGAGCGGTGTTTATATTGATCTCAAACAGGCACACCTGGGGAGGGCTGGCCGGCACGGTCAGGCTTCCCAGGCCAGCCAATAATCACCCCTCAGGCGCTCACAGTTGCAGAAACTGGAACTTGCTGAATCGGCCAGGTCCAAGGAACAGGTGTGGGCTCCTGAGAGTCAGGATAGACAAGGGGTTGCAGCTCTGGCTTGTTTTCTAATTATATTATCTGGCCCATGAGTGGGAGACAACTTCAAGAAAACCCTCTCCTAATGAGAGGAACCCAGGAGTCAGGGAGAGGAGGGGTGGGTGGTGGGTGGAGACAGAGGCCTGGTGACCCGGGTGCAGTGGAAGTCTCTGGAAGACCAGGTGGAGGGAGGCCACACAGAGTGATGCCCAGGGTCACAGACCTGTTGGAGCTGCTGTTTCTTAGTTCAAGTCCTGCTCTGAGGTGCTCTGTGTCAGATCTGAGTGACAGGTGAGCTAGAAGTGCTCTGCAATGAGGGCGATGTGCACGGTACCTGTGTGCCCAGCCCTGCCAGGGTAACTGCAAGGGTAGCTCTGTATCCTGGGAGGGGCCTGACCATGAGAGCCCCATGGGCTGCAGGGGAACCTGCCCAGGGAACCCCATATCCTGGGAGGGGCCTGAACAGGAGAGCACTGTGGGCTGTGGTGGGGGTGGGGTACCTGCCCAGGTGAGCTCCATATCCTGGGATTGGCCTGACCTCGAGAGCCCCATGGGCTGCTGGAGTCCTGGTAAAGGATGTCAGGACAGTCAGTGAAGCCACCGAGGATATACCTCCAGTAGTTCCTAAATCCTACACCCTGCTGGTCATTCTACCAACCACCGGGACATGGTATTCTGTATTAGTCTTCAATGATGCCTTCTTTTGTATTCTATTAGTCCCAGAGTCACAAGAAATTTTGGCTTGTGAGTGGCAGGACTCAACATACAACTAAAACAATACTTCTGGGCCGTGTTGCCCCAAGGGTTCAAAAATTCCCACACCATCTTTGGGGAAAGCTCAGTTAAAGACCTAAAAGTTCTACCTCTGGAAAAGGAAACACTCCTTCAATATGCAGACGACATTCTGATCGCCAGCCCTACTAAGGAGACCTCTGAACTACCAAGCCAATAAAGGATAGAAGTTGTCAAATAAAAAGCTCAAATATCACAGACTACGGTGACCTGCCTGGGCTTCATTCTCACAGAAGGTCGGAGAAGCCCATCTCAGGAAAGGGAAGAAACAATTTACAGCCTTACCCATTTCTAAAACTAGAAGACAGCTTAGGGGTTCCTGGGGAGGCCAGGGTTGGTGCTTCTGGATCCCTAACTACAGTCTACTAGCTGGGCCTCTATATGAAACACTGAAAGGAAAAGATGATGATCCTTTTGAATAGAATCCAGAAGTGGCCTTTCAAGAATGGAAAGAGCAGTCAATTCAGACCCTTGCCCTGGAACTCCCTAATTTAGCTAAACCCTTTGACCTTTACATTCCTGGTGAATGGTGAATCGCTATTGGAGTATTAGTGCAAAAACTGGGACCACTTGAAATGGAACAATGCAAGAATGCCATCCCGGTAGGATAAACTACGGTCACCAATGGGCTTGGCCCACCGCCACATCTGGCCAAGATACTGGCGGTATCTGAAAACCTGGAAATCAGCAGCACAAAAGGCCACCTCCCTCCTAAGGGAAAAGGACCCCACGTGGTGACCCTAAGCCCCAACCATGCCCTGAAGTTGCAGGGTTTGCTCCGTGGGCACACTGACCTCGAGTGAGGAGGCCCTCCAACTCCAACCTCCAGAGAGATAACCGGGGTAAAGGGGCACCATGACGACTCATGTGACCATCACTTGACCTGGAGTTTCTCTCATAAAACAACAAGAGTGTGTCCCAAAAGAGTAGACTACTGCTTGCAGGACTTACTGCACCCAGAGTGGACCTAATAATCTTGGCGGGGGAAACGTATATCACGCTGTCACCATAGAAGAGCCTACAGACACTGTGATGATGGTGGCCAATAAGACCAGCTGGACTCCTGTTTACTTCAAAAGGCTGTTGACTCAGTGGCCATCATGGTCCTTCATCACCACTGACCCTGGGCTGTCTGGGAGTTGAGCAGGCAGGGTCCTGACACCTGGTGCTCTTTTTACGTTAATTCAGGGGCCTAATTGAAGAAAGTGCAGACTACTGGTCAGAGCATCTAGGCTGGCAGAAACGGTCAGCCTAAGGTGGCCGAACAAATGCAGGGCGGGGTGAAACTGGACCTCACAGCGTCACTGCACATCTCCTTCCTGGACCCTTAAAGGTCATTAGAATCTATAACGCTTCCAATACTGGTGCTCAGGCAGACGAGCGGGGAGGCAGGAGGCCTGGGGACAATCAACGTCACCTGGAGGCTGCTGGGGAGAAGTTCTGACCCTCGCCCACGGGTATGAGGGCTCCTAACTCAGCACTCAGCAGTTACAGAAGAAGGGTCTGCACCCTCAGCACTCTAAGAATGAGGAAGGGGAAAAAAGGCAGAAGAGGGCTTTTTCCCAGGCAAAGCCCCTTAAAAATCCCTGGGAGATAAAAATAGAATCTGGGCAATAAAATAAAGTCTAACCTTTTTTATCCTTTGTGCTTTGTCTAATTTCACATGCTCCTAGGGTCCCGCATACAGAGTTTCAACAGCCGGCACTTCAGACCAGACTTCCTAGTGCGGAATGGCTGGGTCGACACCTCAGCTCCTGGGACACAGTGCACACTCTGCGATATAGAGCCTGAGCTGCAGCCAACCGGGCCCTCGAGAGCTCCGCCCCCTCCCTCCCACTGACTCTGACAGGATCTCTACACAGCAGCCCAGCCCACAGCCCACGGGGTAGCACATGCTCTCACCTCTCCATTCTCTGATCAAAATATAAAGTTTCCTTTGCTTCTGAACCAAACTCAGTCTCAATCTGTTGGCTCCAATGACACTGGGCAGGGGGACACTTGTTGGGGTCCACTCTGGAGGATCAGTAACAGAAATTGAGAACATTGTAACTTCAATGAACAGATGTTTGAGCCAAACTGTAATTAACATAGAACAGTGTATAAGGCTCGGGTAAAATAAGATGTTTCTAACACTCCCATTTGATATTTCCATCACTTTATTAGAAGCAAGTTCAGTGAAAAGGTTTGTCTTATTTGTCAGGTCAATATTAGAGAAACGAAGTGATTTCTTTCCAAGGATGTACATCTAATAATCTTGGTTAAAGCTTCAATCTTGTTTTAAATGCTTTTCCATTGAAAATGATACCTCTCTTTCAGCTCCCCCAATTCTGAGAAGTATAAAATCTTATAATTTATTATTACCAAAGGGGAAAGGTGGGAGGAGGGATAAATTAACAGTTTGGGATTAACACATACACACTGCTATGTATAAAATCGATCATCAACAAGGAACTACTGTATAGCACCGGGAACTACACTCAATATTTTACAATAACCTATAAGGGGAAATCATCTGAAAAAGAATAGATATTTTTATTGACATCATCTATTAATGACAGTTAAAATGGAACGTAAGGGAAGCCGGTGGTGAGTGCTTCTGACCCTGAAGACTTCAATCATCTAAAGTTTGGACTCTGCCTACTTCCCAAGGCCCTTAATGAACATATGTGTAGCCATAGCTTAAAAAATTCCCCAGTTTGGGTTGTGGAGAGACACTGATTTTGTAAAAGCCCTGGTGTTCTCCTCACATGAATGGGACCCTTCCTACAGCTAAAACATGCCTGTCACACCCAGAAGATGGTATACCGTCTGATCGGGAAAAGTTTGGAAAAGGCATCTCATCTCCTCATCTCCTGGTGCTCGGGTTCACCCCTCCAGCGTCTTTACGAACAGTCTCCCCACTTGGAGATGTCAGCACTGTCAACATCCTGTTGCAGACAGTTTGGAATTTGTCCAGAGGATGAAGCAGAAGGAGGAGGAACAATGAGAGACAAGTCCTAGGTGTTCGGACAGGCACATGTCACTCTTATTTCCAATCAGGAAGACGAATTGACCAAAGGCTAGGGTTGCCCATGGAAACAGAATAGGGCTTGAGGAAATTCCGCTGCTTTGTGGCCAGTTCCCATAAACACAAGTTGAAAAATGGAACTCAGGGACACTAAAATTCACGAAACTGCAGAGTTGAAAATATCTATCACTGAAAAATGTCTTGAGGAAAGTCAGAGGAAAGGACTTGTAAGCAACGGAGAATGGCAGGAAAGGGATTGGAAGAGGTAGAAAGGACTCGCCATTAAGCACAAGAAAAGGGGCTGAACATTGCCAACATTGCAATTGGCCAAAAAGGGTGTATGCGTCTTTTTCTGTATGTATTCAAGAAAAGGGCATACACTTTTTTAGCCAACCAAACAGGTGGGCACTGGAAATCAATACTACAAAACATATCACTTCGCATCAGTCAGAAGAGCCTTCCTCATAAAGTGTAAACACCACAAATGCAGGACAGGGCAAGGAGAAAAGGGAGCCCTCTGAGGCTTATACTGGAAATGTATATTGCCAACGGTCACTCTGGAGAAGTGTATTGTGTTTACTAAAGCACCTAAAAAATGAGCTACAGAGCACAGGGCACTTGCACTCATGGACGTATATCTTGGGAAAAACAAAAATCGAGAGGACACAGGCACCCCAATATTTACCGCCTCTATGTTTAAAAGATCCTCGACTAGGATATAATTTGTAAGTCTCTGGAGGGAAAAAATGGATAGAGATGTGAGACTTATGTAGAGTGGAATATTACTCAGCCTGGAAATCAATGAAATATGGCCAGTTGTAACAACCACAGGGGAGTTACGTATGATCATTCGAAGTCACATAATTCAAAAAGAAAAAGACACACGATATTACTAATATATGGAATGTAAACGTGGCTACAAATGAACTGAATTACAAAACAGAATGGGGTCTCAAATTTAGAAAACCAACATATGCTTGCTTAAGGATAAAGGAGAGCTGGGGTGCTGCATAAAACCAGAGATAGAAATTAGCACAGATACCTTTCCATAAGCCAAATATGTAATAGTCAAGACCTACCAGTTGCTCAACGAAATGGACTAAACACCACACATTCAACGCCTAGGAATACACCTGACTAGTAAGAATCTTCAAACCCATGGATTTATATGTCTCCGTAACAGAATCAAGCGTGTGTATAGATTTATGAACGCAGCAGAGAAAATCCGATAAATCCAATTATCAAAATGAATTACAAAAACAAAACATAATGACAGTGAAATAGAGAGCTATTCTTAAATAATTCATTCAGAGCTTGTGATGCAACCTGGATTAACCACATCTGCACCAAGAGCTGAGTGAGACATAAGGTTGGACACTTCGGGCGGATAGCACTGGTGAGGTACGATGAAGAAATGCAGATCCTTTGAAGTCATACTGCATGGTACCCATTCCATGGGTCCCAACTCTCCAGGTTTAAGAGATTCTTCCTTCAGCTAAAACATGCATGGGAAACCCAAAGTAAGGTCCACGGTGTGACTGGGAAGCGTTTTCAAATGCATCTCAGTTTTTGTCCCCTTTTACACGGGTTCACCATTCCAGACCGTTTACTAACACTCTCTCCACTTGAAGAGTCAGTGCCTTTAACCTCCTGTTTGGCACAGTTTGGAAATTCTGCGCAAGGTGAACAGGAATAGTGAGAACCAATCAAAGACTAGCTATAGGTGTCTGCACGTGCAAATTTAATGCTCATTTCCCACCAGGAAGAGGAATTAACCAAAGGCTCAGCATGCCGTGCCAGAACCAGATTAGGGCCTGAAGCAATCGTGTGGGTTTGCGGCCAGATCACAAGAAAGCGAGTTGAAGAAAGGAGCTCAGGGGCACTGTAACTCACAAAACTGCAGAGTTATGAATGACAGCTATCGTCCAAAAATGTATTGAAGTAAGTCTTCGAAGAGGACTTGAAAGCGGGGCAGAATTTCAGGAAAACGATTTCAGGGGGTAGACTGGAATTGCACTTAAAGCATAGGAAAAGAGGCAGAATGTGGACAATGATGCACCTGGCCAAAAAGGGCGTATGTGTTTTTTCCTGAATATATTCAGGAAAAAACGCATACGCCCTTTTTGGCCAACCAAGCAAGCGTGTAAAGGAAATCTGCACTACAATGAAGTCTCACTGCACCCCGGTCAAAAGGGGCATCTGAAAAAAGTGTAAAATCCAGAAAGGCAGCACAGGTCATGGAGAACACGGAACCTTATTATGCTGATGGGAGGGATGTAAATTGCCAACAGCCATTCTGGAGAAGTTTATGGTGTTTCCTGAAACACGTAGGAAACAAAGCAACACAGCCTATGGCACTTCCACTTAGGGTCCTATAGCTTAGGGAAATTAAAATCAAAAACACACAGCCACCCCAAAGTTTGGGACGGCTCTGTTTACAAGAACCTCGTCTACGGTTCAAGTTAAATATCCGAGAAAGCAAAAAATGGATAAAGAAGTTGTGGTACGTACGTACAATGGAATATCACTCAGCAATGAGATCTACGTCATCAGGCCCGTAGCGGCAAAATGAGTGCATTCAGGTACGACGATTCTACGAGAAATAAGTCACACAGAAAGAGAAACATCATAAGATATCACTAATACAGAGAATGTAAACTTGTCTACACATGAACTGATTTACAAACCAGAAGAGGGTCTCAAATTTAGAAAACCAACTTATGCTTGCTTATGCGGAAAGGTGAGTTGGGGTGCTGCATAAAACCAGAGATTGAAATTAGCACAGATACCGTTCCATAAGCCAAATATATAATAAACAAGACCTACTCCTTGCTCAACGAAATGGACTCAACACCCCATATTCAACGCCTGGGAATATACCTGACAAGTAAGAATCTTAAGACCCATGGATTTATATGTCTCCATAAGGAAATCAAGCGTGTGTACAGCAGCCGAAACCCAGCAGTGAAAATCCGATAAATCCCATTATCAAAATAAATTTCATAAACAAAACACAATGACAGTGAAATAGAGAGCAATTCTTAAATAATTCATTCAGGGCTTGTGATGCAACCTGGATTCACCACATCTACACCCAGAGCTGGGTGAGACATAAGGCTGGACACTTCGGGCTGATTGCATTGCTGAGGTTCGGTGAGCAAACGGAGACCCTTTGAAGTCATACTGCATGGTAGCCATTCCATGGGTCCCAACTCTCCAGGTTTAAGGGATTCTTCCTTCAACTAAAACATGCATGGGAAACCCAGAGTATGGTCCACCGTGTGATTGGGAAACGTTTTCAAATGCATCTCAGGTTTCGTCCCCTGGTACTCGGGTTCACCGTTCCAGACGCTTTACTAACACTCTCCCCACATGGAGAGTCTGTGCCTTTAACCTCCTGTTTGGCACAGTTTGCAATTTCTGCGCAAGATGAACAGGAATAGGGAGAACCAATGAGAGACTAGCTGTAGGTGTCTGCACAGGCAAATGGAACGCTCATTTCCCACCAGGAAGAGGAATTAACCAAAGGCTCAGCGTGCCCTGCCGGAACCAGATTAGGGCCTGAAGCAATCCTGCGGTTTTGCGGCCAGCTCACAAGAAAGCGAGTTGAAGAAAGGAGCTCAGGGGCACTGTAATTCACAAACCTGCAGAGTTATGAATGACAGCTATCGTCCAAAAATATATTGAAGTAAGTCTTCGAAGAGGACTTGAAAGCGGGGCAGAATTTCAGGAAAACGATTTCAGGGGGTAGACTGGAATTGCACTTAAAGCATAGGAAAAGAGGCAGAATGTCCACAATGATGCACTTGGCCAGAAAGTGCGTACGCGTTTTTTCCTGAATATATTCATGAAAAAACGCATACGCCCTTTTTGGCCAAACAAGCAAGCGTGTAAAGGAAATCTGCACTACAATGAAGTGTCACTGCCCCCCGGTCAAAAGGGGCATCTGAAAAAAGTGTAAAATCCAGAAAGGCAGCACAGGTCATGGAGAACAGGGAACCTTATTATGCTGATGGGCGGGATGTAAATTGCCAACAGCCACTCTGGAGAAGTGTATGGTGTTTCCTGAAACATGTAGGAAACAAAGCAACACAGCCTATGGCACTTCCACTTAGGGTCCTATAGCTTAGGGAAATTAAAATCAAAAACACACAGCCACCCCAAAGTTTGGGACGGCTCTGTTTACAAGAACCTTGTCTACGGAACAAGTTAAATATCAGAGAAAGCAAAAAATGGATAAAGAAGTTGTGGTACGCACGTACAATGGAATATCACTCAGCAATGAAATCTACGTCATGAGGCACGTAGCGGCATAATGAGTGGATTCCGGTACAACGATTCTACGAGAAATAATTCACACAGAAAAAGAAACATCATAAGATATCACTAATACACGGAACGTAAACTTGGCTACACATGAACTGAATTACAAAACAGAAGAGTGTCTCAAATTTAGAAAACCAACTTATGCTTGCTTATGGGGAAATGTGAGTTGGGGTGCTGCATCAAACCAGAGATTGAAATTAGCACAGATACCGTTCCATAAGCCAAATATATAATAGACAAGACCTACTCCTTGCTCAACGAAATGGAATCAAGACCCCATATTCAACGCCTGGGAATATACCTGACAAATAAGAATCTTAAGACCCATGGATTTATATGTCTCCATTAGGAAGTCTAGCGTGTGTACAGTGGCCTAAACGCAGCAGGGAAAATCCAATAAATCCCATTAACAAAATAAATTTCAAAAACAAAACACAATGACAGTGAAATAGACAGCAATTCTTAAATAATTCATTCAGGGCTTGTGATGCAACCTGGATTTACCACATCTACACCCAGAGCTGGTTGAGACATAAGGCTGGACACTTCGGGCTGATAGCATTGGTGATGTTTGGTGAGCAAACGCAGACCCTTTGAAGTCATACTGCATGGTACCCATTCCATGGGTCCCAACTCTCCAGGTTTAATGGATTCTTCCTTCAGCTAAAACATGCATGGGAAACCCAGAGTATGTTCCACCGTGTGATTGGGAAACGTTTTCAAATGCATCTCAGGTATCATCTCCTGGTACTCGGGTGCACCGTTCCAGACACTTTACTAACACTCTCCCCACTTGGAAAGTCAGTGCCTTTAACCTTCTGTTTGGCACAGTTTGCAATTTCTGCGCAAGATGAACAGGAATAGGGAGAAGCAATGAGAGACTAGTTGTAGGTGTCTGCACGGGCAAATGGAACGCTCATTTCCCACCAGGAAGAGGAATTAACCAAAGGCTCAGCGTGCCCTGCCAGAACCAGATTAGGGCCTGAAGCAATCCTGCGGTTTTGCGACCAGCTCACAAGAAAGCGAGTTGAAGAAAGGAGCTCAGGGGCACTGTAATTCAAAATCCTGCAGAGTTATGAATGACAGCTATCGTCCAAAAACGTATTGAAGTAAGTCTTCTAAGAGGACTTGAAAGCGGGGCAGAATTTCAGGAAAACGATTTCAGGGAGTAGACTGGAATTGCACTTAAAGGATAGGAAAAGAGGCAGAATGTCGACAGTGATGCACTTGGACAAAAAGGGCGTATGCGTTTTTTCCTGAATATATTCAGGAAAAAACGCATTCGCCCTTTTTGGACAAGCAAGCAAGCGTGTCAAGGAAATCTGCACTACAATGAAGTCTCACTGCCCCCGGTCAAAAGGGCCATCTGAAAAAAGTGTAAAATCCAGAAAGGCAGGAGAGGTCATGGAGAACAGGGAGCCTTGTTATGCTGATGGGCGGGATGTAAATTGCCAACAGCCACTCTGGAGAAGTGTATGGTGTTTCCTGAAACACGTAGGAAACAAAGCAACACAGCCTATGGCACTTCCACTTAGGGTCCTATAGCTTAGGGAAATTAAAATCAAAAACACACAGCCACCCCAAAGTTTGGGACGGCTCTGTTTACAAGAACCTCGTCTACGGTACAAGTTAAATATCCGAGAAAGCAAAAAATGGATAAAGAAGTTGTGGTACGTACGTACAATGTAATATCACTCAGCAATCAGATCTACGTCATCAGGCCCGTATCGGCATAATGAGTGGATTCAGGTATGACGATTCTACGAGAAATAAGTCACACAAAAAAAGAAACATCGTAAGATATCACTAATACACGGAACGTAAACTTGGCTACACATGAACTGAATTACAAAACAGAACAGGGTCTCAAATTTAGAAAACCAACTTATGCTTGCTTATGGGGAAAGGTGAGTTGGGGTGCTGCATCAAACCAGAGATTGAAATTAGCACAGATACCGTTCCATAAGCCAAATATATAATAGACAAGACCTACTCCTTGCTCAACGAAATGGACTCAACACCACATATTCAACGCCTGGGAATATACCTGACAAGTAAGAATCTTAAGACCCATGGATTTATATATCTCCATAAGGAAATCAAGCGTGTGTACAGCGGCCTAAACGCAGCAGTGAAAATCCGATAAATCCCATTATCAAAATAAATTTCACAAACACAACACAATGACAGTGAAATAGAGAGCAATTCTTAAATAATTCATTCAGGGCTTGTGATGCAACCTGGATTTAAAACATCTACATCCAGAGCTGGGTGAGACATAAGGCTGGACACTTCGGGCTGATAGCATTGGTGAGGTTCGGTGAGCAAACGCAGACCCTTTGAAGTCATACTGCATGGTACCCATTCCATGGGTCCCAACTCTCCAGGTTTAAGGGATTCTTCCTTCAGCTAAAACATGCATGGGAAACCCAGAGTATGGTCCACCGTGTGATTGGGAAAGGTTTTCAAATGCATCTCAGGTTTCGTCCCCTGGTACTCGGGTTCACCATTCCAGACGCTTTACTAACACTCTCCCCACTTGGAGAGACAGTGCCTTTAACCTCCTGTTTGGCACAGTTTGCAATTTCTGCGCACGATGAACAGGAATACGGACAACCAATGAGAGACTAGCTGTAGGTGTCTGCACGGGCAAATGGAACGCTCATTTCCCACCAGGAAGAGGAATTAACCAAAGGCTCAGCATGCCCTGCCGGAACCAGATCAGGGCCTGAATCAATCCTGCGGTTTTGCGGCCAGCTCACAAGAAAGCGAGTTGAAGAAAGGAGCTCAGGGGCACTGTAATTCACACACCTGCAGAGTTATGAATGACAGCTGTCGTCCAAAAATGTATTGAAGTAATTCTTCGAAGACGACTGAAAGCGGGGCAGAATTTCATGAAAACGATTTCAGGGGGTAGACTGGAATTGCACTTAAAGCATAGGAAAAGAGGCAGAATGTCGACAATGATGCACTTGGCCAAAAAGGGCGTATGCGTTTTTTCCTGAATATATTCAGGAAAAAACGCATACGCCCTTTTTGGCCAACCAAGCAAGCGTGTAAAGGAAATCTGCATTACAATGAAGTCTCACTGCCCCACGGTCCAAACAGCCATCTGAAACAAGTGTAAAATCCAGAAAGGCAGGACAGGTCATGGAGAAGAGGGAGCCTTGTTATGCTGATGGGCGGGATGTAAATTGCCAACAGCCACTCTGGAGAAGTGTATGGTGTTTCCTGAAACACGTAGGAAACAAAGCAACACAGCCCATGGCAATTCCACTTAGGGTCCTATAGCTTAGGGAAATTAAAATCCAAAACACACAGCCACCCCAAAATTTGGGACGGCTCTGTTTACAAGAACCTCGTCTACGGTACAAGTTAAATATCCGAGAAAGCAAAAAATGGATAAAGAAGTTGTGGTACGTACGTACAATGTAATATCACTCAGCAATGAGATCTACGTCATCAGGCCCGTAGTGGCATAATGAGTGGATTCCGGTACGACGATTCTACGAGAAATAAGTCACACAGAAAAAGAAATATCATAAGATATCACTAATACACGGAACGTAAACTTGGCTACACATGAACTGAATTACAAAACAGAACAGGGTCTCAAATTTAGAAAACCAACTTATGCTTGCTTATGGGGAAAGGTGAGTTGGGGTGCTGCATCAAACCAGAGATTGAAATTAGCACAGATACCATTCCAGAAGCAAAATATATAATAGACAAGACCTACTCTTTGCTCAACGAAATGGACTCAACACCCCATATTCAACGTCTGGGAATATACCTGACAAGTAAGAATCTTAAAACCCATGGATTTATACGTCTCCATAAGGAAGTCAAGCGTGTGTACAGGGGCTTAAACGCAGCAGTGAAAATCCGATAAATCCCATTATCAAAATAAATTTCACAAACACAACACAATGACAGTGAAATAGAGAGCAATTCTTAAATAATTCATTCAGTGCTTGTGATGCAACCTGGATTTACCACATCTACACCCAGAGCTGGGTGAGACATAATGCTGGACACTTCGGGCTAATAGCATTGGTGAGGTTGGTTGAGCAAACGCAGATCCTTTGAAGTCATACTCCATGGTAGCCATTCCATGGGTCCCAACTCTCCAGGTTTAAGGGATTCTTCCTTCAGCTAAAACATGCATGGGAAACCCAGAGTATGGTCCACTGTGTGATTGGGAAACATTTTCAAATGTATCTCAGGTTTCGTCCCCTGGTACTCGGGTGCACCGTTCCAGACACTTTACTAAAACTCTCCCCACTTGGAGAGTCAGTGCCTTTAACCTCCTGTTTGGCACAATTTGCAATTTCTGCACAAGATGAACAGGAATAGGGAGAAGCAATGAGAGACTAGTTGTAGGTGTCTGCATGGGCAAATGGAACACTCATTTCCCACCAGGAAGAGGAATTAACCAAAGGCTCAGCGTGCCCTGCCGGAAAAAGATTAGGGCCTGAAGCAATCCTGCGGTTTTGCGGCCAGCTCACAAGAAAGCGAGTTGAAGAAAGGAGCTCAGGGGCACTGTAATTCACAAACCTGCAGAGTTATGAATGACAGCTATGGTCCAAAAATGTATTGAAGTAGGTCTTCGAAGAGGACTGAAAGTGGGTCAGAATTTCAGGAAAACGATTTCAGGGGGTAGACTGGAATTGCACTTAAAGCATAGGAAAAGAGGCAGAATGTCGACAATGATGCACTTGGCCAAAAAGGGCGTATGCGTTTTTTCCTGAATATATTCAGGAAAAAACGCATACGCCCTTTTTGGCCAACCAAACAAGCGTGTAAAGGAAATCTGCACTACAATGTAGTCTCACTGCCCCCCGGACTAAAGGGCCATCTGAAAAAAGTGTAAAAGCCAGAAAGCAGGACAGCTCATGGAGAACAGGGAGTCTTGTTATGCTGATGGGCGGGATTTAAATTGCCAACAGCCACTCTGGAGAAGTGTATGGTGTTTCCTGAAACACGTAGGAAACAAAGCAACACAGCCTATGGCACTTCCACTTATGGTCCTATAGCTTAGGGAAATTAAATTCAAAAACACACAGCCACACCAAAGTTTGGGACGGCTCTGTTTACAAGAACCTCGTCTACGGTACAAGTTAAATATCCAAGAAAGCAAAAAATGGATAAGGAAGTTGTGGTACGTACGTACAATGGAATATCACTCAGCAATGAGAACTACGTCATCAGGCCCATAGCGGCATAATGAGTGGATTCAGGTACGACGATTCTACGAGAAATAAGTCACACAGAAAAAGAAACATCATAAGATATCACTAATACACGGAACATAAACTTGGCTACACATGAACTGAATTACAAAACAGAACAGGGTCTCAAATTTAGAAAGCCAACTTATGCTTGCTTATGGGGAAAGGTAAGTTGGGGTGCTGCATAAAACCAGAGATTGAAATTAGCACAGATACCGTTCCATAAGCCAAATATATAATAGACAAGACCTACAGTTGCTCAACGAAATGGACTCAACACCCCATATTCAACGCCTGGGAATATACCTGACAAGTAAGAATGTTAAGACCCATGGATTTATATGTCTCCATAAGGAAGTCAAGCGTGTGTACAGTGGCCTAAACGCAGCAGTGAAAATCCGATAAATCCCATTAACAAAATAAATTTCACAAACAAAACACAATGACAGTGAAATAGAGCAATTCTTAAATAATTCATTCAGGGCTTGTGATGCAACCTGGATTTACCATATCTACACCCAGAGCTGGTTGAGACATAAGGCTGGACACTTTGGGCTGATAGCATTGGTGAGGTTTGGTGAGCAAATGCAGACCCTTTGAAGTCATACTGCATGGTACCCATTCCATGCGTCCCAACTCTCCAGGTTTAAGGGATTCTTCCTTCAGCTAAAACATGAATGGGAAACCCAGAGTATGTTCCACCGTGTGATTGGGAAACGTTTTCAAATGCATCTCAGGTTTCGTCCCCTGGTACTCGGGTGCACCGTTCCAGACACTTTACTAAAACACTCCCCAATTGGAAAGTCAGTGCCTTTAAACTCCTGTTTGGCACAGTTTGCACTTTCTGCGCAAGATGAACAGGGATAGGGAGAACCAATGAGAGACTAGCTGTAGGTGTCTGCACGGGCAAATGGAACGCTCATTTCCCACCAGGAAGAGGAATTAACCAAAGGCTCAGCATGCCCTGCCGGAACCAGAAGAATGCCTGAAGCAATCCTGCGGTTTTGCGGCCAGCTCACAAGAAAGCGAGTTGAAGAAAGGAGCTCAGGGGCACTGTAATTCACAAACCTGCAGAGTTATGAATGACAGCTATCGTCCAAAAATATATTGAAGTAAGTCGTCGAAGAGGACTTGAAAGCGGGGCAGAATTTCAGGAAAACGATTTCCGGGGTCAGACTGGAATTACACTTAAAGCATAGGAAAAGAGGCAGAATGTCCACAATGATGCACTTGGCCAAAAATGGCATATGCGCTTTTTGCTGAATATATTCAGGAAAAAACGCATACGCCCTTTTTGGCCAACCAAGGAAGCGTGTCAAGGAAATCTGCAATGCAATGAAGTCTCACTGCCCCCCTGTCAAAAGGGCCATCTGAAAAAAGTGTAAAATCCAGAAAGGCAGGACAGGTCATGGAGAAGAGGGAGCCTTGTTATGCTGATGGGCGGGATGTAAATTGCCAACAGCCACTCTGGAGAAGTGTATGGTGTTTCCTGAAACACGTAGGAAACAAAGCAACACAGCCTATGGCACTTCCACTTAGGGTCCTATAGCTTAGGGAAATTAAAATCAAAAACACACAGCCACCCCAAAGTTTGGGACGGCTCTGTTTACAAGAACCTTGTCTACGGTACAAGTTAAATATCAGAGAAAGCAAAAAATGGATAAAGAAGTTGTGGTACGCACGTACAATGGAATATCACTCAGCAATGAAATCTACGTCATGAGGCACGTAGCGGCATAATGAGTGCATTCAGGTACGACGATTCTACGAGAAATAATTCACACAGAAAAAGAAACATCATAAGATATCACTAATACACGGAACGTAAACTTGGCTACACATGAACTGAATTACAAAACAGAAGAGGGTCTGAAATTTAGAAAACCAACTTATGCTTGCTTATGGGGAAATGTGAGTTGGGGTGCTGCATCAAACCAGAGATTGAAATTAGCACAGATACCGTTCCATAAGCCAAATATATAATAGACAAGACCTACTCCTTGCTAAACGAAATGGACTCAACACCCCATATTCAACGCCTGGGAATATACCTGACAAGTAAGAATGTTAAGACCCATGGATTTATATGTCTCCATAAGGAAATCAAGCGTGTGTACAGCGGCCTAAACGCAGCAGTGAAAATCCGATAAATCCCATTATCAAAATTAATTTCAAAAACAAAACACAATGACAGTGAAATAGACAGCAATTCTTAAATAATTCATTCAGGGCTTGTGATGCAACCTGGATTTACCACATCGACACCCAGAGCTGGGTGAGACATAAGGCTGGACACTTCGGGCTGATAGCATTGGTGAGGTTCGTTGAGCAAACGCAGACCCTTTGAAGTCATACTGCATGGTACCCATTCCATGGGTCCCAACTCTCCAGGTTTAAGGGATTCTTCCTTCAGCTAAAACATGCATGGGAAACCCAGAGTATGGTCCACCGTGTGATTGGGAAACGTTATCAAATGCATCTAAAGTTTCGTCCCCTGGTACACGGGTTCACCGTTCCAGACGCTTTACTAACACTCTCCCCACATGGAGAGTCTGTGCCTTTAACCTCCTGTTTGGCACAGTTTGCAATTTCTGCGCAAGATGAACAGGAATAGGAAGAACCAATGAGAGACTAGCTGTAGGGGTCTGCACGGGCAAATGGAACGCTCATTTCCCACCAGGAAGACGGATTCACCAAAGGCTCAGCGTGCCCTGCCGGAACCAGATTAGGGCCTGAAGCAATCCTGCGGTTTTGCGGCCAGCTCACAAGAAAGCGAGTTGAAGAAAGGAGCTCAGGGGCACTGTAATTCACAAACCTGCAGAGTTATGAATTACAGCTATCGTCCAAAAATGTATTGAAGTAAGTCTTCGAAGAGGACTTGAAAGCGGGGCAGAATTTCAGGAAAACGATTTCAGGGAGTGGACTGGAATTGCACTTAAAGCATAGGAAAAGAGGCAGAATGTCCACAATGATGCACTTGGCCAAAAAGGGCATATGCGCTTTTTCCTGAATATATTCAGGAAAAAACGCATACGCCCTTTTTGGCCAACCAAGCAAGTGTGTCAAGGAAATCTGCACTGCAATGAAGTCTCACTGCCCCACTGTCAAAAGGGCCATCTGAAAAAAGTGTAAAATCCAGAAAGGCAGGACAGGTCATGGAGAAGAGGGAGCCTTGTTATGCTGATGGGCGGGATGTAAATTGCCAACAGCCACTCTGGAGAAGTGTATGGTGTTTCCTGAAACACGTAGGAAACAAAGCAACACAGCCTATGGCACTTCCACTTAGGGTCCTATAGCTTAGGGAAATTAAAATCAAAAACACACAGCCACCCCAAAGTTTGGGACGGCTCTGTTTACAAGAACCTCGTCTACGGTACAAGTTAAATATCCGAGAAAGCAAAAAATGGATAAAGAAGTTGTGGTACGTACGTACAAAGGAATAACACTCAGCACTGAAATCTACGTCATCAGGCCCGTAGCGGCATAATGAGTGGATTCAGGTACGACGATTCTACGAGAAATAAGTCACACAGAAAAAGAAACATCATAAGATATCACTAATACACGGAAGGTAAACTTGGCTACACATGAACTGAATTACAAAACATAACAGGGTCTCAAATTTAGAAAACCAACTTATGCTTGCTTATGGGGAAAGGTGAGTTGGGGTGCTGCATAAAACCAGAGATTGAAATTAGCACAGATACCGTTCCATAAGCCAAATATATAATAGACAAGACCTACTCCTTGCTCAACGAAATGGAATCAAGACCCCATATTCAACGCCTGGGAATATACCTGACAAGTAAGAATGTTAAGACCCATGGATTTATATGTCTCCATAAGGAAATCAAGCGTGTGTACAGCGGCCTAAACGCAGCAGTGAAAATCCGATAAATCCCATTATCAAAATAAATTTCAAAAACAAAACACTATGACAGTGAAATAGAGAGCAATTCTTAAATAATTCATTCAGGGCTTGTGATGCAACCTGGATTTACCACATCTACACCCAGAGCTGGGTGAGATATAAGGCTGGACACTTCGGGCTGATAGCATTGGTGAGGTTCGGTGAGCAAACGCAGACCCTTTGAAGTCATGCTGCATGGTAGCCATTCCATGGGTCCCAACTCTCCAGGTTTAAGGGATTCTTCTTTCAGCTAAAACATGCATGGGAAACCCAGAGTATGGTCCACCGTGTGATTGGGAAACGTTTTCAAATGCATCTCAGGTTTCGTCCCCTGGTACACGGGTTCACCATTCCAGACGCTTTACTAACACTCTCCACACTTGGAGAGTCAGTGCCTTTAACCTCCTGTTTGGCACAGTTTGCACTTTCTGCGCAAGATGAACAGGAATAGGGAGAACCAATGAGAGACTAGCTGTAGGTGTCTGCACGGGCAAATGGAACGCTCATTTCCCACCAGGAAGAGGAATTAACCAAAGGCTCAGCGTGCCCTGCCGGAACCAGAAGAAGGCCTGAAGCAATCCTGCGCTTTTGCGGCCAGCTCACAAGAAAGCGAGTTGAAGAAAGGAGCACAGGGGCACTGTAATTCATAAACCTGCAGAGTTATGAATGACAGCTATCGTCCAAAAATATATTGAAGTAAGTCGTCGAAGAGGACTTGAAAGCGGGGCAGAATTTCAGGAAAACGATTTCAGGGGGCAGACTGGAATTACACTTAAAGCATAGGAAAAGAGGCAGAATGTCAACATTGATGCACTTGGCCAAAAAGGGCTTATGCGTTTTTTCCTGAATATATTCAGGAAAAAACGCATACGCACTTTTTGGCCAACCAAGCAAGCGTGTAAAGGAAATCTGCACTACAATGAAGTCTCACTGCCCCACGGTCAAAAGGGCCATCTAAAACTAGTGTAAAATCCAGAAAGGCAGGACAGGTCATGGAGAACAGGGAGCATTGTTATGCTGATGGGCGGGATGTAAATTGCCAACAGCCACTCTGGAGAAGTGTATGGTGTTTCCTGAAACACGTAGGAAACAAAGCAACACAGCCTATGGCAATTCCACTTATGGTCCTATAGCTTAGGGAAATTAAAATCAAAAACACACAGCCACCCCAAAATTTGGGACGGCTCTGTTTACAAAACCTCGTCTACAGTACAAGTTAAATATCCGACAGAGCAAAAAATGGATAAAGATGTTGTGGTACGCACGTACAATGGAATATCACTCAGCAATAAGATCTACGTCATCAGGCCCGTAGCGGCATAATGAGTGGATTCACGTACGACGACTCTACGACAAATAATTCACACAGAAATAGAAACATCATAAGATATCACTAATACACGGAACGTAAACTTGGCTACACATGAACTGAATTACAAAACAGAACAGGGTCTCAAATTTAGAAAACCAACTTATTCTTGCTTATGGGGAAAGGTGAGTTGGGGTGCTGCATCAAACCAGAGATTGAAATTAGCACCCATACCGTTCCATAAGCCAAATATATAATAGAGAAGACTTACTCCTTGCTCAACGAAATGGACTCAACACCACATATTCAATGCCTGGGAATATACCTGACAAGTAAGAATCTTAAGACCCATGGATTTATATGTCTCCATAAGGAAATCAAGCGTGTGTACAGCGGCCTAAACGCAGCAGTGGAAATCCGATAAATCCCATTAACAAAATAAATTTCACAAACACAACACAATGACAGTGAAATAGAGAGCAATTCTTAAATAATTCATTCAGGGCTTGTGATGCAACCTGGATTTACCTCATCTACACCCAGAGCTGGGTGAGACATAATGCTGGACACTTCGGGCTGATAGCATTGGTGAGGCTGGTTGAGCAAACACAGATCCTTTGAAGTCATACTGCATGGTAGCCATTCCATGGGTCCCAACTCTCCAGGTTTAAGGGATTCTTCCTTCAGCTAAAACATGCATGGGAAACCCAGAGTATGGTCCACCGTGTGATTGGGAAACGTTTTCAAATGGATTTCAGGTTATGTCCCATGGTACTCGGGTGCACCATTCCAGACACTTTACTGACACTCTCCCCACTTGGAAAGTCAGTGCCTTTAACCTCCTGTTTGGCACAGTTTGCAATTTCTGCGCAAGATGAACAGGAATAGGGAGAACCAATGAGAGACTAGCTGTAGGTGTCTGCACGGGCAAATGGAATGCTTATTTCCCACCAGGAAGAGGAATTAACCAAAGGCTCAGCAAGCCCTGCCGGAACCAGATTAGGGCCTGAAGCAATCCTGCGGTTTTGCGGCCAGCTCACAAGAAAGCGAGTTGAAGAAAGGAGCTCAGGGGCACTGTAATTCACAAACCTGCCGAATTATGAATGACAGCTATCGTCCAAAAATATATTGAAGGAAGTCTTCGATGTGGACTTGAAGCGGGGCAGAATTTCAGAAAAATGATTTCAGGGGGTAGACTGGAATTGCACTTAAAGCATAGGAAAAGAGGCAGAATGTCGACAATGATGCACTTGGCCAAAAAGGGCGTATGCGTTTTTTCCTGAATATATTCAGGAAAAAACGCATACGCCCTTTTTGGCCAACCAAGCAAGCCTGTAAAGGAAATCTGCACTACAATGAAGTCTCACTGCCCCCCGGACTAAAGGGCCATCTGAAAAAAGTGTAAAAGCCAGAAAGGCAGGACAGGTCATGGAGAACAGGGAGCCTTGTTATGCTGATGGGCGGGATTTAAATTGCCAACAGCCACTCTCGAGAAGTGTATGGTGTTTCCTGAAACACGTAGGAAACAAAGCAACACAGCCTATGGCACTTCCACTTATGGTTCTATAGCTTAGGGAAATTAAAATCAAAAACACACAGCCACACCAAAGTTTGGGACGGCTCTGTTTACAAGAACCTCGTCTACGGTACAAGTTAAATATCCAAGAAAGCAAAAAATGGATAAGGAAGTTGTGGTACGTACGTACAATGGAATATCACTCAGCAATGAGATCTACGTCATCAGGCCCGTAGTGGCATAATGAGTGGATTCAGGTACGACGATTCTACGAGAAATAAGTCTCACAGAAAAAGAAACATCATAAGATATCACTAATACATGGAACGTAAACTTGGCTACACATGAACTGAATTACAAAACAGAACAGGGTCTCAAATTTAGAAAACCAACTTATGCTTGCTTATGGGGAAAGGTGAGTTGGGGTGCTGCATAAAACCAGAGATTGAAATTACCACAGATACCGTTCCATAAGCCAAATATATAATAGACAAGACCTACTCCTTGCTCAACGAAATGGAATCAAGACCCCATATTCAACGCCTGGGAATATGCCTGACAAATAAGAATCTTAAGACCCATGGATTTATATGTCTCCATTAGGAAATCAAGCGTGTGTACAGCGGCCTAAACGCAGCAGTGAAAATCCGATAAATCCCATTATCAAAATAAATTTCAAAAACAAAACACTATGACAGTGAAATAGAGAGCAATTCTTAAATAATTCATTCAGGGCTTGTGATGCAACCTGGATTTACCACATCTACACCCAGAGCTGGGTGAGATATAAGGCTGGACACTTCGGGCTGATAGCATTGGTGAGGTTCGGTGAGCAAACGCAGACCCTTTGAAGTCATGCTGCATGGTAGCCATTCCATGGGTCCCAACTCTCCAGGTTTAAGGGATTCTTCCTTCAGCTAAAACATGCATGGGAAACCCAGAGTATGGTCCACCGTGTGATTGGGAAACGTTTTCAAATGCATCTAAGGTTTCGTCCCCTGGTACCCGGGTTCACCGTTCCAGACGCTTTACTAACACTCTCCCCACAAGGAGAGTCTGTGCCTTTAACCTCCTGTTTGGCACAGTTTGCAATTTCTGCGCAAGATGAACAGGAATAGGGAGAACCAATGAGAGACTAGCTGTAGGGGTCTGCACGGGCAAATGGAACGCTCATTTCCCACCAGGAAGACGGATTCACCATAGGCTCAGCGTGCCCTGCCGGAACCAGATTAGGGCCTGAAGCAATCCTGCGGTTTTGCGGCCAGCTCACAAGAAAGCGAGTTGAAGAAAGGAGCTCAGGGGCACTGTAATTCACAAACCTGCAGAGTTATGAATTACAGCTATCGTCCAAAAATGTATTGAAGTAAGTCTTCGAAGAGGACTTGAAAGCGGGGCAGAATTTCAGGAAAACGATTTCAGGGAGTGGACTGGAATTGCACTTAAAGCATAGGAAAAGAGGCAGAATGTCCACAATGATGCACTTGGCCAAAAAGGGCGTATGCGTTTTTTCCTGAATATATTCAGGAAAAAACGCATACGCCCTTTTTGGCCAACCAAGCAAGCGTGTCAAGGAAATCTGCACTGCAATGAAGTCTCACTGCCCCCCTGTCAAAAGGGCCATCTGAAAAAAGTGTAAAATCCAGAAAAGCAGGACAGGTCATGGAGAAGAGGGAGCCTTGTTATGCTGATGGGCGGGATATAAATTGCCAACAGCCACTCTGGAGAAGTGTATGGTGTTTCCTGAAACACGTAGGAAACAAAGCAACACAGCCTATGGCACTTCCACTTAGGGTCCTATAGCTTAGGGAAATTAAAATCAAAAACACACAGCCACCCCAAAGTTTGGTACGGCTCTGTTTACAAGAACCTTGTCTACGGTACAAGTTAAATATCAGAGAAAGCAAAAAATGGATAAAGAAGTTGTGGTACGCACGTACAATGGAATATCACTCAGCAATGAAATATGTGTCATCAGGCCCCTAGCGGCATAATGGATGGATTCAAGTACGATGATTCAACGATAAATAATCACACAGAAAAAGAAAGATCATAAGATATCACTGATACACGGAACGTAAACTTGGCTACACATGAACTGAATTACAAAACAGAACAGGGTCTCAAATTTAGAAAACCAACTTATGCTTGCTTATGGGGAAAGGTGAGTTGGGGTGCTGCATAAAACCAGAGATTGAAATTAGTACAGATACCGTTCCATAAGCCAAATATATAATACACAAGACCTACTCCTTGCTCAACGAATTGGACTCAACACCCCTTATTCAACGCCTGGGAATATACCTGACAAGTAAGAATCTTAAAACCCATGGATTTATATGTCTCCATAAGGAAATCAAACATGTGTACAGCTTCCTAAACACAACAGTGAAAATCCGATAAATCCCATTATCAAAATAAATTTCACAAACACAACACAATGACAGTGAAATAGAGAGCAATTCTTAAATAATTCATTCAGGGCTTGTGTTGCAACCTGGATTTACCACATCTACACCCAGAGCTGGGTGAGACATAAGGCCGGACACTTTGGGCTGATAGCGTTGGTGAGGTTCGGTGAGCAAACCCAGACCCTTTGAAGTCATACTGCATGGTACCCATTCCATGGTCCCAACTCTCCAGGTTTAAGGGATTCTTCCTTCAGCTAAAACATGCATGGGAAACCCAGAGTATGGTCCACCGTGTGATTGGGAAACGTTTTCAAATCCATCTCAGATTTCGTCCCCTGGTTCTCGGGTTCACCATTCCAGACGCTTTACTAACACTCTCCCCACATGGAGAGTCAGTGCCTTTAACTTCCTGTTTGGCACAGTTTGCAATTTCTGTGCAAGATGAACAGGAATAGGGAGAACCAATGAGAGACTAGCTGTAGGTGTCTGCACGGGCAAATGGAACGCTCGTTTCCCACAAGAAAGGGGAAATAGCCAAAGGCTCAGCGTGCCCTGCCAGAACCAGTTTAGGGCCTGAAGCAATCCTGCGGTTTTGCGGCCAGCTCACAAGAAAGCGAGTTGAAGAAAGGAGCTCAGGGGCACTGTAATTCACAAACCTGCAGAGTTATAAATGACAGCTATCATCCAAAAATATATTGAAGTAAGGCTACAAAGAGGACTTGAACGTGGGGCAGAATTCCAGGACTACAATTTCACGAGGTAGAAGGGAAATCCTCTGAAAATATAGGAAAAGAGTCAGAATGTCGACAATGTTGCACTTGGTCAAAAAGGGCATATGCGTTTTTTCCAGGGCCCTCATTAAAGAGGGTAGGAGGCTCCCAGTATGCTTCAGTGGCCAACAGAAGACCCACGTCGCCAAGGCGACGTGAGCCATCCATGCAGGAGTGACCTCACATCAGAGGGCCCACCTCACAGAAGGCTAAGGAACCCAGGAAGGATCAGACCCTCACCAGAGTGCCCACAACAGCAAGGGGCTGGGCACCAGGCAGGAGTGTCCTCACACCCGTGGGACCACATCATCGAAAGTTGAGGTACCCAGCACATGTGGCCTCAAACCAGAGGACCCACATCACCATGGGTCTCGGAGCGAGGCAGGCAGGATTAACCTCCCAACACATGGCCCATTGTATAAAAAAGGTGAGGAATCCAGGCGTTGGAACATCCCAGCAGGCGGCCCAGATCACCGAGGCTATCGATCCAGGCAGTGATGAACTCACAACAGAGGGCCCTCATCGTGATACTGTAAGCAACCCAGCCGTTGTGACCTCAGAGCACAAGGCCCACATCCCCATGGGGGAGGGAACCAAGCAGGAGTGTCATCGCACCAGTGGGCACACATCAGAAAATGTGGGGAGCCCAGCAGTTAGGGCCAGACGCCAGAGGGCCCTCATCACTGAGGAGAGGAGGCTCCCAGCAAGCTCCAACTGCTACCAGAGGGCTGACGTCGCCAATGCGGTGTGTGCCAGCCAGGCAGGAGTGACCTCAGAGCAGAGGGCCAACCACACAAAAGTGTGAGGAACCCAAAGAGGATCAGACTCTCACCAGAGGGCCCACATCACCAAGGGAATGGAAACCAGGCAGGAGTGTCCTCACACCAGTGGGGCCACATCACCGAAATGTGATGGACCCAGCACACGTGGCCTCAAACTAGAGGACACACATCACCAAGGGGCTGGGAGTGAGGCAGGCAGGAGGAGCCTCAAAACAGAGGGCCCATAGAATAAAAAAGGTGAGGAATCCCGCAGTTGGAACCTCCCAGCAGGCGGCCAGGAGCAGCGAGGATATGGGATCCAGGCCTGACTGAACACAAAACAGAGGGCCCTCATCATGAAACTGTGAGCAACCCAGCCGTTGGGACCTCAGAGCAGAAGGCCCACATTCCCATGTGGTTGGGAACCTGGCAGGAGTGTACTCGCACCACAGGGCGCACATTAGAGAATTTTGGGAGCCCAAAAGTTAGGGCCTGACGCCAGAGGGCCCTCATCACCGAGGAGAGGAAGCTCCCAGCAGGCTCCAACTGCCACAAGAGGTCCGACGTTGCCAAGGTGGGGTGTGCCAGCCAGGCAGGAGTGACCTCACAGCAGAGGGTCCACCTCACAGAAGGGTGAGGAACCCAGCCAGGATCAGACTCTCACCAGAGGGCCCACATCACCAAGGGGATAGGAACCAGGCAGGAGTGTCCTCACACCAGTGGGGCCACATAATCGAAAGGTGAGGGACCCAGCACACGTAGCCTCAAACCAGAGGACACACATCACCAAGGGGCTGGGAGTCAGGCAGGCAGGAGGAGTCTCAAAACAGAGGGCCCATAGAAGAAAAAAGGTGAGGAATCCCGCAGTTGGAACCTCCCTGCAGGCAGCCAGGAGCAGCGAGGCTATTGGATCCAGGGCGGAGTGAACTCACACCAGAGGACCCTCATCATGAAACTGAGCAACCCACCGTTGGGACCTCAGAGCAGAAGGTCCACATTCCCATGGGGTTGGGAACCTGGCAGGAGTGTAGTCGCACCACAGGGCGCACATCAGAAAAATTTGGGAGCCCAGGAGTTAGGGTCTGACGCCAGAGGGCCCTCATTACCGAGGGGTGGAGACCCCCAGCAGGCACCAACTCCCAACTGAGGGCCCACGTCGCCAAGGTGATGTGTGCCAGCCAGGCAGGAGTGACCTCACAGCAGAGGGTCTACCTCACAGAAGGGTGAGGAAACCAGCCAGGATAAGACTCTCACCAGAGAGCCCACATCACCAAGGGGATCGGAAAAAGGCAGCAGTGTCCTCACACCAGTGTGGCCACATTATAGAAAGGTGAGGAACCCAGCACATGTGGCCTAAACCAGAGGACCCACATTTCCAAGGTGCTCCGAGTGAGGCAAGCAGGAGTAGCCTAACAACACAGGGCCCACAGAATAAAAAATGTGAGGAATCCAGCAGTTTGAACCTCCCAGCAGGTGGCCCAGAGCACGGAGTCTATGGGATCCAGGCCACAGTGAACTCACAGCAGAGGGCCCACATCATGAAACTGTGAGCAACCCAGCCGGTGGAACCTCAGAGCAGAAGACCCACATCCCCATGGGGATAGGAACCTCGCAGGAGTGTCCTCGCACAACTTAACACGTATCAGAAAATGTGGGAACCCAGCAGTTAGGGCCTGACGCCAGAGGGCCCTCATCACCGAGGAGAGGAGGCTACCAGCAGGCTCCAAATGCCACCAGAGGGCCGACGTCACCAAGGCAATGGGAGCAAGCCAGGCAGGAGTTACCTCACAGCAGAGGGCCCACCTCACAGAAGTGTGAGGAACCCAACCAGGATCAGACTCTAACCAGAGGGCCCACATCACCAAGGGGATGGAAACCAGGCAGGAGTGTCCTCACACCAGTGGGGCCACATCAGCCAAAGGTGAGGAACACAGCACATGTGGCCTCAAATAAGGGGACACACATCACGAAAGGGCTGGGAGTGAGGCATGCAGGAGGAGACTCACAACAGAGGGCCCATAGAATAAAAAGGTGAGGAACCCCACAGTTGGAAGCTCCAAGCAGGTGGCCCAGAGCACCGAGGCTATGGGATCCATGCCGGAGTGAACTCACAGCAGAGGGCCCACGTTCTGACACTGTGAGCAACCCAGCCGTTGGGACCTCAGAGCAGAAAGCCAACATCCCCATGGGCATGGGACCCCGGCAGGAGTGTACTCGCACGACAGGGCGCACATCAGAAAATTTTGGGAGCCCATGAGTTAGGGCCTGACGCCAGAGGGCCCTCATTACCGAGGGGAGGAGACTCCCAGCAGGCACCAACTCCCAACTGAGGGCCCACATCGCCAAGGTGACGTGTGCCAGCCAGGCAGGAGTGACCTCACAGCAGAGGGTCTACCTCACAGAAGGGTGAGGAATCCAGCCAGGATCAGGCTCTCACCAGAGGGCCCCCATCACCAAGTGGATGGGAACCAGGCAGGAGTGTCCTCACACCAGTGGGGCCACATCAATAAAGGTGAGGAAACCGGCACATGTGGCCTCAAACCAGAGGACCTACATCACAAAGGGGCTGGGAGTGAGTCAGGAAGGAGGAGCATGAAAACACAGAACCCAAAGAATAGAAAAGGTAAGGAATTCAGCAGTAGGAACCTCCCAGCAGGCGGCTCAGAGCACAGACTCTATGGGATCTAGGCCTGAGTGAACTAACACCAGAGAGCCAACATCATGAAACGGTGAACAACACAGGTGTTGGGACCTTAGAGCAGAAGGCCCACATGCCCATGGGGATGGGAACCTGGCAGGAGTGCCCTCGCACCACTTAGGACGTATCAGAAAATGTGGGAACCCAGCAGTTAGGGCCTGATGCCAGAGGGCCTCATCACCGAGGGGAGGAGGCTCCCAGCAGGCTCCAACTGCCACCAGAGGTCCGACTTCGCCAAGGCGGGGTGTGCTAGCCAGGCAGGAGTGACCTCAGAGAAGAGGGCCCACCTCACAGAAGTGTGAGGAACCCAACCAGGATCAGACTCTCGCCGGAGGGACCACATCACCAAGGGGATGGGAAGCAGGCAGGAGTGTCCTCACACCAGTGGGGCCACATCATCAAAAGATGAGGAACCCATCACATGTGGCCTCAAACCAGAGGACACACATCACCAAGGGGCTGGGAGTGAGGCAGGTGTCTGGAGGGGCACATTTAACTCTAATTTCCCACCAGGAAGAGGAATTAACCAAAGGCTCAGAGTGCCGTGCCACACCCTGATTACGGCCTGAAGCAAACCTGCGGTTTTGTGGCCAGCTTTCAAGGAAGCGAGTTAAGAAAGGAAATCACGGGCACTGTAATTCACAAACCTGCAGAGTTATAAATGACAGCTATTGGCAAAAATATATTGAAGTAAGTCTGCAAAGAGGACTTGAAAACGAGGCAGAATTGAGGAATCATATTTCAGGAGGTAGATTGGAATTGCATTTAAAACATGTGAAAAGCGGCAGATCTTTGACAGTGATGCACTTGGACGAAGAGTGCGTATACATTTTTTCCTGAATATATTCAGGAAAAAACGCATATGCCCTTTTTGGCCAACCAAGCACTCGAGCAATGGAAATCCGTACTACAATGAAGTCTCATTTCCCATTCGTCAAAAGGGCCATCTGAAAAAAGTGTAAAAACCAGAAACACAGGACAGGCCATGGAGAACAGGGAGCCTTGTTATGCTGATGGGCGGGATGTAAATTGCCAACAGACACTCTGGAGATGTTTATGGTGTATCCTGAAACATCTGAAAAACAAAGCTACGGAGACTAGGGCACTTCCACTTTTGGCCCTATAGCTTAGGAAAATTAAAATCAACAAGACACAGCCAACACAAAATTTAGGGCTGCTGTGTTTACAAGAACCTCGAGTCCAGTACAAATTAAATATCCCAGAAAGAAAAAAATGGATAAAGGAGTTGTGCTACTTACGTACAACGGAATATCACTCAGCAATGAAATCAATGTCATCAGGCCTGTAGCAGCAAATTGAGTGGATTTAAGTATGATGATTCTAAGAGAAATATGTCACACAGAGAAAGATAATTATCATAAGATATCACTAATAGAGGGAGTGTAAACTTGGCTACACATAAACTGAATTACAAAACCGAACAGTCTCACATTTAGATAAAAACTTATGCTTGCTTAAGGGGAAAGTTGAGTTGGGGTGCTGTATAAAACCAGAGATTGAAATTAGCACACATACCATTCCATAAGCCAAATATGTAATAGACAAGACCTACTCTTTGCTCAACGAAATACACTCATCCATGGTGTATCACCTCACACCTGTTAGAATGGGCATCATCAGAAAATCTACAAACAACAAATGCTGGAAAGGGTGTGGAGATAAGGAACCCTCTTCCACTATTGTTGGGAATGTAAATTGATACAGTCACTGTGGAGAACATTATGGAGTTTCTTATAAAACTAAGAATAGAATTACCATATGATCCAGCAATCCCACTACTGGGCATATACCCAGACAAAACCATAAATCAAAAAGAGACATTCACCTCAATGTTCATTGCATCACTATTTACAATATCCAGGTAATGGAAGCAACCTAAATGCCCACAGACAGACGAATGCATAAAGATGTGGTACAAATATAAAATGGAATATTACTAAGCCATAAAAAGGAATGAAATTGGGTCATTTGTAGAGACGTTGATGGATCTAGAGACTGTCATACAGAGTGAAGTAAGTCAGAAATAGAAAAACAAATCTTGTATATTAATGCATATATGTGGAACCTAGAAAAATTATACAGATGAACCGTTTTTTAAGGCAGAAATAGAGCAACAGATGTAGACAACAAACGTATGGACACCAAGGGGGGAAAGCTGTTGGGGGGTGGTGGTGGGAGGATTGAGAGATTGGGATTGGCATGTATACATTTATATGTATAAAATAGATAACCAAAAAGAACCTGCTGTATAAAAAAATAAAATAAAATTCAAAATTACAAAAAGTAAAACAGAAAAAATATTCTTCCCTTCACATACATGTATTTATATGAATAAATTATTTCCATGCTTATATCTGTAAATACAAAAAAGAGGAATAAAATCTACCTTGAACCAAAAATGAAAAAAAGAAAAAAAAAAACAGAACCCACCAGTTACACAGAGGAAAACCGTATCAGGGCACTTGCTCCAGTTGTAAACAATTCTGTAGTTGGCCAGTGGTGGGGAATCATCTCCCATTCAGCCAGCAGGCCCCACGCAACAAGCGTCCTCATTGCAAAGCTGGGGGACCGTGCCAAGGCATCTGTGAGTAAATGTGGGCCGAGCCCCAGGCCAGCTGCTGCTGAAATGTTCCCACCCTTCCCAGGTAAAACACCTGAATATGTACAAGGACTTGAAAGCCTAGAGGAAGGGCCATGGAGCCACATGAGCGACAGCATGCCAGCCGATTTGGTGCCTGCAGGCCAGCCAGGATGGTCCTGGCCCTGGGTACTCTTCTGGAAGCTTTCCATTTCCCTGCCTGAGATACCCCTGCTGTCCGGGCCCCCACTGCTTTCTTCCTCACTCACCTCTGCCCAGGGAGAAATTCCAGAGGCAGGTATGGGTGGCACATCCTCTTCTTTAGCAGGTGGCATCTTGGTAACTGCTGCAGAAAGTCCAGCAGAGCCCCACTCACACTGGGCCACCCACAAAGCCGTGGCCTCTCACTCCCTCCCACCAGTCCAGCCCCGAGGCTGCTGACAGGGCAGAGAAAATGGCGTCAGGCACAGCTGCAGGGGCTCTTGCTGCCTGGAGCGGTGTTTATATTGATCTCAAACAGGCACACCTGGGGAGGGCTGGCCGGCACGGTCAGGCTTCCCAGGCCAGCCAATAATCACCCCTCTGGCGCTCACAGTTGCAGAAACTGGAACTTGCTGAATCGGCCAGGTCCAAGGAACAGGTGTGGGCTCCTGAGAGTCAGGATAGACAAGGGGTTGCAGCTCTGGCTTGTTTTCTAATTATATTATCTGGCCCATGAGTGGGAGACAACTTCAAGAAAACCCTCTCCTAATGAGAGGAACCCAGGAGTCAGGGAGAGGAGGGGTGGGTGGTGGGTGGAGACAGAGGCCTGGTGCCCCGGGTGCGGTGGAAGTCTCTGGAAGACCAGGTGAAGGGAGGCCACACAGAGTGATGCCCAGGGTCACAGACCTGTTGGAGCTGCTGTTTCTTAGTTCAAGTCCTGCTCTGAGGTGCTCTGTGTCAGATCTGAGTGACAGGTGAGCTGGAAGTGCTCTGCAATGAGGGCGATGTGCACGGTACCTGTGTGCCCAGCCCTGCCAGGGTAACTGCAAGGGTAGCTCTGTATCATGGGAGGGGCCTGACCATGAGAGCCCCATGGGCTGCAGGGGAACTTGCCCAGGGAACCCCATATCCTGGGAGGGGTCTGAACAGGAGAGCACCGTGGGCTGCGGTGGGGGTGGGGTACCTGCCCAGGTGAGCTCCATATCCTGGGATTGGCCTGACCTCGAGAGCCCCATGGGCTGCTGGAGTCCTGGTAAAGGATGCCAGGACAGTCAGTGAAGACACCGACGATATACCTCCAGTAGTTCCTAAATCCTACACCCTGCTGGTCATTCTACCAACCACCGGGACATGGTATTCTGTATTAGTCTTCAATGATGCCTTCTTTTGTATTCTATTAGTCCCAGAGTCACAAGAAATTTTGGCTTGTGAGTGGCAGGACTCAACATACAACTAAAACAATACTTCTGGGCCGTGTTGCCCCAAGGGTTCAAAAATTCCCACACCATCTTTGGGGAAAGCTCAGTTAAAGACCTAAAAGTTCTACCTCTGGAAAAGGAAACACTCCTTCAATATGCAGACGACATTCTGATCGCCAGCCCTACTAAGGAGACCTCTGAACTACCAAGCCAATAAAGGATAGAAGTTGTCAAATAAAAAGCTCAAATATCACAGACTACGGTGACCTGCCTGGGCTTCATTCTCACAGAAGGTCGGAGAAGCCCATCTCCGGAAAGGGAAGAAACAATTTACAGCCTTACCCATTTCTAAAACTAGAAGACAGCTTAGGGGTTCCTGGGGAGGCCAGGGTTGGTGCTTCTGGATCCCTAACTACAGTCTACTAGCTGGGCCTCTATATGAAACACTGAAAGGAAAAGATGATGATCCTTTTGAATAGAATCCAGAAGTGGCCTTTCAAGAATGGAAAGAGCAGTCAATTCAGACCCTTGCCCTGGAACTCCCTAATTTAGCTAAACCCTTTGACCTTTACATTCCTGGTGAATGGTGAATCGCTATTGGAGTATTAGTGCAAAAACTGGGACCACTTGAAATGGAACAATGCAAGAATGCCATCCCGGTAGGATAAACTACGGTCACCAATGGGCTTGGCCCACCGCCACATCTGGCCAAGATACTGGCGGTATCTGAAAACCTGGAAATCAGCAGCACAAAAGGCCACCTCCCTCCTAAGGGAAAAGGACCCCACGTGGTGACCCTAAGCCCCAACCATGCCCTGAAGTTGCAGGGTTTGCTCCGTGGGCACACTGACCTCGAGTGAGGAGGCCCTCCAACTCCAACCTCCAGAGAGATAACCGGGGTAAAGGGGCACCATGACGACTCATGTGACCATCACTTGACCTGGAGTTTCTCTCATAAAACAACAAGAGTGTGTCCCAAAAGAGTAGACTACTGCTTGCAGGACTTACTGCACCCAGAGCGGACCTAATAATCTTGGCGGGGGAAACGTATATCACGCTGTCACCATAGAAGAGCCTACAGACACTGTGATGATGGTGGCCAATAAGACCAGCTGGACTCCTGTTTACTTCAAAAGGCTGTTGACTCAGTGGCCATCATGGTCCTTCATCACCACTGACCCTGGGCTGTCTGGGAGTTGAGCAGGCAGGGTCCTGACACCTGGTGCTCTTTTTACGTTAATTCAGGGGCCTAATTGAAGAAAGTGCAGACTACTGGTCAGAGCATCTAGGCTGGCAGAAACGGTCAGCCTAAGGTGGCCGAACAAATGCAGGGCGGGGTGAAACTGGACCTCACAGCGTCACTGCACATCTCCTTCCTGGACCCTTAAAGGTCATTAGAATCTATAACGCTTCCAATACTGGTGCTCAGGCAGACGAGCGGGGAGGCAGGAGGCCTGGGGACAATCAACGTCACCTGGAGGCTGCTGGGGAGAAGTTCTGACCCTCGCCCACGGGTATGAGGGCTCCTAACTCAGCACTCAGCAGTTACAGAAGAAGGGTCTGCACCCTCAGCACTCTAAGAATGAGGAAGGGGAAAAAAGGCAGAAGAGGGCTTTTTCCCAGGCAAAGCCCCTTAAAAATCCCTGGGAGATAAAAATAGAATCTGGGCAATAAAATAAAGTCTAACCTTTTTTATCCTTTGTGCTTTGTCTAATTTCACATGCTCCTAGGGTCCCGCATACAGAGGTTCAACAGCCGGCACTTCAGACCAGACTTCCTAGTGCGGAATGGCTGGGTCGACACCTCAGCTCCTGGGACACAGTGCACACTCTGCGATATAGAGCCTGAGCTGCAGCCAACCGGGCCCTCGAGAGCTCCGCCCCCTCCCTCCCACTGACTCTGACAGGATCTCTACACAGCAGCCCAGCCCACAGCCCACGGGGTAGCACATGCTCTCACCTCTCCATTCTCTGATCAAAATATAAAGTTTCCTTTGCTTCTGAACCAAACTCAGTCTCAATCTGTTGTCTCCAATGAAACTGGGCGGGGGGACACTTGTTGGGGTCCACTCTGGAGGATCAGTAACAGAAATTGAGAACATTGTAACTTCAATGAACAGATGTTTGAGCCAAACTGTAATTAACATAGAACAGTGTATAAGGCTCGGGTAAAATAAGATGTTTCTAACACTCCCATTTGATATTCCCATCACTTTATTAGAAGCAAGTTCAGTGAAAAGGTTTGTCTTATTTGTCAGGTCAATATTAGAGAAACGAAGTGATTTCTTTCCAAGGATGTACATCTAATAATCTTGGTTAAAGCTTCAATCTTGTTTTAAATGCTTTTCCATTGAAAATGATACCTCTCTTTCAGCTCCCCCAATTCTGAGAAGTATAAAATCTTATAATTTATTATTACCAAAGGGAAAAGGTGGGAGGAGGGATAAATTAACAGTTTGGGATTAACACATACACACTGCTATGTATAAAATCGATCGTCAACAAGGAACTACTGTATAGCACAGGGAACTACACTCAATATTTTACAATAACCTATAAGGGGAAATCATCTGAAAAAGAATAGATATTTTTATTGACATCATCTATTCATGACAGTTAAAATGGAACGTAAGGGAAGCCGGTGGTGAGTGCTTCTGACCCTGAAGACTTCAATCATCTAAAGTTTGGACTCTGCCTACTTCCCAAGGCCCTTAATGAACATATGTGTAGCCGTAGCTTAAAAAATTCCCCAGTTTGGGTTGTGGAGAGACACTGATTTTGTAAAAGCCCTGGTGTTCTCCTCACATGAATGGGACCCTTCCTACAGCTAAAACATGCCTGTCACACCCAGAGGATGGTATACCGTCTGATCGGGAAGAGTTTGGAAAAGGCATCTCATCTCCTCATCTCCTGGTGCTCGGGTTCACCCCTCCAGCGTCTTTACGAACAGTCTCCCCACTTGGAGATGTCAGCACTGTCAACATCCTGTTGCAGACAGTTTGGAATTTGTCCAGAGGATGAAGCAGAAGGAGGAGGAACAATGAGAGACAAGTCCTAGGTGTTCGGACAGGCACATGTCACTCTTATTTCCAATCAGGAAGACGAATTGACCAAAGGCTAGGGTTGCCCATGGAAACAGAATAGGGCTTGAGGAAATTCCGCTGCTTTGTGGCCAGTTCCCATAAAGACAAGTTGAAAAATGGAACTCAGGGACACTAAAATTCACGAAACTGCAGAGATGAAAATATCTATCACTGAAAAATGTCTTGAGGAAAGTCAGAGGAAAGGACTTGTAAGCAACGGAGAATGGCAGGAAAGGGATTGGAAGAGGTAGAAAGGACTCGCCATTAAGCACAAGAAAAGGGGCTGAACATTGCCAACATTGCAATTGGCCAAAAAGGGTGTATGCGTCTTTTTCTGTATGTATTCAAGAAAAGGGCATACACTTTTTTAGCCAACCAAACAGGTGGGCACTGGAAATCAATACTACAAAACATATCACTTCGCATCAGTCAGAAGAGCCTTCCTCATAAAGTGTAAACACCAGAAATGCAGGACAGGGCAAGGAGAAAAGGGAGCCCTCTGAGGCTTATACTGGAAATGTATATTGCCAACGGTCACTCTGGAGAAGTGTAATGTGTTTACTAAAGCACCTAAAAAATGAGCTACAGAGCACAGGGCACTTGCACTCATGGACGTATATCTTGGGAAAAACAAAAATCGAGAGGACACAGGCACCCCAATATTTACCGCCTCTATGTTTAAAAGATCCTCGACTAGGATATAATTTATAAGTCTCTGGAGGGAAAAACTGGATAGAGATGTGGCACTTATGTAGAGTGGAATATTACTCAGCCTGGAAATCAATGAAATATGGCCAGTTGTAACAACCACAGAGGAGTTACGTATGATCATTCGAAGTCACATAATTCAAAAAGAAAAAGACACACGATATTACTAATATATGGAATGTAAACGTGGCTACAAATGAACTGAATTACAAAACAGAATGGGGTCTCAAATTTAGAAAACCAACATATGCTTGCTTAAGGATAAAGGAGAGCTGGGGTGCTGCATAAAACCAGAGATAGAAATTAGCACAGATACCTTTCCATAAGCCAAATATGTAATAGTCAAGACCTACCAGTTGCTCCACGAAATGGACTAAACACCCCATATTCAACGCCTAGGAATACACCTGACTAGTAAGAATCTTCAAACCCATGGATTTATATGTCTCCGTAACAGAATCAAGCGTGTGTATAGATTTATGAACGCAGCAGAGAAAATCCGATAAATCCAATTATCAAAATGAATTACAAAAACAAAACATAATGACAGTGAAATAGAGAGCTATTCTTAAATAATTCATTCAGAGCTTGTGATGCAACCTGGATTAACCACATCTGCACCAAGAGCTGAGTGAGACATAAGGTTGGACACTTCGGGCGGATAGCACTGGTGAGGTACGATGAAGAAACGCAGATCCTTTGAAGTCATACTGCATGGTACCCATTCCATGGGTCCCAACTCTCCAGGTTTAAGAGATTCTTCCTTCAGCTAAAACATGCATGGGAAACCCAAAGTAAGGTCCACCGTGTGACTGGGAAGCGTTTTCAAATGCATCTCAGTTTTTGTCCCCTTTTACACGGGTTCACCATTCCAGACCCTTTACTAACACTCTCTCCACTTGGAGGGTCAGTGCCTTTAACCTCCTGTTTGGCACAGTTTGGAAATTCTGCGCAAGGTGAACAGGAATAGTGAGAACCAATCAGAGACTAGCTGTAGGTGTCTGCACGAGCAAATTTAATGCTCATTTCCCACCAGGAAGAGGAATTAACCAAAGGCTCAGCATGCCGTGCCAGAACCAGATTAGGGCCTGAAGCAATCATGTGGGTTTGCGGACAACTCACAAGAAAGCGAGTTGAAGAAAGGAGCTCAGGGGCACTGTAATTCACAAACCTGCAGAGTTATGAATGACAGCTATCGTCCAAAAATGTATTGAAGTAAGTCTTCGAAGAGGACTTGAAAGCGGGGCAGAATTTCAGGAAAACGATTTCAGGGGGTAGACTGGAATTGCACTTAAAGCATAGGAAAAGAGGCAGAATGTCGACAATGATGCACTTGGCCAAAAAGGGCGTATGCGTTTTTTCCTGAATATATTCAGAAAAAACACATACGCAATTTTTGGCCAACCAAGTAAGCGTGTAAAGGAAATCTGCACTACAAAGAAGTCTCACTGCCCCCCAGTCCAAAGGGCCATCTGAAACAAGTGTAAAATCCAGAAAGGCAGGACAGGTCATGGAGAACAGGGAGCCTTGTTATGCTGATGGGCGGGATGTAAATTCCCAACAGCCACTCTGGAGAAGTGTATGGTGTTTTCTGAAACATGTAGGAAACAAAGCAACACAGCCTATGGCACTTCCACTTAGGGTCCTATAGCTTAGGGAAATTAAAATCAAAAACACACAGCCACCCCAAAGTTTGTGACGGCTCTGTTTACAAGAACCTCGTCTACGGTACAAGTTAAATATCCGACAAAGCAAAAAATGGATAAAGAAGTTGTGGTACGCACGTACAATGGAATATCACTCAGCAATAAGATCTACGTCATCAGGCCCGTAGCGGCATAATGAGTGGATTCAGGTATGACGATTCTACGAGAAATAAGTCACACAGAAAAAGAAACATCATAAGATATCACTAATACACGGAACGTAAACTTGGCTACACATGAACTGAATTACAAAACAGAACAGGGTCTCAAATTTAGAAAACCAACATATGCTTGCTTATGGGGAAGGTGAGTTGGGGTGCTGCATCAAACCAGAGATTGAAATTAGCACAGATACCGTTCCATAAGCCAAATATATAATAGACAAGACCTACTCCTTGCTCAACGAAATGGACTCAACACCCCATATTCAACGCCTGGGAATATACCTGAAAAGTAAGAATCTTAAGACCCATGGATTTATATGTCTCCATAAGGAAATCAAGCGTGTTTACAGCGGCCTAAACGCAGCAGTGAAAATCCGATAAATCCCATTATCAAAATAAATTTCACAAACAAAACACAATGACAGTGAAATAGAGAACAATTCTTAAATAATTCATTCAGGGCTTGTGATGCAACCTGGATTTACCACACCTGCACCCATAGCTGGGTGAGACATAAGGCTGGACACTTCGGGCTGATAGCATTGGTGAGGTTCGGTGAGCAAACGCAGACCCTTTGAAGTCATACTGCATGGTAACCATTCCATGGGTCCCAACTCTCCAGGTTTAAGGGATTCTTCCTTCAGCTAAAACATGCATGGGAAACCCAGAGTATTTTCCACCTTGTCATTGGGAAACGTTTTCAAATGCATCTCAGGTTTCGTCCCCTGGTACTCGGGGTCACCGTTCCAGACGCTTTACTAACACTCTCCCCACTTGGAGAGTCAGTGCCTTTAACCTCCTGTTTGGCACAGTTTGCAATTTCTGGGCAAGATGAACAGGAATAGGGAGAACCAATGAGAGACTAGCTGTAGGTGTCTGCACGGGCAAATGGAACGTTCATTTCCCACCAGGAAGAGGAATTAAGCAAAGGCTCAGCGTGCCCTGCCGGAACAAGATGAGGGTCTGAAGCAATCCTGCGGTTTTGCAGCCAGCTCAGAAGAAAGCGAGTTGAAGAAAGGAGCACAGGGGCACTGTAATTCACAAACCTGCAGAGTTATGAATGACAGCTATCGTCCAAAAATGTATTGAAGTAAGTCTTCGAAGAGGACCTGAAAGCGGGGCAGAATTTCAGGAAAACGATTTCGGGAGTAGACTGGAATTGCACTTAAAGCATAGGAAAAGAGGCAGAATGTCCACAATGATGCACTTGGCCAAAAAGGGCGTATGCGATTTTCCTTAATATATTCAGGAAAAAACGCATACGCCCTTTTTGGCCAACCAAGCAAGCATTTAAAGGAAATCTGCACTACAATGAAGTCTCATTGCCCCCCAGTCCAAACGGCCATCTGAAACAAGTGTAAAATCCAGAAAGGCAGGACAGCTCATGGAAAGAGGGAGCCTTGTTATGCTGATGGGCGGGATGTAAATTACCAACAGCCACTCTGGAGAAGTGTATGGTGTTTCCTGAAACACGTAGGAAACAAAGCAACACAGCCTATGGCACTTCCACTTAGGGTCCTATAGCTTAGGGAAATTAAAATCAAAAACACACAGCCACCCCAAAGTTTGGGACGGCTCTGTTTACAAGAACCTCGTCTACGGTACAAGTTAAATATCCGATAAAGCAAAAAATGGATAAAGAAGTTGTGGTACGTACGTACAATGGAATATCACTCAGCAATGAGATCTACGTCATCAGGCCCGTTGCGGCATAATGAGTGCATTCAGGTACGACGATTATACGAGAAATAAGTCACACAGAAAAAGAAACATCATAAGATATCACTAATACACGGAACGTAAACTTGGCTACACATGAACTGAATTACAAAACAGAACAGGGTCTCAAATTTAGAAAACCAACTTATGCTTGCTTATGGGGAAAGGTGAGTTGGGGTGCTGCATCAAACCAGAGATTGAAATTAGCACAGATACCGTTCCATAAGCCAAATATATAATAGACAAGACCTACTCCTTGCTCAACGAAATGGACTCAACACCCCATATTCAACGCCTGGGAATATACCTGACAAGTAAGAATCTTAAGACCCATGGATTTATATGTCTCCATAAGGAAATCAAGCGTGTGTACAGCGGCCTAAACGCAGCAGTGAAAATCCGAAAAATACAATTATCAAAATAAATTTCAAAAAGAAAACACAATGACAGTGAAATAGAGAGCAATTCTTAAATAATTCATTCAGGGCTTGTGATGCAACCTGGATTTACCACATCTACACCCAGAGCTGGGTGAGACATAAGGCTAGACACGTCGGGCTGATAGCATTGGTGAGGTACGGTGAGCAAACGCAGACCCTTTGAAGTCATACTGCATGGTACCCATTTCATGGGTCCCAACTCTCCAGGTTTAAGGGATTCTTACTTCAGCTAAAACATGCATGGGAATCCCAGAGTATGGTCCACCTTGTGATTGGGAAACGTTTTCAAATGCATCTCAGGTTTCGCCCCCTGGTACTCGGGTTCACCGTTCCAGGCGCTTTACAAACACTCTCCCCACTTGGAGAGTCAGTGCCTTTAACCTCCTGTTTGGCACAGTTTGCAATTTCTGCGCAAGATGAACAGGAATAGGGAGAACCAATGAGAGACTAGCTGTAGGTGTCTGCACGGGCAAATGGAACGCTCATTTCCCACCAGGAAGTGGAATTAACCAAAGGCTCAGCGTGCCCTGCCGGAAACATATTAGGGCCTAAAGCAATCCAGCAGTTTTGCGGCAGCTCACAAGAAAGCGAGTTGAAGAAAGGAGCTCAGGGGCACTGTAATTCACAAACCTGCAGAGTTAAGAATGACAGCTATCGTCCTAAAATGTATTGAAGTAAGTCTTCGAAGAGGACTTGAAAGCGGGGCAGAATTTCAGGAAAACGATTTCATGGGGTAGACTGGAATTGCACTTAAAGCATAGGAAAAGAGGCAGAATGTCCACAATGATGCACTTGGCCAAAAAGGGCGTATGCGTTTTTTCCTGAATATATTCAGGAAAAAACGCATACGCCCTTTTTGGACAACCAAGCAAGCGTGTAAAGGAAATCTGCACTACAATGAAGTCTCACTGCCCCCTGGTCAAAAGGGCCATCTGAAAAATGTGTAAAACACAGAAATGCAAGACAGGTCATGCAGAACAGGGAGCCTTGTTATGCTGATGGGCGGGATGTAAATTGCCAATAGCCACTCTGGAGAAGTGTATGGTGTTTCCTGAAACACGTAGGAAACAAAGCAACACAGCCTATGGCACTTCCACTTAGGGTCCTATAGCTAAGGGAAATTAAAATCAAAAACACACAGCCACCCCAAAGTTTGGGACGGCTCTTTTTACAAGAACCTCGTCTACGGTACAAGTTAAATATCCGAGAAAGCAAAAAATGGATAAAGAAATTGTGGTACGTACATACAATGGAATATCACTCAGCAATGAAATCTAGGTCATCAGGCCCATAGCGCCATAATGAGTGGATTCAGGTACGACGATTCTACGAGAAATAAGTCACACAGAAACAAAAATAAAATAAGATATCACTAATACACGGAACGTAAACTTGGCTACACATGAACTGAATTCCAAAACCGAACAGGGTCTCAAATTTAGAAAACCAACTTATGCTTGCTTATGGGGAAAGTTGAGTTGGGGTGCTGCATCAAACCAGAGATTGAAATTAGCACAGATACCGTTCCATAAGCCAAATATATAATAGACAAACCTACAACTTGCTCAACGAAATGGACTCAACACCCCATATTCAACGCCTGGGAATATACCTGACAAGTAAGAATCTTAAGACCCATGGATTTATATGTCTCCATAAGGAAAGCAAGCGTGTGTACAGGGGTCTAAACGCAGCAGTGAAAATCCGATAAATCCCATTATCAAAATAAATTTCACAAACAAAACACAATGACAGTGAAATAGAGAGCAATTGTTAAATAATTCATTCAGGGCTTGTGATGCAACCTGGATTTACCACATCTACACCCAGAGCTGGGTGAGACATAATGCTGGACACTTCGGGCTGATAGCATTGGTGAAGTTCTGTGAGCAAACGCAGACCCTTTGAAGTCATACTGCCTGGTACCCATTCCATGGTTCCCAACTCTCCAGGTTTAAGGGATTCTTCCTTCAGCTAAAACATGCATGGGAAACCCAGAGTATGGTCGACCGTGTGATTGGGAAACGTTTTCAAATGCATCTCAGGTTTCGTACCCTGGTAATCGGGTTCACCATTCCAGACGCTTTACTAACACTCTCCCCACTTGGAGAGTCAGTGCCTTTAACCTCCTGTTTGGCACAGTTTGCAATTTCTGCGCAAGATGAACAGGAATAGGGAGAACCAATGAGAGACTAGCTGTAGGTGTCTGCACTGGCAAATGGAACGCTCATTTCCCACCAGGAAGAGGAATTAACCAAAGGCTCAACGTGCCCTGCCGAAACCAGATTAGGGATTGAAGCAATCCTGCGGTTTTGCGGTCAGCTCACAAGAAAGCGAGTTGAAGAAAGGAGCTCAGCGGCACTGTAATTCACAAACCTGCAGAGTTATGAATGACAGCTATCGTCCAAAAATGTATTGAAGTAAGTCTTCGAAGTGGACTTGAAAGCGGGGCAGAATTTCAGGAAAACGATTTCAGGGGGTAGACTGGAATTGCACTTAAAGCATAGGAAATGAGGCAGAATGTCCACAATGATGCACTTGGCTAAAAAGGGCATATGCGTTTTTTCCTGAATATATTCAGGAAAAAACGCATACGCCCTTTTTGGCCAACCAAGCAAGCGTGTAAAGGAAATCTGCACTACAATGAAGTCTCACTGCCCCCCGTTTCAAACGGCCATCTAAAACAAGTGTAAAATCCAGAAAGGCAGGACAGGTCATGGAGAAGAGGGAGCCTAGTTATGCTGATGGGCGGGATGTAAATTGCCAACAGCCACTCTGGAGAAGTGTACGGTGTTTCTTGAAACACGTAGGAAACAAAGCAACACAGCCTATGGCACTTCCACTTAGGGTCCTATAGCTTAGGGAAATTAAATTCAAAAACACACAGCCACCCCAAAGTTTGGGACGGCTCAGTTTACAAGAACCTCATCTACGGTACAAGTTAAATATCCGAGAAAGCAAAAAATGGATAAACAAGTTGTGGTACGTACGTACAATGGAATATCACTCAGCAATGAGATCTACGTCATCAGGCCCATAGCGGCATAATGAGTGGATTCAGGTACGACGACTCTACGAGAAATAAGTCACACAGAAAAAGAAACATCATAAGATATCACTAATACACGGAACGTAAACTTGGCTACACATGAACTGAATTACAAGACAGAACAGGGTCTCAAATTTACAAAACCAACTTATGGTTGCTTATGGGGAAAGGTTAGGTGGGGTGCTGCATAAAACCAAAGATTGAAATTAGTACAGATACCGTTCCATAAGCCAAATATATAATACACAAGACCTACTCCTTGCTCAACGAATTGGACTCAACACCCCTTATTCAACGCCTGGGAATATACCTGACAAGTAAGAATCTTAAAACCCATGGATTTATATGTCTCCATAAGGAAATCAAGCATGTGTACAGCGGCCTAAACACAACAGTGAAAATCCGATAAATCCCATTATCAAAATAAATTTCAAAAACAAAACACAATGACAGTGAAATAGAGAGCAATTCTTAAATAATTCATTCAGGGCTTGTGTTGCAACCTGGATTTACCACATCTAACCCTGTGCTGGGTGAGACATAAGGCCGGACACTTTGGGCTGATAGCATTGGTGAGGTTCGGTGAGCAAACACAGACCCTTTGAAGTCATACTGCATGGTAGCCATTCCATGGGTCACAACTCTCCAGGTTTAAGGGATTCTTCCTTCAGCTAAAACATGCATGGGAAACCCAGAGTATGGTCCACCGTGTGATTGGGAAACGTTTTCAAATGCATCTCAGATTTCGCCCCCTGGTACTCGGGTTCACCGTTCCAGACGCTTTACTAACACTCTCCCCACTTGGAGAGTCAGTGCCTTTAACCTCCTGTTTGTCCCAGTTTGCAATTTCTGCGCAAGATGAACAGGAATAGGGAGAACCAATGAGAGACTAGCTTTAGGTGCCTGCACGGGCAAATGGAACGCTCGTTTCCCACAAGGAAGGGGAATTAGCCAAAGGCTCAGTGTGCCCTGCCGGAACCAGATTAGGGTCTGAAGCAATTCTGCGGTTTTGCGGTCAGCTCAAAAGAAAGCGAGTTGAAGAAAGGAGCTCAGGGGCACTGTAATTCACAAACCTGCAGAGTTATGAATGACAGCTATCGTCCAAAAATGTATTAAAGTAAGTCTTCGAAGAGGACTTGAAAGCAGGGCAGAATTTCAGGAAAACGATTTCAGGAGGTAGACTACAATTGCACTTAAAGCATAGGAAAAGAGGCAGAATGTCCACAATGATTCACTTGGCCACAAAGGGCGTATGCGTTTTTTCCTGAATATATTCAGGAAAAAACGCATACACCCTTTTTGGCCAACCAAGCAAGCGTGTAAAGGAAATCTGCACTACAATGAAGTCTCACTTCCCCACGGGCAAAAGGGCCATCTGAAAAACGTGTAAAATCCAGAAAGGCAGGACAGGTCATGGAGAACAGGGAGCCTTGGTATGCTGATGGGCGGGATTTAAATTGCTAACAGCCACTCTGGAGAAATGAACAGTGTTTCCTGAAACACCTAAAAAACTAAGCAACGGAGCCTACGGCACTTCCACTTATGGCCCTATAACTTAGGGAAATTAAAATCAAAAACACACAGCCACCCCAAAGTTTGGGACGGCTGTGTTTACAAGAACCTCGTCTACGGTACAAGTTAAATATCCCAGAATGCGAAAAATGGATAAAGAATTTGTGGTGCATACGTACAATTGAATATCACTCAGCAATGAGATCTACGTCATCAGGCCCGTAGCGGCATAATGAGTGGATTCAGGTACGACGACTCTACGAGAAATAAGTCACACAGAAATAGAAACATCATAAGATATCACTAATACACGGAACGTAAACTTGGCTACACAGGAACTGAATTACAAAACAGAACAGGGTTTCAAATTTAGAAAACCAACTTATGGTTGCTTATGGGGAAATGTGAGTTGGGGTGCTGCATAAAACCAGAGATTGAAATTAGCACAGATACCGTTCCATAAGCCAAATATATAATAGACAAGACCTACTCCTTGCTCAACGAAATGGCCTCAACAACCCATATTCAACGCCGGGGAATTTACCTGACAAGTAAGAATCTTAAGACCCATGGATTTATATGTCTCCATAAGGAAATCAAGCATGTGTACAGCGGCCTAGACGCTGCAGTGAAAATCCGATAAATCCCATTATCAAAATAAATTTCAAAAACAAAACACAATGACAGTGAAATAGAGAGCAGTTCTTAAATAATTCATTCAGGGCATATGATGCAACCTGGATTTACCACATCTACACCCAGAGCTGGGTGAGACATAAGGCTGGACACTTCGGGCTGATAGCATTGGTGAGGTTCGTTGAGCAAACGCACACCCTTTGAAGTCATACTGCATGGTACCCATTACATGGGTCCCAACTCTCCAGGTTTAAGGAATTCTTCCTTCAGCTAAAACATGCATGGGAAACCGAGAGTATGGTCCACCGTGTGATTGGGAAACGTTTTCAAATGCATCTCAGGTTTCGTCCCCTGGTACTCGGGTTCACCATTCCAGACGCTTTACTAACACTCTCCCCTCGTGGAGAGTCAGTACCTTTAACCTCCTGTTTGGCACAGTTTGAAATTTCTGCGCAAGATGAACAGGAATAGGGAGAACCAATGAGAGACTAGCTGTAGGTGTCTGCACGGGCAAATGGAACGCTCATTTCCCACCAGGAAGAGGAATAAACCAAAGGCTCAGCGTGCCCTGCAGGAACCAGATCAGGGCCTGAAGCAATCCTACGGTTTTTCGGCCAGCTCACAAGAAAGCGAGTTGAAGAAAGGAGCTCAGGGGCACTGTAATTCACAAACCTGCAGAGTTAAGAATGACAGCTATCGTCCAAAAATGTATTGAAGTAAGTCTTCGAAGAGGACTTGAAAGCGGGGCAGAATTTCAGGAAAACGATTTCATGGGGTAGACTTGAATTGCACTTAAAGCATAGGAAAAGAGGCAGAATGTCCACAATGATGCACTTGGCCAAAAAGGGCGTATGCGTTTTTTCCTGAATATATTCAGGAAAAAACGCATACGCCCTTTTTGGCCAACCAAGCAAGCGTGTAAAGGAAATCTGCACTACAATGAAGTCTCACTGCCCCCTGGTCAAAAGGGTCATCTGAAAAATGTGTAAAATACAGAAAGGCAAGACAGGTCATGGAGAACAGGGAGCCTTGTTATGCTGATGGGCGGGATGTAAATTGCCAACAGCCACTCTGGAGAAGTGTATGGTGTTTCCTGAAACACGTAGGAAACAAAGCAACACAGCCTATGGCACTTCCACTTAGGGTCCTATAGCTTAGGGAAATTAAAATCAAAAACACACAGCCACCCCAAAGTTTGGGACGGCTCTGTTTACAAGAACCTCGTCTACGGTACAAGTTAAATATCTGAGAAAGCAAAAAATGGATAAAGAATTTGTGGTACGTACGTACAATGGAATATCACTCAGCAATGAGATCTACGTCATCAGGCCCGTAGCGGCATAATGAGTGGATTCCGGTACGACGATTCTACGAGAAATAAGTCACACAGAAAAAGAAACATCATAAGATATCACTAATACACGGAACGTAAACGTGGCTACACATGAACTGAATTACAAAACAGAACAGGGTCGCAAATTTAGAAAACCAACTTATGCTTGCTTATGGGGAAAGGTGAGTTGGGGTGCTGCATCAAACCAGAGATTGAAATTAGCACAGATACCGTTCCATAAGCCAAATATATAATAGACATGACCTACTCCTTGCTCAACGAAATGGAATCAACACCCCATATTCAACGCCTGGGAATATACCTGACAAGTAAGAATCTTAAGAAACATGGATTTATATGTCTAAATAAGGAAGACAAGCGTGTGTACAGTGGCCTAAACGCAGCAGTGAAAATCCGATAAATCCCATTAACAAAATAAATTTCAAAAAGAAAACACAATGACAGTGAAATAGAGAGCAATTCTTAAATAATTCATTCAGGGCTTGTGATGCAACCTGGATTTACCACATCTACACCCAGAGCTGGTTGAGACATAAGGCTGAACACTTCGGGCTGATAGCATTGATGATGTTTGGTGAGCAAATGCAGACCCTTTGAAGTCATACTGCATGGTAGCCATTCCATGGGTCCCAACTCTCCAGGTTTAAGGGATTCTTCCTTCAGCTAAAACATGCATGGGAAACCCGGAGTATGTTCCACCGTGTGATTGGGAAACGTTTTCAAATGCATCTCAGGTTTCATCCCCTAATTCTCGGGTTCACCGTTCCAGACACTTTACTAACACTCTCCCCACTTGGAAAGTCAGTGCCTTTAACCTTCTGTTTGGCACAGTTTGCAATTTCTGCGCAAGATGAACAGGAATAGGGAGAACCAATGGAGACTAGTTGTAAGTGTCTGCACGGGCAAATGGAACGCTCATTTCCCACCAGGAAGAGGAATTAACCAAAGGCTCAGCATGCCCTGCCGGAACCAGATTAGGGCCTGAAGCAATCCTGCGGTTTTGCGGCCAGCTCACAAGATAGCGAGTTGAAGAAAAGAGCCCAGGGGCACTGTAATTCACAAACCTGCAGAGTTATGAATGACAGCTATCGTCCAAAAATGTATTGAAGTAAGTCTTCGAAGAGGACTTGAAAGCGGGGCAGAATTTCAGGAAAACGATTTCAGGGGGTAGACTGGAATTGCACTTAAAGCATAGGAAATGAGGCAGAATGTCCACAATGATGCACTTAGCCAAAAAGGGCGTATGCGTTTTTTCCTGAATATATTCAGGAAAAAATGCATAAACCCTTTTTGGCCAACCAAGCAAGCGTGTAAAGGAAATCTGCACTACATTGAAGTCTCACTGCCCCCCGGTCAAAAGGGCCATCTGAAACAAGTGTAAAATCCAGAAAGGCAGGACAGGTCATGGAGAACAGGGAGCCTTGTTATGCTGATGGGCGGGATGTAAATTGCCAACAGCCACTCTGGAGAAGTGTATGGTGTTTCCTGAAACACGTAGGAAACAAAGCAACACAGCCTATGGCACTTCCACTTAGGGTCCTATAGCTTAGGGAAATTAAATTCAAAAACACACAGCCACCCAAAATTTGGGACGGCTCTGTTTACAAGAACCTCGTCTACGGTACAAGTTCAATATCCGAGAAAGCAAAAAATGGATAAAGAAGTTGTGGTACGTACGTACAATGGAATATCACTCAGCAATGAGATCTACGTCATCAGGCCCGTAGCGGCATAATGAGTGGATTAACGTACGAGGAGTCTACGAGAAATAAGTCACACAGAAAAAGAAACATCATAAGATATCACTAATACACGGAACATAAACTTGGCTACACATGAACTGAATTACAAACAGAACAGGGTCTCAAATTTAGAAAACCAACTTATGCTTGCTTATGGGGAAAGGTGAGTTGGGGTGCTGCATCAAACCAGAGATTGAAATTAGCACAGATACCGTTCCATAAGCCAAATATATAATAGACAAGACCTACTGTTGCTCAACGAAATGGACTCAACACCCCATATTCAACGCCTTGGAATATACCTGACAAGTAAGAATCTTAAGACCCATCGATTTATATGTCTCCATAAGGAAGTCAAGCGTGTGTACAGTGGCCTAAACGCAGCAGTGAAAATCCGATAAATCCCATTAACAAAATAAATTTCACAAACAAAACACAATGACATGCAAATGAAGCAAATGACAAAGGATTAATCTCCAAAATTTACAAGCAGCTCATGCAGCTCAATAACAAAAAAACAAACAACCCAATCCAAAAATGGGCAGAAGACCTAAATAGACATTTCTCCAAAGAAGATATACAGAATGCCAACAAACACATGAAAGAATGCTCAACATCATTAATCATTAGAGAAATGCAAATCAAAACTACAATGAGATATCATCTCACACCAGTCAGAATGGCCATCATCAAAAAATCTAGAAACAATAAATGCTGGAGAGGGTGTGGAGAAAAGGGAACACTCTTGCACTGCTGGTGGGAATGTGAATTGGTTCAGCCACTATGGAGAACAGTATGGAGGTTCCTTAAAAAACTACAAATAGAATTACCATATGACCCAGCAATCCCACTACTGGGCATATACCCTGGGAAAACCAAAATTCAAACAGAGTCATGTACCAAAATGTTCATTGCAGCTCTATTTACAATAGCCCGGAGATGGAAACAACCTAAGCGCCCATCATCGGATGAATGGATAAAGAAAATGTGGCACATATATACAATGGAATATTACTCAGCCTTATAAAGAAATGAAATTGAGCTATTTGTAATGAGATGGATAGACCTAGAGTCTGTCATACAGAGTGAAGTAAGTCAGAAAGAAAAAGACAAATACCGTATGCTAACACATATATATGGAATTTAAGGGGAAAAAAAATGTCATGAAGAACCTAGGGGTAAGACAGGAATAAAGACGCAGACCTACTGGAGAACGGACTTGAGGATATGGGGAGGGGGAGGGGTGAGCTTTGACAGGGCGAGAGAGAGTCATGGACATATACACACTAACAAACGTAGTAAGGTAGATAGCTAGTGGGAAGCAGCCGCAAGGCACAGGGATATTAGCTTGGTACTTTGTGACAGCCTGGAGGGGTGGGATAGGGAGAGTGGGAGGGAGGGAGACGCAAGAGGGAAGACATATGGGAACATATGTATATGTATAACTGATTCACTTTGTTATAAAGCAGAAACTAACACACCATTGTAAAGCAATTATACCCCAATAAAGATGTTTAAAAAAAAAACAACACAATGACAGTGAAATAGAGAGCAATTCTTAAATAATTCATTCAGGGCTTGTGATGCAACCTGGATTTACCACATCTACACCCAGAGCTGGGTGAGACATAAGGCTGGACACTTCGGGCTGATAGCATTGGTGAGGTTCGGTGAGCAAACGCAGACCCTTTGAAGTCATACTGCATGGTAGCCATTCCATGGGTCCCAACTCTCCAGGTTTAAGGGATTCTTCCTTCAGCTAAAACATGCATGGGAAACCCAGAGTATGGTCCACCGTGTGATTGGGAAACGTTTTCAAATGCATCTCAGGTTTCGACCCCTGGTACTGGGGTGCACCGTTCCAGACGCTTTACTAACACTCTCCCCACTTGGAGAGTCAGTGCCTTTAACCTCCTGTTTGGCACAGTTTGCAATTTCTGCGCAAGATGAACAGGAATAGGGAGAACCAATGAGAGACTAGCTGTAGGTGTCTGCACGGGCAAAGGGAACGCTGATTTCCCACCAGGAAGAGGAATTAACCAAAGGATCAGCATGCCCTGCTGGAACCAGATTAGGGTCTAAAGCACTCCAGCAGTTTTGCGGCCAGCTCACAAGAAAGCGAGTTGAAGAAAGGAGCTCAGGGGCACTGTAACTCACAAACCTGCAGAGTTATGAATGATAACTATCGTCCAAAACTGTATTGAAGTAAGTCTGCGAAGTGGACTTGAAAGCGGGGCAGAATTTCAGGAAAACGATTTCAGGAGGTAGACTGGAATTGCACTTAAAGCATAGGAAAAGAGGCCGTATGTCGACAATGATGCATTTGGCCAAAAAGGGGCGTATGCGTTTTTTCCTGAATATATTCAGGAAAAAACGCATACGCCCCTTTTTGGTCAACCAAGCAAGCGTGTCAAGGAAATCTGCACTACAATGAAGTCTCACTGCCCCCCGGTCCAAACGGCCATCTGAAACAAGTGTAAAATCCAGAAAGGCAGGACAGGTCATGGAGAACAGGGAGCCTTGTTATGCTGATGGGCGGGATGTAAATTGCCAACAGCCACTCTGGAGAAGTGTATGGTGTTTCCTGAAACACGTAGGAAACAAAGCAACACAGCCTATGGCACTTCCACTTAGGGTCCTATAGCTTAGGGAAATTAAAATCAAAAACACACAGCCACCCCAAAGTTTGGGACGGCTCTGTTTACAAGAACCTCGTCTACGGTACAAGTTAAATATCCGAGAAAGCAAAAAATGGATAAAGAAGTTGTGGTACGTACGTACAATGGAATATCACTCAACAATGAGATCTACGTCATCTGGCCCGTAGAGGCATAATCAGTGGATTCAGGTACGACGATTCTACGAGAAATAAGTCACACAGAAAAAGAAACATCATAAGATATCACTAATACACGGAACGTAAACTTGGCTACACATGAACTGAATTACAAAACAGAACAGGGTCTCAAATTTAGAAAACCAACTTATGCTTGCTTATGGGGAAAGGTGAGTTGGGGTGCTGCATCAAACCAGAGATTGAAATTAGCACAGATACCTTCCATAAGCCAAATATATAATAGACAAGACCTACTCCTTGCTCAACGAAATGGACTCAACACCACATATTCAACGCCTGGGAATATACCTGACAAGTAAGAATCTTAATACCCATGGATTTATATGTCTCCATAAGGAAGTCAAGCGTGTGTACAGCGGCCTAACGCAGCAGTGAAAATCCGATAAATCCCATTATCAAAATAAATTTCACAAACAAAACACAATGACAGTGAAATAGAGAGCAATTCTTAAATAATTCATTCAGGGCTTGTGATGCAACCTGGATTTACCACATCTACACCCAGAGCTGGGTGAGACATAAGGCTGGACACTTCGGGCTGATAGCATTGGTGAGGTTCGGTGAGCAAACGCAGACCCTTTGAAGTCATACTGCATGGTAGCCATTCCATGGGTTCCAACTCTCCAGGTTTAAGGGATTCTTCCTTCAGCTAAAACATGCATGGGAAACCGAGAGTATGGTCCACCGTGTGATTCGGAAACGTTTTCAAATGCATCTCAGGTTTCGACCCCTGGTACTGGGGTGCACCGTTCCAGACGCTTTACTAACACTCTCCCCACTTGGAGAGTCAGTGCCTTTAACCTCCTGTTTGGCACAGTTTGCAATTTCTGCGCAAGATGTACAGGAATAGGGAGAACCAATGAGAGACTAGCTGTAGGTGTCTGCACGGGCAAATGGAACGCTGATTTCCCACCAGGAAGAGGAATTAACCAAAGGCTCAGCATGCCCTGCTGGAACCAGATTAGGGCCTGAAGCAATCCAGCAGTTTTGCGGCCAGCTCACAAGAAAGCGAGTTGAAGAAAGGAGCTCAGGGGCACTGTAATTCACAAACCTGCAGAGTTATGAATGACAGCTATCGTCCAAAAATGTATTGAAGTAAGTCTTCGAAGTGGACTTGAAAGCGGGGCAGAATTTCAGGAAAAAGGTTTCAGGGGGTAGACTGGAATTGCACTTAAAGCATAGGAAAAGAGGCCGAATGTCGACAATGATGCACTTGGCCAAAAAGGGCGTATGCGTTTTTTCCTGAATATATTCAGGAAAAAACGCATACGCCCTTTTTGGTCAACCAAGCAAGCGTGTCAAGGAAACCTGCACTACAATGAAGTCTCACTGCCCCCCGGTCAGAAGGGCCATCTGAAAAAAGTGTAAAATCCAGAAAGGCAGGACAGGTCATGGAGAACAGGGACCCTTGTTATGCTGATGGGCGGGATGTAAATTGCCAACAGCCACTCTGGAGAAGTGTATGGTGTTTCCTGAAACACGTAGGAAACAAAGCAACACAGCCTATGGCACTTCCACTTAGGGTCCTATAGCTTAGGGAAATTGAAATCAAAAACACACAGCCACCCCAAAGTTTGGGACGGCTCTGTTTACAAGAACCTCGTCTACGGTACAAGTTAAATATCCGAGAAAGCAAAAAATGGATAAAGAAGTTGTGGTACGTACGTACAATGGAATATCACTCAACAATGAGATCTACGTCATCAGGCCCGTAGCGGCATAATGAGTGCATTAAGGTACGACGATTCTACGAGAAATAAGTCACACAGAAAAAGAAACATCATAAGGTATCACTAATACATGGAACGTAAACTTGGCTACACATGAACTGAATTACAAAACAGAACAGGGTCTCAAATTTAGAAAACCAACTTATGTTTGCTTATTGCGAAAGGTGATTTGGGGTGCTGCATCAAACCAGAGATTGAAATTAGCACAGATACCGTTCCATAAGCCAAATATATAATAGAAAAACCTACTCCTTGCTCAACGAAATGGAATCAACAACCCATATTCAACGCCTGGGAATATACCTGACAAGTAAGAATCTTAAGACCCATGGATTTATATGTCTAAATAAGGAAGTCAAGCGTGTGTACAGTGGCCTAAACGCAGCAGTGAAAATCCGATAAATCCCATTAACAAATAAATTTCAAAAACAAAACACAATGACAGTGAAATAGAGAGCAATTCTTAAATAATTCATTCAGGGCTTGTGATGCAACCTGGATTTACCACATCTACACCCAGAGCTGGTTGAGACCTAAGGCTAAACACTTCGGGCTGATAGCATTGGTGATGTTTGGTGAGCAAAGCAGACCTTTTGAAGTCATACTGCATGGTACCCATTCCATGGGTCCCAACTCTCCAGGTTTAAGGGATTCTTCCTTCAGCTAAAACATGCATGGGAAACCCGGAGTATGTTCCACCGTGTGATTGGGAAACGTTTTCAAATGCATCTCAGGTTTCATCCCCTGGTACTCGGGTGCACCATTCCAGACACTTTACTAACACTCTCCCCACTTGGAAAGTCAGTGCCTTTAACCCTCTGTTTGGCACAGTTTGCAAATTCTGCGCAAGATGAACAGGAATAGGGAGAAGCAATGAGAGACTAGCTGTAGGTGTCTGCACGGGCAAATGGAACGCTCATTTCCCACCAGGAAGAGGAATTAACCAAAGGCTCAGCGTGCCCTGCCGGAACCAGATTAGGGCCTGAAGCAATCCTGCGTTTTTGCGGCCAGCTCACAAGAAAGTGAGTTGAAGAAAGGAGCTCAGGGGCACTGTAATTCACAAACCTGCAGAGTTATGAATGACAGCTATCGTCCAAAAATGTATTGAAGTAAGTCTTCTAAGAGGACTTGAAAGTGGGGCAGAATTTCAGGAAAACGATTTCAGGGGGTAGACTGGAATTGCACTTAAAGCATAGGAAAAGAGGCAGAATGTTGACAATGATGCACTGGGCCAAAAAGGCGTATGCGTTTTTACCTGAATATATTCAGGAAAAAACGCATACGCACTTTTTGGCCAACCAAGCAAGCTTGTAAAGGAAATCTGCACTACAATGAAGTCTCACTGCCCCCCGGTCCAAACGGCCATCTGAAACAAGTGTAAAATCCAGAAAGGCAGGGCAGGTCATGGAGAACAGGGAGCCTTGTTATGCTGATGGGCAGGATGTAAATTGCCAACAGCCACTCTGGAGAAGTGTATGGTGTTTCCTGAAACACGTAGGAAACAAAGCAACACAGCCTATGGCACTTCCACTTAGGGTCCTATACCTTAGGGAAATTAAAATCAAAAACACACAGCCACCCCAAAGTTTGGGACGGCTCTGTTTACAAGAACCTCGTATACGGTACATGTTAAATATCCGAGAAAGCAAAAAATGGATAAAGAAGTTGTGGTACGTACGTACAATGGAATATCACTCAGCCATGAGATCTACGTCATCTGGCCCATAGCGGCATAATGAGTGCATTAAGGTACGACGATTCTACGAGAAATAAGTCACACAGAAAAAGAAACATCATAAGATATCACTAATACACGGAACGTAAACTTGGCTACACATGAACTGAATTACAAAACAGAACAGGGTCTCAAATTTAGAAAACCAACTTATGCTTGCTTATGGGGAAAGGTGAGTTGGGGTGCTGCATCAAACCAGAGATTGAAATTAGCACAGATACCGTTCCAAAAGCCAAATATATAATAGACAAGACCTACTCCTTGCTCAACGAAATGGACTCAACACCCCATATTCAACACCTGGGAATATACCTGACAAGTAAGAATCTTAAGACCCATGGATTTATATGTCTCCATAAGGAAATCAAGCGTGTGTACAGTGGCCTAAACGCAGCAGTGAAAATCCGATAAATCCCATTATCAAAATAAATTTCACAAACAAAACACAATGACAGTGAAATAGAGAGCAATTCTTAAATAATTCATTCAGGGCTTGTGATGCAACCTGGATTTACCACATCTACACCCAGAGCTGGGTGAGACATAAGGCTGGACACTTCGGGCTGATAGCATTGGTGAGGTTTGGTGAGCAAACGCAGACCCTTTGAAGTCATACTGCATGGTAGCCATTCCATGGGTCCCAACTCTAAAGGTTTAAGGGATTCTTCCTTCAGCTAAAACATGCATGGGAAACCCAGAGTATGGTCCACCATGTGACTGGGAAACGTTTTCAAATGCATCTCAGGTTTCGACCCCTGGTACTGGGGTGCACCGTTCCAGACGCTTTACTAACACTCTCCCCTCTTGGAGAGTCAGTGCCTTTAACCTCCTGTTTGGCACCATTTGCAATTTCTGCGCAAGATGAACAGGAATAGGGAGAAGCAATGAGAGACTAGCTGTAGGTGTCTGCACGGGCAAATGGAACGCTCATTTCCCACCAGGAAGAGGAATTAACCAAAGGCTCAGTGTGCCCTGCCGGAACCAGATTAGGGCCTGAAGCAATCCTGCGGTTTTGCGGCCAGCTCACAAGAAAGCGAGTTGAAGAAAGGAGCTCAGGTGCACTGTAATTCACAATCCTGCAGAGTTATGAATGACAGCTATCGTCCAAAAATGTATTGAAGTAAGTCTTCTAAGAGGACTTTAAAGCGGGGCAGAATTTCAGGAAAACGATTTCAGGGGGTAGACTGGAATTGCACTTAAAGCATAGGAAAAGAGGCAGAATGTTGACAATGATGCACTGGGCCAAAAAGGTCGTATGCGTTTTTACTTGAATATATTCAGGAAAAAACGCATACGCACTTTTTGGCCAACCAAGCAAGCTTGTAAAGGAAATCTGCACTACAATGAAGTCTCACTGCCCCCCGGTCCAAACGGCCATCTGAAACAAGTGTAAAATCCAGAAAGGCAGGACAGGTCATGGAGAACAGGGAGCCTTGTTATGCTGATGGGCGGGATGTAAATTGCCAACAGCCACTCTGGAGAAGTGTATGGTGTTTCCTGAAACACGTAGGAAACAAAGCAACACAGCCTATGGCACTTCCACTTAGGGTCCTATAGCTTAGGGAAATTAAAATCAAAAACACACAGCCACCCCAAAGTTTGGGACGGCTCTGTTTACAAGAACCTCGTCTACGGTACAAGTTAAATATCCGAGAAAGCAAAAAATGGATAAAGAAGTTGTGGTACGTACGTACAATGGAATATCACTCAACAATGAGATCTACGTCATCTGGCCCGTAGAGGCATAATCAGTGGATTCAGGTACGACGATTCTACGAGAAATAAGTCACACAGAAAAAGAAACATCATAAGATATCACTAATACACGGAACGTAAACTTGGCTACACATGAACTGAATTACAAAACAGAACAGGGTCTCAAATTTAGAAAACCAACTTATGCTTGCTTATGGGGAAAGGTGAGTTGGGGTGCTGCATCAAACCAGAGATTGAAATTAGCACAGATACCTTCCATAAGCCAAATATATAATAGACAAGACCTACTCCTTGCTCAACGAAATGGACTCAACACCACATATTCAACGCCTGGGAATATACCTGACAAGTAAGAATCTTAATACCCATGGATTTATATGTCTCCATAAGGAAGTCAAGCGTGTGTACAGCGGCCTAACGCAGCAGTGAAAATCCGATAAATCCCATTATCAAAATAAATTTCACAAACAAAACACAATGACAGTGAAATAGAGAGCAATTCTTAAATAATTCATTCAGGGCTTGTGATGCAACCTGGATTTACCACATCTACACCCAGAGCTGGGTGAGACATAAGGCTGGACACTTCGGGCTGATAGCATTGGTGAGGTTCGGTGAGCAAACGCAGACCCTTTGAAGTCATACTGCATGGTAGCCATTCCATGGGTTCCAACTCTCCAGGTTTAAGGGATTCTTCCTTCAGCTAAAACATGCATGGGAAACCGAGAGTATGGTCCACCGTGTGATTCGGAAACGTTTTCAAATGCATCTCAGGTTTCGACCCCTGGTACTGGGGTGCACCGTTCCAGACGCTTTACTAACACTCTCCCCACTTGGAGAGTCAGTGCCTTTAACCTCCTGTTTGGCACAGTTTGCAATTTCTGCGCAAGATGTACAGGAATAGGGAGAACCAATGAGAGACTAGCTGTAGGTGTCTGCACGGGCAAATGGAACGCTGATTTCCCACCAGGAAGAGGAATTAACCAAAGGCTCAGCATGCCCTGCTGGAACCAGATTAGGGCCTAAAGCAATCCAGCAGTTTTGCGGCCAGCTCACAAGAAAGCGAGTTGAAGAAAGGAGCTCAGGGGCACTGTAATTCACAAACCTGCAGAGTTATGAATGACAGCTATCGTCCAAAAATGTATTGAAGTAAGTCTTCGAAGTGGACTTGAAAGCGGGGCAGAATTTCAGGAAAAAGGTTTCAGGGGGTAGACTGGAATTGCACTTAAAGCATAGGAAAAGAGGCCGAATGTCGACAATGATGCACTTGGCCAAAAAGGGCGTATGCGTTTTTTCCTGAATATATTCAGGAAAAAACGCATACGCCCTTTTTGGTCAACCAAGCAAGCGTGTCAAGGAAACCTGCACTACAATGAAGTCTCACTGCCCCCCGGTCAGAAGGGCCATCTGAAAAAAGTGTAAAATCCAGAAAGGCAGGACAGGTCATGGAGAACAGGGACCCTTGTTATGCTGATGGGCGGGATGTAAATTGCCAACAGCCACTCTGGAGAAGTGTATGGTGTTTCCTGAAACACGTAGGAAACAAAGCAACACAGCCTATGGCACTTCCACTTAGGGTCCTATAGCTTAGGGAAATTGAAATCAAAAACACACAGCCACCCCAAAGTTTGGGACGGCTCTGTTTACAAGAACCTCGTCTACGGTACAAGTTAAATATCCGAGAAAGCAAAAAATGGATAAAGAAGTTGTGGTACGTACGTACAATGGAATATCACTCAACAATGAGATCTACGTCATCAGGCCCGTAGCGGCATAATGAGTGCATTAAGGTACGACGATTCTACGAGAAATAAGTCACACAGAAAAAGAAACATCATAAGGTATCACTAATACATGGAACGTAAACTTGGCTACACATGAACTGAATTACAAAACAGAACAGGGTCTCAAATTTAGAAAACCAACTTATGTTTGCTTATTGCGAAAGGTGATTTGGGGTGCTGCATCAAACCAGAGATTGAAATTAGCACAGATACCGTTCCATAAGCCAAATATATAATAGAAAAACCTACTCCTTGCTCAACGAAATGGAATCAACAACCCATATTCAACGCCTGGGAATATACCTGACAAGTAAGAATCTTAAGACCCATGGATTTATATGTCTAAATAAGGAAGTCAAGCGTGTGTACAGTGGCCTAAACGCAGCAGTGAAAATCCGATAAATCCCATTAACAAATAAATTTCAAAAACAAAACACAATGACAGTGAAATAGAGAGCAATTCTTAAATAATTCATTCAGGGCTTGTGATGCAACCTGGATTTACCACATCTACACCCAGAGCTGGTTGAGACCTAAGGCTAAACACTTCGGGCTGATAGCATTGGTGATGTTTGGTGAGCAAAGCAGACCTTTTGAAGTCATACTGCATGGTACCCATTCCATGGGTCCCAACTCTCCAGGTTTAAGGGATTCTTCCTTCAGCTAAAACATGCATGGGAAACCCGGAGTATGTTCCACCGTGTGATTGGGAAACGTTTTCAAATGCATCTCAGGTTTCATCCCCTGGTACTCGGGTGCACCATTCCAGACACTTTACTAACACTCTCCCCACTTGGAAAGTCAGTGCCTTTAACCCTCTGTTTGGCACAGTTTGCAAATTCTGCGCAAGATGAACAGGAATAGGGAGAAGCAATGAGAGACTAGCTGTAGGTGTCTGCACGGGCAAATGGAACGCTCATTTCCCACCAGGAAGAGGAATTAACCAAAGGCTCAGCGTGCCCTGCCGGAACCAGATTAGGGCCTGAAGCAATCCTGCGTTTTTGCGGCCAGCTCACAAGAAAGTGAGTTGAAGAAAGGAGCTCAGGGGCACTGTAATTCACAAACCTGCAGAGTTATGAATGACAGCTATCGTCCAAAAATGTATTGAAGTAAGTCTTCTAAGAGGACTTGAAAGTGGGGCAGAATTTCAGGAAAACGATTTCAGGGGGTAGACTGGAATTGCACTTAAAGCATAGGAAAAGAGGCAGAATGTTGACAATGATGCACTGGGCCAAAAAGGCGTATGCGTTTTTACCTGAATATATTCAGGAAAAAACGCATACGCACTTTTTGGCCAACCAAGCAAGCTTGTAAAGGAAATCTGCACTACAATGAAGTCTCACTGCCCCCCGGTCCAAACGGCCATCTGAAACAAGTGTAAAATCCAGAAAGGCAGGGCAGGTCATGGAGAACAGGGAGCCTTGTTATGCTGATGGGCAGGATGTAAATTGCCAACAGCCACTCTGGAGAAGTGTATGGTGTTTCCTGAAACACGTAGGAAACAAAGCAACACAGCCTATGGCACTTCCACTTAGGGTCCTATACCTTAGGGAAATTAAAATCAAAAACACACAGCCACCCCAAAGTTTGGGACGGCTCTGTTTACAAGAACCTCGTATACGGTACATGTTAAATATCCGAGAAAGCAAAAAATGGATAAAGAAGTTGTGGTACGTACGTACAATGGAATATCACTCAGCCATGAGATCTACGTCATCTGGCCCATAGCGGCATAATGAGTGCATTAAGGTACGACGATTCTACGAGAAATAAGTCACACAGAAAAAGAAACATCATAAGATATCACTAATACACGGAACGTAAACTTGGCTACACATGAACTGAATTACAAAACAGAACAGGGTCTCAAATTTAGAAAACCAACTTATGCTTGCTTATGGGGAAAGGTGAGTTGGGGTGCTGCATCAAACCAGAGATTGAAATTAGCACAGATACCGTTCCAAAAGCCAAATATATAATAGACAAGACCTACTCCTTGCTCAACGAAATGGACTCAACACCCCATATTCAACACCTGGGAATATACCTGACAAGTAAGAATCTTAAGACCCATGGATTTATATGTCTCCATAAGGAAATCAAGCGTGTGTACAGTGGCCTAAACGCAGCAGTGAAAATCCGATAAATCCCATTATCAAAATAAATTTCACAAACAAAACACAATGACAGTGAAATAGAGAGCAATTCTTAAATAATTCATTCAGGGCTTGTGATGCAACCTGGATTTACCACATCTACACCCAGAGCTGGGTGAGACATAAGGCTGGACACTTCGGGCTGATAGCATTGGTGAGGTTTGGTGAGCAAACGCAGACCCTTTGAAGTCATACTGCATGGTAGCCATTCCATGGGTCCCAACTCTAAAGGTTTAAGGGATTCTTCCTTCAGCTAAAACATGCATGGGAAACCCAGAGTATGGTCCACCATGTGACTGGGAAACGTTTTCAAATGCATCTCAGGTTTCGACCCCTGGTACTGGGGTGCACCGTTCCAGACGCTTTACTAACACTCTCCCCTCTTGGAGAGTCAGTGCCTTTAACCTCCTGTTTGGCACCATTTGCAATTTCTGCGCAAGATGAACAGGAATAGGGAGAAGCAATGAGAGACTAGCTGTAGGTGTCTGCACGGGCAAATGGAACGCTCATTTCCCACCAGGAAGAGGAATTAACCAAAGGCTCAGTGTGCCCTGCCGGAACCAGATTAGGGCCTGAAGCAATCCTGCGGTTTTGCGGCCAGCTCACAAGAAAGCGAGTTGAAGAAAGGAGCTCAGGTGCACTGTAATTCACAATCCTGCAGAGTTATGAATGACAGCTATCGTCCAAAAATGTATTGAAGTAAGTCTTCTAAGAGGACTTTAAAGCGGGGCAGAATTTCAGGAAAACGATTTCAGGGGGTAGACTGGAATTGCACTTAAAGCATAGGAAAAGAGGCAGAATGTTGACAATGATGCACTGGGCCAAAAAGGTCGTATGCGTTTTTACTTGAATATATTCAGGAAAAAACGCATACGCACTTTTTGGCCAACCAAGCAAGCTTGTAAAGGAAATCTGCACTACAATGAAGTCTCACTGCCCCCCGGTCCAAACGGCCATCTGAAACAAGTGTAAAATCCAGAAAGGCAGGACAGGTCATGGAGAACAGGGAGCCTTGTTATGCTGATGGGCGGGATGTAAATTGCCAACAGCCACTCTGGAGAAGTGTATGGTGTTTCCTGAAACACGTAGGAAACAAAACAACACAGCCTATGGCACTTCCACTTAGGGTCCTATAGCTTAGGGAAATTAAAATCAAAAACACACAGCCACCCCAAAGTTTGGGACGGCTCTGTTTACAAGAACCTCGTCTACGGTACAAGTTAAATATCCGAGAAAGCAAAAAATGGATAAAGAAGTTGTGGTACGTACGTACAATGGAATATCACTCAACAATGAGATCTACGTCATCTGGACCGTAGAGGCATAATCAGTGGATTCAGGTACGACGATTCTACGAGAAATAAGTCACACAGAAAAAGAAACATCATAAGATATCACTAATACACGGAACGTAAACTTGGCTACACATGAACTGAATTACAAAACAGAACAGGGTCTCAAATTTAGAAAACCAACTTATGCTTGCTTATGGGGAAAGGTGAGTTGGGGTGCTGCATCAAACCAGAGATTGAAATTAGCACAGATACCTTCCATAAGCCAAATATATAATAGACAAGACCTACTCCTTGCTCAACGAAATGGACTCAACACCACATATTCAACGCCTGGGAATATACCTGACAAGTAAGAATCTTAATACCCATGGATTTATATGTCTCCATAAGGAAGTCAAGCGTGTGTACAGCGGCCTAACGCAGCAGTGAAAATCCGATAAATCCCATTATCAAAATAAATTTCACAAACAAAACACAATGACAGTGAAATAGAGAGCAATTCTTAAATAATTCATTCAGGGCTTGTGATGCAACCTGGATTTACCACATCTACACCCAGAGCTGGGTGAGACATAAGGCTGGACACTTCGGGCTGATAGCATTGGTGAGGTTCGGTGAGCAAACGCAGACCCTTTGAAGTCATACTGCATGGTAGCCATTCCATGGGTTCCAACTCTCCAGGTTTAAGGGATTCTTCCTTCAGCTAAAACATGCATGGGAAACCGAGAGTATGGTCCACCGTGTGATTCGGAAACGTTTTCAAATGCATCTCAGGTTTCGACCCCTGGTACTGGGGTGCACCGTTCCAGACGCTTTACTAACACTCTCCCCACTTGGAGAGTCAGTGCCTTTAACCTCCTGTTTGGCACAGTTTGCAATTTCTGCGCAAGATGTACAGGAATAGGGAGAACCAATGAGAGACTAGCTGTAGGTGTCTGCACGGGCAAATGGAACGCTGATTTCCCACCAGGAAGAGGAATTAACCAAAGGCTCAGCATGCCCTGCTGGAACCAGATTAGGGCCTAAAGCAATCCAGCAGTTTTGCGGCCAGCTCACAAGAAAGCGAGTTGAAGAAAGGAGCTCAGGGGCACTGTAATTCACAAACCTGCAGAGTTATGAATGACAGCTATCGTCCAAAAATGTATTGAAGTAAGTCTTCGAAGTGGACTTGAAAGCGGGGCAGAATTTCAGGAAAAAGGTTTCAGGGGGTAGACTGGAATTGCACTTAAAGCATAGGAAAAGAGGCCGAATGTCGACAATGATGCACTTGGCCAAAAAGGGCGTATGCGTTTTTTCCTGAATATATTCAGGAAAAAACGCATACGCCCTTTTTGGTCAACCAAGCAAGCGTGTCAAGGAAACCTGCACTACAATGAAGTCTCACTGCCCCCCGGTCAGAAGGGCCATCTGAAAAAAGTGTAAAATCCAGAAAGGCAGGACAGGTCATGGAGAACAGGGACCCTTGTTATGCTGATGGGCGGGATGTAAATTGCCAACAGCCACTCTGGAGAAGTGTATGGTGTTTCCTGAAACACGTAGGAAACAAAGCAACACAGCCTATGGCACTTCCACTTAGGGTCCTATAGCTTAGGGAAATTGAAATCAAAAACACACAGCCACCCCAAAGTTTGGGACGGCTCTGTTTACAAGAACCTCGTCTACGGTACAAGTTAAATATCCGAGAAAGCAAAAAATGGATAAAGAAGTTGTGGTACGTACGTACAATGGAATATCACTCAACAATGAGATCTACGTCATCAGGCCCGTAGCGGCATAATGAGTGCATTAAGGTACGACGATTCTACGAGAAATAAGTCACACAGAAAAAGAAACATCATAAGGTATCACTAATACATGGAACGTAAACTTGGCTACACATGAACTGAATTACAAAACAGAACAGGGTCTCAAATTTAGAAAACCAACTTATGTTTGCTTATTGCGAAAGGTGATTTGGGGTGCTGCATCAAACCAGAGATTGAAATTAGCACAGATACCGTTCCATAAGCCAAATATATAATAGAAAAACCTACTCCTTGCTCAACGAAATGGAATCAACAACCCATATTCAACGCCTGGGAATATACCTGACAAGTAAGAATCTTAAGACCCATGGATTTATATGTCTAAATAAGGAAGTCAAGCGTGTGTACAGTGGCCTAAACGCAGCAGTGAAAATCCGATAAATCCCATTAACAAATAAATTTCAAAAACAAAACACAATGACAGTGAAATAGAGAGCAATTCTTAAATAATTCATTCAGGGCTTGTGATGCAACCTGGATTTACCACATCTACACCCAGAGCTGGTTGAGACCTAAGGCTAAACACTTCGGGCTGATAGCATTGGTGATGTTTGGTGAGCAAAGCAGACCTTTTGAAGTCATACTGCATGGTACCCATTCCATGGGTCCCAACTCTCCAGGTTTAAGGGATTCTTCCTTCAGCTAAAACATGCATGGGAAACCCGGAGTATGTTCCACCGTGTGATTGGGAAACGTTTTCAAATGCATCTCAGGTTTCATCCCCTGGTACTCGGGTGCACCATTCCAGACACTTTACTAACACTCTCCCCACTTGGAAAGTCAGTGCCTTTAACCCTCTGTTTGGCACAGTTTGCAAATTCTGCGCAAGATGAACAGGAATAGGGAGAAGCAATGAGAGACTAGCTGTAGGTGTCTGCACAGGCAAATGGAACGCTCATTTCCCACCAGGAAGAGGAATTAACCAAAGGCTCAGCGTGCCCTGCCGGAACCAGATTAGGGCCTGAAGCAATCCTGCGTTTTTGCGGCCAGCTCACAAGAAAGTGAGTTGAAGAAAGGAGCTCAGGGGCACTGTAATTCACAAACCTGCAGAGTTATGAATGACAGCTATCGTCCAAAAATGTATTGAAGTAAGTCTTCTAAGAGGACTTGAAAGCGGGGCAGAATTTCAGGAAAACGATTTCAGGGGGTAGACTGGAATTGCACTTAAAGCATAGGAAAAGAGGCAGAATGTTGACAATGATGCACTGGGCCAAAAAGGCGTATGCGTTTTTACCTGAATATATTCAGGAAAAAACGCATACGCACTTTTTGGCCAACCAAGCAAGCTTGTAAAGGAAATCTGCACTACAATGAAGTCTCACTGCCCCCCGGTCCAAACGGCCATCTGAAACAAGTGTAAAATCCAGAAAGGCAGGGCAGGTCATGGAGAACAGGGAGCCTTGTTATGCTGATGGGCAGGATGTAAATTGCCAACAGCCACTCTGGAGAAGTGTATGGTGTTTCCTGAAACACGTAGGAAACAAAGCAACACAGCCTATGGCACTTCCACTTAGGGTCCTATACCTTAGGGAAATTAAAATCAAAAACACACAGCCACCCCAAAGTTTGGGACGGCTCTGTTTACAAGAACCTCGTATACGGTACATGTTAAATATCCGAGAAAGCAAAAAATGGATAAAGAAGTTGTGGTACGTACGTACAATGGAATATCACTCAGCCATGAGATCTACGTCATCTGGCCCATAGCGGCATAATGAGTGCATTAAGGTACGACGATTCTACGAGAAATAAGTCACACAGAAAAAGAAACATCATAAGATATCACTAATACACGGAACGTAAACTTGGCTACACATGAACTGAATTACAAAACAGAACAGGGTCTCAAATTTAGAAAACCAACTTATGCTTGCTTATGGGGAAAGGTGAGTTGGGGTGCTGCATCAAACCAGAGATTGAAATTAGCACAGATACCGTTCCAAAAGCCAAATATATAATAGACAAGACCTACTCCTTGCTCAACGAAATGGACTCAACACCCCATATTCAACACCTGGGAATATACCTGACAAGTAAGAATCTTAAGACCCATGGATTTATATGTCTCCATAAGGAAATCAAGCGTGTGTACAGTGGCCTAAACGCAGCAGTGAAAATCCGATAAATCCCATTATCAAAATAAATTTCACAAACAAAACACAATGACAGTGAAATAGAGAGCAATTCTTAAATAATTCATTCAGGGCTTGTGATGCAACCTGGATTTACCACATCTACACCCAGAGCTGGGTGAGACATAAGGCTGGACACTTCGGGCTGATAGCATTGGTGAGGTTTGGTGAGCAAACGCAGACCCTTTGAAGTCATACTGCATGGTAGCCATTCCATGGGTCCCAACTCTAAAGGTTTAAGGGATTCTTCCTTCAGCTAAAACATGCATGGGAAACCCAGAGTATGGTCCACCATGTGACTGGGAAACGTTTTCAAATGCATCTCAGGTTTCGACCCCTGGTACTGGGGTGCACCGTTCCAGACGCTTTACTAACACTCTCCCCTCTTGGAGAGTCAGTGCCTTTAACCTCCTGTTTGGCACCATTTGCAATTTCTGCGCAAGATGAACAGGAATAGGGAGAAGCAATGAGAGACTAGCTGTAGGTGTCTGCACGGGCAAATGGAACGCTCATTTCCCACCAGGAAGAGGAATTAACCAAAGGCTCAGTGTGCCCTGCCGGAACCAGATTAGGGCCTGAAGCAATCCTGCGGTTTTGCGGCCAGCTCACAAGAAAGCGAGTTGAAGAAAGGAGCTCAGGTGCACTGTAATTCACAATCCTGCAGAGTTATGAATGACAGCTATCGTCCAAAAATGTATTGAAGTAAGTCTTCTAAGAGGACTTTAAAGCGGGGCAGAATTTCAGGAAAACGATTTCAGGGGGTAGACTGGAATTGCACTTAAAGCATAGGAAAAGAGGCAGAATGTTGACAATGATGCACTGGGCCAAAAAGGTCGTATGCGTTTTTACTTGAATATATTCAGGAAAAAACGCATACGCACTTTTTGGCCAACCAAGCAAGCTTGTAAAGGAAATCTGCACTACAATGAAGTCTCACTGCCCCCCGGTCCAAACGGCCATCTGAAACAAGTGTAAAATCCAGAAAGGCAGGACAGGTCATGGAGAACAGGGAGCCTTGTTATGCTGATGGGCGGGATGTAAATTGCCAACAGCCACTCTGGAGAAGTGTATGGTGTTTCCTGAAACACGTAGGAAACAAAGCAACACAGCCTATGGCACTTCCACTTAGGGTCCTATAGCTTAGGGAAATTAAAATCAAAAACACACAGCCACCCCAAAGTTTGGGACGGCTCTGTTTACAAGAACCTCGTCTACGGTACAAGTTAAATATCCGAGAAAGCAAAAAATGGATAAAGAAGTTGTGGTACGTACGTACAATGGAATATCACTCAACAATGAGATCTACGTCATCTGGACCGTAGAGGCATAATCAGTGGATTCAGGTACGACGATTCTACGAGAAATAAGTCACACAGAAAAAGAAACATCATAAGATATCACTAATACACGGAACGTAAACTTGGCTACACATGAACTGAATTACAAAACAGAACAGGGTCTCAAATTTAGAAAACCAACTTATGCTTGCTTATGGGGAAAGGTGAGTTGGGGTGCTGCATCAAACCAGAGATTGAAATTAGCACAGATACCTTCCATAAGCCAAATATATAATAGACAAGACCTAATCCTTGCTCAACGAAATGGACTCAACACCCCATATTCAACGCCTGGGAATATACCTGACAAGTAAGAATCTTAATACCCATGGATTTATATGTCTCCATAAGGAAGTCAAGCGTGTGTACAGCGGCCTAATGCAGCAGTGAAAATCCCATAAATACAATTATCAAAATAAATTTCACAAACAAAACACAATGACAGTGAAATAGAGAGCAATTCTTAAATAATTCATTCAGGGCTTGTGATGCAACCTGGATTTACCACATCTACACCCAGAGCTGGGTGAGACATAAGGCTGGACACTTCGGGCTGATAGCATTGGTGAGGTTCGGTGAGCAAACGCAGACCCTTTGAAGTCATACTGCATGGTAGCCATTCCATGGGTTCCAACTCTCCAGGTTTAAGGGATTCTTCCTTCAGCTAAAACATGCATGGGAAACCCAGAGTATGGTGCACCGTGTGATTGGGAAATGTTTTCAAATGCATCTCAGGTTTCGACCCCTGGTACTGGGGTGCACCGTTCCAGACGCTTTACTAACACTCTCCCCACTTGGAGAGTCAGTGTCTTTAACCTCCTGTTTGGCACAGTTTGCAATTTCTGCGCAAGATGTACAGGAATAGGGAGAACCAATGAGAGACTAGCTGTAGGTGTCTGCACGGGCAAATGGAACGCTGATTTCCCACCAGGAAGAGGAATTAACCAAAGGCTCAGCATGCCCTGCTGGAACCAGATTAGGGCCTAAAGCAATCCAGCAGTTTTGCGGCCAGCTCACAAGAAAGTGAGTTGAAGAAAGGAGCTCAGGGGCACTGTAATTCACAAACCTGCAGAGTTATGAATGACAGCTATCGTCCAAAAATGTATTGAAGTAAGTCTTCGAAGTGGACTTGAAAGCGGGGCAGAATTTCAGGAAAACGGTTTCAGGGGGTAGACTGGAATTGCAATTAAACATAGGAAAAGAGGCCGAATGTCGACAATGATGCACTTGGCCAAAAAGGGCGTATGCGTTTTTTCCTGAATATATTCAGGAAAAAACGCATACGCCCTTTTTGGTCAACCAAGCAAGCGTGTCAAGGAAATCTGCACTACAATGAAGTCTCACTGCCCCCCGGTCAGAAGGGCCATCTGAAAAAAGTGTAAAATCCAGAAAGGCAGGACAGGTCATGGAGAACAGGGAGCCTTGTTATGCTGATGGGCGGGATGTAAATTGCCAACAGCCACTCTGGAGAAGTGTATGGTGTTTCCTGAAACACGTAGGAAACAAAGCAACACAGCCTATGGCACTTCCACTTAGGGTCCTATAGCTTAGGGAAATTAAAATCAAAAACACACAGCCACCCCAAAGTTTGGGACGGCTCTGTTTACAAGAACCTCATCTACGGTACAAGTTAAATATCCGAGAAACAAAATATGGATAAAGAAGTTGTGGTACGTACGTACAATGGAATATCACTCAGCAATGAGATCTACGTCATCAGGCCCGTAGCGGCATAATGAGTGCATTAAGGTACGACGATTCTACGAGAAATAAGTCACACAGAAAAAGAAACATCATAAGATATCACTAATACACGGAACGTAAACTTGGCTACACATGAACTGAATTACAAAACAGAACAGGGTCTCAAATTTAGAAAACCAACTTATGCTTGCTTATTGCGAAAGGTGATTTGGGGTGCTGCATCAAACCAGAGATTGAAATTAGCACAGATACCGTTCCATAAGCCAAATATATAATAGAAAAGACCTACTCCTTGCTCAACGAAATGGAATCAACAACCCATATTCAACGCCTGGGAATATACCTGACAAGTAAGAATCTTAAGACCCATGGATTTATATGTCTAAATAAGGAAATCAAGCGTGTGTACAGTGGCCTAAACGCAGCAGTGAAAATCCGATAAATCCCATTAACAAAATAAATTTCACAAACAAAACACAATGACAGTGAAATAGAGAGCAATTCTTAAATAATTCATTCAGGGCTTGTGATGCAACCTGGATTTACCACATCTACACCCAGAGCTGGTTGAGACATAAGGCTGAACACTTCGGGCTGATAGTATTGGTGATGTTTGGTGAGCAAACGCAGACCTTTTGAAGTCATACTGCATGGTACCCATACCATGCGTCCCAACTCTACAGGTTTAAGGGATTCTCCCTTCAGCTAAAACATGCATGGGAAACCCGGAGTATGTTCCACCGTGTGATTGGGAAACATTTTCAAATGCATCTCAGGTTTCATCCCCTGGTACTCGGGTGCACCGTTCCAGACACTTTACTAACACTCTCCCCACTTGGAAAGTCAGTACCTTTAACCACCTGTTTGGCACAGTTTGCAATTTCTGCGCAAGATGAACAGGAATAGGGAGAACCAATGAGAGACTAGCTGTAGGTGTCTGCACGGGCAAATGGAACGCTCATTTCCCACCAGGAAGAGGAATTAACCAAAGGCTCAGCGTGCCCTGCCAGAAACAGATTAGGGCCTGAAGCAATCCTGCGGTTTTGCGGCCATCTCACAAGAAAGCGAGTTGAAGAAAGGAGCTCAGGTGCACTGTAGTTCACAATCCTGCAGAGTTATGAATGACAGCTATCGTCCAAAAATGTATTGAAGTAAGTCTTCTAAGAGGACTTGAAAGCGGGGCAGAATTTCAGGAAAACGATTTCAGGGGGTAGACTGGAATTGCACTTAAAGCATAGGAAGAGGCAGAATGTCGACAATGATGCACTGGGCCAAAAAGGGTGTATGCGTTTTTACCTGAATATATTCAGGAAAAAACGCATACGCACTTTTTGGCCAACCAAGCACGCTTGTAAAGGAAATCTGCACTACAATGAAGTCTCACTGCCCCCCGGTCCAAACGGCCATCTGAAACAAGTGTAAAATCCAGAAAGGCAGGACAGGTCATGGAGAACAGGGAGCCTTGTTATGCTGATGGGCAGGATGTAAATTGCCAACAGCCACTCTGGAGAAGTGTATGGTGTTTCCTGAAACACGTAGGAAACAAAGCAACACAGCCTATGGCACTTCCACTTAGGGTCCTATACCTTAGGGAAATTAAAATCAAAAACACACAGCCACCCCAAAGTTTGGGACGGCTCTGTTTACAAGAACCTCGTCTACGGTACATGTTAAATATCCGAGAAAGCAAAAAATGGATAAAGAAGTTGTGGTACGTACGTACAATGGAATATCACTCAGCCATGATATCTACGTCATCTGGCCCATAGCGGCATAATGAGTGCATTAAGGTACGACGATTCTACGAGAAATAAGTCACACAGAAAAAGAAACATCATAAGATATCACTAATACACGGAACGTAAACTTGGCTACACATGAACTGAATTACAAAACAGAACAGGGTCTCAAATTTAGAAAACCAACTTATGCTTGCTTATGGGGAAAGGTGAGTTGGGGTGCTGCATCAAACCAGAGATTGAAATTAGCACAGATACCTTTCCATAAGCCAAATATATAATAGACAAGACCTACTCCTGGCTCAACGAAATGGACTCAACACCCCATATTCAACACCTGGGAATATACCTGACAAGTAAGAATCTTAAGACCCATGGATTTATATGTCTCCATAAGGAAATCAAGCGTGTGTACAGTGGCCTAAACGCAGCAGTGAAAATCCGATAAATCCCATTATCAAAATAAATTTCACAAACAAAACACAATGACAGTGAAATAGAGAGCAATTCTTAAATAATTCATTCAGGGCTTGTGATGCAACCTGGATTTACCACATCTACACCCAGAGCTGGGTGAGACATAAGGCTGGACACTTCGGGCTGATAGCATTGGTGAGGTTCGGTGAGCAAACGCAGACCCTTTGAAGTCATACTGCATGGTAGCCATTCCATGGGTCCCAACTCTAAAGGTTTAAGGGATTCTTCCTTCAGCTAAAACATGCATGGGAAACCCAGAGTATGGTCCACCGTGTGATTGGGAAACGTTTTCAAATGCATCTCAGGTTTCGACCCCTGGTACTGGGGTGCACCGTTCCAGACGCTTTACTAACACTCTCCCCACTTGGAGAGTCAGTGCCTTTAACCTCCTGTTTGGCACAGTTTGCAATTTCTGCGCAAGATGAACAGGAATAGGGAGAACCAATGAGAGACTAGCTGTAGGTGTCTGCACAGGCAAATGGAACGCTCATTTCCCACCAGGAAGAGGAATTAACCAAAGGCTCAGCATGCCCTGCTGGAACCAGATTAGGGCCTAAAGCAATCCAGCAGTTTTGCGGCCAGCTCACATGAAAGCGAGTTGAAGAAAGGAGCTCAGGTGCACTGTAACTCACTAACCTGCAGAGTTATGAATGATAACTATCGTCCAAAACTGTATTGAAGTAAGTCTTCGAAGTGGACTTGAAAGCGGGGCAGAATTTCAGGAAAACGATTTCAGGAGGTAGACTGGAATTGCACTTAAAGCATAGGAAAAGAGGCCGAATGTCGACAATGATGCATTTGGCCAAAAAGGGCGTATGCGTTTTTTCCTGAATATATTCAGGAAAAAACGCATACGCCCTTTTTGGTCAACCAAGCAAGCGTGTCAAGGAAATCTGCACTACAATGAAGTCTCACTGCCCCCCGGTCAGAAGGGCCATCTGTAAAAAGTGTAAAATCCAGAAAGGCAGGACAGGTCATGGAGAACAGGGAGCCTTGTTATGCTGATGGGCGGGATGTAAATTGCCAACAGCCACTCTGGAGAAGTGTATGGTGTTTCCTGAAACACGTAGGAAACAAAGCAACACAGCCTATGGCACTTCCACTTAGGTTCCTATAGCTTAGGGAAATTAAAATCAAAAACACACAGCCACCCCAAAGTTTGGGACGGCTCTGTTTACAAGAACCTCGTCTACGGTACAAGTTAAATATCTGAGAAAGCAAAAAATGGATAAAGAAGTTGTGGTACGTACGTACAATGGAATATCACTCAGCCATGAGATCTACGTCATCTGGCCCGTAGCGGCATAATGAGTGCATTAAGGTACGACGATTCTACGAGAAATAAGTCACACAGAAAAAGAAACATCATAAGATATCACTAATACACGGAACGTAAACTTGGCTACACATGAACTGAATTACAAAACAGAACAGGGTCTCAAATTTAGAAAACCAACTTATGCTTGCTTATTGTGAAAGGTGAGTTGGGGTGCTGCATCAAACCAGAGATTGAAATTAGCACAGATACCGTTCCATAAGCCAAATATATAATAGAAAAGACCTACTCCTTGCCTAACGAAATGGAATCAACACCCCATATTCAACGCCTGGGAATATACCTGACAAGTAAGAATCTTAAGACCCATGGATTTATATTTCTAAATAAGGAAGTCAAGCGTGTGTACAGTGGCCTAAACGCAGCAGTGAAAATCCGATAAATCCCATTAACAAAATAAATTTCACAAACAAAACACAATGACAGTGAAATAGAGAGCAATTCTTAAATAATTCATTCAGGGCTTGTGATGCAACCTGGATTTACCACATCTACACCCAGAGCTGGTTGAGACATAAGGCTGAACACTTCGGGCTGATAGCATTGGTGATGTTTGGTGAGCAAACGCAGACCTTTTGAAGTCATACTGCATGGTACCCATTCCATGGGTCCCAACTCTCCAGGTTTAAGGGATTCTTCCTTCAGCTAAAACATGCATGGGAAACCCGGAGTATGTTCCACCGTGTGATTGGGAAACGTTTTCAAATGCATCTCAGGTTTCATCCCCTGGTACTCGGGTGCACCGTTCCAGACACTTTACTAACACTCTCCCCACTTGGAAAGTCAGTGCCTTTAACCCTCTGTTTGGCACCATTTGCAATTTCTGCGCAAGATGAACAGGAATAGGGAGAAGCAATGAGAGACTAGCTGTAGGTGTCTGCACGGGCAAATGGAACGCTCATTTCCCACCAGGAAGAGGAACTAACCAAAGGCTCAGCGTGCCCTGCCGGAACCAGATTAGGGCCTGAAGCAATCCTGCGGTTTTGCGGCCAGCTCACATGAAAGCGAGTTGAAGAAAGGAGCTCAGGTGCACTGTAATTCACAATCCTGCAGAGTTATGAATGACAGCTATCGTCCAAAAATGTATTGAAGTAAGTCTTCTAAGAGGACTTTAAAGCGGGGCAGAATTTCAGGAAAACGATTTCAGGGGGTAGACTGGAATTGCACTTAAAGCATAGGAAAAGAGGAAGAATGTTGACAATGATGCACTGGGCCAAAAAGGTCGTATGCGTTTTTACTTGAATATATTCAGGAAAAAACGCATACGCACTTTTTGGCCAACCAAGCAAGCTTGTAAAGGAAATCTGCACTACAATGAAGTCTCACTGCCCCCCGGTCCAAACGGCCATCTGAAACAAGTGTAAAATCCAGAAAGGCAGGACAGGTCATGGAGAACAGGGAGCCTTGTTATGCTGATGGGCGGGATGTAAATTGCCAACAGCCACTCTGGAGAAGTGTATGGTGTTTCCTGAAACACGTAGGAAACAAAGCAACACAGCCTATGGCACTTCCACTTAGGGTCCTATAGCTTAGGGAAATTAAAATCAAAAACACACAGCCACCCCAAAGTTTGGGACGGCTCTGTTTACAAGAACCTCGTCTACGGTACAAGTTAAATATCCGAGAAAGCAAAAAATGGATAAAGAAGTTGTGGTACGTACGTACAATGGAATATCACTCAACAATGAGATCTACGTCATCTGGACCGTAGAGGCATAATCAGTGGATTCAGGTACGACGATTCTACGAGAAATAAGTCACACAGAAAAAGAAACATCATAAGATATCACTAATACACGGAACGTAAACTTGGCTACACATGAACTGAATTACAAAACAGAACAGGGTCTCAAATTTAGAAAACCAACTTATGCTTGCTTATGGGGAAAGGTGAGTTGGGGTGCTGCATCAAACCAGAGATTGAAATTAGCACAGATACCTTCCATAAGCCAAATATATAATAGACAAGACCTAATCCTTGCTCAACGAAATGGACTCAACACCCCATATTCAACGCCTGGGAATATACCTGACAAGTAAGAATCTTAATACCCATGGATTTATATGTCTCCATAAGGAAGTCAAGCGTGTGTACAGCGGCCTAATGCAGCAGTGAAAATCCCATAAATACAATTATCAAAATAAATTTCACAAACAAAACACAATGACAGTGAAATAGAGAGCAATTCTTAAATAATTCATTCAGGGCTTGTGATGCAACCTGGATTTACCACATCTACACCCAGAGCTGGGTGAGACATAAGGCTGGACACTTCGGGCTGATAGCATTGGTGAGGTTCGGTGAGCAAACGCAGACCCTTTGAAGTCATACTGCATGGTAGCCATTCCATGGGTTCCAACTCTCCAGGTTTAAGGGATTCTTCCTTCAGCTAAAACATGCATGGGAAACCGAGAGTATGGTGCACCGTGTGATTGGGAAACGTTTTCAAATGCATCTCAGGTTTCGACCCCTGGTACTGGGGTGCACCGTTCCAGACGCTTTACTAACACTCTCCCCACTTGGAGAGTCAGTGCCTTTAACCTCCTGTTTGGCACAGTTTGCAATTTCTGCGCAAGATGTACAGGAATAGGGAGAACCAATGAGAGACTAGCTGTAGGTGTCTGCACGGGCAAATGGAACGCTGATTTCCCACCAGGAAGAGGAATTAACCAAAGGCTCAGCATGCCCTGCTGGAACCAGATTAGGGCCTAAAGCAATCCAGCAGTTTTGCGGCCAGCTCACAAGAAAGTGAGTTGAAGAAAGGAGCTCAGGGGCACTGTAATTCACAAACCTGCAGAGTTATGAATGACAGCTATCGTCCAAAAATGTATTGAAGTAAGTCTTCGAAGTGGACTTGAAAGCGGGGCAGAATTTCAGGAAAACGGTTTCAGGGGGTAGACTGGAATTGCAATTAAACATAGGAAAAGAGGCCGAATGTCGACAATGATGCACTTGCCCAAAAAGGGCGTATGCGTTTTTTCCTGAATATATTCAGGAAAAAACGCATACGCCCTTTTTGGTCAACCAAGCAAGCGTGTCAAGGAAATCTGCACTACAATGAAGTCTCACTGCCCCCCGGTCAGAAGGGCCATCTGAAAAAAGTGTAAAATCCAGAAAGGCAGGACAGGTCATGGAGAACAGGGAGCCTTGTTATGCTGATGGGCGGAATGTAAATTGCCAACAGCCACTCTGGAGAAGTGTATGGTGTTTCCTGAAACACGTAGGAAACAAAGCAACACAGCCTATGGCACTTCCACTTAGGGTCCTATAGCTTAGGGAAATTAAAATCAAAAACACACAGCCACCCCAAAGTTTGGGATGGCTCTGTTTACAAGAACCTCATCTACGGTACAAGTTAAATATCCGAGAAAGCAAAATATGGATAAAGAAGTTGTGGTACGTACGTACAATGGAATATCACTCAACAATGAGATCTACGTCATCAGGCCCGTAGCGGCATAATGAGTGCATTAAGGTACGACGATTCTACGAGAAATAAGTCACACAGAAAAAGAAACATCATAAGATATCACTAATACACGGAACGTAAACTTGGCTACACATGAACTGAATTACAAAACAGAACAGGGTCTCAAATTTAGAAAACCAACTTATGCTTGCTTATTGCGAAAGGTGATTTGGGGTGCTGCATCAAACCAGAGATTGAAATTAGCACAGATACCGTTCCATAAGCCAAATATATAATAGAAAAGACCTACTCCTTGCTCAACGAAATGGAATCAACAACCCATATTCAACGCCTGGGAATATACCTGACAAGTAAGAATCTTAAGACCCATGGATTTATATGTCTAAATAAGGAAGTCAAGCGTGTGTACAGTGGCCTAAACGCAGCAGTGAAAATCCGATAAATCCCATTAACAAAATAAATTTCAAAAACAAAACACAATGACAGTGAAATAGAGAGCAATTCTTAAATAATTCATTCAGGGCTTGTGATGCAACCTGGATTTACCACATCTACACCCAGAGCTGGTTGAGACATAAGGCTGAACACTTCGGGCTGATAGCATTGGTGATGTTTGGTGAGCAAACGCAGACCTTTTGAAGTCATACTGCATGGTACCCATTCCATGCGTCCCAACTCTCCAGGTTTAAGGGATTCTTCCTTCAGCTAAAACATGCATGGGAAACCCGGAGTATGTTCCACCGTGTGATTGGGAAACGTTTTCAAATGCATCTCAGGTTTCATCCCCTGGTACTCGGGTGCACCATTCCAGACACTTTACTAACACTCTCCCCACTTGGAAAGTCAGTGCCTTTAACCCTCTGTTTGGCACAGTTTGCAATTTCTGCGCAAGATGAACAGGAATAGGGAGAAGCACTGAGAGACTAGCTGTAGGTGTCTGCACGGGCAAATGGAACGCTCATTTCCCACCAGGAAGAGGGATTAACCAAAGGCTCAGCATGCCCTGCCGGAACCAAATTAGGGCCTGAAGCAATCCTGCGGTTTTGCGGCCAGCTCACAAGAAAGCGAGCTGAAGAAAGGAGCTCAGGGGCACTGTAATTCACAAACCTGCAGAGTTATGAATGACAACTATCGTCCAAAAATGTATTGAAGTAAGTCTTCAAAGAGGACTTCAAAGCGGGGCAGAATTTCAGGAAAACGATTTCAAGGGTTAGACTGGAATTGCACTTAAAGCATAGTAAAAGAGGCAGAATGTCGACAATGATGCACTTGCCCAAAAAGGGCATATGCGTGTTTTCCTGAATATATGCAGGAAAAAACGCATACGCCCTTATTGGCCGACCAAGCAAGCGTGTAAAGGAAATCTGCACTACAATGAAGTCTCATTGCCCGCCAGGCTAAAGGGCCATCTGAAACAAGTGTAAAATCCAGAAAGGCAGGACACGTCATGGAGAACAGGGAGCCTTGTTATGCTGATGGGCAGGATGTAAATTGCCAACAGCCACTCTGGAGAAGTGTATGGTGTTTCCTCAAACACGTAGGAAACAAAGAAACACAGCCTATGGCACTTCCACTTATGGTCCTATAGCTTAGGGAAATTAAAATCAAAAACACACAGCCACCCCAAAGTTTGGGACGGCTCTGTTTACAAGAACCTCATCTATGGTACAAGTTAAATATCCGAGAAAGCAAAAAATGGATAAAGAAGTTGTGGTACGCACGTACAATGGAATATCACTCAGCAATGAAATCTACGTCATTAGGCCCATAGCGGCATAATGAGTGGATACAGGTACGATGATTCTACGAGAAATAAGTCACAGAAAAAAAGAAACCTCATAAAATATCACTAATACACGGAATGTAAACTTGGCTACACATGAACTGAATTACAAAACAGAACAGGGTCTCAAATTTAGAACACCAACTTATGCTTGCTTATGGGAAAGGTGAGTTGGGATGCTGCATAAAACCAGAGATTAAAATTAGCACAGATACCGTTCCATAAGCCAAATATATAATAGACAAGACCTACCCCTTGCTCAACCAAATGGACTCAACACCCCATATTCAACGCCTGGGAATATACCTGACAAGTAAGAATCTTAAAACCCATGGATTTATATGTCTCCATAAGGAAATCAAGCATGTGTACAGAGGCCTAAACGCAGCAGCAAAAATCCGATAAATCCCATTATCAAAATAAATTTCCAAAACAAAACACAATGACAGTGAAATAGAGAGCAATTCTTAAATAATTCATTCAGGGCTTGTGATGCAACCTGGATTTACCACATCCACACCAAGAGCTGGGTGAGAAATAAGTCTGGACACTTCACGCTGATAGCATTTTTGAGGTTCAGTGAGCAAACGCAGACCCTTTGAAATCATACTGCATGGTACCCATTCCATGGGTCCCAACTCTCCAGGTTTAAGGGATTCTTCCTTCAGCTAAAACATGCATGGGTAACCCAGAGTATGATCCACCGTGTGGTTGGGAAACGTTTTCAAATGCATCTCAGTTTTCGTCCCCTGGAACTCGGGTTTACCATACCAGACGCTTTACTAACACTCTCCCCACTTGGAGAGTCAGTGCCTTTAACCTCCTGTTTGGCACAGTTTGCAATTTCTGCGCAAGATGAACAGGAATAGGGAGAACCAATGAGAGACTAGCTGTAGGTGTCTACACGGGCAAATCGAATGCTCATTTCCCACCAGGAAGAGGAATTAACCAAAGGCTAAGCATGCCCTGCCAGAAAAAATTAGGGCCTAAAGCAATCCTGCGGTTTTGCGGCCAGCTCACAAGAAAGCGAGTTGAAGAAAGGAGCTCAGGGGCACTGTTATTCACAAACCTGCAGAGTTATGAATGACAGCTATCATCCAAAAATATATTGAAGTAAGTCTTCAAAGAGGACTAGAAAGTGGGGCAGAATTTCAGGAAAACGATTTCAGGGGGTAGACTGGAATTGCACTTTAAGCATAGGAAAAGAGGCAGAATGTCGACAATGATGCACTTGGCCAAAAAGGGCGTATGCGTTTTTTCCTGAATATATTCAGGAAAAAAGGCATACGCCCTTTTTGGCCAACCAAGCAAGCGTGTAAAGGAAATCTGCACTACAATGAAGTCTCACTGCCCCCGGATCAAAAGGGCCATTTTAAAAATGTGTAAAATCCAGAAAAGCATCACAGGCCCTGGAGAACAGGGAGCCTTGTTATGCTGATGGTCGGGATGTAAATTGCCAACAGCCACTCTGGAGAAGTGTATGGTGTTTCCTGAAACACGTAGAAAACAAAGCAACACAGCCTATGGCACTTCCACTTATGGTCCTATAGCTTAGGGAAATTGAAATCGAAAACACACAGCCACTCCAAATTTCGGACAGCTCTGTTTACAAGAACCTCGTCTATGGTACAAGCTAAATATCTCAGAAAGCAAAAAATGGATAAAAAAGTTGTGGTACGTACGTACAATGGTATATCACTCAGCAATGAAATCTTTGTCATCAGGCCCGTAGCGGCATAATGAGTGGATTCAGGTACGATGATTCTACGTGAAATAAGTCACACAGAAAAAGAAACATCATAAGATATCACTAATACACGGAACGTAAACTTGGCTACACATGAAGTGAATTACAAAACACAACAGGGTCTCACATTTACAAAACCAACTTACGTTTGCTTATGGGGAAAGGTGAGTTGAGGTGCCGCATTAAACCAGAGAATGAAATTAGCACAGATACCGTTCCATAAGCCATATATGTAATATACATGATCTACTCCTTGCTCAATGAAATGGACTCAACATCACATATTCAACCCCAAGTATATACGTGACTAGAACGAGTCTTAAAACCTATGTATTTATATGTCTCCATAAGGGAATCCAGTGTGTGTACAGCGGCATAAACGCAGCATTGAAAATCAGCTAAATCCCATTATACAAATAAATTTTAAAAACTATCACAAAGACTGTGAAATAGAGAGCAATTCTTAAATAATTCATTCATGGCTTGTGATGAGACCTGGGTTTACCACATCCACACCCACAGCTGGGTTAGACATAAGGCTGGACACTTGGGGCTGATAGGATTGGTGAGGTTCGGTCAGCAAATGCAGATCACTAGAAGTAATACTGCATGGTACCTATTCCAAGGGTCCCAGCTTTCCAGGTTTAAGGGATTCGTCCTTCAGCTCAAACATGCATGGGGAATGCAGAGTATGGTCCACCGTGTGATCAGAAAGCGTTTTTAAATGCATCTCAGTTTTCGTCCCCTGGTCCTCGGGTTCACCATTCAAGACACTTTACTAACACTCTCCCCACTTGGAGAGTCAGTGCCTTTAACCTCCTGTTTGGTACAGTTTGCAATTTCTGCGGAAGATGAACATGAATAGGGAGAACCAATGAGAGACTAGCTGTGGGTTTGTGGACAGGCACATTTAACTCTCATTTCCCTCCAGGAAGAGGAACTAACCACAGGCTCAGCGTTCCATGCCGGAACCAGATTAAGGCCTGAAGCAATCCTGCGGTTTTGCGGCCAATTCACAAGAAAGCGAGTTGAAGTAAGAGGCTCAGGGGCACTGTAATTCACAAACCTGCAGAGTTATGAATGACAGCTATCGTCCAAAAATGTATTCAAGTAAGGCTGCAAAGAGGACTTGAAAACGGGGCAGAATTGCCGGAATGCGATTTCAGGAGGTAGACGGGAATTGCTCTGAAAGCATAGGAAAAGAGGCAAAACCTCGACAATGATGCACTTGACCAAAAAGTGCATATGCGTTTTTTTCCAGGGCCCTCATTTACGAGGGTAGGAGGCTCCCAGCATGCTCCAGGGGCCAACAGAGGCCCCACGTTGCCAAGGTGACGTGAGCCAGCCAGCCACGTGTGACCTCACATCAGAGGGCCCACCTCACAGAAGGGTAAGGAACCCAGCCAGGATCAGACTCTCACCAGAGGGCCCACATCACCAAGGGGATGGGAACCAGGCAGGAGTGTCCTCACACCCGTGGGGCCACATCATCGAAAGTTGAGGTACCCAGCACATGTAGCCTCAAACCAGAGGACCCACATCACCATGGGTCTCGGAGTGAGGCAGGCAGGATTAACCTCACAACACATGGCCCACTGTATAAAAAAGGTGAGGAATCCAGCAGTTGGAACTTCCCAGCAGGCGGCCCAGAGCACCGAGGGTATGAGATCCAGGCCACAGTGAACTCACAGCAGAGGGCCCTCATCGTGATACTGTAAGCAACCCAGCCGTTGTGACCTCAGAGCACAAGGCCCACATCCCCATGGGGAAGGGAACCAAGCAGGAGTGTCATCGCACCAGTGGGCACACATCAGAAAAGGTGGGGAGCACAGCAGTTAGGGCCTGATGCCAGAGAGCCCTCATCACTGAGGGGACGTAGCTCCCAGAAGGCTCCAACTGCTACCAGAGGCCCGATGTCACCAATGCGGGGTGTGCCAGCCAGGCAGGAGTGACCTCAGAGCAGACGGCCAACCTCACAGAAGTGTGAGGAAACCAAAGATGATCAGACTCTCACCAGAGGGCCCACATCACCAAGGGAATGGGAACAGGGCAGGAGTGTCCTCACACCAGTGGGGCCACATCACCGAAATGTGAGGGACCCAGCACACGTGGCCTCAAACCAGAGGACACACATCAAAAAGGAGCTGGGAGTGAGGCAGGCAGGAGGAGCCTCAAAACAGCGGGACCATAGAATAAAAAAGGTGAGGAATCCCACAGTTGGAACCTCCCAGCAGGCAGCCAGCAGCAGCGAGGCTATGGGATCCAGTCCTGACTGAACTCACAACAGAGGGCCCTCATCATGAAACTGTGAGCAACCTAGCCGTTAGGACCTCAGAGCAGAAGGCCCACATTTCCATGGGGTTGGGAACCTGTCAGAAGTGTACTCACACCACAGGGCACACATCAGAGAATTTTGGGAGCCCAGAAGTTAGGACCTGACGCCAGAGGGCCCTCATTACCGAGGGGAGGAGACTCCAAGAAGGCACCAACTCCCAATTGAGGGCCCAGGTCACCAAGGTAACGTGTGACAGCCAGGCAGGAGTGAGCTCACAGCACAGGGCCTACCTCACAGAAGGGTGAGGAACAAAGCCAGGATAAGACTCTCACCAGAGGGCCCACATTACCAAGGGAATCAGAACCAGGCAGGAGTGTCCTCACGCCAGTGTGGCAATATCATAGAAAGGTGAGGAACCCAGCAAATGTGGCCTAAACCAGAGAACCCACATCTCCAAGGGGCTCGGAGTGAGGCAGGCAGGAGTAGCCTCACAACACAGGGCCCATAGAATAAAAAAGCTGAGGAATCTAGCAGTGGGAACCTCCCAACAGACGGCCCAGAGCACCCAGTCTATGCGATCCAGGCCTCAGTGAACTCACAGCAGAGGACCCATATCATGAAACTGTGAGCAACCCAGACGTTGGGACCTCAGAGCAGAAGGCCCACATCCTTATGGGGTTGGGAACATGGTAAGAGTGTCCTCGCACCACTTAGAACGTATCAGAAAATGTGGGTACCCAGCAGTTAGGGCCTGACACCAGAGGGCCCTCATCACCAAGGGGAGGAGGCTCACAGCAGGCTCCAACTGCCACAAAAGGGCCGACGTCGCCAAGGCGGGGTGTGCCAGCTGGGCAGGAGTGACCTCAGAGCAGAGGGCCCACCTCAAAGAAGTGTGAGGAACCCAACCAGGATCAGACTCTCACCAGGGGGCCCACATCACCAAGGGGATGGGAACCAGGCAGGAGTGTCCTCACACCAGTGGGGCCACATCAGCGAAAGATGAGGAACCCAGCACATGTGGCCTCAAACCAGAGGACACACATCACCAAGGGGCTGGGAGTGAGGCAGGTGTCTGGACGGGCACATTTAACTATAATTTCCCACCAGGAAGAGGAATTAACCAAAGGGTCAGAGTGCCGTGCCGGACCCTGATTACGGCCTGAAGCAAACCTGTGGTTTTGTGGCCAGCTTACAAGGAAGCGAGTTAAGAAAGGAACTCAGGGGCACTGTCATTCACAAACCTGCAGTTATAAATGACAGCTATCGTCCAAAAATATATTGAAGTAAGGCAGCGAAGAAGACCTGAAAGTGGGGCAGAATTGCAGGAAACCGATTTCATGATGTAGACAGTAATTGCTTTTAAAGCATAGGAAAAGAAGCAGAACGTCTACAGTGATGCACTTGGCCAAGAAGGGCATATGCGTTTTATAGAGGACCCTCATTAATGAGGGGAGGAGGCTCCCAGCACACACCAAAGGCCAACAGACGGCCCATGTCATCAAGGCGACATGTGCCAGCCAGGCAGGAGAGACCTCATATCACAGGGTCTACCTCACAGAAGGGTGAGGCACCCAGCGAGGATCAGACTCTCACCAGAGGGCCCACATCACCAAGGGGATGGGAACCAGTCAGGAGTGTCCTCACACCAGTGGGGCCACATCATCCAAAGTTGAGGAACACAGCACATGTGACCTCAAACCAGAGGACACACATCACCAAGGGACTGGGAGTGAGGCAGGCAGGAGGAGCCTCAAAACAGAGGGCCCATAGAATAAAAAAGGTGCGGAATCGCGCAGTTGGATCCTCCCAGCAGGCGGCCAGGAGCAGCGAGGCTATGGGATCCAGGCCAGAATGAACTCACACCAGAGGGCCCTCATCATTATACTGTGAGCAACCCAGCCGTTGGGACCTCAGAGCAGAAGGCCCACATCCACATGGGTATGGGAAACTGGCAGGAGTGCCATCACACCAGTGGGCACACATCACAAAATATGGGTACCCAGCAGTTAGTGACTGACGCCACAGGGCCCTCATCACCGAGGGGAGGAGGCTCCCAGCAAGCTCCAACTGCCACCAGAGGGCCGACGTCACCAAGGCAACGGGAGCAAGCCAGGCAGGAGTGACCTCACAGCAGAGGTCCCACCTCCCAGAAGTGTGACGAAACCAGTCAGGATCAGACTCTCACCAGACGGCCCACATCACCAAGGGGATGGGAACCAGGCAGGAGTGTCCTCACACCAGTGGGTCCACATCACTAAAAGGTGAGTAAACCGGCACATGTGGCCTGAAACCACAGGACCCACATCACCAAGGAGCTGGGAGTGAGGCAGGCAGGAGGAGCCTCACAACACAGGGCCGAAAGAATAAAAAAGGTGAGGTATCCAGCAGTTGGAACCTCGCAGCAGGCGGCCCAGAGCACAGAGACTATGGGATCCTGGCCTGAGTGAACTAACACCAGAGAGCCTATATCATGGAACTGTGAGCAACCCAGACGTTGGAACCACAGAGCAGAAGGCCCACATCCCCATGGGGATGGGAAACTTACAGGAGTGTCCTGTTATCACTGGGCTCACATCAGATAACATGGGGAGCCCAGCAGTGATGGCCTCACGCCAGAGGGCCCTCATCACCGAGGGGAGGAGGCTCCCAGTAGGTTCCAACTGCCACCAGAGGGCCGATGTCACCAAGGCAATGGGAAGCCAGGCAGGAGTTACCTCACAGCAGAGGGCCCACCTCACAGAAGGGTGAGGAACCCAGCCAGGATCAGACTCTCACCAGAGGGCTCATATCACCAAGGGGATGGGAACCAGGCACAAGTATCCTCACACCAGTGGGGCCACATCATCGAAAGGTGAGGGACCCAGCACACGTGGCCTCTAATCAGAGGACACACATAAACAAGGGGCTGGGAATGAGGCAGGCAGGAGGAGCCTCAAAACAGAGGGCCCATAGAATAAAAAAGGTGAGGAATCCCGCAGTTGGAACCTCCCAGCAGGCGGCCTGGAGTAGCGAGGCTATGGGATCCAGGGTGAGTGAACTCACACCAGAGGGCCCTCATCATGAAACTGTGAGAAATCCAGACGTTGGGACCTCACAGCAGAAGGCCCACATTCCCATGGGCTTGGGAACCTGACAGGAGTGTACTCGCACCACAGGGCGCACATCAGAAAATTTTGAGAGCCCAGGAGTTAGGGCCTGACGCCAGAGAGCCCTCATTACCGAGGAAAGGAGACTCCCAGCAGGCACCAACACACAATTGAGGGCCCACGTCGCCAAGGTGACGTGTGCCAGTCAGGCAGGAGTGACCTCACAGCACAGGGCCTACCTAACAGAAGGGTGAGGAAACCAACCAGGATAAGACTCTCGCCAGAGGGCCCACATCACCAAGGGGATCAGAACCAATGTGGCCACATCATAGAAAGGTGAGGAGTGTCCTAACACCAATGTGGCCACATCATAGAAAGGTGAGGAACCCAACACATGTGGCCTCAAAGCAGAGGACCCACATCTCCAAGGGACTCGGAGTGAGGTAGGCAGGAGTAGCCTTACAACACAGGGCCCATAGAATAAAAAGGTGAGGAATCCAGTAATTGGAAGCTCCCAGCAGGCGGCCCAGGGCACCCAGTCTATGAGATCTAGGCCGCAGTGAACTCACAGCAGAGGGCCCACATCATGATACTGTGAGCAACCCAGCCATTGGGACCTCAGAGCAGAAGGCCCACATCCCGATGGGGATGGGAAACTGGCAGGAGTGTCATCGCACCAGTGGGCGCACATCAGAAAATGTGGGGAGCCCAGCAGTTAGGGCCTGATGCCAGAGGGCCCTCATCACCGAGGGGAGGAGGCTCCCATCCCACTCCAACTGCAACCAGAGGGCCCACTTGGCCAAGGCGACGTGTGCCATCCAGGCACGAGTGACCTCACAGCAGAGAGCCCACCTCCCAGAAGTGTGAGGTATCCAGCCAGGATCAGACTCTCACCAGAGGGCCCACATCACCAAGGGGATGGGAACCAGGCAGGAGTGTCCTCACACCAGTGGGGCCACATCAATAAAGGTGAGGAAACCAGCACATGTAGCCTCAAACCACAGGACCTACATCACCAATGGGGGGAGTGAGGAAGGCAGGAGGAGCCTCACAACACAGGGCACAAAGAATAAAAAAGGTGAGGAATCCAGCAGTTGGAACCTCGCAGCAGGCGGCCCAGAACACAGGGGCTATGGGATCTAGGCCTGAGTGAACTAACATCACAGAGCCAACACCATGAAACTGTAAGGAACCCAGGCGTTGGGACCTCAGAGCAGAAGGCCCACATCCCAATGGGGATGGGAACCTGGCAGGAGTGTCCTGGCATCACTGGGCTCACATCAGAAAACGTGGGGAGCACAGCAGTTAGAACCTGACGCCAGAGGGCACTCATCACTGAGGAGAGGAGGCTCCCAGCAGGCTCCAACTGCCACCAGAGGGCCTACGTCTCCAAGGCAATGGGAGCAAGCCAGGCAGGATTTACCTAAGAGCAGAGGGCCCACCACACAGAAGGGTGAGGAACGCAGCCAGTGTCAGACTCTCACCAGAGGGCCCACATCACCAAGGGGATGGGAACCAGGCAGGAGTTTCCTCACACCATTGGGGCCACATCATTGAAAGGTGAGGAACCCAGCACATGTGGTCTCGAACCAGAGGACACACATCACCAAGGGGCTGGGAATGAGGCAGGTGTCTGGACGGGCACATTTAACTCTCATTTCCCACCAGGAAGAGGAATTAACCAAACGCTGAGCATGCCATGCCAGAACCAGATTACAGCCTGAAGCAAACCTGCGGTTTTGTGGCCAGCTCACAAGGAAGCGAGTTAAGAAAGGAAATCAGGGGCACTGTAATTCTCAAACCTGCAGAGTTATAAATGACAGCTATTGTCAAAAATATATTGAAGTAAGGCTGCAAAGAGGACTTGAAAACGAGGCAGAATTGCAGGAATCAGATTTCAGGAGGTAGATTTGAATTGCCTTTAAAGCATATGAAAAGCAGCAGATCTTTGACAGTGATGCACTTGGACAAAAAGTGCATATACATTTTTTCCTGAATACATTCAGGAAAAAACGCATACGCTCTTTTTTGTCAACCAAGCACTGGAGCAATGGAAATCTGCACTACAATGAAGTCTCTTTTCCCATTCGTCAAAATGGCCATCTGAAAAAAGTGTAAAAACAAGAAACACAGGACAGGCCATGGAGAACAGGGAGCCTTGTTATGCTGATGGGTGGGATGTCAATTGCCAACAGACACTCTGGAGATGTTTATGATGTATCCTGAAACATCTAAAAAACAAAGCTACAGAGCCTAGGTCACTTCCACTTATGGCCGTATAGCTTAGGAATATTAAAATCAACAAGACACAGCCAACACAAAATTTAGGGCTGCTGTGTTTACAAGAACCTTGAGTCCTGTGCACATTAAATATCCCAGAAAGAAAAAAATGGATAAAGAAGTTGTGCTACTTATGTACAATGGAATATCACTCAGCAATGAGATCAATGTCATCAGGCCTGTAGCAGCAAATTGAGTGGATTTAAGCACGATGATTCTAAGAGAAATATGTCACACAGAGAAAGATAGTTATCATAAGATATCACTAATAGAGGGAGTGTAAACTTGGCTCCACATGAACTGGATTACAAAACCGAACAGAGTCTCACATTTAGATAAAAAACTTATGCTTGCTTAAGGGGAAAGTTGAGTTGGGGTGCTGTATAAAACCAGAGATTGAAATTAGCACAGATACCTTTCCATAAGCCAAAAATGTAATAGACAAGACCTACTCCTTGCTCAACGAAATAGACTCATCCATGGTGTATCACCTCACACTGGTTAGAATGGGCATCATCAGAAAAATCTACAAACAACAAATGCTGGAAAGGGTGTGGAGATATGGAACCCTCTTCCAGTATTGTTGGGAATGTAAATTGATACAGTCACTGTGGAGAACATTATGGAGTTTCTTATAAAACTAACAATAGAATTACCATATGATACAGCAATCCCACTACTGGTCATATACCCAGACAAAACCATAAATTAGAAAACAACATTCAGCGCAATGTTCATTGCATCACTATTTACAATATCCAGGTAATGGAAGCAACCTAAATGCCCACAGACAGACGAATGCATAAAGATGTGGTACATATATAAAATGGAATATTACTAAGCCATAAAAAGGAATGAAATTGGGTCACCTGTAGAGACGTTGATGAATCTAGAGACTGTCATACACAGTGAAGTAAGTCAGAAAGAGGAAAACAAAACAAATCTTGTATATTAATGCATATATGTGGAACCTAGAAAAATTGTACAGATGAACCGTTTTGCAAGGCAGAAATAGAGCAACAGATGTAAACAACGAACGTATGGACACCAAGGGGGGAAAGCTGTTGGGGGGATGGTGGTGGGAGGTGTTGAGAGATTGGGATTGGCATGTATACATTTATATGTATAAAACAGATAACCAAAAAGAACCTGCTGTATAAAAAATAAAATAAAATTCAAAATTAAAAAAAATAAAATTAAAAAAAGTAAAACAGAAAAAATATTCTTCCCTCACATACATGTATTTATATGAATAAATTATTTCCATGCATATATCTGTAAATACAGAGGAGAAGAATAAAATCTACCTTGAACCAAAAACGAAAAAAAGAAAGAGAAAAACAGAACCCACCAGTTACACAGAGGAAAACCCTATCAGGTCACTTGCTCCAGTTGTAAACAATTCTGAAGTTGGTCAATGGTGGGGAATCATCTCCCATTCAGCCAGCAGGCCCCACGCAATAAGCGTCCTCATTGCAAAGCTGGGGGACCATGCCGAGGCATCTGTGAGTAAACGTGGGCCAAGCCCCAGGCCAGCTGCTGCTGAAATGTTCCCACCCTTCCCAGGTAAAACACCTGAATATGTACAAGGACTTGAAAGCCTAGAGGAAGGGCCATGGAGCCACACGAGCGACAGCATGCCGGCCGACTTGATGCCTGCAGCCCAGCCAGGATGGTCCTGGCCCTGGGTGCTCTTCTGGAAGCTTTCCATTTCCCTGCCTGAGATACCCCTCCTGTCCTGGCCCCCACTGCTTTCTTCCTTCCTCACCTCTCCCCAGGAAGAAATTCCAGCGGCAGATATGGGTGACACATCCTCTTCCTTAGCAGGTGGCATCTTGGCAACTGCTGCAGAAAGTCCAGCAGAGCCCCACTCACACTGGACCACCCACAAAGCCGTGGCCTCTCACTCCCTCCCACCAGCCCAGCCCCGAGACTGTTGACAGGGCAGAGAAAATGGCGTCAGGCACAGCTGCAGGGGCTCTTGCTGCCTGGAGCGGTGTTTATATCGATCTCAACCCAGGCACACCTGGGGAGGTCTGGCCGGCACGGTCACGCTGCCCAGGTCAGCCAATCATCACCCCTCAGGGGCTCACAGTTGCAGAAAATGGAACTTGCTGAATCGGCCAGGTCCAAGGAACAGGTGTGGGCTCTTGAGAGTCAGGATAGACAAGGGGCTGTAGTTCTGGCTTGTTTTCTCATCATTTTATCTGGCCCATGAGTGGGAGACAACTTCAAGAAAACCCTCTCCTAATGAGAGGAACCCAGGAGTCAGGGAGAGGAGGGGAGGGTGGTGGGTGGAGACAGAGGCCTGGTGCCCCGGGTGCAGTGGAAGTCTCTGGAAGACCAGGTGGAGGGAGGCCTCACAGAGTGATCCCCAAGATCACAGACGTTTTGGAGCTGCTGTTTGTTAGTTCAAGTCCTGCTCTGAGGTGCTCTGTGTCAGATCTGAGCGACAGGTGAGCTGGGAGTGCTTTGCAATGTGCACTATGTGCACGGCTCCTGTTTGCCCAGACTTGCCACGGAACATGCAAGGGTAGCTCTGTATCCTGGGAGGGACGTGACAACGAGAGCCCCATGGGCTGCAGGTGACCTGCCCAGGGAACACCATATCCTGGGAGGGGCCTGAACACGAGGGCCCTGTGGGCTGGGGTGGGGGTGGGGTACCTGCCTGGGTGAGCTCCATATCCTGGGATTGGCCTGACTTTGAGAGCCCCATGGGCTGCAGCAGTCAAGGTAACGGATGTCAGGAGAGTCAGTGAAGCCACCGAGGATATACCTCCAGTAGTTCCTAAATCCTATACCCTGCTGGATATTCTACCAACGACCAGGACTTGGTATTCTGTATTAGTCTTCAATGATACCTTCTTTTACACTTTTTTCACATGGCCCTTTTGACCGGGGGGCAGTGAGACTTCATTGTAGTGCAGATTTCCTTTAAACACTTGCTTGGTTGGCCAAAGAGTGCGTATGCGTTTTTTCCTGAATATATTCAGGAAAAAACCCATATGCTCTTTTTGGCCAAGTGCATCATTGTCGACATTCTGCCTCTTTTCCTATGCTTTAAGTGCAATTCCAGTCTACCCCCTGAAATCGTTTTCCTGAAATTCTGCACCGCTTTAAAGCCCTCTTCACAGACTTACTTGAATATATTTTGGACGATAGCTATCATTCATAACTCTGCAGGTTTGTGGATTACAGTGCCCTTGAGCTCTTTTCTTCGACTCGCTTTCTTGTGAGCTGACCGCAAAACCGCAGGATTGCTTCAGGCCCTAATCTGTTTCTGGCAGGGCACGCTGAGCCTTTGGTTAATTCCTCTTCCTGGTGGGAAATAAGCGTTCCATTTGCCCGTGCAGACACCTACAGCTAGTCTCTCATTGGATCTCCAAATTCCTGTTCATCTTGCGCAGAAATTGCAAAGTGTGCCAAACAGGAGGTTAAAGGCACTGACTCTCCAAGTGGGGAGAGTGTTAGTAAAGCGTCTGGAATGGTGAACCCGAGTACCAGGGGACGAAAACTGAGATGCATTTGAAAACGTTTCCCAATGACACGGTGGAACGTACTCTGGGTTTCCCATGCATGTTTTAGCTGAAGGAAGAATCCCTTAAACCTGGAGAGTTGGGACCCATGGAATGGGTACCATGCAGTATGACTTCAAAGGGTCTGCATTTGCTCATCGAACCTCACCAATGCCATCAGCCCGAAGTGTCCAGCCTTATGTCTCAACCTAACCCTTACCCGAAGCCTTAACCTTATCCGTCCCCTAATCATACGTTAACACTAACCCGTATCCTAACACGTACGCTCATCTTAAACCGTTGTCGTACCCTAACCTGTACCCTAAACCGTCCCCGTCCCCAAACCCTAACAAATCCTAACCCTAACTCTTACCCAAACCCTTACCCTAAACCGTCCCATAATCGTAACACGTACGCTAACACTAAACTGTACCCTAACATGTACTCTCACCCTAAACCGTGGTCGTACACTAAGCTGTACCCTAAACCGTCCCCATCCAGTAACCCTAAACCTAACCCTAACCCTAACGATAACCCTTACCCGAAACCTTACCCTAACCCGTCCCCTAATCCTAACCCGTACGCGAACAATAACCCGTACCCTAACACGTACGCTCACCCTAAACCGTTTTTGTACCCTAAGCTGTACCCTAAACCATCCGTGTCCCAGTCCCCTAACCCAAACCCTAACCCTAATCCTTACCCAAAGCCTTACTCTAACCCTTCCTTTAATCCTAACCCGTACGCTAACACTAACCCATACCCTGAAACGTACGCTCACCCTAAACCGTTGTCGTACCCTAACCTGTAACCTAAACCGTCCCCGTCCCCTAACCCTAACCCTAACCCTAACCTTAACCCTTACCCGAAGCCTTACACTAACCCGTCCCCTAATCCTAACCCGTGCGCTAACACTAACCCGTACCCTAACATGTATGCTCACCCTAAACCATTGGCGAATCCTAACCTGTACTCTAAACTGTCCCCGTCCCCGTCCCCTAATCCTAACCCTGACCCTTACTCGAAGCCTTACCCTAACACGTCACCTAATCCTAACCCGTACGCTAACACTAACCCATACCCTAACACGTACGCTCACCCTAAACTGTTGTCGTACCCTAACCGGAACCCTAAACCGTCCCAGTCCCCTAACCGTAACCCTAACCCTAACCCTAACCCTAACCCTTACCCGAAGCCTTACCCTAACCCGTCCCCTAATCCTAACCCGTACGCTAACACTAACCCATACCCTAACACGTATGCTCACTCTAATCCTTTGTCATACCCTAACCTGTACCCTAAACCGTCCCCGTCCCCTTCCCCTAAACCTAACCCTAACCCTAACCCTAACCGTTACCCGAAGCCTTACTCTAATCCGTCCCTTAATCCTAACCCGTACGCTAACACTGACCAATACCCTAACACGTACCCTCACCCTAAACCGTTGTCGTACCCTAACCTGTAACCTAAACCGCCACGTCCCCTAACCCTAACCCTAACCCTAACCTTAACCCTTACCCGAAGCCTTACACTAACCCGTCCCCTAATCCTAACACATGCGCTAACACTAACCCGTACCCTAACACGTACGCTCACCCTAAACCGTTGGTGAACCCTAAACTGTACCCTAAACCGTCCCTGTCCCCGTCCCCTAACCCTAACCCTTACCCGAAACGTTACGCTAACCCGTCCCCTAATCCTAACCCGTACGCTAACACTAACCTGTACCCTAACACATACGCTGACCCTAAAACGTTGTTGTACCCTAACCTGTACCCTAAACCGTCCCCGTCCTTTAACCGTAATCCTAACCCTTACCCGAAGCTTTACCCTAACCCGTCCCCTAATCCTAACCCGTACCCTAACACTAACCCGTACCCTAACACGTACGCTCACCCTAAACCATTGTCGTACCGTAAACTTTACCCTAAACCATCCCCGTCCCCGTCCCCTAACCCTAACCCTAACCCTAACCCTAACCCTAACCCTTACCCGAAGCCTTACCCTAACCCGTCCAGTAATCCTAACACTTACGCTAACACTAACCAGTACCCTAACAGGTACGCTCACCCTAAACCGTTGTCGTACCCTAAACTCTACCCTAAACTGTCCCGGTCCCCTAACCATAACCCTAACCCTAACCCCAACCCTTACCCGAAGCCTTACCCTAACCTGACCCCTAATCCTAACCCGTACGCTAACACTAACCCATACCCTAACACGTACGTTCACCCTAAACCGTTGTCGTACCCTAACCTGTACCCTAAACCGTCCCTGTCCCCTAACCCTAACCATAACCCTTACCCTAACCCTTACCAGAAGCCTTACACTAACCCGTCCCCTAATCCTAAACCGTACGCTAACACTAACCTGTACCCTAACATGTACTCTCACCCTAAACCGTGGTCGTACCCTAACCTGTACCCTAAACCGTCCCCATCCCGTAACCCTAACCAAAACCCTAACCCTAACGCTAACCCTTACCCGAAACTTTACCCTAACCCGTCCCCTAATCCTAACCCATACGTTAACACTAACCCGTACCCTAACATGTACGCTCAACCTAAACCGTTGTTGTACCATAAACTGTACCCTAAACCATCCGTGTCCCAGTCCCCTAACCCTAACACTAACCCTAATCCGTACCCGAAGCCTTACTCTATCCCTTCCCTTGATCCTAACCCGTACTCTAACATTAGGCCATACCCTAAAACGTACGTTCACACTAAACCGTTGTCGTACCCTAACCTGTAAGCTAAACCGTCCCCGTCCCCTAACCCTAACCCTAACCCTTAAACGAAGGCTTACCCTAACCCGTCCCCTAATCCTGACACTTACGCTAACACTAACCCGTACCCTAACACGTACGCTCACCCTAAACCGTTGTCGTACACAAACCTGTACCCTAAATCATCCCCATCCCCTAACCTTAACCCTAACCCTAACCCTTAAACGAAGGCTTACCCTAACCCGTCCCCTAATCCTAACCAGTACGATAACACTAACCCATACCCTAACACGTACGCTCACCCTAAACTGTTGGCGTACCCTAATCTGTAGCCTAAACCATCCCTGTCCCCTAACCCTAACCCTAACCCTAACCCTAACCCTTAAACGAAGGCTTACCCTAATCCGTCCCCTAATCCTAACCCGTACACTAACCCTAACCCGTACCCTAACACGTACGCTCACCCTAAACAGTTGTCGTACCCTAACCTGTACCCTAAACCTTCCCCATCACCTAACCCAAACCTTAACCCTAACCCTAACCCTTACCCGAAGCCTTACCCTAAACCGTCCCCTAATAGTAACCCGTACGCTAACACTAACATATACCCTAACATGTACGCTCACCCTAAACCGTTTTCGTACCCTACCCTTTATGCTAAACCATCACCGTCCCCTAACCCTAACCCTAGCCCTAACCCTAACCCTTACCCGAACCCTTACATTAACCCGTCACATAATCCTAACCCGTACGCTAACACTAACACGTACCCGAACACGTACGTTCACCCTACACCATTGTCGTACACTAAACTGTACCATAAACCATCCCCGTACCCTAACCCTAATCCTAACCCTAACCCTAACCCAAACCCTTATCCGAAGCCTTAACCTAACCCGTCCCCTAATCCTGACCCGTAAGCTGACACTAACCTGTACCCTAACACATACGCTTACCCTAAACCTTTGTCGTACCCTAACCTGTACCCTTAACCATCCCCAACCCTAACCCTAACCCTAAGCCTAACACTTACCCGAAACCTTAACCAAAACCGTCCCCTAATCCTGACCCGTACGCTAACACTAAACCGTACCCTAACACGTACGCTCACGCTAAACCGTTGTCGTACCCTAACCTGTCACCTAAACCGTCCCCGTCCCCTAACCCTAACCCTAACCCTAAACCTAAACCTAACCCTTAACCGAAGCCTTAACCTAACCCGTCCCTTAATCCTAACCCGTACGCTAACACTAACACATACCCTAAAACCTACGCTCACCCTAAACCGTTGTCGTACCCTAACCTGTAACCTAAACCGTCCCCTAACCCTAACCCTAACCCTAACCCTAACCCTTACTCGAAGCCTTACCCTAACCCGTCCCCTAATCCTAACCCGTACGCTAACACTAACCCGTACCCTAATATGTACGCTCAGCCTAAACCATTTTCATACACTAACCTGTACCCTAAACCAACCCCGTCCCCTAACCCTAAACCTAACCCTAACCCTAACCCTAACCCTAAACCTTACCTGAATCCTTACCCTAACCGGTCCCCTAATCCTAACCCGTACGCTAAATGTAACGCGTACCCTAATATGTACGCTCAGCCTAAACCATTGTCGTACACTAACCTGTACCCTAAACCGTTCCCGTACCCTAACCCTAACACTAACCCTAACCCTAACCCTAACCCTAATCCTAACACTGAAATGAAGGCTTACCCTAACCCGTCCCCTAATCCTAACCCATACACTAACCCTAACCCGTACCCTAACACGTACGTTCACCCTAAACCGTTGACGTACCCTAACCTGTACCCTAAACCGTCCCCGTCCCCTAACCCTAACTCTAACCCTAACCCTAACCCTAACACTTACCCGAAGCCTTAAACAAACCAGTCCCCTAATCCTGACCCGTACGCTAACACTCAAATATACCCTAACATGTATGCTCACGCTAAACCGTTGTCGTACCCTAACCTGTAACCTAAACCGTCCCCGTCCCCTAACCCTAACCCTAACCCTAACCCTTATCCGAAGCCTTACCATGACCCGACCCCATTCCTAACCCATACGCTAACACTAACCCATACCCTAATATGTACGCTCACCCTGAACCGTGGTCGTACGCTAACCTGTATCCCAAACCGTCCCCCTCCCGTAACACTAACCCTAACCCTAACCCTAAAACTAACCCTTACCCAAAGCCTTACCCTAACCCGTCCCATAATCCTGACCCGTACGCTAACACTAACACGTACCCTAACATGTACGCTCACCCTAAACCGTTGTCGTACCCTAACCTGTACCCTAATCCGTCCCCATCCCCTAAACCTAACCCTAATTCTTACCCGAAGCCTTACCCTAACACGTCCCCTAATCCTAAACCGTACGCTAACACTAACCCCTACCCTAACACGTACGCTAACCCTAAACCGTTTTCGTAACCCTAACCCTAACCCTAACCCTAACCCTAACCCTAACCCTTACCCGAAGCCTTACCCTAACCTGTCCCCTAATCCTAACTCGTACGCTAACACTAACACATACCCTAACATGTACGCTCACACTAAACCGTTGTCATACCCTAACCTGTACCCTAAACTGTCCCCTAACCCTAACCCTAACACTAACCCTAACCCTAACCCTTACCCGAAGCCTTCCCCTAACCCGTCCCCTAATCTAACCCGTACGCTAACACTAACCCATACCCTAACACGTACGCTCACCCTAAACCGTTGTCGTACCCTAACCTGTACCCTAAACCATCCCAATCCCCTAACCCTAACCCTAACCCTAACCATAAGCCTTACCCGAAGCCTTAACCTAACACGTACCCTAATCCTGACCCGTACGGTAACACTAAACCTTACCCTAACTCGTACGCTCACGCTAAACCGTTGTCGTACCCTAACATGTAACCTAAACCGTCCCCGTCCACTAACCCTAACCCTAAACCTAACCCTAACCTTTATTCGAAGCTTTACCCTAACCCGTCCCCTAATCCTAACCCATAGGCTAACACTAACCCGTACCCTAACACGTACACTCACCCTAAACCGTTGTCGTACACTAACCTGTATCCTAAACCATCCCCGTACCGTAACCCTAACCCTAACCCTTACCCGAAGCCTTACCCTAACTCGTCCCCTGATCCTAACCCAAACCCTAACACGTACGCTCACTCTAAAACCTTGTCGTACCCTAAACTGTACCCTAAACCGTCCCCGTCCCCTATCCCTAACCCTAACCCTAACCCTTACCCGAAGCCTTACCCTAACCCATCCCCTAATCCTAACCCATACGCTAACACTTACCCGTACCCTAACACGTACACTCACCCTAAATTCTTGTCGTACACTAACCTGTACCCTAAACCGCCCCATCCCCTAACCGTAACCCTAACACTAAACCTTACCTGAAGCCTTACACCAACCCGTCACCTAATCCTAACCCGTACGCTAAAACTAACCCATACCCTAACACGTTCGCTCACCCTAAACGGTTGTCGTACACTAACCTGTACCCTAAACCATCCCCGTCCCCTAACCCTAACCCAAAACGTAACCCTAACACTAACCGTTACATGAAGTCTTACCCTAACCTGTCCCCTACTACTAACCTGTACGCTAACACTAACCCGTACCCTAACATGTACGCTCACCCTAAACCTTTGTGGTACCCTAAACTGTACCCTAAACCGTCTCTGTCCCCTAACCCTAACCTTAACCCTAACCCTAACCCTAACCTGTACCCTAAACCGTCCCGGTCCCCTAACCCTAACCCTAACCCTAACCCTTACCCGAAGCCTTAACCTAACTCGCCCCAATTCCTAAACCGTACGCTAACACTAACCCGTACCCTAACTCATACGCTCACCCTAAACCGCTGTCGTACCCTAACCTGTACCCTAAACGGTCCCCATCCCCTAACCCTAACCTTATCCCTAACCCTAACCCTTACCCGAAGCCTTACCCTCACCCGCCCCTAATCCTAACCCGTACGCTAACACTAACCAGTTACCTAACACGTACGCTCACCCTAAACCGTTGTTGTATCCTAACCTGTATGCTAAACCGTCCCCATTCCCTAACCATAACCCTAACCCTAACCCTAAACCTAAGCCTTACCCGAAGCCTTACCCAAAACCGTCCCCTAATCCTAACCCGTACGCTAACACTAACCCGTTCCCTAATACGTACGCTCACCCTAAATCGTTGTTGTACTCTACCCTGTACCCTAAACCGTCCCCGTCCCATAACCCTAACCATAACAATAAACCTAAACCTAACCCTTACCCGAAACCTTACCCTAACCCGTCCTTTAATCCTATCCCGTACACTAACACTAACCCATACCCTAACACGTACGCTCACCCTAATCCATTGTCGTACCATAACCTATACCCTAAACCGTCCCCGTCCCCTAACCCTAACGCTTACCCGAGGCCTTACCCTAACCCGTCCCCTAATACTAACCCGTACGCTAACACTAACACATACCCTAACATGTACGCTCACACTAAACTGTTGTCGTACGCTAACCTGTAACCTAAACCGTCCCCATCACCTAACCCTAACCCTACCCCTAAACCTAACCCTTAACCTAACCCGTCACCTAATCCTAACCCGTACGCTAACACTAACCCGTACCCTAACACGTACACTCACCCTAAACCGTTGTCATACCCTAAACTGTACCCTAAACCGTCCCCGTCCCCTAACCCTAACCCTAACCCTAAACGTACCCTAACTCTTACCCGAAGCCTTACCCTAACCTGTCCCATAATCTTATCCTGAACGGTAACACTAACACATACCCTAACACGTACGCTCACCCTAAACCGTTGACGTACACAAACCTGTACCCTAAACCGTCCCCATCCCCTAACCCTAACCCTAAACCTAACCCAAACCCTTACCCGAATCCTTACACTAACCTGTCACCTAATCCTAACACGTACGCTAACGCTAAACCGTACCGTAAAACGTACGCTCATACTAAACCTTTGTCGTACCCTAACCTGTACCCTAAACCGTCCCCGTCCCCGTCCCCTAACCCAAATCCTAACCCTAACCCTAACCCTTACCCGAAGCCTTACCCTAACCCGTCCCCTAACCCTAAACCGTACGCTAACACTAACCCATACCTTAACACGTACGCTCACCCTAAAAGGTTGTCGTACCCTAACCTGTACCCTAAATCGTCCCTGTCCCCTAACCCTTACCCTAACCCTAACCCTAACCCTAACCCTTACCCGAAGCCTTACACTAACCCGTCACATAATCCTAAACCGTACGCTAACACTAACCCGTACCCTAACACGTACGCTCACACGAAACCGTTGTCGTACCCTAACCTGTACCCTAAACCTTCCCCGTCTACTAACCCTAACCCTAACCCTTACCTGAAGCCTTAACCTAACCCTTCCCCTAATCCTAACCCGTACGCTAACACTAAACTGTACCCTAACACATACGCTCACACTAAACCGTTGTCGTACACTAACCTGAAACCTAAACCATCAGCATCCCCTAACCATAACCCTAACCCTAACTCTAAACCTAACCATTACCCAAACCCGTCCCTTAATCCTAACCCATACGCTAACACTAAACCGTACCCTAACACGTACGCTCACCCTAAACCATTGTTGTACACTAACCTGTACCCTAAACCGTACCCGTCCCATAACCCTAACCCTAACCCTAACCCTAAACCTTACCCTTACCCGAAGCCTTAACCTAACCGTCCCCTAATCCTATCCCGTACGCTAACACTAACCCATACCCTAACACGTACGCTCACCCTAAAACATTGTTGTACACTAACCTGTACCCTAAACCGTCCCGGTCCCCTAACCCTAACCCTAACACTAAACCTTACCTGAAGCCTTACACTAACCCGTCACCTAATCCTAACCCGTACGCTAAAACTAACCCATACCCTAACACGTTCGCTCACCCTAAACCGTTGTCGTACCCTAACCTGTACCCTAAACCATCCCCGTCCCCTTACCCTAAACCTAAACTTAACCCTAACCCTAACCATTACCTGAATCCTTACCCTAACCCGTCACGTAATCCTAACCCATACGCTAACACTAACCCATACCCTAACACGTACGCTCAGCATAAACTGTTGTCCTACTCTAACCTGTACCCTAAAGCGTCCCTGTCCCCTAACCCTAACCCTAACCCTAACCGTAAGGCTAACCCTTACCCGAAGCCTTAACCTAACCCGTCCCCTATTCCTAACCCGTACGCTAACACTGACACATACCCTAACACGTACGCTCACCCTAAACCGTCGTCGAACCCTAACCTGTACCCTAAACCGTCCCCGTCCCCTAACCCTAACCCTAACCCTAGCCCTAACCCTAACCCTTACCCAAAGCCTTACCCTAACCTGTCCCCTTATCCTAACCCGTACGCTAACACTAACCCGTACCCTAACACGTACGCTCACCCTAAATACTTGTCGTACACTAACCTGTACCCTAAACCGTCCCCGTCCCCTAGCCCTAACCCTAAACCTTACCCGAAGCCTTACCCTAATCCGTCCCCTAATCCTAACACATAGGCTAACACTAAACCGTACCCTAACACGTACGTTCACACTAAACCGTTGTCGTACCCTAACCTGTACCCTAAACCTTCCCCGTCTACTAACCCTAACCCTAACCCTAACCCTAACCCTTACCTGAAGCCTTAACCTAACCCTTCCCCTAATCCTAACCCGTATGCAAACACTAACCCGTACCCAACATGTACACTCACCCTAAACCGTTGTCTTCCCCTAACCTGTACCCTAAATCGTCCCTGTCTCCTAACCCTAACCCTAACCCTAACCCTAAACTGTACCCTAAACCGTCCCGTTCCCCTAACCCTAACCCTAATCCTAACACTAACCCGAAAAGCTACCCTAACCCGTCCACTAATCCTAACCCGTACGCTAACACTAACCCGTGCCCTAACACGTACGCTCACCCTAAACCGTTGTCGTACCCTAAACTGTACCCTAAACCATCCCGGCCCCCTAACACTAACCGTAACCCTAACCCTAATACTAACCCTTACCCGAAGCCTTACCTTAACCCGTCCCCTAAGCCTAACTCGTACACTAACACTAACCCGTGCCCTAACACATACACTCACCCTAAACCATTGTCGTACACTAATCTGTACCCTAAACCGTCCCCGTCCCGTAACCCTAACCCTAACCCTAACCCTAACCCTAACCCTTAACCAAAGCCTTACCCTAACCCGTCAACTACTCCTAACCCGTACGCTAACACTAACCCGTACCATAAGACGTACACTCACCCTAAACCGTTGTCGTACCCTAACCTGTACCCTAAACCGTCCCCGTCCCCGTCCCCTAACCCTAACCCTAAACCGAACACTAACCCTTACCGGAAGCCTTACCCTAACCCTTCCCCTAATCCTAACCCGTACGCTAACACTAACCCATACCCTAACACTTACGCTCACCCTGAACTGTTTTCGTACCCTAACCTGTACCCTAAACCGTCCCCATCCCATAACCCTAACCCTAACCCTTACCCGAAGCCTTACCCTAACCCGTCCCCTAATCCTAAACCGTACGCTAACACTAACCCATACCCTAACAAGTACGCTCACCCTAAACCGTTGTCGTACCCTAACCTGTAACCTAAACCGTCACCGTCCCCTAACCCTAACCGTAACCCTAAACCTAAACCTTACCCGAAGCCTTAGCCTAAGCCGTCCCCTAATTCTAACCCCTACGCTAACATTAACACATACCCTAACACGTACGCTCACACTAAATCGTTGTCGTACGTTAACCTGTAACCTAAAACATCCCCATCCCCTAACCCTAACTCTAACCCTAACACTAACACTTACCCGAAGCCTTACCCTAACATGTCCCCTAATCCTAACACGTTCGCTAACACTAAACCGTACCCTAACACGTACGCTCACCCTAAAACCTTGTCGTACACTAACCTGTACCCTAAACCGTGCCCATCCCCTAACCCTAACCCTAAACCTAACTCTAAGCCTAACCCTTACCCGAAGCCTTACCCTAACCCGTCCCATAATCCTAACCCGTACGCTAACACTAACACATACCCTAACACGTACGCTCACCCTAAAACATTGTCATACCCTAAACTGTACCCTAAACCGTCCCCGTCCCCTAACCCTAACCCAAACCCTAACCCTTACCCGAAGTCTTACACTAACTCGTCCCCAAATCCTAACCCGTACGCTAACACTAACCCGTACCCTAACACGTACGCTCACACTAAACCGTTGTCCTACCCTAACCTGTACCCTAAACGGTCCCCGTCCCCTAACCCTAACCTTATCCCTAACCCTAACCCTTACCCGAAGCCTTACCCTCACCCGTCGCCTAATCCTAACCCATACGCTAAGACTAACCTGTACCCTAACACGTACGCTCACCCTAAACTTTGTCATATCCTAACCTGTACCCTAAACCGTCCCCATCCCCTAACCATAACCCTAACCCTAACCCTAAACCTAACCCTTACCCGAAGCCGTACCCAAAACCGTCCCCTAATCCTAAACCGTACGCTAACACTAACCCGTACCCTAATACGTACGCTCAACCTAAACCGTTGTTGTACTCTACCCTGTACCCTAAACCATCCCCGTCCCATAACCCTAACCCTAACAATAACCCTAAACCTAACCCTTACCCGAAACCTTACCCTAACCCATCCCCTAATCCTATCCCGTACGCTAACACTAACCCGTACTCTAACACGTACGCTCACCCTAAACAGTTCTTGTACCCTAACCTATACCCTAAACCGTCCCCGTCCCCTAACCATAACGCTAAACCTAACCCTAACACTTACCCGAGGCCTTACCCTAACCCTTCCCCTAATACTAACCCGTACGCTAACACTAACACATACCCTAACACGTACGCTCACACTAAACTGTTGTCGTACCCTAACCTGTACCCTAAACCGTCCCCGTCCCCTAACCCTTACCCTAACCCTAACCCTACCCTAACTCTTACCCGAAGCCTTACCCTAACACGTCCCATAATCTTATCCCGAACGGTAACACTAACCCGTACCCTAACACGTACGCTCACCCTAAATCGTTGACGTACCCTAACCTGTACCCTAAACCGTCCCCGTCCCCTAACCCTAACCCAAACCCTTACCCGAATCCTTACCCTAAGCTGTCACCTAATCCTAACACGTACGCTAACGCTAAACCGTACTCTAAAACGTACGCTCATACTAAACCATTGTCGAACCCTAACCTGTACCCTAAACCGTCCCCGTCCCCGTCCCTTAACCCTAATCCTAACCCTAACACTAACTCTTACCCGAAGCCTTACCCTAACCCGTCCCCTAATCCTAACCCGTACACTAACACTAACCCGTACCCTAACACGTACGCTCACCCTAAACCGTTATCGTACCCTAACCTGTACCCTAAACCGTCCCCGTCACCGTCCCCTAACCTTAACACTAACCCTTACCCGAAGCCTTACCCTAACCCGTCCCCTAATCCTAAACCGTACGCTAACACTAACCCGTACCCTAACACGTACGCTCACCCTAAGCCGTTGTAGTACCCTAATCTGTACCCTAAACTTTCAACGTGCCCTAACCCTAACCCTAACCCTAACCCTAACCCTTACCCGAAGCCTTACCATAACCCATATGCTAACACTAACCGGTACCCTAACACGTACGCTCAACCTAAACCATTGTCGTACCCTAACCTGTACCCTAAACCGTCCCTGTACCCTAATCCTAACTGTAACCCTTACCCGAAGCCTTACCGTAATCCATCCCCTACTCCTACCCGTACGCTAACACTAACACGTACCCTAACAGTTATGCTCACCCTACACCGTTGTCGTACACTAACCTATACCCTAAACCGTCCCCGTCCCCTAACCCTAACACTATCCCTTACCCGAAGTCTTAGCATAACCCGTACGTTAACACTAACCGGAACCCTAACACATACGCTCAACCTAAACCGTTGTCGTACCCTAACCTGTACCCTAAACCGTCGCTTTACCCTAAACCTAACCCTAACCCTTACCCGAAGCCTTACGCTAAACCGTCACCTAAACCTAACCCGTACGCTAACACTAAACCATACCCTAACACGTACGCTCACCCGAAAACGTTGTCGTACCCTAACCTGTACCCTAAACCGTCACCATACCCTAACCCTAACCCTAAACCTAACCTTTACCCGAAGCCTTACCGTAACCCGTACGCTAACGCTAACCGGTACCCTAACACGTACGCTCAACTTAAACTGTTGTCGTACCCTAACCTGTACCCTAAACCGTCCCCATTCCCTAACCCTAACCCTAACATTTACCCGAAGCCTTACTCTAACCCGTCCCCTAATACTAACCCGTACACTAACACTAACCTGTACCATAACACGTACGCTCACCCTGAAACGATTTCGTACCCTAACCTGTATCCTAAACCGTCCCCGTCCCCGTCCCCTAACCATAACCCTAACACTTACCCGAAGCCTTACCCTAACCCGTCCCCTAATCCTAACCCGTACGCTAACACTAACCCGTACCCTATCACGTACGCACACCCTAAACCGTTGTCATACCCTAACGTGTACCCTTAACCGTCCCCATCCCCTAACCCTAAACCTAAACCTAACCCTAACCCTTACCCGAAGTCTTACACTAACCCGTCCAATAATCCTAAACCGTACGCTAACACTAACCCATACCCTACAACATACGCTCACGCTAAAACGTTGTCCTACCCTAACCTGTACACTAAACCGTCCCCGCCCCGTAAACCTTACACTAACCCTAAACCTAACCCTTACCCGAAGCCTTACCCTAACCCGTCCCATAATCCTAACACGTACGCTAACACTAACCCGTACCCGAACACGTACCCTCACCCTAACCATTGTCGTACATTAACCTGTACCCTAAACCATCCCCATCCCAGTCCCCTAACCCTAACCCTAACCCTAACACTAAACCTTCCCCGAAGCCTTACCCTAACCCGTCCCCTAATCCTAACCCGTACGCTCACACTAACCTGTACCCTAACAAGAACGCTCACCATAAACAGTTGTCATAACCTAACCTGTAGCCTAAACCGTCCCCATCCCCTAACCCTAACCCTAACCCTAACCCTTACCCGAAGCCTTCCCCTAACCCGTCCCCTAATCCTAACCGGTACGCTAACACTAACCCGTACCCTAACACGTATGCTCGCCCTAAACCTTTGACGTACCCTAACCTGTACACTAAACCGTCCCTGTCCCCTAACCCTAACCCTAAACCTAACCCTAAACCTTACCCGAAGTCTTACACTAACCCGTCCCCTAATCCTAACCCGCACGCTAACACTAACCCGTACCCTAACATGTTCGCTCACCCTAAATCGTTGTCGTACCCTAACGTGTACCCTAAACCGTCCCCGTCCCCATCCCCTCACCCTAACCCTAACCCTAACCCTAACCCTTACCCGAAGCCTTACCCGAACCCGTCCCCTAATCCTAACCCGTACGCTAATACTAACCCGTACCCTAAAACGTACGCTCAGCCTAAAATGTTGTCGCACTCTAACCTGTACCATAAACAGTCCCCGTCCCCTAACCCTAACCATAACCCTAACCCTTACCTGAAGCCTTACCCTAACCCTTCCCCTAATCCTAACCCATACGCAAACACTAACCCGTACCCAACACGTACACTCACCCTAAACCGTTGTCTTACCCTAAACTGTACCCTAAATCGTCCCCGTCTCCTAAACCTAACCGTAACCCTAACACTAACCCTAATCCTTACCCGAAGCCTTACCCTTACCCGTCCCCTAATCCTAACCCGTACGCTAACACTAACCCGTACCGTAACACGTACGCTCAACCTAAACCGCTGTCGTACCCTAACCTGTACCCTAAACCGTCCCGGTCCCCTAACCCTAACCCTAACACTAAACCTTACCTGAAGCCTTACACTAACCCGTCACCTAATCCTAACCCGTACGCTAAAACTAACCCGTACCCTAACACGTTCGCTCACCCTAAACCGTTGTCGTACCCTAACCTGTACCCTAAACCATCCCCGTCCCCTTACCCTAAACCTAAACGTAACCCTAACCCTAACCGTTACCTGAATCCTTACCCTAACCCGTCACGTAATCCTAACCCATACGCTAACACTAACCCATACCCTAACACGTACGCTCACCCTAAACTGTTGTCGTACCCTAACCTGTACCCTAAAGCGTCCCTGTCCCCTAACCCTAACCCTAACCCTAACACTAACCCTAAGCTGTACCCTAAACCGTCCCGGTCCCCTAACCCTAACCCTAACCCTAACACTAACATTTACCCGAAGCCTTACCTTAACACGTCCCCTAACCCTAACTCGTACACTAACACTAACCCGTGCCCTAACACGTACGCTCACCCTAAACCGTTGTCGTACACTAATCTGTACCCTAAACCGTCCCCGTCTCGTAACCCTAACCCTAACCCTAACCCTAACCCTAAACCTTAACCGAAGCCTTACAGTAACCCGTCCCCTAATCCTAACCCGTACGCTAACACTAACCCGTACCATAAGATGTACGCTCACCCTAAACCGTTGTCGTACCCACCGTGTACCCTAAATGGTCCCCGTCCCCGTCCCCTAACCCTAACCCTAACCCGAACGCTAACACTTACCGGAAGCCTTACCCTAACCCGTCCCCTAATCCTAAACCGTACGCTAACACTAACCTGTATCCTAACACGTACGCTCACCCTAAACCGTTGTCGTACCCTAACCTGTAACCTAAACCATCCCCGTCCCCTAACCCTAACTGTAACCCTAACCCTAAACCTTACCCGAAGCCTTAGCCTAAGCCGTCCCCTAATTCTAACCCCTACGCTAACATTAACACATACCTAACACGTACGCTCACACTAAACCGTTGTCGTACCCTAACCTGTACCCTAAACCGTCCCCGTTCCCTAACCCTAAGCCTAACACTTACCCGAAGCGTTAACCTAACCCGTCCCCTAATCCTAACCCGTACGCTCACACTAACTTGTACCCTAACACGTACGCTCACCCTAAACCGTTCTCATACCCTAAACTGTACCCTAAACCGTCCCCGTCCCCTAATCCAACCCTAAACCTAACCCTTACCCGAAGCCTTACAGTAATCCGTCCCCTAATCCTAACCGGTACACTAACACTAACAACTACCCTAACACGTACGCTCACCCTAAACTGTTGTCGTACCCTAACCTCTAACCTAAACCATTCCTGTCCCCTAAACCTAACCCTAACCCTAACCCTAACACTAACCCTAACCCTTACCCGAAGCCTTACCCTAACCCGTCCCCTAATCCTAACCCTTACGCTAACACTAACCCGTATTCTAACACGTACGCTCACCCTAAACCGTTGACGTACCCTAACCGGTACCCTAAACCGTCCCCGTCCCCTAAACCTAACCCTAACCCTAACCCTAACCCTAACCCTTACCCGAAACTTACGCTAACCTGTCCCCTAATCCTAACCCGTACGCTAACACTATCCCATACCCTAACACGTACGCTCACCCTAAACTGTTGTTGTAGACTAACCTGTACCCTAAACCGTCCCCTTCCCCGTCCCCGTCCCCTAACTCTAACTTTAACCCTAACACTTACCCGAAGCTTTATCCTAACTCGTCCCCTAATTCTAACCCGTAGGCTATCACTAACCCGTACCCTAACATGTACGCTCACCCTAAACCTTTGTCGTACCCTAACCTGTACCCTAAAGCATCCCCGTCCCGGTCACCTAACCCTAACCCTAACCCTATCCCTTACCCGAAGTCTTACCCTAACCCGTCCCATAATCCTAATCCGTACGCTAACACTAACCCATACCCTATCACGTACGCTCACCCTAAACCGTTATTGTACCCTAAACTGTACCCTAAACTGTCCCCGTCCCCTAACCCTAAGCCTAACCCTTACCCGAAGCCTTACCCTATCCCGACTCCTAATCCTAACCCGTACGCTAACACTAACACGTACCCTAACATGTACGCTCACCCTAAAACATTGTCAAACCCTAACCTGTACCCTAAACTGTCCCCGTCCCCTAACCCTAACCCTAAACCTAACCCTAAACCTAACCCTTACCTGAAGCCTTAACCTAACCCGTCCCCTAATCCTAACCCGTACGCTAACTCTAACCATTGCCCTAACACGTACGCTCATCCTAAACCATTGTCGTAGCCTAACCTGTACCCTAAACTGTCCCCGTACCCTAACCCTAACCCTAACCCTAACCCTAAACCTTACCCGAAGCCTTACCCCAACCCGTCCCCTAACCCTAACCCGTACGCTAAAACTAACCCGAACCCTCACACGTACGCTCACACTAAACCGTTGTTGTATATTAACCTGTACCCTAAACCGTCCCCGTCCCCTAACCCTAACCCTAACCGTAACCCTAACCCTGACCCTTACCCGAAGCCTTACCCCAACCCGTCCCCTAACCCTAACCCGTACGCTAACACTAACCCGTACCCTAACATGTACGCTCACTCTAAACCGTTGTCATACCCTAACCTGTACCCTAAACCGTCCCAGTCCCCTAACCCTAACCCTAATCCTAACCCTAAACCTAACCCTTACCCGAAGCCTTACCCTAACCCGTCCCCTAATCCTAAACCATACGCTAACACTAACCCGTTACCTAACACGTACGATCACCCTAAACCGCTGTCGTCCCCTAACATGTACCTTAAACCTTCCCCGTCCCGTCCCCTAACCCTAACCCTAACCCTAACCCTAAACCTTACCCAAAGCCTTACCCTAACTCGTCCCCTAATCCTAACCCGTACGATAACACTAGCCCATACCCTAACACGTACGCTCACACTAAACCATTGTTCTACACTAACCTGTGCCCTAAACCATCACCGTCCCCTAACCCTAACCCTTACCCTAACCCTAACCCTTACCCGAAGCCTTACCCTAACCCGTCTTCTAACCCTAACCCGTACGCTAACACTAACCCATACCCTAACACGTACGCTCAACCTAAAGCGTTGTCGTACACTAACATGTACCCTAAACCTTCCCCGTCCCCTAACCCTAACCCTAACCCGAACCCTAAACCTAACCCTTACCCGAAGCCTCACCCTAACACGTCCCCTAATCCTAACCCGTACGCTAACACTAACCCGTACCCTAACACGTACGCTCACCCTAAACCGTTGTCGTACCCTAACCTGTACCCTAGACCGTCCCCGTCCCCTAACCCTAACCCTAACCCTAACCATTACCTTAAACCTTACCCTAACCCGTTCCCTCATCCTAACCCGTATGCTAACAATAATCCGTACCCTACACGTTCTCTCACCCTAAACCGATGTCGTACCCTAACCTGTACCCTAAACCGTCCTCGTCCCCTAACCCTAACCATAACCGTAACCCTAACACTAACCATTACCCGCAGCCTTACCCTAACCCGTCCCCTAATCCTAACCCGTACGCTAAAACTAACACGTACCCTAACACGTACGCTCACCCAAAACCGTTGACATACCCTAACCTGTACCCTAAACCGTCCCCATCCCCTAACCCTAAACCTAACCCTAACGCTATACATAACCGGAAGCCTTACCCTAAACCGTCCCCTAATCCTCAACCCTACGCTAACACTAACCCATACCCTAACACGTACGCTCACCCTAAACCGTTGTCGTACCCTAACCTGTACCCTAAACCGTCCCCGTCCCCTAACCCTAACCCTAACCCTAACCGTAACACTAACCCTTACCCAAAGCCTTACCCTAACCCGTCCTCTAATCCTAAACCGTACGCTAACACTAACCCGTACCCTAACACATACCCTCACTCTAAACCGTTGTCGTACACTAACCTTTACCCTAAACGGTCCCTGTCCCCTAACCCTCTCCATAACCCTAAACCTAACTCTTACCCGAAGCCTTACCCTAACGCGTCACCGAATCCTAACCCATACGCTAACACTAACCCATACCCTAAAACGTACGCTCACCCTAAACCGTTGTCGTACCCTAACCTGTAACCTAAACCGTCCCCGTCCCCTAACACTAACCCTAACCCTAACCCTTACCCAAAGCCTTATCCTAACCTGTCACATAATCCTAACCCGTACACTATCACTAACGCCTACCCTAACACGTACGCTCACTCTAAACCGTTGTCGTACCCTAACCTGTACCCTAAACCGTCCCCGTCCCCTAACCCTAACCCTAACCCTTACCCGAAGCCTTACCCTATCACGGACCCTAATCCTAACCCGTACGCTAACACTAACCCATACCCTAACACGTACGCTCACACTAAACCGTTGTCGTACTCTAACCTGTACCCTAAACCGTCCCCGTCCCCTATCCCTAACCCTAACCCTAACCCTAACACTTACCCAAAGCCTACCCTAACGCGTCCCCTAATCCTAAACCGTACGCTAACACTAACCCGTGCCCTAACACGTATGCTCACCCTAAACCGTTGTCGTACACTAAACTGTATCCTAAACCGTCCCGGTCCCCGTCCCCGAAACCTAACCCTAACCCTAAGCCTCACCCTTACTCGAAGCCTTATCCTAACCCGCCCCTAATCCTAACCCGTACGCTAACAGTAACCCGTACCCTAACCAGTACGCTCACCCTAAACCGTGGTCGTACCCGAACCTGTACCCTAAACCGTCTCTGTCCCCTGACCCTAACCCTAACCCTAACCCTAACCCTAAACCTTACCCGAAGCCTTCCACTAACCCGTCCCCTAATCCTAACCCGTACGCGAACTCTAACCCGTACCCTAACACGTACGCTGACCCTAAACCGTTCTCGTACACTAACCTGTACCCTAAACCATCCCCGTCCCCTAACCCTAACCCTAACCCTAACCCTAACCCTTACCCGAAGACTTACCCTAACCCGTCCCCTTATACTAACCCGTACGCTAACACTAACCCGTACCCTAAAACGTACGCTCACACTAAACTGTTGTCGTACACTAACCTGTACCCTATACCGTCCCAGTCCCCTAACCCTAACCCTAACCCTAAACCTAACCCTTACCCGAAGCCTTACCCTAACCATTCCCCTAAACCTAATCCGTATGCTAACAGTAACACCTACCCTAAAACGTATGCTCACCCTAAACCGTTGTCATACCCTAACCTTTACCCTAAACCGTCCCCGTCCCCTAAACTTAACCCTAACACTAACCCTAAACCTAAACCTTACCCGAAGCCTTGCCCTAACCCGTCCCCTAATCCTAACCCGTACACTAACTCTAACCCGTACCCTAACACGTACTCTCACCCTAAACCGTTGTCTTACCCTAATCTGTACCCTAAACCGTTCCCGTCCCCGTCCCCTAACCCTAACCATAACCTTAACCCTAAACATTTCCCGAAGCCTTACACTAACACGTCCCCTAATCCTAACCCATACGCTAACACTAAACCGTACCCTAACACGTAGGCTCACCCTAAATAGTTGTCGTACCCTAACCTGTACCCTAAACCTTCCTCGTGCCCTAACCCTAACCCTAACCCTAACTGTATCCCTAATCCTTACCCGAAGCCTTACCCTAACCCGTCACCAATCCTAACCCATATGCTATCATGTACGCTCACCGTAAAACTTTGTCGCACACTAAACTGTACCCTAAATCATCCACGTCTCCTAACCCTAACCCTAACCCTAAACCTAACCCTAACCCTTACCCGAAGCCTTACCCTAAACCGTCCCCTAATCCTAACCTGTATGCTAACACTAAACCGTACTGTAACACGTACACTGACCCTAAAACGTTGTCATACTCTAAACTGTACCGTAAACCGTCCCCGTCCCCTAACCCTAACCCTAACCCTAACCCTAACCCTTACCCAAAGCCTTACCCTAACCTGTCCCCTAATCCTAACCCGTACGCTAACACTAACCCATACCTTAACACGTACGCTCACCCTAAACCGTTGTCGTACACTAACCTGTACCCTAAACAGTCCCCGTCCCCTATCCCTAACCCTAACCCTAACCCTAACCCTTACCCGAAGCCTTACCCTAACCCGTCCCCTAATCCTAACCCGTACGGTAACACTAACCCGTGCCCTAACACGTACGCTCACCCTAAACCGTTGTCGTACCCTAACCTGTACCCTAAACCGTCCCCATCCCCTAACCCTAACCCTAAACCTAACCCTAACCCTAACCCTAAACCTAACCATTACCTGAAGCCTTACACTAACACATCCACTAATCCTAAACCGTACGCTAACACTAACCCGTACCCTAACATGTACGCTCACCCTAAACCGTTCTCGTACCCTAACCTGTACCCAAACCGTCCCCGTCCCCGTCCCCTAACCCTAACCCTAACCCTAACCCTAACCCATACCCGAAGCCTTACACTAACCCGTCCACTAAACCTAATCCGTATGCTAACACTAACCTGTGCCCTAACACGTACGCTCACCCTAAACCGTTGTCGTATGCTAACCTGTACACTAAACCGTCCCCTAACCCTAACCCTAACCCTAACCCTAACCCTAACCCTTACCTGAAGCCTTACCCTAACACGTCCCCTAATCCTAACCCGTACGCTAACACTAACCCATACCCTAACACTTACACTCACCCTAAAACGTTGTTATAACCTAAACTGTACCCTAAACCGTCCCCGTCCCCTAAACCTAACCCTAACTGTAAACCTTACCCAAAGCCTTACCCTAAACCGTCTCCTAATCCTAACCCGTACGCTAACACTAACCCGTACCCTAACACGTACGCTCACCCTAAATCGTTGTCGTACCCTAACCAGTACCCTAAACCGTCCCCGTCCCCTAACCCTAACCCTAACACTAACCCTTACCCGAACCTTACCCTAACACGTCCCCTAATCCTAACCCCTATGCTAACACTAACCCGTACTCTAACACGTATGCTCACCCTAAACTGCTGTTGTACACTAACCTGTACCTTAAACCGTCCACTTTCCCGTGCCCGTCCCCTAACCCTAACCCTAACCCTAAACATTACCCGAAGACTTACCCTAACCTGTCCCCTAATCCTAACCCGTAGGCTATCACTAACCGTACCCTAACATGTACGCTCAACCTAAACTTTTGTCGTACCCTAAACTGTACCCTAAACCATCCCCGTCCCCGTCCCATAATCCTAACCCGTACGCTAACACTAACCCGTACCCTAACACGTACGCTCACCCTAAACCATTGTTGTACGCTAACCTGTACCCTAAACCATCCCCGTCCCCGAACCGTAACCCTAAACCTGACCCTAGACCTAAACGTTATACAAAGCCTTACCGTAACCCGTCCCCTAATCCTAACCCATACGCCAACACTAACCCGTACCCTAACACGTATGCTCACCCTAAACCGTTGTCATACCCTGACCTGTACACTAAACCGTCCCCGTCCCCGTCCTCTAACCCTAACCCTAACCATAACCCTAACCATAACCCTTACCTGAAGCCTTACCCTAAACCGTCCCCTAATCCTAACCCGTATGCTAACACTAACCCGTGCCCTAACACGTACGCTTACCCTAAACCGTTTTTGTACCCTAACCTGTAACCTAAACCATACCCGTCCCCTAACCCTAACCCAAAACCTAACTCTAACCCTAACCCTCACCCGAAGCCTTACCTAAACCCGTCACCAATCCTAACCCTTACGCTATCACGTACGCTCACCCTAAACTGTTGTCGTACACTAACCTGTACCCTAAACCGTCCCCATCCCCTAACCCTAACCCTAACCCTAACCCTATCCCTAACCCTGACCCGAAGCCTTACACTAAACCGTCCCCTAATCCTAACCCGTACGCTAACACTAACCTGTACCCTAACACGTACGCTCACCGTAAACCGTTGTCGTGCCCTAACCTGTACCCTAAACCGTCCCCGTCCCCTAACACTAACCCTAACCCTAACCCTAAACCTAACATTTACCCGAAGCCTTACACTAACCCGTTCACTAATACTAACCCATACGCTAACACTAACCGGTACCCTAACATGTACACTCACCCTAAAACGTTGTCATACCCTAAACTGTACCCTAAACTGTCCCCGTCCCCGTCCCTAACCTTAACCCTAACCCTACCCTTACCCGAAGCCTTACCCTAACGCGTCCATTAATCCTAACCCGTACGCTAACACTAACCCATGCACTAACACGTACGCTCACCCTAAACCTTTGTCGTACGCTAAACTGTACCCTAAACCGTCCCCGTCCCCTAATCCTAACCCTAACCCTAACCCTAACACATACCCGAAGCCTTACCCTAACTCGTCCCCTAATCCTAACCCGTACGCTAACACTAACCCGTACCCTAACACGTACGCTCAGCCTAAACCGTTGTCGTACCCTAACATGTACACTAAACCGTCACCGTCCCCTAACCCTAACCCTAACCCTAACCCTAACCCTTACCCGAAGCCTTACCCTAGCCCGTCCCCAATTCTAACCCGTACGCTAACACTAACACGTACCCTAACACGTACACTCAACCTATAGCGTTGTCGTACCCAAACCTGTACCCTACACGGTCCCTGTCCCCTAACCCTAACCCTAACCCTAACCATTACCCGAAGCCTTACGCTAACCTGTCCCCAATCCTAAACTGTACGCTAACACTAATCCGTACCCTAACACGTACGGTTACCCTAAACCGTTGTCATACCCTAACCTGTACCCTAAACCGTCCCCGTCCCCTAACCCTAACCCTAAGCGTTACCCGAATCCTTGCCCTAACAGTCCCCTAATCCTAACCTGTACGCTAACACTAACCCGTACCATAACACGTACGTTCACCCTAAACCTTTGTCGTATCCTAAACTGTACCCTAAACCTTCCCCGTCCCCTTACTCTAACCCTAACCATAACCCTAACCCTAACCCTAACCCTTACCCGAAGCCTTACCCTAACCCGTCCCATAATCCTAACCCGTACACTAACACTAACCCGTGCCCTAACACGTACGCTCAACCTAAACTGTTGTCGTACCCTAAACCGTACCCGTCCCCGAACCTTAACCCTAACCCTAACCCTAACCCTTACCCGAAGCCTTAGCCAATCCCGTCCCCTAATGCTAACCCGTAAGCTAACACTAACCCTTGCCCTAACACGTACGCTCACCCTAAAACATTGTCGTACCCTAACCTGTACCCTAAACCTTCCCCGTCCCCTAACCCTAACCCTAACCCTAACCCTAACCCTTACCCGAAGTCTAAACTTAACCCGTCACCTAATCCTAACCCATACGGTAACACTATCCCGTGCCCTAACACGTACGCTCACCCAAAACCGTTGTCGTACCCTAACCTGTACCCTAAACCGGCCCCGTCCCCGTCCCCTAACCCTAACCCTAACCCTAACACTTACCCGAAGCCTTACCCTAACCCGTCTCCTAATCCTACCCTGTATGCCAACACTAATCCGTACCCTAACACGTACGCTCACCCTAAACCGTTGTTGTCCCCTAAACTGTACCCTAAACCAGCCCCGTCCCCGTCCCCTAACCCTAACCCTAACCCTAACACTTACCCGAAACCTTACCCTAACCCGTCTCCTAATCCTAACCCGTACGCTAACACTAACCCGTACCCTAACATGTACGCTCACCCTAAACCATTGTCGTACCCTTACCTGTACCCTAAACCGTCCCTGTCCCCTAAACCTAACCGTAAGCCGTACCCGAAGCCTTGCCCTAACCGTCACCTAATCCTAACCTGTACGCTAACACTAACCCTTACCCTAACACCTACTCTCAGCCTAAAGCGTTGCGGTACCGTAACCTGTACCCTAAACCATCCCCGTCCCCTAACCCTAACCCTAACCCTAACCCTAACTCTAACACTTACCTGAAGCCTTACCCTAACCCGTCCCCTAATCCCAACCCGTACGCTAACACTAACCCGTGCCCTAACACGTACGTTCACCCTAAACCGTTGTCGTACCCTAACCTGTACCCTAAACCGTCCCCGTCCCCTAACCTTAACCCTAACCCAAACCCTAACCCTTACCCGAAGCCTTACCCTATCCCGTCCCCTATTCCTAACCCGTACGCTAACACTAACCCGTGCCCTAACACGTACACTCACACTAAACCGTTGTTGTACCCTAAACTGTACCCTAAACCGTTCCTATCCCCGTCCGCTAACCCTAAACCTAACCCTTACCAGAAGCCTTACGCTAACCCGTCCCCTAACCCTAAACCGTACGCTAACACTAACCCATACCCTAACACGTACGATCACCCTAAATCGTTGTCGTACCCTAACCTGTACCCTAAACCGTCCCCATCCCCTAACCCTAACCATAACCCTAACCCTAACCCTTACCAGAAGCCTTATCGTAACCCGTCCCCTAATCCTAACCCGTACGCTAACACGAACCCGTACGCTAAAACGTACCCTTACCCTAAACCGTTGTCGTAGCCTAACCTGTACCCTAAACCGTACCCTTCCCCTAACCCTAACCCTAACCCTAACCTTAACCCTAACCCTTACCCAAACCTTACCCTAACCCGTCCCCTAATCCTAACCCGTATGTTAACACTAACCCATACCCTAACACGTATGCTCACCCTAAACTGTTGTTGTACACTAACCTGTACTTTAAATCGTCCCCTTTCCCGTCCCCGTTCCCATCCCCTAACCCTAACCCTAACCCTAACCCTTACCCGAAGCCTTACCCTAACCTGTCCCCTAATCCTAACCCATAGGCTATCACTAACCCATACCCTAACATATACGCTCACCCTAAACCTTTGTCGTACCCTCAACTGTACCCTAAACCATCCCCGTCCCCGTCCACTAACCCTAACCCTAAACCTATCCCTTACCCGTAGCCTTACCCTAAACCGTCCCCTAAGCCTAATCCATATGCTAACACTAACCCATACCCCAACACGTACGCTCACCCTAAAACGTTGTCGTACCCTAAACTGTACCCTAAACTGTCCCCGTCTCTTAACCCTAACCCTAACACTAACCCTTACCCGAAGCCTTACCCTAACCCGTCCCCTTATCCTAACCCGTACACTAACACTAACCCGTACGCTAACACGTACGCTCACCCTAAAACATTGTCGTACCCTAACTTGTACCCTAAACCATCCCCGTCACCTTACCCTAAACCTAAACCTAACCCTTACCCGAAGCCTTACCCTAACCTGTCCCCAATCCTAAACTGTACGCTAACACTTATCCGTACCCTAACACGTACGGTTACCCTAAACCGTTGTCATACCCTAACCTGTACCCTAAACCGTCCCCATCCCCTAACCCTAACCCTAAGCGTTACCCGAATCCTTGCCCTAACAGTCCCCTAATCCTAACCTGTACGCTAACACTAAACCATACCGTAACACGTACGCTCACCCTAAACCGTTGTCGTATCCTAACCTGTACCCTAAACCTTCCCCGTCCCCTTACTCTAACCCTAACCCTAACCCTAACCCTAACCCTTACCCGAAGCCTTACCCTAACCCGTCCCATAATCCTAACCTGTACACTAACACTAACCCGTGCCCTAACACGTACGCTCAACTTAAACCGTTGTCGTACCCTAAACCGTACCCGTCCCCTAACCTTAACCCTAACCCTAACCCTAACCCTTACCCGAAGCCTTAGCCAATCCCGTCCCCTAATGCTAACCCGTACGCTAACACTAACCCTTGCCCTAACAGGTACGCTCACCCTAAAACATTGTCGTACCCTAACCTGTACCCTAAACCTTCCCCGTCCCCTAACCCAAACACTAACCCTAACCCTATCCCTAACCCTTACCCGAAGCCTTACCCTAAACCGTCCCATAATCCTAAACCGTACGCTAACACTAACCTGTACCCTAACACGTACGCTCACCCTAAACCGTTGTCGTACCGTAACCTGTACCCTAAACCGTCCCCGTCCCCTAACTCTAACCCTAACCCTAACCATAAACCTAACCTTTATCCGAAGCCTTACCCTAAGCCATCCACTAATCCTAACCCGTACGCTAACAATAACCCGTACTCTAACACGTACACTCACCCTAAAACGTTGTCATACCCTAAACTGTACCCTAAACCGTCCCCATACCCTAACCCTAACCCTATCCCTAACACTAAACCTTACCCAAAGCCTTACCCTAACCCGTCCCCTAATCCTAACCCGTACGCTAACACTAACCCGTACCCTAACACGTACGCTCACCCTAAACCGATGTTGTACGCTAACCTGTACCCTAAACTGTCCCCGTCCCCGTCCCCGACCCGTAACCCTAACCCTAACCCTTACCCGAAGCCTTACACTAACACGTCCACTAATCTTAACCCGTACGCTAACACTAACCCGTACCCTAACACGTACGCTCACACTAAACCGTTGTCGTACCCTAACCTGTACCCTAAACCGTCCCCGTACCCTAACCCTAACCCTAACACTTACCCAAAGCCTTACTCTAACCCGTCCCCTAATCCTAACCCGTAAGCTCACACTAACCTGTACCCTAACACGTACGCTCACCCTAAACCGTTGTCATACCCTAACCTGTACCCTAAACCGTCCCCGTCCCCTAACCCTAACCCTAACCCTAACCCTTACCCGAAGCCTTACAGTAATCCGTCCCCTAATTCTAACCGGTACGCTAACACTAACACCTACCCTAACACGTACGCTCACCCTAAACTGTTGTCGTACACTAACCTCTACCCTAAACCATTCCTGTCCTCTAACCCTAACCCTAACCCTAACCCTAAACCTAACCCTTACCCGAAGCCTTACTTTAACCCGTCCCCTAATCCTAACCCTTACGCTAACACTAACCCATACTCTAACACGTACGCTCAACATAAACCGTTGACGTACCCTAACCTGTGCCCTAAAACGTCCCCGTCCCCTAACCCTATCCCTAACCCTAACCATAACCCTAACCCTTACCCGAACTTTACGCTAACCCGTCCCCTAATCCTAACCCGTACACTAACACTATCCCATACCCTAACACGTACGCTCAACCTAAACTGTTGTTGTACACTAACCTGTACCCTAAACCGTCCCCTTCCCCGTCCCCGTCCCCTAACTCTAATTTTAACCCTAAACCTTACCCGAAGCTTTATCCTAACTCGTCCCCAAATACTAACCCGTAGGCTATCACTAACACGTACCCTAACATGTACGGTCACCCTAATCCTTTGTCGTACCCTAACCTGTACCCTAAATCATCCCCGTCCCAGTCCCCTAACCCTAAACCTAAACCTAACCCTATCCCTTACCCGAAGTCTTACCCTAACCCGTCCCCTAATCCTAATCCGTACGCTAACACTAACCCGTACCCTATCATGTACGCTCACCCTAAACCGTTATTGTACCCTAACCTGTACCCTAAACTGTCCCCGTCCCCTAACCATAACCCTAACCCTTACCCGAAGCCTTACCCTAACCCGACTCCTAATCCTAACCCGTGCGCTAACACTAACCCGTACCCTATCATGTACGCTCACCCTAAACCATTGTAATACCCTAACATGTACCCTAAACCGTCCCCGTCGCCTAACCCTAACCCTAAACCTAACCCTAAACCTAACCCTTACCCGAAGCCTTACCCTAACCCGTCCCCTATTCCTAACCCATACGCTAACAATAACCCTTGCCCTAACACGTACGTTCACACTAAACCGTTCTCGTACACTAACCTGTACCTTAAACCATCCCCGTACCCTAACCCTTACCCTAACTTTAACCCTAACCCTTACCCGAAGCCTTACTCTAACCCGTCCCATAATCCTAACCCATACGCTTACACTAACCCATACCCTAACACGTACGCTCAACCTAAACCGTTGACGTACTCTAACCTGTACCTTAAACCGTCCCCGTCCCCTAACCCTAACCCTAACCCTAACCATAACCCTTACCCGAAGCCATACTGTATCACATCCCCTAATACTAACCCGTACGCTAACACTAACCCATACCCTAACACGTACGCTCACCCTAAACCGTTGTCTTACCCTAATCTGTACCCTAAACCGTCCCCGACCCCGTCCCCTAACCCTAACCATAACCTTAACCCTAAACCTTTCCCGAAGCCTTAAACAAACACGTCCCCTAAACCTAACCCGTACGCTAAAATAAACCGTACCCTAACACGTACGCTCACCCTAAATCGTTGTCGTACACTAACCTGTACCCTAAACCGTCCTCGTCCCCTAACTCTAACCCTAACCCTAACTGTAACCTTAATCCTTACCCGAAATCTTACCCTAACCCGTCACCAATCCTAACCCATACGCTATCACGTACGCTCACCCTAAACCGTTGTCGTACCCTAACCTCTACCCTAAACCGTTACTGTCCCCTAACCCTAACCCTAACCCTAACCCTAACCCTTACCCGAAGCCTTACCCTAACCCATCGCCTAATCGTAACCCGTATGCTAACACTAACCCGTACCCTAACACATACGCTCACCCTAAACCGTTGTCATACCCTAACCTGTACCCTAAACCATCCCCGTCCCCTAACCCTAAACATAACCCTAACCCTAACCCTAACCCTAACCCTTACCCGAAGCCTTACCCTAACCCGTCCACTAATCCTAATCCGTACGCTAACACTAATCCCTGCCCTAACACGTATGCTCACCCTAAAACGTTGTTGTACGCTAACCTGTACCCTAAACCTTCCCCGTCCAATAACCCTAACCCTAAACCTAACCGTAACCCTCACCCGAAGCCTTACCCTAACCCGTCTCCAATCCTAACCCGTACGTTATCATGTACGCTCACTCTAAACTGTTGTCGTACACTAACCTGTACCCTAAACCCTCCCCGTCCCCTAACCCTAACCCTAACCCTATCCCTAACCCTTACCCGAAGCCTTACCCTAACCCGTCCACTAATAATAACACGTACGCTAAAACTAACCCGTACCCTAACACGTACACTCACCTTAAAACATTGTCATACCCTAAACTGTACCCTAAACCGTCCCAGTCCCCTAACCCTAACCCTAACCCTAACCCTAACACTTACCCAAAGCCTTACCCTAAACCGTACGCTAACACTAACCTGTACCCTAACACGTACGCTCACACTAAACCGTTGTCGTACCCTCACCTGTACCCTAAACCATCCCCGTCCCCTAATCCTAACCCTAACCCTAACCCTAAACCTTACCCGAAGCCTTACCCTAACCCGTCCCCTAATCCTAACCCGTACGCTAACACTAAACATTACCCTAACACGTATGATCATCCTAAACCGGTGTCGTACCCTAACCTGTACACTAAACCGTCCCCTAACCCTAATCCTAACCCTAACCCTAACCCTTACCCAAAGCCTTAACCTAACCCGTCCCCAATCCTAACCCGTACGATAACATTAACCCATGCCCTATCACGTACGCTCACCCTAAACGGTTGTCATACCCTAACCTGTACCCTAAACCGTCCCCGTCCCCTAACCCTAACCCTAACCCTAACGCTAACCCTAAACCTAACCCTAACACTTACCCGAAACCTTTCCCTAACCCGTCCAATAATCCTAACCCGTACGCTCACACTAACCCGTTACCTAACACGTACGATCACCCTAAACCGCTGTCATCCCCTAACCTGTACCTTAAACCGTCCCCGTCCCGGTCCCCTAACCCTAACCCTAACCCTAACCCTAAACCTTACGCAAAGCCTTAACCTCTCTGGTCCCCTAATCCTAACCCGTACGATAACACTAACCCATACCCTAACAAGTACGCTCACACTAAACCATTGTTCTACACTAACCTGTACCCTAAACCATCACTGTCCCCTAACCCTAACCCTAACACTTACCCTAACCCTTACCCGAAGCCTTACACTAACCCGTCCCCTAACCCTAACCCGTACGCTAACACGAACCCATACCCTAACACGTACGCTCAACCTAAAGCATTGTCGTACCCTAACCTGTACCCTAAACCTTCCCCGTCCCCTAACCCTAACCCTAACCCTAAACCTAAACCTAACCCTTACCCGAAGCCTCACCCTAACACGTCCCATAATCCTAACCCGTATGCTAACACTAACCCGTACCCTAACACGTACGCTCAACCTAAACCTTTGTTGTACCCTAACCTGTACCCTAGACCGTCCCCGTCCCCTAACGCTAACCCTAACCGTTACCTTAAGCCTTACCCTAACCCGTCCCCTAAACCTAACCCGTACGATAACACTAATCCGTACCCTAACACGTTCGCTCACCCTAAACCAATTTCGTACACTAACCTGTACCCTAAACCATTCTCGTCCCCTAACCCTAACCCTAACCATAACCCTAACACTAAACATTGTGCGAAACCTTACCCTAACCCGTCCCCTAATCCTAAACCGTACGCTAAAACTAACACGGACCCTAACACGTACGCTCACCCTAAACCATTGACGTACCCTAACCTGTACCCTAAAACGTCCCCGTCCCCTAACCCTAACCCTAACCCTAACCCTACCCATAACCCGAAGCCTTACCCTAACCCGTCCTCTAATCCTAACCCGTACGCTAACTCTAACCTGTACCCTAACACGTACGCTCACACTAAACTGTTGTCGTACACTAACCTGTACCCTATACCGTCCCCATCCCCTAACCCTAACCCTAACCCTAACCCTAAACCTTACCCGAAGCCTTACCCTAACCCATCCCCTAATCCCAACCCGTACGCTAACTCTAATCCGTACCCTAACACGTACGCTCACACTAAAACGTTGTCTTACCCTAATCTGTACCCTAAACCGTCCTCGTACCCTAACCCTAACCCTAACCCTAACCGTAACCCTAACCCTAATCCGAAGCCTTACCCTAAACCGTACCCTAATCCTAAACCGTACGCTAACACTAAACCGTACCCTAACACGTACACTAACCCTAAAACTTTGTCATACCCTAAACTGTACGCTAAACCGTCCCCGTCCCCGCCCCCTAACCCAAATCCTAACCCTAACCCTAACCCTTACCCGAAGCCTTACCCTAACCCGTCCCCTAACCCTAAACCGTACGCTAACACTAACCCATACCTTAACACGTACGCTCACCCTAAAAGGTTGTCGTACCCTAACCTGTACCCTAAATCGTCCCTGTCCCCTAACCCTTAACCTAACCCTAACCCTAACCCTAACCCTTACCCGAAGCCTTACACTAACCCGTCACATAATCCTAAACCGTACGCTAACACTAACCCGTACCCTAACACGTACGCTCACACGAAACCGTTGTCGTACCCTAACCTGTACCCTAAACCTTCCCCGTCTACTAACCCTAACCCTAACCCTTACCTGAAGCCTTAACCTAACCCTTCCCCTAATCCTAACCCGTACGCTAACACTAAACTGTACCCTAACACATACGCTCACACTAAACCGTTGTTGTACACTAACCTGAAACCTAAACCGTCAGCATCCCCTAACCATAACCCTAACCCTAACTCTAAACCTAACCATTACCCAAACCCGTCCCTTAATCCTAACCCATACGCTAACACTAAACCGTACCCTAACACGTACGCTCACCCTAAACCATTGTTGTACACTAACCTGTACCCTAAACCGTACCCGTCCCATAACCCTAACCCTAACCCTAACCCTAAACCTTACCCTTACCCGAAGCCTTAACCTAACCGTCCCCTAATCCTATCCCGTACGCTAACACTAACCCATACCCTAACACGTACGCTCACCCTAAACCATTGTTGTACACTAACCTGTACCCTAAACCGTCCCGGTCCCCTAACCCTAACCCTAACACTAAACCTTACCTGAAGCCTTACACTAACCCGTCACCTAATCCTAACCCGTACGCTAAAACTAACCCGTACCCTAACACGTTCACTCACCCTAAACCGTTGTCGTACCCTAACCTGTACCCTAAACCATCCCCGTCCCCTTACCCTAAACCTAAACGTAACCCTAACCCTAACCGTTACCTGAATCCTTACCCTAACCCGTCACGTAATCCTAACCCATACGCTAACACTAACCCATACCCTAACACGTACGCTCAGCATAAACTGTTGTCCTACTCTAACCTGTACCCTAAACAGTCCCTGTCCCCTAACCCTAACCCTAACCCTAACCGTAAGGCTAACCCTTACCTGAAGCCTTAACCTAACCCGTCCCCTATTCCTAACCCGTACGCTAACACTGACACATACCCTAACACGTACGCTCACCCTAAACCGTCGTCGAACCCTAACCTGTACCCTAAACCGTCCCCGTCCCCTAACCCTAACCCTAACCCTAGCCCTAACCCTAACCCTTACCCAAAGCCTTACCCTAACCTGTCCCCTTATCCTAACCCGTACGCTAACACTAACCCGTACCCTAACACGTACGCTCACCCTAAATACTTGTCGTACACTAACCTGTACCCTAAACCGTCCCCGTCCCCTAGCCCTAACCCTAAACCTTACCCGAAGCCTTACCCTAATCCGTCCCCTAATCCTAACACATAGGCTAACACTAAACCGTACCCTAACACGTACGTTCACACTAAACCGTTGTCGTACCCTAACCTGTACCCTAAACCTTCCCCGTCTACTAACCCTAACCCTAACCCTAACCCTAACCCTTACCTGAAGCCTTAACCTAACCCTTCCCCTAATCCTAACCCGTATGCAAACACTAACCCGTACCCAACATGTACACTCACCCTAAACCGTTGTCTTCCCCTAACCTGTACCCTAAATCGTCCCTGTCTCCTAACCCTAACCCTAACCCTAACCCTAAACTGTACCCTAAACCGTCCCGGTCCCCTAACCCTAACCCTAATCCTAACACTAACCCGAAAAGCTACCCTAACCCGTCCACTAATCCTAACCCGTACGCTAACACTAACCCGTGCCCTAACACGTACGCTCACCCTAAACCGTTGTCGTACCCTAAACTGTACCCTAAACCATCCCGGCCCCCTAACACTAACCGTAACCCTAACCCTAACACTAACCCTTACCCGAAGCCTTACCTTAACCCGTCCCCTAAGCCTAACTCGTACACTAACACTAACCCGTGCCCTAACACATACACTCACCCTAAACCATTGTCGTACACTAATCTGTACCCTAAACCGTCCCCGTCCCGTAACCCTAACCCTAACCCTAACCCTTAACCAAAGCCTTACCCTAACCCGTCAACTACTCCTAACCCGTACGCTAACACTAACCCGTACCATAAGACGTACACTCACCCTAAACCGTTGTCGTACCCTAACCTGTACCCTAAACCGTCCCCGTCCCCGTCCCCTAACCCTAACCCTAAACCGAACACTAACCCTTACCGGAAGCCTTACCCTAACCCTTCCCCTAATCCTAACCCGTACGCTAACACTAACCCATACCCTAACACTTACGCTCACCCTGAACTGTTTTCGTACCCTAACCTGTACCCTAAACCGTCCCCATCCCATAACCCTAACCCTAACCCTTACCCGAAGCCTTACCCTAACCCGTCCCCTAATCCTAAACCGTACGCTAACACTAACCCATACCCTAACAAGTACGCTCACCCTAAACCGTTGTCGTACCCTAACCTGTAACCTAAACCGTCACCGTCCCCTAACCCTAACCGTAACCCTAAAACTAAACCTTACCCGAAGCCTTAGCCTAAGCCGTCCCCTAATTCTAACCCCTACGCTAACATTAACACATACCCTAACACGTACGCTCACACTAAATCGTTGTCGTACGTTAACCTGTAACCTAAAACATCCCCATCCCCTAACCCTAACTCTAACCCTAACACTAACACTTACCCGAAGCCTTACCCTAACATGTCCCCTAATCCTAACACGTTCGCTAACACTAAACCGTACCCTAACACGTACGCTCACCCTAAAACCTTGTCGTACACTAACCTGTACCCTAAACCGTGCCCATCCCCTAACCCTAACCCTAAACCTAACTCTAAGCCTAACCCTTACCCGAAGCCTTACCCTAACCCGTCCCATAATCCTAACCCGTACGCTAACACTAACACATACCCTAACACGTACGCTCACCCTAAACCATTGTCATACCCTAAACTGTACCCTAAACCGTCCCCGTCCCCTAACCCTAACCCTAACCCTAACCCTTACCCGAAGTCTTACACTAACTCGTCCCCAAATCCTAACCCGTACGCTAACACTAACACATACCCTAACACGTACGCTCACACTAAACCGTTGTCGTACCCTAACCTGTACGCTAAACGGTCCCCGTCCCCTAACCCTAACCTTATCCCTAACCCTAACCCTTACCCGAAGCCTTACCCTCACCCGTCGCCTAATCCTAACCCGTACGCTAAGACTAACCTGTACCCTAACACGTACGCTCACCCTAAACTTTGTCATATCCTAACCTGTACCCTAAACCGTCCCCATCCCCTAACCATAACCCTAACCCTAACCCTAAACCTAACCCTTACCCGAAGCCGTACGCAAAACCGTCCCCTAATCCTAAACCGTACGCTAACACTAACCCGTACCCTAATACGTACGCTCAACCTAAACCGTTGTTGTACTCTACCCTGTACCCTAAACCATCCCCGTCCCATAACCCTAACCCTAACAATAACCCTAAACCTAACCCTTACCCGAAACCTTACCCTAACCCATCCCCTAATCCTATCCCGTACGCTAACACTAACCCGTACTCTAACACGTACGCTCACCCTAAACAGTTCTTGTACCCTAACCTATACCCTAAACCGTCCCCGTCCCCTAACCATAACGCTAAACCTAACCCTAACACTTACCCGAGGCCTTACCCTAACCCTTCCCCTAATACTAACCCGTACGCTAACACTAACACATACCCTAACACGTACGCTCACACTAAACTGTTGTCGTACCCTAACCTGTACCCTAAACCGTCCCCGTCCCCTAACCCTTACCCTAACCCTAACCCTACCCTAACTCTTACCCGAAGCCTTACCCTAACACGTCCCATAATCTTATCCCGAACGGTAACACTAACCCGTACCCTAACACGTACGCTCACCCTAAATCGTTGACGTACCCTAACCTGTACCCTAGACCGTCCCCGTCCCCTAACCCTAACCCAAACCCTTACCCGAATCCTTACCCTAAGCTGTCACCTAATCCTAACACGTACGCTAACGCTAAACCGTACTCTAAAACGTACGCTCATACTAAACCATTGTCGAACCCTAACCTGTACCCTAAACCATCCCCGTCCCCGTCCCTTAACCCTAATCCTAACCCTAACACTAACTCTTACCCGAAGCCTTACCCTAACCCGTCCCCTAATCCTAACCCGTACACTAACACTAACCCGTACCCTAACACGTACGCTCACCCTAAACCGTTATCGTACCCTAACCTGTACCCTAAACCGTCCCCGTCACCGTCCCCTAACCTTAACACTAACCCTTACCCGAAGCCTTACCCTAACCCGTCCCCTAATCCTAAACCGTACGCTAACACTAACCCGTACCCTAACACGTACGCTCACCCTAAGCCGTTGTAGTACCCTAATCTGTACCCTAAACTTTCAACGTGCCCTAACCCTAACCCTAACCCTAACCCTAACCCTTACCCGAAGCCTTACCATAACCCATACGCTAACACTAACCGGTACCCTAACACGTACGCTCAACCTAAACCATTGTCGTACCCTAACCTCTACCCTAAACCGTCCCTGTACCCTAATCCTAACTGTAACCCTTACCCGAAGCCTTACCGTAATCCATCCCCTACTCCTACCCGTACGCTAACACTAACACGTACCCTAACAGTTATGCTCACCCTACACCGTTGTCGTACACTAACCTATACCCTAAACCGTCCCCGTCCCCTAACCCTAACACTATCCCTTACCCGAAGTCTTAGCATAACCCGTACGTTAACACTAACCGGAACCCTAACACATACGCTCAACCTAAACCGTTGTCGTACCCTAACCTGTACCCTAAACCGTCGCTTTACCCTAAACCTAACCCTAACCCTTACCCGAAGCCTTACGCTAAACCGTCACCTAAACCTAACCCGTACGCTAACACTAAACCATACCCTAACACGTACGCTCACCCGAAAACGTTGTCGTACCCTAACCTGTACCCTAAACCGTCACCGTACCCTAACCCTAACGCTAAACCTAACCTTTACCCGAAGCCTTACCGTAACCCGTACGCTAACGCTAACCGGTACCCTAACACGTACGCTCAACTTAAACTGTTGTCGTACCCTAACCTGTACCCTAAACCGTCCCCATTCCCTAACCCTAACCCTAACATTTACCCGAAGCCTTACTCTAACCCGTCCCCTAATACTAACCCGTACACTAACACTAACCCGTACCATAACACGTACGCTCACCCTGAAACGTTTTCGTACCCTAACCTGTATCCTAAACCGTCCCCGTCCCCTAACCATAACCCTAACACTTACCCGAAGCCTTACCCTAACCCGTCCCCTAATCCTAACCCGTACGCTAACACTAACCCGTACCCTATCACGTACGCACACCCTAAACCGTTGTCATACCCTAACGTGTACCCTTAACCGTCCCCATCCCCTAACCCTAAACCTAAACCTAACCCTAACCCTTACCCGAAGTCTTACACTAACCCGTCCAATAATCCTAAACCGTACGCTAACACTAACCCATACCCTACAACATACGCTCACGCTAAAACGTTGTCCTACCCTAACCTGTACACTAAACCATCCCCGCCCCGTAAACCTTACGCTAACCCTAAACCTAACCCTTACCCGAAGCCTTACCCTAACCCGTCCCATAATCCTAACACGTACGCTAACACTAACCCGTACCCGAACACGTACCCTCACCCTAACCATTGTCGTACACTAACCTGTACCCTAAACCATCCCCATCCCAGTCCCCTAACCCTAACCCTAACCCTAACACTAAACCTTCCCCGAAGCCTTACCCTAACCCGTCCCCTAATCCTAACCCGTACGCTCACACTAACCTGTACCCTAACAAGAACGCTCACCATAAACAGTTGTCATAACCTAACCTGTAGCCTAAACCGTCCCCATCCCCTAACCCTAACCCTAACCCTAACCCTTACCCGAAGCCTTCCCCTAACCCGTCCCCTAATCCTAACCGGTACGCTAACACTAACCCGTACCCTAACACGTATGCTCGCCCTAAACCTTTGACGTACCCTAACCTGTACACTAAACCGTCCCTGTCCCCTAACCCTAACCCTAAACCTAACCCTAAACCTTACCCGAAGTCTTACACTAACCCGTCCCCTAATCCTAACCCGCACGCTAACACTAACCCGTACCCTAACATGTTCGCTCACCCTAAATCGTTGTCGTACCCTAACGTGTACCCTAAACCGTCCCCGTCCCCATCCCCTCACCCTAACCCTAACCCTAACCCTAACCCTTACCCGAAGCCTTACCTGAACCCATCCCCTAATCCTAACCCGTACGCTAACACTAACCCATACCCTAAAACGTACGCTCAGCCTAAAATGTTGTCGCACTCTAACCTGTACCATAAACAGTCCCCGTCCCCTAACCCTAACCATAACCCTAACCCTTACCTGAAGCCTTACCCTAACCCTTCCCCTAATCCTAACCCGTACGCAAACACTAACCCGTACCCAACACGTACACTCACCCTAAACCGTTGTCTTACCCTAACCTGTACCCTAAATCGTCCCCGTCTCCTAAACCTAACCGTAACCCTAACACTAACCCTAATCCTTACCCGAAGCCTTACCCTTACCCGTCCCCTAATCCTAACCCGTACGCTAACACTAACCCGTACCGTAACACGTACGCTCAACCTAAACCGCTGTCGTACCCTAACCTGTACCCTAAACCGTCCCGGTCCCCTAACCCTAACCCTAACACTAAACCTTACCTGAAGCCTTACACTAACCCGTCACCTAATCCTAACCCGTACGCTAAAACTAACCCGTACCCTAACACGTTCGCTCACCCTAAACCGTTGTCGTACCCTAACCTGTACCCTAAACCATCCCTGTCCCCTTACCCTAAACCTAAACGTAACCCTAACCCTAACCGTTACCTGAATCCTTACCCTAACCCGTCACGTAATCCTAACCCATACGCTAACACTAACCCATACCCTAACACGTACGCTCACCCTAAACTGTTGTCGTACCCTAACCTGTACCCTAAAGCGTCCCTGTCCCCTAACCCTAACCCTAACCCTAACACTAACCCTAAGCTGTACCCTAAACCGTCCCGGTCCCCTAACCCTAACCCTAACCCTAACACTAACATTTACCCGAAGCCTTACCTTAACACGTCCCCTAACCCTAACTCGTACACTAACACTAACCCGTGCCCTAACACGTACGCTCACCCTAAACCGTTGTCGTACACTAATCTGTACCCTAAACCGTCCCCGTCTCGTAACCCTAACCCTAACCCTAACCCTAACCCTAAACCTTAACCGAAGCCTTACAGTAACCCGTCCCCTAATCCTAACCCGTACGCTAACACTAACCCGTACCATAAGATGTACGCTCACCCTAAACCGTTGTCGTACCCACCGTGTACCCTAAATGGTCCCCGTCCCCGTCCCCTAACCCTAACCCTAACCCGAACGCTAACACTTACCGGAAGCCTTACCCTAACCCGTCCCCTAATCCTAAACCGTACGCTAACACTAACCTGTATCCTAACACGTACGCTCACCCTAAACCGTTGTCGTACCCTAACCTGTAACCTAAACCATCCCCGTCCCCTAACCCTAACTGTAACCCTAACCCTAAACCTTACCCGAAGCCTTAGCCTAAGCCGTCCCCTAATTCTAACCCCTACGCTAACATTAACACATACCTAACACGTACGCTCACACTAAACCGTTGTCGTACCCTAACCTGTACCCTAAACCGTCCCCGTTCCCTAACCCTAAGCCTAACACTTACCCGAAGCGTTAACCTAACCCGTCCCCTAATCCTAACCCGTACGCTCACACTAACTTGTACCCTAACACGTACGCTCACCCTAAACCGTTCTCATACCCTAAACTGTACCCTAAACCGTCCCCGTCCCCTAATCCTAACCCTAAACCTAACCCTTACCCGAAGCCTTACAGTAATCCGTCCCCTAATCCTAACCGGTACACTAACACTAACAACTACCCTAACACGTACGCTCACCCTAAACTGTTGTCGTACCCTAACCTCTAACCTAAACCATTCCTGTCCCCTAAACCTAACCCTAACCCTAACCCTAACACTAACCCTAACCCTTACCCGAAGCCTTACCCTAACCCGTCCCCTAATCCTAACCCTTACGCTAACACTAACCCGTATTCTAACACGTACGCTCACCCTAAACCGTTGACGTACCCTAACCGGTACCCTAAACCGTCCCCGTCCCCTAAACCTAACCCTAACCCTAACCCTAACCCTAACCCTTACCCGAAACTTACGCTAACCTGTCCCCTAATCCTAACCCGTACGCTAACACTATCCCATACCCTAACACGTACGCTCACCCTAAACTGTTGTTGTAGACTAACCTGTACCCTAAACCGTCCCCTTCCCCGTCCCCGTCCCCTAACTCTAACTTTAACCCTAACACTTACCCGAAGCTTTATCCTAACTCGTCCCCTAATTCTAACCCGTAGGCTATCACTAACCCGTACCCTAACATGTACGCTCACCCTAAACCTTTGTCGTACCCTAACCTGTACCCTAAAGCATCCCCGTCCCGGTCACCTAACCCTAACCCTAACCCTATCCCTTACCCGAAGTCTTACCCTAACCCGTCCCATAATCCTAATCCGTACGCTAACACTAACCCATACCCTATCACGTACGCTCACCCTAAACCGTTATTGTACCCTAAACTGTACCCTAAACTGTCCCCGTCCCCTAACCCTAAGCCTAACCCTTACCCGAAGCCTTACCCTATCCCGACTCCTAATCCTAACCCGTACGCTAACACTAACACGTACCCTAACATGTACGCTCACCCTAAAACATTGTCAAACCCTAACCTGTACCCTAAACCGTCCCCGTCCCCTAACCCTAACCCTAAACCTAACCCTAAACCTAACCCTTACCTGAAGCCTTAACCTAACCCGTCCCCTAATCCTAACCCGTACGCTAACTCTAACCATTGCCCTAACACGTACGCTCATCCTAAACCATTGTCGTAGCCTAACCTGTACCCTAAACTGTCCCCGTACCCTAACCCTAACCCTAACCCTAACCCTAAACCTTACCCGAAGCCTTACCCCAACCCGTCCCCTAACCCTAACCCGTACGCTAAAACTAACCCGAACCCTCACACGTACGCTCACACTAAACCGTTGTTGTATATTAACCTGTACCCTAAACCGTCCCCGTCCCCTAACCCTAACCCTAACCGTAACCCTAACCCTGACCCTTACCCGAAGCCTTACCCCAACCCGTCCCCTAACCCTAACCCGTACGCTAACACTAACCCGTACCCTAACATGTACGCTCACTCTAAACCGTTGTCATACCCTAACCTGTACCCTAAACCGTCCCAGTCCCCTAACCCTAACCCTAATCCTAACCCTAAACCTAACCCTTACCCGAAGCCTTACCCTAACCCGTCCCCTAATCCTAAACCATACGCTAACACTAACCCGTTACCTAACACGTACGATCACCCTAAACCGCTGTCGTCCCCTAACATGTACCTTAAACCTTCCCCGTCCCGTCCCCTAACCCTAACCCTAACCCTAACCCTAAACCTTACCCAAAGCCTTACCCTAACTCGTCCCCTAATCCTAACCCGTACGATAACACTAGCCCATACCCTAACACGTACGCTCACACTAAACCATTGTTCTACACTAACCTGTGCCCTAAACCATCACCGTCCCCTAACCCTAACCCTTACCCTAACCCTAACCCTTACCCGAAGCCTTACCCTAACCCGTCTTCTAACCCTAACCCGTACGCTAACACTAACCCATACCCTAACACGTACGCTCAACCTAAAGCGTTGTCGTACACTAACATGTACCCTAAACCTTCCCCGTCCCCTAACCCTAACCCGAACCCTAAACCTAACCCTTACCCGAAGCCTCACCCTAACACGTCCCCTAATCCTAACCCGTACGCTAACACTAACCCGTACCCTAACACGTACGCTCACCCTAAACCGTTGTCGTACCCTAACCTGTACCCTAGACCGTCCCCGTCCCCTAACCCTAACCCTAACCCTAACCCTAACCATTACCTTAAACCTTACCCTAACCCGTTCCCTCATCCTAACCCGTATGCTAACAATAATCCGTACCCTACACGTTCTCTCACCCTAAACCGATGTCGTACCCTAACCTGTACCCTAAACCGTCCTCGTCCCCTAACCCTAACCATAACCGTAACCCTAACACTAACCATTACCCGCAGCCTTACCCTAACCCGTCCCCTAATCCTAACCCGTACGCTAAAACTAACACGTACCCTAACACGTACGCTCACCCAAAACCGTTGACATACCCTAACCTGTACCCTAAACCGTCCCCATCCCCTAACCCTAAACCTAACCCTAACGCTATACATAACCGGAAGCCTTACCCTAAACCGTCCCCTAATCCTCAACCCTACGCTAACACTAACCCATACCCTAACACGTACGCTCACCCTAAACCGTTGTCGTACCCTAACCTGTACCCTAAACCGTCCCCGTCCCCTAACCCTAACCCTAACCCTAACCGTAACACTAACCCTTACCCAAAGCCTTACCCTAACCCGTCCTCTAATCCTAAACCGTACGCTAACACTAACCCGTACCCTAACACATACCCTCACTCTAAACCGTTGTCGTACACTAACCTTTACCCTAAATGGTCCCTGTCCCCTAACCCTCTCCATAACCCTAAACCTAACTCTTACCCGAAGCCTTACCCTAACGCGTCACCGAATCCTAACCCATACGCTAACACTAACCCATACCCTAAAACGTACGCTCACCCTAAACCGTTGTCGTACCCTAACCTGTAACCTAAACCGTCCCCGTCCCCTAACACTAACCCTAACCCTAACCCTTACCCAAAGCCTTATCCTAACCTGTCACATAATCCTAACCCGTACACTATCACTAACGCCTACCCTAACACGTACGCTCACTCTAAACCGTTGTCGTACCCTAACCTGTACCCTAAACCGTCCCCGTCCCCTAACCCTAACCCTAACCCTTACCCGAAGCCTTACCCTATCACGGACCCTAATCCTAACCCGTACGCTAACACTAACCCATACCCTAACACGTACGCTCACACTAAACCGTTGTCGTACTCTAACCTGTACCCTAAACCGTCCCCGTCCCCTATCCCTAACCCTAACCCTAACCCTAACACTTACCCAAAGCCTACCCTAACGCGTCCCCTAATCCTAAACCGTACGCTAACACTAACCCGTGCCCTAACACGTATGCTCACCCTAAACCGTTGTCGTACACTAACCTGTATCCTAAACCGTCCCGGTCCCCGTCCCCGAAACCTAACCCTAACCCTAAGCCTCACCCTTACTCGAAGCCTTATCCTAACCCGCCCCTAATCCTAACCCGTACGCTAACAGTAACCCGTACCCTAACCAGTACGCTCACCCTAAACCGTGGTCGTACCCGAACCTGTACCCTAAACCGTCTCTGTCCCCTGACCCTAACCCTAACCCTAACCCTAACCCTAAACCTTACCCGAAGCCTTCCACTAACCCGTCCCCTAATCCTAACCCGTACGCGAACTCTAACCCGTACCCTAACACGTACGCTGACCCTAAACCGTTCTCGTACACTAACCTGTACCCTAAACCATCCCCGTCCCCTAACCCTAAACCTAAACCTAACCCTAACCCTTACCCGAAGACTTACCCTAACCCGTCCCCTTATACTAACCCGTACGCTAACACTAACCCGTACCCTAAAACGTACGCTCACACTAAACTGTTGTCGTACACTAACCTGTACCCTATACCGTCCCAGTCCCCTAACCCTAACCCTAACCCTAAACCTAACCCTTACCCGAAGCCTTACCCTAACCATTCCCCTAAACCTAATCCGTATGCTAACAGTAACACCTACCCTAAAACGTATGCTCACCCTAAACCGTTGTCATACCCTAACCTTTACCCTAAACCGTCCCCGTCCCCTAAACTTAACCCTAACACTAACCCTAAACCTAAACCTTACCCGAAGCCTTGCCCTAACCCGTCCCCTAATCCTAACCCGTACACTAACTCTAACCCGTACCCTAACACGTACTCTCACCCTAAACCGTTGTCTTACCCTAATCTGTACCCTAAACCGTTCCCGTCCCCGTCCCCTAACCCTAACCATAACCTTAACCCTAAACATTTCCCGAAGCCTTACACTAACACGTCCCCTAATCCTAACCCATACGCTAACACTAAACCGTACCCTAACACGTAGGCTCACCCTAAATAGTTGTCGTACCCTAACCTGTACCCTAAACCTTCCTCGTGCCCTAACCCTAACCCTAACCCTAACTGTATCCCTAATCCTTACCCGAAGCCTTACCCTAACCCGTCACCAATCCTAACCCATATGCTATCATGTACGCTCACCGTAAAACTTTGTCGCACACTAAACTGTACCCTAAATCATCCACGTCTCCTAACCCTAACCCTAACCCTAAACCTAACCCTAACCCTTACCCGAAGCCTTACCCTAAACCGTCCCCTAATCCTAACCTGTATGCTAACACTAAACCGTACTGTAACACGTACACTGACCCTAAAACGTTGTCATACTCTAAACTGTACCGTAAACCGTCCCCGTCCCCTAACCCTAACCCTAACCCTAACCCTAACCCTTACCCAAAGCCTTACCCTAACCTGTCCCCTAATCCTAACCCGTACGCTAACACTAACCCATACCTTAACACGTACGCTCACCCTAAACCGTTGTCGTACACTAACCTGTACCCTAAACAGTCCCCGTCCCCTATCCCTAACCCTAACCCTAACCCTAACCCTTACCCGAAGCCTTACCCTAACCCGTCCCCTAATCCTAACCCGTACGGTAACACTAACCCGTGCCCTAACACGTACGCTCACCCTAAACCGTTGTCGTACCCTAACCTGTACCCTAAACCGTCCCCATCCCCTAACCCTAACCCTAAACCTAACCCTAACCCTAACCCTAAACCTAACCATTACCTGAAGCCTTACACTAACACATCCACTAATCCTAAACCGTACGCTAACACTAACCCGTACCCTAACATGTACGCTCACCCTAAACCGTTCTCGTACCCTAACCTGTACCCAAACCGTCCCCGTCCCCGTCCCCTAACCCTAACCCTAACCCTAACCCTAACCCATACCCGAAGCCTTACACTAACCCGTCCACTAAACCTAATCCGTATGCTAACACTAACCTGTGCCCTAACACGTACGCTCACCCTAAACCGTTGTCGTATGCTAACCTGTACACTAAACCGTCCCCTAACCCTAACCCTAACCCTAACCCTAACCCTAACCCTTACCTGAAGCCTTACCCTAACACGTCCCCTAATCCTAACCCGTACGCTAACACTAACCCATACCCTAACACTTACACTCACCCTAAAACGTTGTTATAACCTAAACTGTACCCTAAACCGTCCCCGTCCCCTAAACCTAACCCTAACTGTAAACCTTACCCAAAGCCTTACCCTAAACCGTCTCCTAATCCTAACCCGTACGCTAACACTAACCCGTACCCTAACACGTACGCTCACCCTAAATCGTTGTCGTACCCTAACCAGTACCCTAAACCGTCCCCGTCCCCTAACCCTAACCCTAACACTAACCCTTACCCGAACCTTACCCTAACACGTCCCCTAATCCTAACCCCTATGCTAACACTAACCCGTACTCTAACACGTATGCTCACCCTAAACTGCTGTTGTACACTAACCTGTACCTTAAACCGTCCACTTTCCCGTGCCCGTCCCCTAACCCTAACCCTAACCCTAAACATTACCCGAAGACTTACCCTAACCTGTCCCCTAATCCTAACCCGTAGGCTATCACTAACCGTACCCTAACATGTACGCTCAACCTAAACTTTTGTCGTACCCTAAACTGTACCCTAAACCATCCCCGTCCCCGTCCCATAATCCTAACCCGTACGCTAACACTAACCCGTACCCTAACACGTACGCTCACCCTAAACCATTGTTGTACGCTAACCTGTACCCTAAACCATCCCCGTCCCCGAACCGTAACCCTAAACCTGACCCTAGACCTAAACGTTATACAAAGCCTTACCGTAACCCGTCCCCTAATCCTAACCCATACGCCAACACTAACCCGTACCCTAACACGTATGCTCACCCTAAACCGTTGTCATACCCTGACCTGTACACTAAACCGTCCCCGTCCCCGTCCTCTAACCCTAACCCTAACCATAACCCTAACCATAACCCTTACCTGAAGCCTTACCCTAAACCGTCCCCTAATCCTAACCCGTATGCTAACACTAACCCGTGCCCTAACACGTACGCTTACCCTAAACCGTTTTTGTACCCTAACCTGTAACCTAAACCATACCCGTCCCCTAACCCTAACCCAAAACCTAACTCTAACCCTAACCCTCACCCGAAGCCTTACCTAAACCCGTCACCAATCCTAACCCTTACGCTATCACGTACGCTCACCCTAAACTGTTGTCGTACACTAACCTGTACCCTAAACCGTCCCCATCCCCTAACCCTAACCCTAACCCTAACCCTATCCCTAACCCTGACCCGAAGCCTTACACTAAACCGTCCCCTAATCCTAACCCGTACGCTAACACTAACCTGTACCCTAACACGTACGCTCACCGTAAACCGTTGTCGTGCCCTAACCTGTACCCTAAACCGTCCCCGTCCCCTAACACTAACCCTAACCCTAACCCTAAACCTAACATTTACCCGAAGCCTTACACTAACCCGTTCACTAATACTAACCCATACGCTAACACTAACCGGTACCCTAACATGTACACTCACCCTAAAACGTTGTCATACCCTAAACTGTACCCTAAACTGTCCCCGTCCCCGTCCCTAACCTTAACCCTAACCCTACCCTTACCCGAAGCCTTACCCTAACGCGTCCATTAATCCTAACCCGTACGCTAACACTAACCCATGCACTAACACGTACGCTCACCCTAAACCTTTGTCGTACGCTAAACTGTACCCTAAACCGTCCCCGTCCCCTAATCCTAACCCTAACCCTAACCCTAACACATACCCGAAGCCTTACCCTAACTCGTCCCCTAATCCTAACCCGTACGCTAACACTAACCCGTACCCTAACACGTACGCTCAGCCTAAACCGTTGTCGTACCCTAACATGTACACTAAACCGTCACCGTCCCCTAACCCTAACCCTAACCCTAACCCTAACCCTTACCCGAAGCCTTACCCTAGCCCGTCCCCAATTCTAACCCGTACGCTAACACTAACACGTACCCTAACACGTACACTCAACCTATAGCGTTGTCGTACCCAAACCTGTACCCTACACGGTCCCTGTCCCCTAACCCTAACCCTAACCCTAACCATTACCCGAAGCCTTACGCTAACCTGTCCCCAATCCTAAACTGTACGCTAACACTAATCCGTACCCTAACACGTACGGTTACCCTAAACCGTTGTCATACCCTAACCTGTACCCTAAACCGTCCCCGTCCCCTAACCCTAACCCTAAGCGTTACCCGAATCCTTGCCCTAACAGTCCCCTAATCCTAACCTGTACGCTAACACTAACCCGTACCATAACACGTACGTTCACCCTAAACCTTTGTCGTATCCTAAACTGTACCCTAAACCTTCCCCGTCCCCTTACTCTAACCCTAACCATAACCCTAACCCTAACCCTAACCCTTACCCGAAGCCTTACCCTAACCCGTCCCATAATCCTAACCCGTACACTAACACTAACCCGTGCCCTAACACGTACGCTCAACCTAAACTGTTGTCGTACCCTAAACCGTACCCGTCCCCGAACCTTAACCCTAACCCTAACCCTAACCCTTACCCGAAGCCTTAGCCAATCCCGTCCCCTAATGCTAACCCGTAAGCTAACACTAACCCTTGCCCTAACACGTACGCTCACCCTAAAACATTGTCGTACCCTAACCTGTACCCTAAACCTTCCCCGTCCCCTAACCCTAACCCTAACCCTAACCCTAACCCTTACCCGAAGTCTAAACTTAACCCGTCACCTAATCCTAACCCATACGGTAACACTATCCCGTGCCCTAACACGTACGCTCACCCAAAACCGTTGTCGTACCCTAACCTGTACCCTAAACCGGCCCCGTCCCCGTCCCCTAACCCTAACCCTAACCCTAACACTTACCCGAAGCCTTACCCTAACCCGTCTCCTAATCCTACCCTGTATGCCAACACTAATCCGTACCCTAACACGTACGCTCACCCTAAACCGTTGTTGTCCCCTAAACTGTACCCTAAACCAGCCCCGTCCCCGTCCCCTAACCCTAACCCTAACCCTAACACTTACCCGAAACCTTACCCTAACCCGTCTCCTAATCCTAACCCGTACGCTAACACTAACCCATACCCTAACATGTACGCTCACCCTAAACCATTGTCGTACCCTTACCTGTACCCTAAACCGTCCCTGTCCCCTAAACCTAACCGTAAGCCGTACCCGAAGCCTTGCCCTAACCGTCACCTAATCCTAACCTGTACGCTAACACTAACCCTTACCCTAACACCTACTCTCAGCCTAAAGCGTTGCGGTACCGTAACCTGTACCCTAAACCATCCCCGTCCCCTAACCCTAACCCTAACCCTAACCCTAACTCTAACACTTACCTGAAGCCTTACCCTAACCCGTCCCCTAATCCCAACCCGTACGCTAACACTAACCCGTGCCCTAACACGTACGTTCACCCTAAACCGTTGTCGTACCCTAACCTGTACCCTAAACCGTCCCCGTCCCCTAACCTTAACCCTAACCCAAACCCTAACCCTTACCCGAAGCCTTACCCTATCCCGTCCCCTATTCCTAACCCGTACGCTAACACTAACCCGTGCCCTAACACGTACACTCACACTAAACCGTTGTTGTACCCTAAACTGTACCCTAAACCGTTCCTATCCCCGTCCGCTAACCCTAAACCTAACCCTTACCAGAAGCCTTACGCTAACCCGTCCCCTAACCCTAAACCGTACGCTAACACTAACCCATACCCTAACACGTACGATCACCCTAAATCGTTGTCGTACCCTAACCTGTACCCTAAACCGTCCCCATCCCCTAACCCTAACCATAACCCTAACCCTAACCCTTACCAGAAGCCTTATCGTAACCCGTCCCCTAATCCTAACCCGTACGCTAACACGAACCCGTACGCTAAAACGTACCCTTACCCTAAACCGTTGTCGTAGCCTAACCTGTACCCTAAACCGTACCCTTCCCCTAACCCTAACCCTAACCCTAACCTTAACCCTAACCCTTACCCGAACCTTACCCTAACCCGTCCCCTAATCCTAACCCGTATGTTAACACTAACCCATACCCTAACACGTATGCTCACCCTAAACTGTTGTTGTACACTAACCTGTACTTTAAATCGTCCCCTTTCCCGTCCCCGTTCCCATCCCCTAACCCTAACCCTAACCCTAACCCTTACCCGAAGCCTTACCCTAACCTGTCCCCTAATCCTAACCCATAGGCTATCACTAACCCATACCCTAACATATACGCTCACCCTAAACCTTTGTCGTACCCTCAACTGTACCCTAAACCATCCCCGTCCCCGTCCACTAACCCTAACCCTAAACCTATCCCTTACCCGTAGCCTTACCCTAAACCGTCCCCTAAGCCTAATCCATATGCTAACACTAACCCATACCCCAACACGTACGCTCACCCTAAAACGTTGTCGTACCCTAAACTGTACCCTAAACTGTCCCCGTCTCTTAACCCTAACCCTAACACTAACCCTTACCCGAAGCCTTACCCTAACCCGTCCCCTTATCCTAACCCGTACACTAACACTAACCCGTACGCTAACACGTACGCTCACCCTAAAACATTGTCGTACCCTAACTTGTACCCTAAACCATCCCCGTCACCTTACCCTAAACCTAAACCTAACCCTTACCCGAAGCCTTACCCTAACCTGTCCCCAATCCTAAACTGTACGCTAACACTTATCCGTACCCTAACACGTACGGTTACCCTAAACCGTTGTCATACCCTAACCTGTACCCTAAACCGTCCCCATCCCCTAACCCTAACCCTAAGCGTTACCCGAATCCTTGCCCTAACAGTCCCCTAATCCTAACCTGTACGCTAACACTAAACCATACCGTAACACGTACGCTCACCCTAAACCGTTGTCGTATCCTAACCTGTACCCTAAACCTTCCCCGTCCCCTTACTCTAACCCTAACCCTAACCCTAACCCTAACCCTTACCCGAAGCCTTACCCTAACCCGTCCCATAATCCTAACCTGTACACTAACACTAACCCGTGCCCTAACACGTACGCTCAACTTAAACCGTTGTCGTACCCTAAACCGTACCCGTCCCCTAACCTTAACCCTAACCCTAACCCTAACCCTTACCCGAAGCCTTAGCCAATCCCGTCCCCTAATGCTAACCCGTACGCTAACACTAACCCTTGCCCTAACAGGTACGCTCACCCTAAAACATTGTCGTACCCTAACCTGTACCCTAAACCTTCCCCGTCCCCTAACCCAAACACTAACCCTAACCCTATCCCTAACCCTTACCCGAAGCCTTACCCTAAACCGTCCCATAATCCTAAACCGTACGCTAACACTAACCTGTACCCTAACACGTACGCTCACCCTAAACCGTTGTCGTACCGTAACCTGTACCCTAAACCGTCCCCGTCCCCTAACTCTAACCCTAACCCTAACCATAAACCTAACCTTTATCCGAAGCCTTACCCTAAGCCATCCACTAATCCTAACCCGTACGCTAACAATAACCCGTACTCTAACACGTACACTCACCCTAAAACGTTGTCATACCCTAAACTGTACCCTAAACCGTCCCCATACCCTAACCCTAACCCTATCCCTAACACTAAACCTTACCCAAAGCCTTACCCTAACCCGTCCCCTAATCCTAACCCGTACGCTAACACTAACCCGTACCCTAACACGTACGCTCACCCTAAACCGATGTTGTACGCTAACCTGTACCCTAAACTGTCCCCGTCCCCGTCCCCGACCCGTAACCCTAACCCTAACCCTTACCCGAAGCCTTACACTAACACGTCCACTAATCTTAACCCGTACGCTAACACTAACCCGTACCCTAACACGTACGCTCACACTAAACCGTTGTCGTACCCTAACCTGTACCCTAAACCGTCCCCGTACCCTAACCCTAACCCTAACACTTACCCAAAGCCTTACTCTAACCCGTCCCCTAATCCTAACCCGTAAGCTCACACTAACCTGTACCCTAACACGTACGCTCACCCTAAACCGTTGTCATACCCTAACCTGTACCCTAAACCGTCCCCGTCCCCTAACCCTAACCCTAACCCTAACCCTTACCCGAAGCCTTACAGTAATCCGTCCCCTAATTCTAACCGGTACGCTAACACTAACACCTACCCTAACACGTACGCTCACCCTAAACTGTTGTCGTACACTAACCTCTACCCTAAACCATTCCTGTCCTCTAACCCTAACCCTAACCCTAACCCTAAACCTAACCCTTACCCGAAGCCTTACTTTAACCCGTCCCCTAATCCTAACCCTTACGCTAACACTAACCCATACTCTAACACGTACGCTCAACATAAACCATTGACGTACCCTAACCTGTGCCCTAAAACGTCCCCGTCCCCTAACCCTATCCCTAACCCTAACCATAACCCTAACCCTTACCCGAACTTTACGCTAACCCGTCCCCTAATCCTAACCCGTACACTAACACTATCCCATACCCTAACACGTACGCTCAACCTAAACTGTTGTTGTACACTAACCTGTACCCTAAACCGTCCCCTTCCCCGTCCCCGTCCCCTAACTCTAATTTTAACCCTAAACCTTACCCGAAGCTTTATCCTAACTCGTCCCCAAATACTAACCCGTAGGCTATCACTAACACGTACCCTAACATGTACGGTCACCCTAATCCTTTGTCGTACCCTAACCTGTACCCTAAATCATCCCCGTCCCAGTCCCCTAACCCTAAACCTAAACCTAACCCTATCCCTTACCCGAAGTCTTACCCTAACCCGTCCCCTAATCCTAATCCGTACGCTAACACTAACCCGTACCCTATCATGTACGCTCACCCTAAACCGTTATTGTACCCTAACCTGTACCCTAAACTGTCCCCGTCCCCTAACCATAACCCTAACCCTTACCCGAAGCCTTACCCTAACCCGACTCCTAATCCTAACCCGTGCGCTAACACTAACCCGTACCCTATCATGTACGCTCACCCTAAACCATTGTAATACCCTAACATGTACCCTAAACCGTCCCCGTCGCCTAACCCTAACCCTAAACCTAACCCTAAACCTAACCCTTACCCGAAGCCTTACCCTAACCCGTCCCCTATTCCTAACCCATACGCTAACAATAACCCTTGCCCTAACACGTACGTTCACACTAAACCGTTCTCGTACACTAACCTGTACCTTAAACCATCCCCGTACCCTAACCCTTACCCTAACTTTAACCCTAACCCTTACCCGAAGCCTTACTCTAACCCGTCCCATAATCCTAACCCATACGCTTACACTAACCCATACCCTAACACGTACGCTCAACCTAAACCGTTGACGTACTCTAACCTGTACCTTAAACCGTCCCCGTCCCCTAACCCTAACCCTAACCCTAACCATAACCCTTACCCGAAGCCATACTGTATCACATCCCCTAATACTAACCCGTACGCTAACACTAACCCATACCCTAACACGTACGCTCACCCTAAACCGTTGTCTTACCCTAATCTGTACCCTAAACCGTCCCCGACCCCGTCCCCTAACCCTAACCATAACCTTAACCCTAAACCTTTCCCGAAGCCTTAAACAAACATGTCCCCTAAACCTAACCCGTACGCTAAAATAAACCGTACCCTAACACGTACGCTCACCCTAAATCGTTGTCGTACACTAACCTGTACCCTAAACCGTCCTCGTCCCCTAACTCTAACCCTAACCCTAACTGTAACCTTAATCCTTACCCGAAATCTTACCCTAACCCGTCACCAATCCTAACCCATACGCTATCACGTACGCTCACCCTAAACCGTTGTCGTACCCTAACCTCTACCCTAAACCGTTACTGTCCCCTAACCCTAACCCTAACCCTAACCCTAACCCTTACCCGAAGCCTTACCCTAACCCATCGCCTAATCGTAACCCGTATGCTAACACTAACCCGTACCCTAACACATACGCTCACCCTAAACCGTTGTCATACCCTAACCTGTACCCTAAACCATCCCCGTCCCCTAACCCTAAACATAACCCTAACCCTAACCCTAACCCTAACCCTTACCCGAAGCCTTACCCTAACCCATCCACTAATCCTAATCCGTACGCTAACACTAATCCCTGCCCTAACACGTATGCTCACCCTAAAACGTTGTTGTACGCTAACCTGTACCCTAAACCTTCCCCGTCCAATAACCCTAACCCTAAACCTAACCGTAACCCTCACCCGAAGCCTTACCCTAACCCGTCTCCAATCCTAACCCGTACGTTATCATGTACGCTCACTCTAAACTGTTGTCGTACACTAACCTGTACCCTAAACCCTCCCCGTCCCCTAACCCTAACCCTAACCCTATCCCTAACCCTTACCCGAAGCCTTACCCTAACCCGTCCACTAATAATAACACGTACGCTAAAACTAACCCGTACCCTAACACGTACACTCACCTTAAAACATTGTCATACCCTAAACTGTACCCTAAACCGTCCCAGTCCCCTAACCCTAACCCTAACCCTAACCCTAACACTTACCCAAAGCCTTACCCTAAACCGTACGCTAACACTAACCTGTACCCTAACACGTACGCTCACACTAAACCGTTGTCGTACCCTCACCTGTACCCTAAACCATCCCCGTCCCCTAATCCTAACCCTAACCCTAACCCTAAACCTTACCCGAAGCCTTACCCTAACCCGTCCCCTAATCCTAACCCGTACGCTAACACTAAACATTACCCTAACACGTATGATCATCCTAAACCGGTGTCGTACCCTAACCTGTACACTAAACCGTCCCCTAACCCTAATCCTAACCCTAACCCTAACCCTTACCCAAAGCCTTAACCTAACCCGTCCCCAATCCTAACCCGTACGATAACATTAACCCATGCCCTATCACGTACGCTCACCCTAAACGGTTGTCATACCCTAACCTGTACCCTAAACCGTCCCCGTCCCCTAACCCTAACCCTAACCCTAACGCTAACCCTAAACCTAACCCTAACACTTACCCGAAACCTTTCCCTAACCCGTCCAATAATCCTAACACGTACGCTCACACTAACCCGTTACCTAACACGTACGATCACCCTAAACCGCTGTCATCCCCTAACCTGTACCTTAAACCGTCCCCGTCCCGGTCCCCTAACCCTAACCCTAACCCTAACCCTAAACCTTACGCAAAGCCTTAACCTCTCTGGTCCCCTAATCCTAACCCGTACGATAACACTAACCCATACCCTAACAAGTACGCTCACACTAAACCATTGTTCTACACTAACCTGTACCCTAAACCATCACTGTCCCCTAACCCTAACCCTAACACTTACCCTAACCCTTACCCGAAGCCTTACACTAACCCGTCCCCTAACCCTAACCCGTACGCTAACACGAACCCATACCCTAACACGTACGCTCAACCTAAAGCATTGTCGTACCCTAACCTGTACCCTAAACCTTCCCCGTCCCCTAACCCTAACCCTAACCCTAAACCTAAACCTAACCCTTACCCGAAGCCTCACCCTAACACGTCCCATAATCCTAACCCGTATGCTAACACTAACCCGTACCCTAACACGTACGCTCAACCTAAACCTTTGTTGTACCCTAACCTGTACCCTAGACCGTCCCCGTCCCCTAACGCTAACCCTAACCGTTACCTTAAGCCTTACCCTAACCCGTCCCCTAAACCTAACCCGTACGATAACACTAATCCGTACCCTAACACGTTCGCTCACCCTAAACCAATTTCGTACACTAACCTGTACCCTAAACCATTCTCGTCCCCTAACCCTAACCCTAACCATAACCCTAACACTAAACATTGTGCGAAACCTTACCCTAACCCGTCCCCTAATCCTAAACCGTACGCTAAAACTAACACGGACCCTAACACGTACGCTCACCCTAAACCATTGACGTACCCTAACCTGTACCCTAAAACGTCCCCGTCCCCTAACCCTAACCCTAACCCTAACCCTACCCATAACCCGAAGCCTTACCCTAACCCGTCCTCTAATCCTAACCCGTACGCTAACTCTAACCTGTACCCTAACACGTACGCTCACACTAAACTGTTGTCGTACACTAACCTGTACCCTATACCGTCCCCATCCCCTAACCCTAACCCTAACCCTAACCCTAAACCTTACCCGAAGCCTTACCCTAACCCATCCCCTAATCCCAACCCGTACGCTAACTCTAATCCGTACCCTAACACGTACGCTCACACTAAAACGTTGTCTTACCCTAATCTGTACCCTAAACCGTCCTCGTACCCTAACCCTAACCCTAACCCTAACCGTAACCCTAACCCTAATCCGAAGCCTTACCCTAAACCGTACCCTAATCCTAAACCGTACGCTAACACTAAACCGTACCCTAACACGTACACTAACCCTAAAACTTTGTCATACCCTAAACTGTACGCTAAACCGTCCCCGTCCCCGCCCCCTAACCCAAATCCTAACCCTAACCCTAACCCTTACCCGAAGCCTTACCCTAACCCGTCCCCTAACCCTAAACCGTACGCTAACACTAACCCATACCTTAACACGTACGCTCACCCTAAAAGGTTGTCGTACCCTAACCTGTACCCTAAATCGTCCCTGTCCCCTAACCCTTAACCTAACCCTAACCCTAACCCTAACCCTTACCCGAAGCCTTACACTAACCCGTCACATAATCCTAAACCGTACGCTAACACTAACCCGTACCCTAACACGTACGCTCACACGAAACCGTTGTCGTACCCTAACCTGTACCCTAAACCTTCCCCGTCTACTAACCCTAACCCTAACCCTTACCTGAAGCCTTAACCTAACCCTTCCCCTAATCCTAACCCGTACGCTAACACTAAACTGTACCCTAACACATACGCTCACACTAAACCGTTGTTGTACACTAACCTGAAACCTAAACCGTCAGCATCCCCTAACCATAACCCTAACCCTAACTCTAAACCTAACCATTACCCAAACCCGTCCCTTAATCCTAACCCATACGCTAACACTAAACCGTACCCTAACACGTACGCTCACCCTAAACCATTGTTGTACACTAACCTGTACCCTAAACCGTACCCGTCCCATAACCCTAACCCTAACCCTAACCCTAAACCTTACCCTTACCCGAAGCCTTAACCTAACCGTCCCCTAATCCTATCCCGTACGCTAACACTAACCCATACCCTAACACGTACGCTCACCCTAAACCATTGTTGTACACTAACCTGTACCCTAAACCGTCCCGGTCCCCTAACCCTAACCCTAACACTAAACCTTACCTGAAGCCTTACACTAACCCGTCACCTAATCCTAACCCGTACGCTAAAACTAACCCGTACCCTAACACGTTCACTCACCCTAAACCGTTGTCGTACCCTAACCTGTACCCTAAACCATCCCCGTCCCCTTACCCTAAACCTAAACGTAACCCTAACCCTAACCGTTACCTGAATCCTTACCCTAACCCGTCACGTAATCCTAACCCATACGCTAACACTAACCCATACCCTAACACGTACGCTCAGCATAAACTGTTGTCCTACTCTAACCTGTACCCTAAACAGTCCCTGTCCCCTAACCCTAACCCTAACCCTAACCGTAAGGCTAACCCTTACCTGAAGCCTTAACCTAACCCGTCCCCTATTCCTAACCCGTACGCTAACACTGACACATACCCTAACACGTACGCTCACCCTAAACCGTCGTCGAACCCTAACCTGTACCCTAAACCGTCCCCGTCCCCTAACCCTAACCCTAACCCTAGCCCTAACCCTAACCCTTACCCAAAGCCTTACCCTAACCTGTCCCCTTATCCTAACCCGTACGCTAACACTAACCCGTACCCTAACACGTACGCTCACCCTAAATACTTGTCGTACACTAACCTGTACCCTAAACCGTCCCCGTCCCCTAGCCCTAACCCTAAACCTTACCCGAAGCCTTACCCTAATCCGTCCCCTAATCCTAACACATAGGCTAACACTAAACCGTACCCTAACACGTACGTTCACACTAAACCGTTGTCGTACCCTAACCTGTACCCTAAACCTTCCCCGTCTACTAACCCTAACCCTAACCCTAACCCTAACCCTTACCTGAAGCCTTAACCTAACCCTTCCCCTAATCCTAACCCGTATGCAAACACTAACCCGTACCCAACATGTACACTCACCCTAAACCGTTGTCTTCCCCTAACCTGTACCCTAAATCGTCCCTGTCTCCTAACCCTAACCCTAACCCTAACCCTAAACTGTACCCTAAACCGTCCCGGTCCCCTAACCCTAACCCTAATCCTAACACTAACCCGAAAAGCTACCCTAACCCGTCCACTAATCCTAACCCGTACGCTAACACTAACCCGTGCCCTAACACGTACGCTCACCCTAAACCGTTGTCGTACCCTAAACTGTACCCTAAACCATCCCGGCCCCCTAACACTAACCGTAACCCTAACCCTAACACTAACCCTTACCCGAAGCCTTACCTTAACCCGTCCCCTAAGCCTAACTCGTACACTAACACTAACCCGTGCCCTAACACATACACTCACCCTAAACCATTGTCGTACACTAATCTGTACCCTAAACCGTCCCCGTCCCGTAACCCTAACCCTAACCCTAACCCTTAACCAAAGCCTTACCCTAACCCGTCAACTACTCCTAACCCGTACGCTAACACTAACCCGTACCATAAGACGTACACTCACCCTAAACCGTTGTCGTACCCTAACCTGTACCCTAAACCGTCCCCGTCCCCGTCCCCTAACCCTAACCCTAAACCGAACACTAACCCTTACCGGAAGCCTTACCCTAACCCTTCCCCTAATCCTAACCCGTACGCTAACACTAACCCATACCCTAACACTTACGCTCACCCTGAACTGTTTTCGTACCCTAACCTGTACCCTAAACCGTCCCCATCCCATAACCCTAACCCTAACCCTTACCCGAAGCCTTACCCTAACCCGTCCCCTAATCCTAAACCGTACGCTAACACTAACCCATACCCTAACAAGTACGCTCACCCTAAACCGTTGTCGTACCCTAACCTGTAACCTAAACCGTCACCGTCCCCTAACCCTAACCGTAACCCTAAAACTAAACCTTACCCGAAGCCTTAGCCTAAGCCGTCCCCTAATTCTAACCCCTACGCTAACATTAACACATACCCTAACACGTACGCTCACACTAAATCGTTGTCGTACGTTAACCTGTAACCTAAAACATCCCCATCCCCTAACCCTAACTCTAACCCTAACACTAACACTTACCCGAAGCCTTACCCTAACATGTCCCCTAATCCTAACACGTTCGCTAACACTAAACCGTACCCTAACACGTACGCTCACCCTAAAACCTTGTCGTACACTAACCTGTACCCTAAACCGTGCCCATCCCCTAACCCTAACCCTAAACCTAACTCTAAGCCTAACCCTTACCCGAAGCCTTACCCTAACCCGTCCCATAATCCTAACCCGTACGCTAACACTAACACATACCCTAACACGTACGCTCACCCTAAACCATTGTCATACCCTAAACTGTACCCTAAACCGTCCCCGTCCCCTAACCCTAACCCTAACCCTAACCCTTACCCGAAGTCTTACACTAACTCGTCCCCAAATCCTAACCCGTACGCTAACACTAACACATACCCTAACACGTACGCTCACACTAAACCGTTGTCGTACCCTAACCTGTACGCTAAACGGTCCCCGTCCCCTAACCCTAACCTTATCCCTAACCCTAACCCTTACCCGAAGCCTTACCCTCACCCGTCGCCTAATCCTAACCCGTACGCTAAGACTAACCTGTACCCTAACACGTACGCTCACCCTAAACTTTGTCATATCCTAACCTGTACCCTAAACCGTCCCCATCCCCTAACCATAACCCTAACCCTAACCCTAAACCTAACCCTTACCCGAAGCCGTACGCAAAACCGTCCCCTAATCCTAAACCGTACGCTAACACTAACCCGTACCCTAATACGTACGCTCAACCTAAACCGTTGTTGTACTCTACCCTGTACCCTAAACCATCCCCGTCCCATAACCCTAACCCTAACAATAACCCTAAACCTAACCCTTACCCGAAACCTTACCCTAACCCATCCCCTAATCCTATCCCGTACGCTAACACTAACCCGTACTCTAACACGTACGCTCACCCTAAACAGTTCTTGTACCCTAACCTATACCCTAAACCGTCCCCGTCCCCTAACCATAACGCTAAACCTAACCCTAACACTTACCCGAGGCCTTACCCTAACCCTTCCCCTAATACTAACCCGTACGCTAACACTAACACATACCCTAACATGTACGCTCACACTAAACTGTTGTCGTACCCTAACCTGTACCCTAAACCGTCCCCGTCCCCTAACCCTTACCCTAACCCTAACCCTACCCTAACTCTTACCCGAAGCCTTACCCTAACACGTCCCATAATCTTATCCCGAACGGTAACACTAACCCGTACCCTAACACGTACGCTCACCCTAAATCGTTGACGTACCCTAACCTGTACCCTAGACCGTCCCCGTCCCCTAACCCTAACCCAAACCCTTACCCGAATCCTTACCCTAAGCTGTCACCTAATCCTAACACGTACGCTAACGCTAAACCGTACTCTAAAACGTACGCTCATACTAAACCATTGTCGAACCCTAACCTGTACCCTAAACCATCCCCGTCCCCGTCCCTTAACCCTAATCCTAACCCTAACACTAACTCTTACCCGAAGCCTTACCCTAACCCGTCCCCTAATCCTAACCCGTACACTAACACTAACCCGTACCCTAACACGTACGCTCACCCTAAACCGTTATCGTACCCTAACCTGTACCCTAAACCGTCCCCGTCACCGTCCCCTAACCTTAACACTAACCCTTACCCGAAGCCTTACCCTAACCCGTCCCCTAATCCTAAACCGTACGCTAACACTAACCCGTACCCTAACACGTACGCTCACCCTAAGCCGTTGTAGTACCCTAATCTGTACCCTAAACTTTCAACGTGCCCTAACCCTAACCCTAACCCTAACCCTAACCCTTACCCGAAGCCTTACCATAACCCATACGCTAACACTAACCGGTACCCTAACACGTACGCTCAACCTAAACCATTGTCGTACCCTAACCTCTACCCTAAACCGTCCCTGTACCCTAATCCTAACTGTAACCCTTACCCGAAGCCTTACCGTAATCCATCCCCTACTCCTACCCGTACGCTAACACTAACACGTACCCTAACAGTTATGCTCACCCTACACCGTTGTCGTACACTAACCTATACCCTAAACCGTCCCCGTCCCCTAACCCTAACACTATCCCTTACCCGAAGTCTTAGCATAACCCGTACGTTAACACTAACCGGAACCCTAACACATACGCTCAACCTAAACCGTTGTCGTACCCTAACCTGTACCCTAAACCGTCGCTTTACCCTAAACCTAACCCTAACCCTTACCCGAAGCCTTACGCTAAACCGTCACCTAAACCTAACCCGTACGCTAACACTAAACCATACCCTAACACGTACGCTCACCCGAAAACGTTGTCGTACCCTAACCTGTACCCTAAACCGTCACCGTACCCTAACCCTAACGCTAAACCTAACCTTTACCCGAAGCCTTACCGTAACCCGTACGCTAACGCTAACCGGTACCCTAACACGTACGCTCAACTTAAACTGTTGTCGTACCCTAACCTGTACCCTAAACCGTCCCCATTCCCTAACCCTAACCCTAACATTTACCCGAAGCCTTACTCTAACCCGTCCCCTAATACTAACCCGTACACTAACACTAACCCGTACCATAACACGTACGCTCACCCTGAAACGTTTTCGTACCCTAACCTGTATCCTAAACCGTCCCCGTCCCCTAACCATAACCCTAACACTTACCCGAAGCCTTACCCTAACCCGTCCCCTAATCCTAACCCGTACGCTAACACTAACCCGTACCCTATCACGTACGCACACCCTAAACCGTTGTCATACCCTAACGTGTACCCTTAACCGTCCCCATCCCCTAACCCTAAACCTAAACCTAACCCTAACCCTTACCCGAAGTCTTACACTAACCCGTCCAATAATCCTAAACCGTACGCTAACACTAACCCATACCCTACAACATACGCTCACGCTAAAACGTTGTCCTACCCTAACCTGTACACTAAACCATCCCCGCCCCGTAAACCTTACGCTAACCCTAAACCTAACCCTTACCCGAAGCCTTACCCTAACCCGTCCCATAATCCTAACACGTACGCTAACACTAACCCGTACCCGAACACGTACCCTCACCCTAACCATTGTCGTACACTAACCTGTACCCTAAACCATCCCCATCCCAGTCCCCTAACCCTAACCCTAACCCTAACACTAAACCTTCCCCGAAGCCTTACCCTAACCCGTCCCCTAATCCTAACCCGTACGCTCACACTAACCTGTACCCTAACAAGAACGCTCACCATAAACAGTTGTCATAACCTAACCTGTAGCCTAAACCGTCCCCATCCCCTAACCCTAACCCTAACCCTAACCCTTACCCGAAGCCTTCCCCTAACCCGTCCCCTAATCCTAACCGGTACGCTAACACTAACCCGTACCCTAACACGTATGCTCGCCCTAAACCTTTGACGTACCCTAACCTGTACACTAAACCGTCCCTGTCCCCTAACCCTAACCCTAAACCTAACCCTAAACCTTACCCGAAGTCTTACACTAACCCGTCCCCTAATCCTAACCCGCACGCTAACACTAACCCGTACCCTAACATGTTCGCTCACCCTAAATCGTTGTCGTACCCTAACGTGTACCCTAAACCGTCCCCGTCCCCATCCCCTCACCCTAACCCTAACCCTAACCCTAACCCTTACCCGAAGCCTTACCTGAACCCATCCCCTAATCCTAACCCGTACGCTAACACTAACCCATACCCTAAAACGTACGCTCAGCCTAAAATGTTGTCGCACTCTAACCTGTACCATAAACAGTCCCCGTCCCCTAACCCTAACCATAACCCTAACCCTTACCTGAAGCCTTACCCTAACCCTTCCCCTAATCCTAACCCGTACGCAAACACTAACCCGTACCCAACACGTACACTCACCCTAAACCGTTGTCTTACCCTAACCTGTACCCTAAATCGTCCCCGTCTCCTAAACCTAACCGTAACCCTAACACTAACCCTAATCCTTACCCGAAGCCTTACCCTTACCCGTCCCCTAATCCTAACCCGTACGCTAACACTAACCCGTACCGTAACACGTACGCTCAACCTAAACCGCTGTCGTACCCTAACCTGTACCCTAAACCGTCCCGGTCCCCTAACCCTAACCCTAACACTAAACCTTACCTGAAGCCTTACACTAACCCGTCACCTAATCCTAACCCGTACGCTAAAACTAACCCGTACCCTAACACGTTCGCTCACCCTAAACCGTTGTCGTACCCTAACCTGTACCCTAAACCATCCCTGTCCCCTTACCCTAAACCTAAACGTAACCCTAACCCTAACCGTTACCTGAATCCTTACCCTAACCCGTCACGTAATCCTAACCCATACGCTAACACTAACCCATACCCTAACACGTACGCTCACCCTAAACTGTTGTCGTACCCTAACCTGTACCCTAAAGCGTCCCTGTCCCCTAACCCTAACCCTAACCCTAACACTAACCCTAAGCTGTACCCTAAACCGTCCCGGTCCCCTAACCCTAACCCTAACCCTAACACTAACATTTACCCGAAGCCTTACCTTAACACGTCCCCTAACCCTAACTCGTACACTAACACTAACCCGTGCCCTAACACGTACGCTCACCCTAAACCGTTGTCGTACACTAATCTGTACCCTAAACCGTCCCCGTCTCGTAACCCTAACCCTAACCCTAAACCTTAACCGAAGCCTTACAATAACCCGTCCCCTAATCCTAACCCGTACGCTAACACTAACCCGTACCATAAGATGTACGCTCACCCTAAACCGTTGTCGTACCCACCGTGTACCCTAAATGGTCCCCGTCCCCGTCCCCTAACCCTAACCCTAACCCGAACGCTAACACTTACCGGAAGCCTTACCCTAACCCGTCCCCTAATCCTAAACCGTACGCTAACACTAACCTGTATCCTAACACGTACGCTCACCCTAAACCGTTGTCGTACCCTAACCTGTAACCTAAACCGTCCCCGTCCCCTAACCCTAACCGTAACCCTAACCCTAAACCTTACCCGAAGCCTTAGCCTAAGCCGTCCCCTAATTCTAACCCCTACGCTAACATTAACACATACCTAACACGTACGCTCACACTAAACCGTTGTCGTACCCTAACCTGTACCCTAAACCGTCCCCGTTCCCTAACCCTAAGCCTAACACTTACCCGAAGCGTTAACCTAACCCGTCCCCTAATCCTAACCCGTACGCTCACACTAACTTGTACCCTAACACGTACGCTCACCCTAAACCGTTCTCATACCCTAAACTGTACCCTAAACCGTCCCCGTCCCCTAATTCTAACCCTAACCCTAACCCTTACCCGAAGCCTTACAGTAATCCGTCCCCTAATCCTAACCGGTACACTAACACTAACAACTACCCTAACACGTACGCTCACCCTAAACTGTTGTCGTACCCTAACCTCTAACCTAAACCATTCCTGTCCCCTAAACCTAACCCTAACCCTAACCCTAACACTAACCCTAACCCTTACCCGAAGCCTTACCCTAACCCGTCCCCTAATCCTAACCCTTACGCTAACACTAACCCGTATTCTAACACGTACGCTCACCCTAAACCGTTGACGTACCCTAACCGGTACCCTAAACCGTCCCCGTCCCCTAAACCTAACCCTAACCCTAACCCTAACCCTAACCCTTACCCGAAACTTACGCTAACCTGTCCCCTAATCCTAACCCGTACGCTAACACTATCCCATACCCTAACACGTACGCTCACCCTAAACTGTTGTTGTAGACTAACCTGTACCCTAAACCGTCCCCTTCCCCATCCCCGTCCCCTAACTCTAACTTTAACCCTAACACTTACCCGAAGCTTTATCCTAACTCGTCCCCTAATTCTAACCCGTAGGCTATCACTAACCCGTACCCTAACATGTACGCTCACCCTAAACCTTTGTCGTACCCTAACCTGTACCCTAAAGCATCCCCGTCCCGGTCCCCTAACCCTAACCCTAACCCTATCCCTTACCCGAAGTCTTACCCTAACCCATCCCATAATCCTAATCCGTACGCTAACACTAACCCATACCCTATCACGTACGCTCACCCTAAACCGTTATTGTACCCTAAACTGTCCCCGTCCCCTAACCCTAACCCTAACCCTTACCCGAAGCCTTACCCTATCCCGACTCCTAATCCTAACCTGTACGCTAACACTAACACGTACCCTAACATGTACGCTCACCCTAAAACATTGTCAAACCCTAACCTGTACCCTAAACCGTCCCCGTCCCCTAACCCTAACCCTAAACCTAACCCTAAACCTAACCCTTACCTGAAGCCTTAACCTAACCCGTCCCCTAATCCTAACCCGTACGCTAACTCTAACCATTGCCCTAACACGTACGCTCATCCTAAACCGTTGTCGTAGCCTAACCTGTACCCTAAACTGTCCCCGTACCCTAACCCTAACCCTAACCCTAACCCTAAACCTTACCCGAAGCCTTACCCTAACCCGTCCCCTAATCCTAACCCGTACCCTAACACTAATACGTACCCTAACACGTACGCTCACCGTAAACCGTTGTCGTACTCTAACCTGTACCCTAGACCGTCCCCGTCCCCTAACACTAACCCTAACCCTAACCCTAACCCTAACCCTTACCCGAACCTTACGCTAACCCGTCCCCAATCCTAACCCGTACGCTAACACTATCCCATACCCTAACATGTACGCTCAACCTAAACTGTTGTTGTACACTAACCTGTACCCTAAACCGTCCCCTTCCCCATCCCCGTCCTCTAACCCTAACTTTAACCCTAACCCTTACCCGAAGCCTTATCCTAACCCGTCCCCTAATCCTAACCCGTACGCTAACACTAACCCATACCCTAACATGTGCGCTCACCCTAAACCTTTGTCTTACACTAACCTGTACCCTAAACCATCCCCGTCCCGGTCCCCTAACCCTAACCCTAACCCTAACCCTAACCCTATCCCTTAACCGAAGTCTTACCCTAACCCGTCCCCTAATCCTAATCCGTACGCTAACACTAACCCATACCCTAAGACTTACGCTCAATCTAAACCGTTATCATACCCTAACCTGTACCCTAAATTGTCCCCGTCCCCTAACCCTAACCCTAACCCTTACCCGAAGCCTTACCCTAACCCGTCTACTAATCCTAAACCGTACGCTAACACTAACCCGTACCCTAACACATACGCTGACCCTAAAACGTTGTTGTACCCTAACCTGTACCCTAAACCGTCCCCGTCCTTTAACCGTAATCCTAACCCTTACCCGAAGCTTTACCCTAACCCGTCCCCTAATCCTAACCCGTACCCTAACACTAACCCGTACCCTAACACGTACGCTCACCCTAAACCATTGTCGTACCGTAAACTTTACCCTAAACCATCCCCGTCCCCGTCCCCTAACCCTAACCCTAACCCTAACCCTAACCCTAACCCTTACCCGAAGCCTTACCCTAACCCGTCCAGTAATCCTAACACTTACGCTAACACTAACCAGTACCCTAACAGGTACGCTCACCCTAAACCGTTGTCGTACCCTAAACTCTACCCTAAACTGTCCCGGTCCCCTAACCATAACCCTAACCCTAACCCCAACCCTTACCCGAAGCCTTACCCTAACCTGACCCCTAATCCTAACCCGTACGCTAACACTAACCCATACCCTAACACGTACGTTCACCCTAAACCGTTGTCGTACCCTAACCTGTACCCTAAACCGTCCCTGTCCCCTAACCCTAACCATAACCCTTACCCTAACCCTTACCAGAAGCCTTACACTAACCCGTCCCCTAATCCTAAACCGTACGCTAACACTAACCTGTACCCTAACATGTACTCTCACCCTAAACCGTGGTCGTACCCTAACCTGTACCCTAAACCGTCCCCATCCCGTAACCCTAACCAAAACCCTAACCCTAACGCTAACCCTTACCCGAAACTTTACCCTAACCCATCCCCTAATCCTAACCCATACGTTAACACTAACCCGTACCCTAACATGTACGCTCAACCTAAACCGTTGTTGTACCATAAACTGTACCCTAAACCATCCGTGTCCCAGTCCCCTAACCCTAACACTAACCCTAATCCGTACCCGAAGCCTTACTCTATCCCTTCCCTTGATCCTAACCCGTACTCTAACTTTAGGCCATACCCTAAAACGTACGTTCACACTAAACCGTTGTCGTACCCTAACCTGTAAGCTAAACCGTCCCCATCCCCTAAACCTAACCCTAACCCTAACCCTTAAACGAAGGCTTACCCTAACCCGTCCCCTAATCCTGACACTTACGCTAACACTAACCCGTACCCTAACACGTACGCTCACCCTAAACCGTTGTCGTACACAAACCTGTACCCTAAATCATCCCCATCCCCTAACCTTAACCCTAACCCTAACCCTTAAACGAAGGCTTACCCTAACCCGTCCCCTAATCCTAACCAGTACGATAACACTAACCCATACCCTAACACGTACGCTCACCCTAAACTGTTGGCATACCCTAATCTGTAGCCTAAACCATCCCCGTCCCCTAACCCTAACCCTAACCCTAACCCTAACCCTTAAACGAAGGCTTACCCTAATCCGTCCCCTAATCCTAACCCGTACACTAACCCTAACCCGTACCCTAACACGTACGCTCACCCTAAACAGTTGTCGTACCCTAACCTGTACCCTAAACCTTCCCCATCACCTAACCCAAACCTTAACCCTAACCCTAACCCTTACCCGAAGCCTTACCCTAAACCGTCCCCTAATAGTAACCCGTACGCTAACACTAACATATACCCTAACATGTACGCTCACCCTAAACCGTTTTCGTACCCTACCTTTTATGCTAAACCATCACCGTCCCCTAACCCTAACCCTAGCCCTAACCCTAACCCTTACCCGAACCCTTACATTAACCCGTCACATAATCCTAACCCATACGCTAACACTAACACGTACCCGAACACGTACGTTCACCCTACACCATTGTCGTACACTAAACTGTACCATAAACCATCCCCGTACCCTAACCCTAATCCTAACCCTAACCCTAACCCAAACCCTTATCCGAAGCCTTAACCTAACCCGTCCCCTAATCCTGACCCGTAAGCTGACACTAACCTGTACCCTAACACATACGCTTACCCTAAACCTTTGTCGTACCCTAACCTGTACCCTTAACCGTCCCCAACCCTAACCGTAACCCTAAGCCTAACACTTACCCGAAACCTTAACCAAAACCGTCCCCTAATCCTGACCCGTACGCTAACACTAAACCGTACCCTAACACGTACGCTCACGCTAAACCGTTGTCGTACCCTAACCTGTCACCTAAACCGTCCCCATCCCCTAACCCTAACCCTAACCCTAACCCTAAACCTAACCCTTAACCGAAGCCTTAACCTAACCCGTTCCTTAATCCTAACCCGTACGCTAACACTAACACATACCCTAAAACCTACGCTCACCCTAAACCGTTGTCGTACCCTAACCTGTAACCTAAACCGTCCCCTAACCCTAACCCTAACCCTAACCCTAACCCTTACTCGAAGCCTTACCCTAACCCGTCCCCTAATCCTAACCCGTACGCTAACACTAACCCGTACCCTAATATGTACGCTCAGCCTAAACCATTTTCATACACTAACCTGTACCCTAAACCAACCCCGTCCCCTAACCCTAAACCTAACCCTAACCCTAACCCTAACCCTAAACCTTACCCGAATCCTTACCCTAACCCGTCCCCTAATCCTAACCCGTACGCTAAATGTAACGCGTACCCTAATATGTACGCTCAGCCTAAACCATTGTCGTACACTAACCTGTATCCTAAACCGTTCCCGTACCCTAACCCTAACACTAACCCTAACCCTAACCCTAACCCTAATCCTAACACTGAAATGAAGGCTTACCCTAACCCGTCCCCTAATCCTAACCCATACACTAACCCTAACCCGTACCCTAACACGTACGTTCACCCTAAACCGTTGACGTACCCTAACCTGTACCCTAAACCGTCCCCGTCCCCTAACCCTAACTCTAACCCTAACCCTAACCCTAACACTTACCCAAAGCCTTAAACAAACCAGTCCCCTAATCCTGACCCGTACGCTAACACTCAAATATACCCTAACATGTATGCTCACGCTAAACCGTTGTCGTACCCTAACCTGTAACCTAAACCGTCCCCGTCCCCTAACCCTAACCCTAACCCTAACCCTTATCCGAAGCCTTACCATGACCCGACCCCATTCCTAACCCATACGCTAACACTAACCCATACCCTAATATGTACGCTCACCCTGAACCGTGGTCGTACGCTAACCTGTATCCCAAACCGTCCCCCTCCCGTAACACTAACCCTAACCCTAACCCTAAAACTAACCCTTACCCAAAGCCTTACCCTAACCCGTCCCATAATCCTGACCCATACGCTAACACTAACACGTACCCTAACATGTACGCTCACCCTAAACCGTTGTCGTACCCTAACTTGTACCCTAATCCGTCCCCGTCCCCTAAACCTAACCCTAATTCTTACCCGAAGCCTTACCCTAACACGTCCCCTAATCCTAAACCGTACGCTAACACTAACCCCTACGCTAACACGTACGCTAACCCTAAACCGTTTTCGTAACCCTAACCCTAACCCTAACCCTAACCCTAACCCTTACCCGAAGCCTTACCCTAACCTGTCCCCTAATCCTAACTCGTACGCTAACACTAACACATACCCTAACATGTACGCTCACACTAAACCGTTGTCATACCCTAACCTGTACCCTAAACTGTCCCCTAACCCTAACCCTAACACTAACCCTAACCCTAACCCTTACCCGAAGCCTTCCCCTAACCCGTCCCCTAATCTAACCCGTACGCTAACACTAACCCATACCCTAACACGTACGCTCACCCTAAACCGTTGTCGTACCCTAACCTGTACCCTAAACCATCCCAATCCCCTAACCCTAACCCTAACCCTAACCATAAGCCTTACCCGAAGCCTTAACCTAACACGTACCCTAATCCTGACCCGTACGGTAACACTAAACCTTACCCTAACTCGTACGCTCACGCTAAACCGTTGTCGTACCCTAACATGTAACCTAAACCGTCCCCGTCCACTAACCCTAACCCTAAACCTAACCCTAACCTTTATTCGAAGCTTTACCCTAACCCGTCCCCTAATCCTAACCCATAGGCTAACACTAACCCGTACCCTAACACGTACACTCACCCTAAACCGTTGTCGTACACTAACCTGTATCCTAAACCATCCCCGTACCGTAACCCTAACCCTAACCCTTACCCGAAGCCTTACCCTAACTCGTCCCCTGATCCTAACCCAAACCCTAACACGTACGCTCACTCTAAAACCTTGTCGTACCCTAAACTGTACCCTAAACCGTCCCCGTCCCCTATCCCTAACCCTAACCCTAACCCTTACCCGAAGCCTTACCCTAACCCGTCCCCTAATCCTAACCCATACGCTAACACTTACCCGTACCCTAACACGTACACTCACCCTAAATTCTTGTCGTACACTAACCTGTACCCTAAACCGCCCCATCCCCTAACCGTAACCCTAACACTAAACCTTACCTGAAGCCTTACACCAACCCGTCACCTAATCCTAACCCGTACGCTAAAACTAACCCATACCCTAACACGTTCGCTCACCCTAAACCGTTGTCGTACACTAACCTGTACCCTAAACCATCCCCGTCCCCTAACCCTAACCCAAAACGTAACCCTAACACTAACCGTTACATGAAGTCTTACCCTAACCTGTCCCCTACTACTAACCTGTACGCTAACACTAACCCATACCCTAACATGTACGCTCACCCTAAACCTTTGTGGTACCCTAAACTGTACCCTAAACCGTCTCTGTCCCCTAACCCTAACCTTAACCCTAACCCTAACCCTAACCTGTACCCTAAACCGTCCCGGTCCCCTAACCCTAACCCTAACCCTAACCCTTACCCGAAGCCTTAACCTAACTCGCCCCAATTCCTAAACCGTACGCTAACACTAACCCGTACCCTAACTCATACGCTCACCCTAAACCGCTGTCGTACCCTAACCTGTACCCTAAACGGTCCCCATCCCCTAACCCTAACCTTATCCCTAACCCTAACCCTTACCCGAAGCCTTACCCTCACCCGCCCCTAATCCTAACCCGTACGCTAACACTAACCAGTTACCTAACACGTACGCTCACCCTAAACCGTTGTTGTATCCTAACCTGTATGCTAAACCGTCCCCATTCCCTAACCATAACCCTAACCCTAACCCTAAACCTAAGCCTTACCCGAAGCCTTACCCAAAACCGTCCCCTAATCCTAACCCGTACGCTAACACTAACCCGTTCCCTAATACGTACGCTCACCCTAAATCGTTGTTGTACTCTACCCTGTACCCTAAACCGTCCCCGTCCCATAACCCTAACCATAACAATAAACCTAAACCTAACCCTTACCCGAAACCTTACCCTAACCCGTCCTTTAATCCTATCCCGTACACTAACACTAACCCATACCCTAACACGTACGCTCACCCTAATCCATTGTCGTACCATAACCTATACCCTAAACCGTCCCCGTCCCCTAACCCTAACGCTTACCCGAGGCCTTACCCTAACCCGTCCCCTAATACTAACCCGTACGCTAACACTAACCCATACCCTAACATGTACGCTCACACTAAACTGTTGTCGTACCCTAACCTGTAACCTAAACCGTCCCCGTCACCTAACCCTAACCCTACCCCTAAACCTAACCCTTAACCTAACCCGTCACCTAATCCTAACCCGTACGCTAACACTAACCCGTACCCTAACACGTACACTCACCCTAAACCGTTGTCATACCCTAAACTGTACCCTAAACCGTCCCCGTCCCCTAACCCTAACCCTAACCCTAAACGTACCCTAACTCTTACCCGAAGCCTTACCCTAACCTGTCCCATAATCTTATCCTGAACGGTAACACTAACACATACCCTAACACGTACGCTCACCCTAAACCGTTGACGTACACAAACCTGTACCCTAAACCGTCCCCATCCCCTAACCCTAACCCTAAACCTAACCCAAACCCTTACCCGAATCCTTACACTAACCTGTCACCTAATCCTAACACGTACGCTAACGCTAAACCGTACCGTAAAACGTACGCTCACACTAAACCTTTGTCGTACCCTAACCTGTACCCTAAACCGTCCCCGTCCCCGTCCCCTAACCCAAATCCTAACCCTAACCCTAACCCTTACCCGAAGCCTTACCCTAACCCGTCCCCTAACCCTAAACCGTACGCTAACACTAACCCATACCTTAACACGTACGCTCACCCTAAAAGGTTGTCGTACCCTAACCTGTACCCTAAATCGTCCCTGTCCCCTAACCCTTACCCTAACCCTAACCCTAACCCTAACCCTTACCCGAAGCCTTACACTAACCCGTCACATAATCCTAAACCGTACGCTAACACTAACCCGTACCCTAACACGTACGCTCACACGAAACCGTTGTCATACCCTAACCTGTACCCTAAACCTTCCCCGTCTACTAACCCTAACCCTAACCCTTACCTGAAGCCTTAACCTAACCCTTCCCCTAATCCTAACCCGTACGCTAACACTAAACTGTACCCTAACACATACGCTCACACTAAACCGTTGTCGTACACTAACCTGAAACCTAAACCATCAGCATCCCCTAACCATAACCCTAACCCTAACTCTAAACCTAACCATTACCCAAACCCGTCCCTTAATCCTAACCCATACGCTAACACTAACCCGTACCCAACATGTACACTCACCCTAAACCGTTGTCTTCCCCTAACCTGTACCCTAAATCGTCCCTGTCTCCTAACCCTAACCCTAACCCTAACCCTAAACTGTACCCTAAACCGTCCCGTTCCCCTAACCCTAACCCTAATCCTAACACTAACCCGAAAAGCTACCCTAACCCGTCCACTAATCCTAACCCGTACGCTAACACTAACCCGTGCCCTAACACGTACGCTCACCCTAAACCGTTGTCGTACCCTAAACTGTACCCTAAACCATCCCAGCCCCCTAACACTAACCGTAACCCTAACCCTAATACTAACCCTTACCCGAAGCCTTACCTTAACCCGTCCCCTAAGCCTAACTCGTACACTAACACTAACCCGTGCCCTAACACATACACTCACCCTAAACCATTGTCGTACACTAATCTGTACCCTAAACCGTCCCCGTCCCGTAACCCTAACCCTAACCCTAACCCTAACCCTAACCCTTAACCAAAGCCTTACCCTAACCCGTCAACTACTCCTAACCCGTACGCTAACACTAACCCGTACCATAAGACGTACACTCACCCTAAACCGTTGTCGTACCCTAACCTGTACCCTAAACCGTCCCCGTCCCCGTCCCCTAACCCTAACCCTAAACCGAACACTAACCCTTACCGGAAGCCTTACCCTAACCCTTCCCCTAATCCTAACCCGTACGCTAACACTAACCCATACCCTAACACTTACGCTCACCCTGAACTGTTTTCGTACCCTAACCTGTACCCTAAACCGTCCCCATCCCATAACCCTAACCCTAACCCTTACCCGAAGCCTTACCCTAACCCGTCCCCTAATCCTAAACCGTACGCTAACACTAACCCATACCCTAACAAGTACGCTCACCCTAAACCGTTGTCGTACCCTAACCTGTAACCTAAACCGTCACCATCCCCTAACCCTAACCGTAACCCTAAACCTAAACCTTACCCGAAGCCTTAGCCTAAGCCGTCCCCTAATTCTAACCCCTACGCTAACATTAACACATACCCTAACACGTACGCTCACAATAAATCGTTGTCGTACGTTAACCTGTAACCTAAAACATCCCCATCCCCTAACCCTAACTCTAACCCTAACACTAACACTTACCCGAAGCCTTACCCTAACATGTCCCCTAATCCTAACACGTTCGCTAACACTAAACCGTACCCTAACACGTACGCTCACCCTAAAACCTTGTCGTACACTAACCTGTACCCTAAACCGTGCCCATCCGCTAACCCTAACCCTAAACCTAACTCTAAGCCTAACCCTTACCCGAAGCCTTACCCTAACCCGTCCCATAATCCTAACCCGTACGCTAACACTAACACATACCCTAACACGTACGCTCACCCTAAAACATTGTCATACCCTAAACTGTACCCTAAACCGTCCCCGTCCCCTAACCCTAACCTAAACCCTAACCCTTACCCGAAGTCTTACACTAACTCGTCCCCAAATCCTAACCCGTACGCTAACACTAACCCGTACCCTAACACGTACGCTCACACTAAACCGTTGTCCTACCCTAACCTGTACCCTAAACGGTCCCCGTCCCCTAACCCTAACCTTATCCCTAACCCTAACCCTTACCCGAAGCCTACCCTCACCCGTCGCCTAATCCTAACCCATACGCTAAGACTAACCTGTACCCTAACACGTACGCTCACCCTAAACTTTGTCATATCCTAACCTGTACCCTAAACCGTCCCCATCCCCTAACCATAACCCTAACCCTAACCCTAAACCTAACCCTTACCCGAAGCCGTACCCAAAACCGTCCCCTAATCCTAAACCGTACGCTAACACTAACCCGTACCCTAATACGTACGCTCAACCTAAACCGTTGTTGTACTCTACCCTGTACCCTAAACCATCCCCGTCCCATAACCCTAACCCTAACAATAACCCTAAACCTAACCCTTACCCGAAACCTTACCCTAACCCATCCCCTAATCCTATCCCGTACGCTAACACTAACCCGTACTCTAACACGTACGCTCACCCTAAACAGTTCTTGTACCCTAACCTATACCCTAAACCGTCCCCGTCCCCTAACCATAACGCTAAACCTAACCCTAACACTTACCCGAAGCCTTACCCTAACCCTTCCCCTAATACTAACCCGTACGCTAACACTAACACATACCCTAACACGTACGCTCACACTAAACTGTTGTCGTACCCTAACCTGTACCCTAAACCGTCCCCGTCCCCTAACCCTTACCCTAACCCTAACCCTACCCTAACTCTTACCCGAAGCCTTACCCTAACACGTCCCATAATCTTATCCCGAACGGTAACACTAACCCGTACCCTAACACGTACGCTCACCCTAAATCGTTGACGTACCCTAACCTGTACCCTAAACCGTCCCCGTCCCCTAACCCTAACCCAAACCCTTACCCGAATCCTTACCCTAAGCTGTCACCTAATCCTAACACGTACGCTAACGCTAAACCGTACTCTAAAACGTACGCTCATACTAAACCATTGTCGAACCCTAACCTGTACCCTAAACCGTCCCCGTCCCCGTCCCTTAACCCTAATCCTAACCCTAACACTAACTCTTACCCGAAGCCTTACCCTAACCCGTCCCCTAATCCTAACCCGTACACTAACACTAACCCGTACCCTAACACGTACGCTCACCCTAAACCGTTATCGTACCCTAACCTGTACCCTAAACCGTCCCCGTCACCGTCCCCTAACCTTAACACTAACCCTTACCCGAAGCCTTACCCTAACCCGTCCCCTAATCCTAAACCGTACGCTAACACTAACCCGTACCCTAACACGTACGCTCACCCTAAGCCGTTGTAGTACCCTAATCTGTACCCTAAACTTTCAACGTGCCCTAACCCTAACCCTAACCCTAACCCTAACCCTTACCCGAAGCCTTACCATAACCCATACGCTAACACTAACCGGTACCCTAACACGTACGCTCAACCTAAACCATTGTCGTACCCTAACCTGTACCCTAAACCGTCCCTGTACCCTAATCCTAACTGTAACCCTTACCCGAAGCCTTACCGTAATCCATCCCCTACTCCTACCCGTACGCTAACACTAACACGTACCCTAACAGTTATGCTCACCCTACACCGTTGTCGTACACTAACCTATACCCTAAACCGTCCCCGTCCCCTAACCCTAACACTATCCCTTACCCGAAGTCTTAGCATAACCCGTACGTTAACACTAACCGGAACCCTAACACATACGCTCAACCTAAACCGTTGTCGTACCCTAACCTGTACCCTAAACCGTCGCTTTACCCTAAACCTAACCCTAACCCTTACCCGAAGCCTTACGCTAAACCGTCACCTAAACCTAACCCGTACGCTAACACTAAACCATACCCTAACACGTACGCTCACCCGAAAACGTTGTCGTACCCTAACCTGTACCCTAAACCGTCACCATACCCTAACCCTAACCCTAAACCTAACCTTTACCCGAAGCCTTACCGTAACCCGTACGCTAACGCTAACCGGTACCCTAACACGTACGCTCAACTTAAACTGTTGTCGTACCCTAACCTGTACCCTAAACCGTCCCCATTCCCTAACCCTAACCCTAACATTTACCCGAAGCCTTACTCTAACCCGTCCCCTAATACTAACCCGTACACTAACACTAACCTGTACCATAACACGTACGCTCACCCTGAAACGATTTCGTACCCTAACCTGTATCCTAAACCGTCCCCGTCCCCGTCCCCTAACCATAACCCTAACACTTACCCGAAGCCTTACCCTAACCCGTCCCCTAATCCTAACCCGTACGCTAACACTAACCCGTACCCTATCACGTACGCACACCCTAAACCGTTGTCATACCCTAACGTGTACCCTTAACCGTCCCCATCCCCTAACCCTAAACCTAAACCTAACCCTAACCCTTACCCGAAGTCTTACACTAACCCGTCCAATAATCCTAAACCGTACGCTAACACTAACCCATACCCTACAACATACGCTCACGCTAAAACGTTGTCCTACCCTAACCTGTACACTAAACCGTCCCCGCCCCGTAAACCTTACGCTAACCCTAAACCTAACCCTTACCCGAAGCCTTACCCTAACCCGTCCCATAATCCTAACACGTACGCTAACACTAACCCGTACCCGAACACGTACCCTCACCCTAACCATTGTCGTACACTAACCTGTACCCTAAACCATCCCCATCCCAGTCCCCTAACCCTAACCCTAACCCTAACACTAAACCTTCCCCGAAGCCTTACCCTAACCCGTCCCCTAATCCTAACCCGTACGCTCACACTAACCTGTACCCTAACAAGAACGCTCACCATAAACAGTTGTCATAACCTAACCTGTAGCCTAAACCGTCCCCATCCCCTAACCCTAACCCTAACCCTAACCCTTACCCGAAGCCTTCCCCTAACCCGTCCCCTAATCCTAACCGGTACGCTAACACTAACCCGTACCCTAACACGTATGCTCGCCCTAAACCTTTGACGTACCCTAACCTGTACACTAAACCGTCCCTGTCCCCTAACCCTAACCCTAAACCTAACCCTAAACCTTACCCGAAGTCTTACACTAACCCGTCCCCTAATCCTAACCCGCACGCTAACACTAACCCGTACCCTAACATGTTCGCTCACCCTAAATCGTTGTCGTACCCTAACGTGTACCCTAAACCGTCCCCGTCCCCATCCCCTCACCCTAACCCTAACCCTAACCCTAACCCTTACCCGAAGCCTTACCCGAACCCGTCCCCTAATCCTAACCCGTACGCTAATACTAACCCGTACCGTAAAACGTACGCTCAGCCTAAAATGTTGTCGCACTCTAACCTGTACCATAAACAGTCCCCGTCCCCTAACCCTAACCATAACCCTAACCCTTACCTGAAGCCTTACCCTAACCCTTCCCCTAATCCTAACCCGTACGCAAACACTAACCCGTACCCAACACGTACACTCACCCTAAACCGTTGTCTTACCCTAACCTGTACCCTAAATCGTCCCCGTCTCCTAAACCTAACCGTAACCCTAACACTAACCCTAATCCTTACCCGAAGCCTTACCCTTACCCGTCCCCTAATCCTAACCCGTACGCTAACACTAACCCGTACCGTAACACGTACGCTCAACCTAAACCGCTGTCGTACCCTAACCTGTACCCTAAACCGTCCCGGTCCCCTAACCCTAACCCTAACACTAAACCTTACCTGAAGCCTTACACTAACCCGTCACCTAATCCTAACCCGTACGCTAAAACTAACCCGTACCCTAACACGTTCGCTCACCCTAAACCGTTGTCGTACCCTAACCTGTACCCTAAACCATCCCCGTCCCCTTACCCTAAACCTAAACGTAACCCTAACCCTAACCGTTACCTGAATCCTTACCCTAACCCGTCACGTAATCCTAACCCATACGCTAACACTAACCCATACCCTAACACGTACGCTCACCCTAAACTGTTGTCGTACCCTAACCTGTACCCTAAAGCGTCCCTGTCCCCTAACCCTAACCCTAACCCTAACACTAACCCTAAGCTGTACCCTAAACCGTCCCGGTCCCCTAACCCTAACCCTAACCCTAACACTAACATTTACCCGAAGCCTTACCTTAACACGTCCCCTAACCCTAACTCGTACACTAACACTAACCCGTGCCCTAACACGTACGCTCACCCTAAACCGTTGTCGTACACTAATCTGTACCCTAAACCGTCCCCGTCTCGTAACCCTAACCCTAACCCTAACCCTAACCCTAAACCTTAACCGAAGCCTTACAATAACCCGTCCCCTAATCCTAACCCGTACGCTAACACTAACCCGTACCATAAGATGTACGCTCACCCTAAACCGTTGTCGTACCCACCGTGTACCCTAAATGGTCCCCGTCCCCGTCCCCTAACCCTAACCCTAACCCGAACGCTAACACTTACCGGAAGCCTTACCCTAACCCGTCCCCTAATCCTAAACCGTACGCTAACACTAACCTGTATCCTAACACGTACGCTCACCCTAAACCGTTGTCGTACCCTAACCTGTAACCTAAACCGTCCCCGTCCCCTAACCCTAACTGTAACCCTAACCCTAAACCTTACCCGAAGCCTTAGCCTAAGCCGTCCCCTAATTCTAACCCCTACGCTAACATTAACACATACCTAACACGTACGCTCACACTAAACCGTTGTCGTACCCTAACCTGTACCCTAAACCGTCCCCGTTCCCTAACCCTAAGCCTAACACTTACCCGAAGCGTTAACCTAACCCGTCCCCTAATCCTAACCCGTACGCTCACACTAACTTGTACCCTAACACGTACGCTCACCCTAAACCGTTCTCATACCCTAAACTGTACCCTAAACCGTCCCCGTCCCCTAATCCTAACCCTAAACCTAACCCTTACCCGAAGCCTTACAGTAATCCGTCCCCTAATCCTAACCGGTACACTAACACTAACAACTACCCTAACACGTACGCTCACCCTAAACTGTTGTCGTACCCTAACCTCTAACCTAAACCATTCCTGTCCCCTAAACCTAACCCTAACCCTAACCCTAACACTAACCCTAACCCTTACCCGAAGCCTTACCCTAACCCGTCCCCTAATCCTAACCCTTACGCTAACACTAACCCGTATTCTAACACGTACGCTCACCCTAAACCGTTGACGTACCCTAACCGGTACCCTAAACCGTCCCCGTCCCCTAAACCTAACCCTAACCCTAACCCTAACCCTAACCCTTACCCGAAACTTACGCTAACCTGTCCCCTAATCCTAACCCGTACGCTAACACTATCCCATACCCTAACACGTACGCTCACCCTAAACTGTTGTTGTAGACTAACCTGTACCCTAAACCGTCCCCTTCCCCGTCCCCGTCCCCTAACTCTAACTTTAACCCTAACACTTACCCGAAGCTTTATCCTAACTCGTCCCCTAATTCTAACCCGTAGGCTATCACTAACCCGTACCCTAACATGTACGCTCACCCTAAACCTTTGTCGTACCCTAACCTGTACTCTAAAGCATCCCCGTCCCGGTCCCCTAACCCTAACCCTAACCCTATCCCTTACCCGAAGTCTTACCCTAACCCGTCCCATAATCCTAATCCGTACGCTAACACTAACCCATACCCTATCACGTACGCTCACCCTAAACCGTTATTGTACCCTAAACTGTACCCTAAACTGTCCCCGTCCCCTAACCCTAACCCTAACCCTTACCCGAAGCCTTACCCTATCCCGACTCCTAATCCTAACCCGTACGCTAACACTAACACGTACCCTAACATGTACGCTCACCCTAAAACATTGTCAAACCCTAACCTGTACCCTAAACCGTCCCCGTCCCCTAACCCTAACCCTAAACCTAACCCTAAACCTAACCCTTACCTGAAGCCTTAACCTAACCCGTCCCCTAATCCTAACCCGTACGCTAACTCTAACCATTGCCCTAACACGTACGCTCATCCTAAACCGTTGTCGTAGCCTAACCTGTACCCTAAACTGTCCCCGTACCCTAACCCTAACCCTAACCCTAACCCTAAACCTTACCCGAAGCCTTACCCCAACCCGTCCCCTAACCCTAACCCGTACGCTAAAACTAACCCGAACCCTCACACGTACGCTCACACTAAACCGTTGTTGTATATTAACCTGTACCCTAAACCGTCCCCGTCCCCTAACCCTAACCCTAACCGTAACCCTAACCCTGACCCTTACCCGAAGCCTTACCCCAACCCGTCCCCTAACCCTAACCCGTACGCTAACACTAACCCGTACCCTAACATGTACGCTCACTCTAAACCGTTGTCATACCCTAACCTGTACCCTAAACCGTCCCAGTCCCCTAACCCTAACCCTAATCCTAACCCTAAACCTAACCCTTACCCGAAGCCTTACCCTAACCCGTCCCCTAATCCTAAACCATACGCTAACACTAACCCGTTACCTAACACGTACGATCACCCTAAACCGCTGTCGTCCCCTAACATGTACCTTAAACCTTCCCCGTCCCGTCCCCTAACCCTAACCCTAACCCTAACCCTAAACCTTACCCAAAGCCTTACCCTAACTCGTCCCCTAATCCTAACCCGTACGATAACACTAGCCCGTACCCTAACACGTACGCTCACACTAAACCATTGTTCTACACTAACCTGTGCCCTAAACCATCACCGTCCCCTAACCCTAACCCTTACCCTAACCCTAACCCTTACCCGAAGCCTTACCCTAACCCGTCCCCTAACCCTAACCCGTACGCTAACACTAACCCATACCCTAACACGTACGCTCAACCTAAAGCGTTGTCGTACACTAACATGTACCCTAAACCTTCCCCGTCCCCTAACCCTAACCCTAACCCGAACCCTAAACCTAACCCTTACCCGAAGCCTCACCCTAACACGTCCCCTAATCCTAACCTGTACGCTAACACTAACCCGTACCCTAACACGTACGCTCACCCTAAACCGTTGTCGTACCCTAACCTGTACCCTAGACCGTCCCCGTCCCCTAACCCTAACCCTAACCCTAACCCGAACCATTACCTTAAACCTTACCCTAACCCGTTCCCTCATCCTAACCCGTATGCTAACAATAATCCGTACCCTACACGTTCGCTCACCCTAAACTGATGTCGTACCCTAACCTGTACCCTAAACCGTCCTCGTCCCCTAACCCTAACCATAACCGTAACCCTAACACTAACCATTACCCGCAGCCTTACCCTAACCCGTCCCCTAATCCTAACCCGTACGCTAAAACTAACACGTACCCTAACACGTACGCTCACCCAAAACCGTTGACATACCCTAACCTGTACCCTAAACCGTCCCCATCCCCTAACCCTAAACCTAACCCTAACGCTATACATAACCGGAAGCCTTACCCTAAACCGTCCCCTAATCCTCAACCCTACGCTAACACTAACCCATACCCTAACACGTACGCTCACCCTAAACCGTTGTCGTACCCTAACCTGTACCCTAAACCGTCCCCGTCCCCTAACCCTAACCCTAACCCTAACCGTAACACTAACCCTTACCCAAAGCCTTACCCTAACCCGTCCCCTAATCCTAAACCGTACGCTAACACTAACCCGTACCCTAACACATACCCTCACTCTAAACCGTTGTCGTACACTAACCTTTACCCTAAACGGTCCCTGTCCCCTAACCCTCTCCATAACCCTAAACCTAACTCTTACCCGAAGCCTTACCCTAACGCGTCACCGAATCCTAACCCATACGCTAACACTAACCCATACCCTAAAACGTACGCTCACCCTAAACCGTTGTCGTACCCTAACCTGTAACCTAAACCGTCCCCGTCCCCTAACACTAACCCTAACCCTAACCCTTACCCAAAGCCTTATCCTAACCTGTCACATAATCCTAACCCGTACACTATCACTAACGCCTACCCTAACACGTACGCTCACTCTAAACCGTTGTCGTACCCTAACCTGTACCCTAAACCGTCCCCGTCCCCTAACCCTAACCCTAACCCTTACCCGAAGCCTTACCCTATCACGGACCCTAATCCTAACCCGTACGCTAACACTAACCCATACCCTAACACGTACGCTCACACTAAACCGTTGTCGTACTCTAACCTGTACCCTAAACCGTCCCCGTCCCCTATCCCTAACCCTAACCCTAACCCTAACACTTACCCAAAGCCTACCCTAACGCGTCCCCTAATCCTAAACCGTACGCTAACACTAACCCGTGCCCTAACACGTATGCTCACCCTAAACCGTTGTCGTACACTAACCTGTATCCTAAACCGTCCCGGTCCCCGTCCCCGAAACCTAACCCTAACCCTAAGCCTCACCCTTACTCGAAGCCTTATCCTAACCCGCCCCTAATCCTAACCCGTACGCTAACAGTAACCCGTACCCTAACCAGTACGCTCACCCTAAACCGTGGTCGTACCCGAACCTGTACCCTAAACCGTCTCTGTCCCCTGACCCTAACCCTAACCCTAACCCTAACCCTAAACCTTACCCGAAGCCTTCCACTAACCCGTCCCCTAATCCTAACCCGTACGCGAACTCTAACCCGTACCCTAACACGTACGCTGACCCTAAACCGTTCTCGTACACTAACCTGTACCCTAAACCATCCCCGTCCCCTAACCCTAAACCTAAACCTAACCCTAACCCTTACCCGAAGACTTACCCTAACCCGTCCCCTTATACTAAACCGTACGCTAACACTAACACGTACCCTAACACGTACGCTCACCCTAAACCGTTGTCGTACACTAACCTGTACCCTAAACCGTCCCCGTCGCCTAACACTAACCCTAACCCTAACCCGAACCCGAACCCTTACCCGAACCCTTACCCTAACACTTCCCCTAATCCTAACCCGTACGCTAACACTAAACCGTACCCTAACACGTACGCTCACCCTAAATCGTTGTCGTACTCTAACCTCTACCCTAAACCGTCTCCGTATGCTAACCCTAACCCTAACCCTAACACTTACCCTTACCTGAAGCCTTACCGTAACACGTCCCGTAATCCTAACCCGTACGCTAACACTAACCCGTTACCTAACACGTACGCTCACCCTAAACTGCTGTCATCCCCTAACCTATACCTTAAACCATCCCCGTTCCTGTCCCCTAAACCTAACCCTAACCCTAAACCTAACCCTTACCCGATTCCTTACCCTAAACCGTCCCCTAATCTGAACCCGTACGCTAACACTAACCCGTACCCTAACACGTATGCTCACCCTAAACCGTTGTCGTACCCTAACCTGTGCCCTAAACCGTCCTCGTCCCCTAACCATAACCCTAACCGTAACCCTAACACTAACCGTTACCCGCAGCATAACACTAACCCGTCCCTTAATCCTAACCCGTACGCTAATACTAACCCGTACCCTAACACGTACGCTCACCCTAAACCGTTGACGTACCCTAACCTGTACCCTAAACCATCCCCGTCCCCTAACCCTAACCCTAACCCTAACCCTAACCCTACCCCTTACCCGAAGCCTTACCCTAACCCGTCCCCTAAGCCTAACCCGTACGCTAACACTAACCCGTACCCTAAAACGTACGCTCACACTAAACTGTTGTCGTACACTAACCTGTACCCTATACCGTCCCAGTCCCCTAACCCTAACCCTAACCCTAAACCTAACCCTTACCCGAAGCCTTACCCTAACCATTCCCCTAAACCTAATCCGTATGCTAACAGTAACACCTACCCTAAAACGTATGCTCACCCTAAACCGTTGTCATACCCTAACCTTTACCCTAAACCGTCCCCGTCCCCTAAACTTAACCCTAACACTAACCCTAAACCTAAACCTTACCCGAAGCCTTGCCCTAACCCGTCCCCTAATCCTAACCCGTACACTAACTCTAACCCGTACCCTAACACGTACTCTCACCCTAAACCGTTGTCTTACCCTAATCTGTACCCTAAACCGTTCCCGTCCCCGTCCCCTAACCCTAACCATAACCTTAACCCTAAACATTTCCCGAAGCCTTACACTAACACGTCCCCTAATCCTAACCCATACGCTAACACTAAACCGTACCCTAACACGTAGGCTCACCCTAAATAGTTGTCGTACCCTAACCTGTACCCTAAACCTTCCTCGTGCCCTAACCCTAACCCTAACCCTAACTGTATCCCTAATCCTTACCCGAAGCCTTACCCTAACCCGTCACCAATCCTAACCCATATGCTATCATGTACGCTCACCGTAAAACTTTGTCGCACACTAAACTGTACCCTAAATCATCCACGTCTCCTAACCCTAACCCTAACCCTAAACCTAACCCTAACCCTTACCCGAAGCCTTACCCTAAACCGTCCCCTAATCCTAACCTGTATGCTAACACTAAACCGTACTGTAACACGTACACTGACCCTAAAACGTTGTCATACTCTAAACTGTACCGTAAACCGTCCCCGTCCCCGTCCCCTAACCCTAACCCTAACCCTAACCCTTACCCAAAGCCTTACCCTAACCTGTCCCCTAATCCTAACCCGTACGCTAACACTAACCCATACCTTAACACGTACGCTCACCCTAAACTGTTGTCGTACACTAACCTGTACCCTAAACAGTCCCCGTCCCCTATCCCTAACCCTAACCCTAACCCTAACCCTTACCCGAAGCCTTACCCTAACCCGTCCCCTAATCCTAACCCGTACGGTAACACTAACCCGTGCCCTAACACGTACGCTCACCCTAAACCGTTGTCGTACCCTAAACTGTACCCTAAACCGTCCCCGTCCCCTAACCCTAACCCTAAACCTAACCCTAACCCTAACCCTAAACCTAACCATTACCTGAAGCCTTACACTAACACATCCACTAATCCTAAACCGTACGCTAACACTAACCCGTACCCTAACATGTACACTCACCCTAAACCGTTCTCGTACCCTAACCTGTACCCAAACCGTCCCCGTCCCCTAACCCTAACCCTAACCCTAACCCTAACCCATACCCGAAGCCTTACACTAACCCGTCCACTAAACCTAATCCGTATGCTAACACTAACCTGTGCCCTAACACGTACGCTCACCCTAAACCGTTGTCGTATGCTAACCTGTACACTAAACCGTCCCCTAACCCTAACCCTAACCCTAACCCTAACCCTAACCCTTACCTGAAGCCTTACCCTAACACGTCCCCTAATCCTAACCCGTACGCTAACACTAACCCATACCCTAACACTTACACTCACCCTAAAACGTTGTTATAACCTAAACTGTACCCTAAACCGTCCCCGTCCCCTAAACCTAACCCTAACTGTAAACCTTACCCAAAGCCTTACCCTAAACCGTCTCCTAATCCTAACCCGTACGCTAACACTAACCCGTACCCTAACACGTACGCTCACCCTAAATCGTTGTCGTACCCTAACCAGTACCCTAAACCGTCCCCGTCCCCTAACCCTAACCCTAACACTAACCCTTACCCGAACCTTACCCTAACACGTCCCCTAATCCTAACCCCTATGCTAACACTAACCCGTACTCTAACACGTATGCTCACCCTAAACTGCTGTTGTACACTAACCTGTACCTTAAACCGTCCACTTTCCCGTGCCCGTCCCCTAACCCTAACCCTAACCCTAAACATTACCCGAAGACTTACCCTAACCTGTCCCCTAATCCTAACCCGTAGGCTATCACTAACCGTACCCTAACATGTACGCTCAACCTAAACTTTTGTCGTACCCTAAACTGTACCCTAAACCATCCCCGTCCCCGTCCCATAATCCTAACCCGTACGCTAACACTAACCCGTACCCTAACACGTACGCTCACCCTAAACCATTGTTGTACGCTAACCAGTACCCTAAACCATCCCCGTCCCCGAACCGTAACCCTAAACCTGACCCTAGACCTAAACGTTATACAAAGCCTTACCGTAACCCGTCCCCTAATCCTAACCCATACGCCAACACTAACCCGTACCCTAACACGTATGCTCACCCTAAACCGTTGTCATACCCTGACCTGTACACTAAACCGTCCCCGTCCCCGTCCTCTAACCCTAACCCTAACCATAACCCTAACCATAACCCTTACCTGAAGCCTTACCCTAAACCGTCCCCTAATCCTAACCCGTATGCTAACACTAACCCGTGCCCTAACACGTACGCTTACCCTAAACCGTTTTTGTACCCTAACCTGTAACCTAAACCATACCCGTCCCCTAACCCTAACCCAAAACCTAACTCTAACCCTAACCCTCACCCGAAGCCTTACCTAAACCCGTCACCAATCCTAACCCTTACGCTATCACGTACGCTCACCCTAAACTGTTGTCGTACACTAACCTGTACCCTAAACCGTCCCCATCCCCTAACCCTAACCCTAACCCTAACCCTATCCCTAACCCTGACCCGAAGCCTTACACTAAACCGTCCCCTAATCCTAACCCGTACGCTAACACTAACCTGTACCCTAACACGTACGCTCACCGTAAACCGTTGTCGTGCCCTAACCTGTACCCTAAACCGTCCCCGTCCCCTAACACTAACCCTAACCCTAACCCTAAACCTAACATTTACCCGAAGCCTTACACTAACCCGTCCACTAATACTAACCCATACGCTAACACTAACCGGTACCCTAACATGTACACTCACCCTAAAACGTTGTCATACCCTAAACTGTACCCTAAACTGTCCCCGTCCCCGTCCCTAACCTTAACCCTAACCCTACCCTTACCCGAAGCCTTACCCTAACGCGTCCATTAATCCTAACCCGTACGCTAACACTAACCCATGCACTAACACGTACGCTCACCCTAAACCTTTGTCGTACGCTAAACTGTACCCTAAACCGTCCCCGTCCCCTAATCCTAACCCTAACCCTAACCCTAACACATACCCGAAGCCTTACCCTAACTCGTCCCCTAATCCTAACCCGTACGCTAACACTAACCCGTACCCTAACACGTACGCTCAGCCTAAACCGTTGTCGTACCCTAACATGTACACTAAACCGTCACCGTCCCCTAACCCTAACCCTAACCCTAACCCTAACCCTAACCCTTACCCGAAGCCTTACCCTAGCCCGTCCCCAATTCTAACCCGTACGCTAACACTAACACGTACCCTAACACGTACACTCAACCTATAGCGTTGTCGTACCCAAACCTGTACCCTACACGGTCCCTGTCCCCTAACCCTAACCCTAACCCTAACCATTACCCGAAGCCTTACGCTAACCTGTCCCCAATCCTAAACTGTACGCTAACACTAATCCGTACCCTAACACGTACGGTTACCCTAAACCGTTGTCATACCCTAACCTGTACCCTAAACCGTCCCCGTCCCCTAACCCTAACCCTAAGCGTTACCCGAATCCTTGCCCAAACAGTCCCCTAATCCTAACCTGTACGCTAACACTAACCCGTACCATAACACGTACGTTCACCCTAAACCGTTGTCGTATCCTAAACTGTACCCTAAACCTTCCCCGTCCCCTTACTCTAACCCTAACCCTAACCCTAACCCTAACCCTTACCCGAAGCCTTACCCTAACCCGTCCCATAATCCTAACCCGTACACTAACACTAACCCGTGCCCTAACACGTACGCTCAACCTAAACTGTTGTCGTACCCTAAACCGTACCCGTCCCCGAACCTTAACCCTAACCCTAACCCTAACCCTTACCCGAAGCCTTAGCCAATCCCGTCCCCTAATGCTAACCCGTAAGCTAACACTAACCCTTGCCCTAACACGTACGCTCACCCTAAAACATTGTCGTACCCTAACCTGTACCCTAAACCTTCCCCGTCCCCTAACCCTAACCCTAACCCTAACCCTAACCCTTACCCGAAGTCTAAACTTAACCCGTCACCTAATCCTAACCCATACGGTAACACTATCCCGTGCCCTAACACGTACGCTCACCCAAAACCGTTGTCGTACCCTAACCTGTACCCTAAACCGGCCCCGTCCCCGTCCCCTAACCCTAACCCTAACCCTAACACTTACCCGAAGCCTTACCCTAACCCGTCTCCTAATCCTACCCTGTATGCCAACACTAATCCGTACCCTAACACGTACGCTCACCCTAAACCGTTGTTGTCCCCTAAACTGTACCCTAAACCAGCCCCGTCCCCGTCCCCTAACCCTAACCCTAACCCTAACACTTACCCGAAACCTTACCCTAACCCGTCTCCTAATCCTAACCCGTACGCTAACACTAACCCGTACCCTAACATGTACGCTCACCCTAAACCATTGTCGTACCCTTACCTGTACCCTAAACCATCCCTGTCCCCTAAACCTAACCGTAAGCCGTACCCGAAGCCTTGCCCTAACCGTCACCTAATCCTAACCTGTACGCTAACACTAACCCTTACCCTAACACCTACTCTCAGCCTAAAGCGTTGCGGTACCGTAACCTGTACCCTAAACCATCCCCGTCCCCTAACCCTAACCCTAACCCTAACCCTAACTCTAACACTTACCTGAAGCCTTACCCTAACCCGTCCCCTAATCCCAACCCGTACGCTAACACTAACCCGTGCCCTAACACGTACGTTCACCCTAAACCGTTGTCGTACCCTAACCTGTACCCTAAACCGTCCCCGTCCCCTAACCTTAACCCTAACCCAAACCCTAACCCTTACCCGAAGCCTTACCCTATCCCGTCCCCTATTCCTAACCCGTACGCTAACACTAACCCGTGCCCTAACACGTACACTCACACTAAACCGTTGTTGTACCCTAAACTGTACCCTAAACCGTTCCTATCCCCGTCCGCTAACCCTAAACCTAACCCTTACCAGAAGCCTTACGCTAACCCGTCCCCTAACCCTAAACCGTACGCTAACACTAACCCATACCCTAACACGTACGATCACCCTAAATCGTTGTCGTAACCTAACCTGTACCCTAAACCGTCCCCATCCCCTAACCCTAACCATAACCCTAACCCTAACCCTTACCAGAAGCCTTATCGTAACCCGTCCCCTAATCCTAACCCGTACGCTAACACGAACCCGTACGCTAAAACGTACCCTTACCCTAAACCGTTGTCGTAGCCTAACCTGTACCCTAAACCGTACCCTTCCCCTAACCCTAACCCTAACCCTAACCTTAACCCTAACCCTTACCCGAACCTTACCCTAACCCGTCCCCTAATCCTAACCCGTATGTTAACACTAACCCATACCCTAACACGTATGCTCACCCTAAACTGTTGTTGTACACTAACCTGTACTTTAAATCGTCCCCTTTCCCGTCCCCGTTCCCATCCCCTAACCCTAACCCTAACCCTAACCCTTACCCGAAGCCTTACCCTAACCTGTCCCCTAATCCTAACCCATAGGCTATCACTAACCCATACCCTAACATATACGCTCACCCTAAACCTTTGTCGTACCCTCAACTGTACCCTAAACCATCCCCGTCCCCGTCCACTAACCCTAACCCTAAACCTATCCCTTACCCGTAGCCTTACCCTAAACCGTCCCCTAAGCCTAATCCATATGCTAACACTAACCCATACCCCAACACGTACGCTCACCCTAAAACGTTGTCGTACCCTAAACTGTACCCTAAACTGTCCCCGTCTCTTAACCCTAACCCTAACACTAACCCTTACCCGAAGCCTTACCCTAACCCGTCCCCTTATCCTAACCCGTACACTAACACTAACCCGTACGCTAACACGTACGCTCACCCTAAAACATTGTCGTACCCTAACTTGTACCCTAAACCATCCCCGTCACCTTACCCTAAACCTAAACCTAACCCTTACCCGAAGCCTTACCCTAACCTGTCCCCAATCCTAAACTGTACGCTAACACTTATCCGTACCCTAACACGTACGGTTACCCTAAACCGTTGTCATACCCTAACCTGTACCCTAAACCGTCCCCATCCCCTAACCCTAACCCTAAGCGTTACCCGAATCCTTGCCCTAACAGTCCCCTAATCCTAACCTGTACGCTAACACTAAACCATACCGTAACACGTACGCTCACCCTAAACCGTTGTCGTATCCTAACCTGTACCCTAAACCTTCCCCGTCCCCTTACTCTAACCCTAACCCTAACCCTAACCCTAACCCTTACCCGAAGCCTTACCCTAACCCGTCCCATAATCCTAACCTGTACACTAACACTAACCCGTGCCCTAACATGTACGCTCAACTTAAACCGTTGTCGTACCCTAAACCGTACCCGTCCCCTAACCTTAACCCTAACCCTAACCCTAACCCTTACCCGAAGCCTTAGCCAATCCCGTCCCCTAATGCTAACCCGTACGCTAACACTAACCCTTGCCCTAACACGTACGCTCACCCTAAAACATTGTCGTACCCTAACCTGTACCCTAAACCTTCCCCGTCCCCTAACCCAAACACTAACCCTAACCCTATCCCTAACCCTTACCCGAAGCCTTACCCTAAACCGTCCCATAATCCTAAACCGTACGCTAACACTAACCTGTACCCTAACACGTACGCTCACCCTAAACCGTTGTCGTACCGTAACCTGTACCCTAAACCGTCCCCGTCCCCTAACTCTAACCCTAACCCTAACCATAAACCTAACCTTTATCCGAAGCCTTACCCTAAGCCATCCACTAATCCTAACCCGTACGCTAACAATAACCCGTACTCTAACACGTACACTCACCCTAAAACGTTGTCATACCCTAAACTGTACCCTAAACCGTCCCCATACCCTAACCCTAACCCTATCCCTAACACTAAACCTTACCCAAAGCCTTACCCTAACCCGTCCCCTAATCCTAACCCGTACGCTAACACTAACCCGTACCCTAACACGTACGCTCACCCTAAACCGATGTTGTACGCTAACCTGTACCCTAAACTGTCCCCGTCCCCGTCCCCGACCCGTAACCCTAACCCTAACCCTTACCCGAAGCCTTACACTAACACGTCCACTAATCTTAACCCGTACGCTAACACTAACCCGTACCCTAACACGTACGCTCACACTAAACCGTTGTCGTACCCTAACCTGTACCCTAAACCGTCCCCGTACCCTAACCCTAACCCTAACACTTACCCAAAGCCTTACTCTAACCCGTCCCCTAATCCTAACCCGTAAGCTCACACTAACCTGTACCCTAACACGTACGCTCACCCTAAACCGTTGTCATACCCTAACCTGTACCCTAAACCGTCCCCGTCCCCTAACCCTAACCCTAACCCTAACCCTTACCCGAAGCCTTACAGTAATCCGTCCCCTAATTCTAACCGGTACGCTAACACTAACACCTACCCTAACACGTACGCTCACCCTAAACTGTTGTCGTACACTAACCTCTACCCTAAACCATTCCTGTCCTCTAACCCTAACCCTAACCCTAACCCTAAACCTAACCCTTACCCGAAGCCTTACTTTAACCCGTCCCCTAATCCTAACCCTTACGCTAACACTAACCCATACTCTAACACGTACGCTCAACATAAACCGTTGACGTACCCTAACCTGTGCCCTAAAACGTCCCCGTCCCCTAACCCTATCCCTAACCCTAACCATAACCCTAACCCTTACCCGAACTTTACGCTAACCCGTCCCCTAATCCTAACCCGTACGCTAACACTATCCCATACCCTAACACGTACGCTCAACCTAAACTGTTGTTGTACACTAACCTGTACCCTAAACCGTCCCCTTCCCCGTCCCCGTCCCCTAACTCTAATTTTAACCCTAAACCTTACCCGAAGCTTTATCCTAACTCGTCCCCAAATACTAACCCGTAGGCTATCACTAACACGTACCCTAACATGTACGGTCACCCTAATCCTTTGTCGTACCCTAACCTGTACCCTAAATCATCCCCGTCCCAGTCCCCTAACCCTAAACCTAAACCTAACCCTATCCCTTACCCGAAGTCTTACCCTAACCCGTCCCCTAATCCTAATCCGTACGCTAACACTAACCCGTACCCTATCATGTACGCTCACCCTAAACCGTTATTGTACCCTAACCTGTACCCTAAACTGTCCCCGTCCCCTAACCATAACCCTAACCCTTACCCGAAGCCTTACCCTAACCCGACTCCTAATCCTAACCCGTGCGCTAACACTAACCCGTACCCTATCATGTACGCTCACCCTAAACCATTGTAATACCCTAACATGTACCCTAAACCGTCCCCGTCGCCTAACCCTAACCCTAAACCTAACCCTAAACCTAACCCTTACCCGAAGCCTTACCCTAACCCGTCCCCTAATCCTAACCCATACGCTAACAATAACCCTTGCCCTAACACGTACGTTCACACTAAACCGTTCTCGTACACTAACCTGTACCTTAAACCATCCCCGTACCCTAACCCTTACCCTAACTTCAACCCTAACCCTTACCCGAAGCCTTACTCTAACCCGTCCCATAATCCTAACCCATACGCTTACACTAACCCATACCCTAACACGTACGCTCAACCTAAACCGTTGACGTACTCTAACCTGTACCTTAAACCGTCCCCGTCCCCTAACCCTAACCCTAACCCTAACCATAACCCTTACCCGAAGCCATACTGTATCACATCCCCTAATACTAACCCGTACGCTAACACTAACCCATACCCTAACACGTACGCTCACCCTAAACCGTTGTCTTACCCTAATCTGTACCCTAAACCGTCCCCGACCCCGTCCCCTAACCCTAACCATAACCTTAACCCTAAACCTTTCCCGAAGCCTTAAACAAACACGTCCCCTAAACCTAACCCGTACGCTAAAATAAACCGTACCCTAACACGTACGCTCACCCTAAATCGTTGTCGTACACTAACCTGTACCCTAAACCGTCCTCGTCCCCTAACTCTAACCCTAACCCTAACTGTAACCCTAATCCTTACCCGAAATCTTACCCTAACCCGTCACCAATCCTAACCCATACGCTATCACGTACGCTCACCCTAAACCGTTGTCGCACACTAACCTGTACCCTAAACCGTCCCCGTCTCCTAACCCTAACCCTAACCTTAAACCTAACCCTAACCCTTACCCGAATCCTTACCCTAAACCGTCCCCTAATCCTAACCCGTACGCTAACACTAAACCGTACCCTAACACGTACACTCACCCTAAAACGTTGTCATACCCTAAACTGTACCGTAAACCGTCCCCGTCCCCTAACCGTAATCCTAACCCTAACCCTAACCCTTACCCAAAGCCTTACCCTAACTCGTCCCCTAATCCTAACCCGTACGCTAACACTAACCCGTACCCTAACACGTACGCTCACCCTAAACCGTTGTCGTACCCTAACCTCTACCCTAAACCGTTACTGTCCCCTAACCCTAACCCTAACCATAACCCTAACCCTTACCCGAAGCCTTACCCTAACCCATCGCCTAATCGTAACCCGTATGCTAACACTAACCCGTACCCTAACACATACGCTCACCCTAAACCGTTGTCATACCCTAACCTGTACCCTAAACCATCCCCGTCCCCTAACCCTAAACATAACCCTAACCCTAACCCTAACCCTAACCCTTACCCGAAGCCTTACCCTAACCCGTCCACTAATCCTAATCCGTACGCTAACACTAATCCCTGCCCTAACACGTATGCTCACCCTAAAATGTTGTTGTACGCTAACCTGTACCCTAAACCTTCCCCGTCCAATAACCCTAACCCTAAACCTAACCGTAACCCTCACCCGAAGCCTTACCCTAACCCGTCTCCAATCCTAACCCGTACGTTATCACGTACGCTCACTCTAAACTGTTGTCGTACACTAACCTGTACCCTAAACCCTCCCCGTCCCCTAACCCTAACCCTAACCCTAACCCTATCCCTAACCCTTACCCGAAGCCTTACCCTAACCCGTCCACTAATAATAACACGTACGCTAAAACTAACCCGTACCCTAACACGTACACTCACCTTAAAACATTGTCATACCCTAAACTGTACCCTAAACCGTCCCAGTCCCCTAACCCTAACCCTAACCCTAACCCTAACACTTACCCAAAGCCTTACCCTAACCCGTACGCTAACACTAACCTGTACCCTAACACGTACGCTCACACTAAACCGTTGTCGTACCCTCACCTGTACCCTAAACCATCCCCGTCCCCTAATCCTAACCCTAACCCTAACCCTAAACCTTACCCGAAGCCTTACCCTAACCCGTCCCCTAATCCTAACCCGTACGCTAACACTAAACGTTACCCTAACACGTATGATCATCCTAAACCGGTGTCGTACCCTAACCTGTACACTAAACCGTCCCCTAACCCTAATCCTAACCCTAACCCTAACCCTTACCCAAAGCCTTAACCTAACCCGTCCCCAATCCTAACCCGTACGATAACATTAACCCATGCCCTATCACGTACGCTCACCCTAAACGGTTGTCATACCCTAACCTGTACCCTAAACCGTCCCCGTCCCCTAACCCTAACCCTAACCCTAACGCTAACCCTAAACCTAACCCTAACACTTACCCGAAACCTTTCCCTAACCCGTCCAATAATCCTAACCCGTACGCTCACACTAACCCGTTACCTAACACGTACGATCACCCTAAACCGCTGTCATCCCCTAACCTGTACCTTAAACCGTCCCCGTCCCGGTCCCCTAACCCTAACCCTAACCCTAACCCTAAACCTTACGCAAAGCCTTAACCTCTCTGGTCCCCTAATCCTAACCCGTACGATAACACTAACCCATACCCTAACAAGTACGCTCACACTAAACCATTGTTCTACACTAACCTGTACCCTAAACCATCACTGTCCCCTAACCCTAACCCTAACACTTACCCTAACCCTTACCCGAAGCCTTACACTAACCCGTCCCCTAACCCTAACCCGTACGCTAACACGAACCCATACCCTAACACGTACGCTCAACCTAAAGCATTGTCGTACCCTAACCTGTACCCTAAACCTTCCCCGTCCCCTAACCCTAACCCTAACCCTAAACCTAAACCTAACCCTTACCCGAAGCCTCACCCTAACACGTCCCATAATCCTAACCCGTATGCTAACGCTAACCCGTACCCTAACACGTACGCTCAACCTAAACCTTTGTTGTACCCTAACCTGTACCCTAGACCGTCCCCGTCCCCTAACGCTAACCCTAACCGTTACCTTAAGCCTTACCCTAACCCGTCCCCTAAACCTAACCCGTACGATAACACTAATCCGTACCCTAACACGTTCGCTCACCCTAAACCAATTTCGTACACTAACCTGTACCCTAAACCATTCTCGTCCCCTAACCCTAACCCTAACCATAACCCTAACACTAAACATTGTGCGAAACCTTACCCTAACCCGTCCCCTAATCCTAAACCGTACGCTAAAACTAACACGGACCCTAACACGTACGCTCACCCTAAACCATTGACGTACCCTAACCTGTACCCTAAAACGTCCCCGTCCCCTAACCCTAACCCTAACCCTAACCCTACCCATAACCCGAAGCCTTACCCTAACCCGTCCTCTAATCCTAACCCGTACGCTAACTCTAACCTGTACCCTAACACGTACGCTCACACTAAACTGTTGTCGTACACTAACCTGTACCCTATACCGTCCCCATCCCCTAACCCTAACCCTAACCCTAACCCTAAACCTTACCCGAAGCCTTACCCTAACCCATCCCCTAATCCCAACCCGTACGCTAACTCTAATCCGTACCCTAACACGTACGCTCACACTAAAACGTTGTCTTACCCTAATCTGTACCCTAAACCGTCCTCGTACCCTAACCCTAACCCTAACCCTAACCGTAACCCTAACCCTAATCCGAAGCCTTACCCTAAACCGTACCCTAATCCTAAACCGTACGCTAACACTAAACCGTACCCTAACACGTACACTAACCCTAAAACTTTGTCATACCCTAAACTGTACGCTAAACCGTCCCCGTCCCCGCCCCCTAACCCAAATCCTAACCCTAACCCTAACCCTTACCCGAAGCCTTACCCTAACCCGTCCCCTAACCCTAAACCGTACGCTAACACTAACCCATACCTTAACACGTACGCTCACCCTAAAAGGTTGTCGTACCCTAACCTGTACCCTAAATCGTCCCTGTCCCCTAACCCTTACCCTAACCCTAACCCTAACCCTAACCCTTACCCGAAGCCTTACACTAACCCGTCACATAATCCTAAACCGTACGCTAACACTAACCCGTACCCTAACACGTACGCTCACACGAAACCGTTGTCGTACCCTAACCTGTACCCTAAACCTTCCCCGTCTACTAACCCTAACCCTAACCCTTACCTGAAGCCTTAACCTAACCCTTCCCCTAATCCTAACCCGTACGCTAACACTAAACTGTACCCTAACACATACGCTCACACTAAACCGTTGTCGTACACTAACCTGAAACCTAAACCGTCAGCATCCCCTAACCATAACCCTAACCCTAACTCTAAACCTAACCATTACCCAAACCCGTCCCTTAATCCTAACCCATACGCTAACACTAAACCGTACCCTAACACGTACGCTCACCCTAAACCATTGTTGTACACTAACCTGTACCCTAAACCGTACCCGTCCCATAACCCTAACCCTAACCCTAACCCTAAACCTTACCCTTACCCGAAGCCTTAACCTAACCGTCCCCTAATCCTATCCCGTACGCTAACACTAACCCATACCCTAACACGTACGCTCACCCTAAACCATTGTTGTACACTAACCTGTACCCTAAACCGTCCCAGTCCCCTAACCCTAACCCTAACACTAAACCTTACCTGAAGCCTTACACTAACCCGTCACCTAATCCTAACCCGTACGCTAAAACTAACCCGTACCCTAACACGTTCACTCACCCTAAACCGTTGTCGTACCCTAACCTGTACCCTAAACCATCCCCGTCCCCTTACCCTAAACCTAAACGTAACCCTAACCCTAACCGTTACCTGAATCCTTACCCTAACCCGTCACGTAATCCTAACCCATACGCTAACACTAACCCATACCCTAACACGTACGCTCAGCATAAACTGTTGTCCTACTCTAACCTGTACCCTAAAGCGTCCCTGTCCCCTAACCCTAACCCTAACCCTAACCGTAAGGCTAACCCTTACCCGAAGCCTTAACCTAACCCGTCCCCTATTCCTAACCCGTACGCTAACACTGACACATACCCTAACACGTACGCTCACCCTAAACCGTCGTCGAACCCTAACCTGTACCCTAAACCGTCCCCGTCCCCTAACCCTAACCCTAACCCTAGCCCTAACCCTAACCCTTACCCAAAGCCTTACCCTAACCTGTCCCCTTATCCTAACCCGTACGCTAACACTAACCCGTACCCTAACACGTACGCTCACCCTAAATACTTGTCGTACACTAACCTGTACCCTAAACCGTCCCCGTCCCCTAGCCCTAACCCTAAACCTTACCCGAAGCCTTACCCTAATCCGTCCCCTAATCCTAACACATAGGCTAACACTAAACCGTACCCTAACACGTACGTTCACACTAAACCGTTGTCGTACCCTAACCTGTACCCTAAACCTTCCCCGTCTACTAACCCTAACCCTAACCCTAACCCTAACCCTTACCTGAAGCCTTAACCTAACCCTTCCCCTAATCCTAACCCGTATGCAAACACTAACCCGTACCCAACATGTACACTCACCCTAAACCGTTGTCTTCCCCTAACCTGTACCCTAAATCGTCCCTGTCTCCTAACCCTAACCCTAACCCTAACCCTAAACTGTACCCTAAACCGTCCCGGTCCCCTAACCCTAACCCTAATCCTAACACTAACCCGAAAAGCTACCCTAACCCGTCCACTAATCCTAACCCGTACGCTAACACTAACCCGTGCCCTAACACGTACGCTCACCCTAAACCGTTGTCGTACCCTAAACTGTACCCTAAACCATCCCGGCCCCCTAACACTAACCGTAACCCTAACCCTAACACTAACCCTTACCCGAAGCCTTACCTTAACCCGTCCCCTAAGCCTAACTCGTACACTAACACTAACCCGTGCCCTAACACATACACTCACCCTAAACCATTGTCGTACACTAATCTGTACCCTAAACCGTCCCCGTCCCGTAACCCTAACCCTAACCCTAACCCTTAACCAAAGCCTTACCCTAACCCGTCAACTACTCCTAACCCGTACGCTAACACTAACCCGTACCATAAGACGTACACTCACCCTAAACCGTTGTCGTACCCTAACCTGTACCCTAAACCGTCCCCGTCCCCGTCCCCTAACCCTAACCCTAAACCGAACACTAACCCTTACCGGAAGCCTTACCCTAACCCTTCCCCTAATCCTAACCCGTACGCTAACACTAACCCATACCCTAACACTTACGCTCACCCTGAACTGTTTTCGTACCCTAACCTGTACCCTAAACCGTCCCCATCCCATAACCCTAACCCTAACCCTTACCCGAAGCCTTACCCTAACCCGTCCCCTAATCCTAAACCGTACGCTAACACTAACCCATACCCTAACAAGTACGCTCACCCTAAACCGTTGTCGTACCCTAACCTGTAACCTAAACCGTCACCGTCCCCTAACCCTAACCGTAACCCTAAACCTAAACCTTACCCGAAGCCTTAGCCTAAGCCGTCCCCTAATTCTAACCCCTACGCTAACATTAACACATACCCTAACACGTACGCTCACACTAAATCGTTGTCGTACGTTAACCTGTAACCTAAAACATCCCCATCCCCTAACCCTAACTCTAACCCTAACACTAACACTTACTCGAAGCCTTACCCTAACATGTCCCCTAATCCTAACACGTTCGCTAACACTAAACCGTACCCTAACACGTACGCTCACCCTAAAACCTTGTCGTACACTAACCTGTACCCTAAACCGTGCCCATCCCCTAACCCTAACCCTAAACCTAACTCTAAGCCTAACCCTTACCCGAAGCCTTACCCTAACCCGTCCCATAATCCTAACCCGTACGCTAACACTAACACATACCCTAACACGTACGCTCACCCTAAACCATTGTCATACCCTAAACTGTACCCTAAACCGTCCCCGTCCCCTAACCATAACGCTAAACCTAACCCTAACACTTACCCGAGGCCTTACCCTAACCCTTCCCCTAATACTAACCCGTACGCTAACACTAACACATACCCTAACACGTACGCTCACACTAAACTGTTGTCGTACCCTAACCTGTACCCTAAACCGTCCCCGTCCCCTAACCCTTACCCTAACCCTAACCCTACCCTAACTCTTACCCGAAGCCTTACCCTAACACGTCCCATAATCTTATCCCGAACGGTAACACTAACCCGTACCCTAACACGTACGCTCACCCTAAATCGTTGACGTACCCTAACCTGTACCCTAAACCGTCCCCGTCCCCTAACCCTAACCCAAACCCTTACCCGAATCCTTACCCTAAGCTGTCACCTAATCCTAACACGTACGCTAACGCTAAACCGTACTCTAAAACGTACGCTCATACTAAACCATTGTCGAACCCTAACCTGTACCCTAAACCGTCCCCGTCCCCGTCCCTTAACCCTAATCCTAACCCTAACACTAACTCTTACCCGAAGCCTTACCCTAACCCGTCCCCTAATCCTAACCCGTACACTAACACTAACCCGTACCCTAACACGTACGCTCACCCTAAACCGTTATCGTACCCTAACCTGTACCCTAAACCGTCCCCGTCACCGTCCCCTAACCTTAACACTAACCCTTACCCGAAGCCTTACCCTAACCCGTCCCCTAATCCTAAACCGTACGCTAACACTAACCCGTACCCTAACACGTACGCTCACCCTAAGCCGTTGTAGTACCCTAATCTGTACCCTAAACTTTCAACGTGCCCTAACCCTAACCCTAACCCTAACCCTAACCCTTACCCGAAGCCTTACCATAACCCATACGCTAACACTAACCGGTACCCTAACACGTACGCTCAACCTAAACCATTGTCGTACCCTAACCTGTACCCTAAACCGTCCCTGTACCCTAATCCTAACTGTAACCCTTACCCGAAGCCTTACCGTAATCCATCCCCTACTCCTACCCGTACGCTAACACTAACACGTACCCTAACAGTTATGCTCACCCTACACCATTGTCGTACACTAACCTATACCCTAAACCGTCCCCGTCCCCTAACCCTAACACTATCCCTTACCCGAAGTCTTAGCATAACCCGTACGTTAACACTAACCGGAACCCTAACACATACGCTCAACCTAAACCGTTGTCGTACCCTAACCTGTACCCTAAACCGTCGCTTTACCCTAAACCTAACCCTAACCCTTACCCGAAGCCTTACGCTAAACCGTCACCTAAACCTAACCCGTACGCTAACACTAAACCATACCCTAACACGTACGCTCACCCGAAAACGTTGTCGTACCCTAACCTGTACCCTAAACCGTCACCATACCCTAACCCTAACCCTAAACCTAACCTTTACCCGAAGCCTTACCGTAACCCGTACGCTAACGCTAACCGGTACCCTAACACGTACGCTCAACTTAAACTGTTGTCGTACCCTAACCTGTACCCTAAACCGTCCCCGTCCCCGTCCCTTAACCCTAATCCTAACCCTAACACTAACTCTTACCCGAAGCCTTAGTCTAACCCGTCCCCTAATACTAACCCGTACACTAACACTAACCTGTACCATAACACGTACGCTCACCCTGAAACGATTTCGTACCCTAACCTGTATCCTAAACCGTCCCCGTCCCCGTCCCCTAACCATAACCCTAACACTTACCCGAAGCCTTACCCTAACCCGTCCCCTAATCCTAACCCGTACGCTAACACTAACCCGTACCCTATCACGTACGCACACCCTAAACCGTTGTCATACCCTAACGTGTACCCTTAACCGTCCCCATCCCCTAACCCTAAACCTAAACCTAACCCTAACCCTTACCCGAAGTCTTACACTAACCCATCCAATAATCCTAAACCGTACGCTAACACTAACCCATACCCTACAACATACGCTCACGCTAAAACGTTGCCCTACCCTAACCTGTACACGAAACCGTCCCCGCCCCGTAAACCTTACGCTAACCCTAAACCTAACCCTTACCCGAAGCCTTACCCTAACCCGTCCCATAATCCTAACACGTACGCTAACACTAACCCGTACCCGAACACGTACCCTCACCCTAACCATTGTCGTACACTAACCTGTACCCTAAACCATCCCCATCCCAGTCCCCTAACCCTAACTCTAACCCTAACACTAAACCTTCCCCGAAGCCTTACCCTAACCCGTCCCCTAATCCTAACCCGTACGCTCACACTAACCTGTACCCTAACAAGAACGCTCACCATAAACAGTTGTCATAACCTAACCTGTAGCCTAAACCGTCCCCATCCCCTAACCCTAACCCTAACCCTAACCCTTACCCGAAGCCTTCCCCTAACCCGTCCCCTAATCCTAACCGGTACGCTAACACTAACCCGTACCCTAACACGTATGCTCGCCCTAAACCTTTGACGTACCCTAACCTGTACACTAAACCGTCCCTGTCCCCTAACCCTAACCCTAAACCTAACCCTAAACCTTACCCGAAGTCTTACACTAACCCGTCCCCTAATCCTAACCCGCACGCTAACACTAACCCGTACCCTAACATGTTCGCTCACCCTAAATCGTTGTCGTACCCTAACGTGTACCCTAAACCGTCCCCGTCCCCATCCCCTCACCCTAACCCTAACCCTAACCCTAACCCTTACCCGAAGCCTTACCCGAACCCGTCCCCTAATCCTAACCCGTACGCTAATACTAACCCGTACCCTAAAACGTACGCTCAGCCTAAAATGTTGTCGCACTCTAACCTGTACCATAAACAGTCCCCGTCCCCTAACCCTAACCATAACCCTAACCCTTACCTGAAGCCTTACCCTAACCCTTCCCCTAATCCTAACCCGTACGCAAACACTAACCCGTACCCAACACGTACACTCACCCTAAACTGTTGTCTTACCCTAACCTGTACCCTAAATCGTCCCCGTCTCCTAAACCTAACCGTAACCCTAACACTAACCCTAATCCTTACCCGAAGCCTTACCCTTACCCGTCCCCTAATCCTAACCCGTACGCTAACACTAACCCATACCCTACAACATACGCTCACGCTAAAACGTTGCCCTACCCTAACCTGTACACTAAACCGTCCCCGCCCCGTAAACCTTACGCTAACCCTAAACCTAACCCTTACCCGAAGCCTTACCCTAACCCGTCCCATAATCCTAACACGTACGCTAACACTAACCCGTACCCGAACACGTACCCTCACCCTAACCATTGTCGTACACTAACCTGTACCCTAAACCATCCCCATCCCAGTCCCCTAACCCTAACTCTAACCCTAACACTAAACCTTCCCCGAAGCCTTACCCTAACCCGTCCCCTAATCCTAACCCGTACGCTCACACTAACCTGTACCCTAACAAGAACGCTCACCATAAACAGTTGTCATAACCTAACCTGTAGCCTAAACCGTCCCCATCCCCTAACCCTAACCCTAACCCTAACCCTTACCCGAAGCCTTCCCCTAACCCGTCCCCTAATCCTAACCGGTACGCTAACACTAACCCGTACCCTAACACGTATGCTCGCCCTAAACCTTTGACGTACCCTAACCTGTACACTAAACCGTCCCTGTCCCCTAACCCTAACCCTAAACCTAACCCTAAACCTTACCCGAAGTCTTACACTAACCCGTCCCCTAATCCTAACCCGCACGCTAACACTAACCCGTACCCTAACATGTTCGCTCACCCTAAATCGTTGTCGTACCCTAACGTGTACCCTAAACCGTCCCCGTCCCCATCCCCTCACCCTAACCCTAACCCTAACCCTAACCCTTACCCGAAGCCTTACCCGAACCCGTCCCCTAATCCTAACCCGTACGCTAATACTAACCCGTACCCTAAAACGTACGCTCAGCCTAAAATGTTGTCGCACTCTAACCTGTACCATAAACAGTCCCCGTCCCCTAACCCTAACCATAACCCTAACCCTTACCTGAAGCCTTACCCTAACCCTTCCCCTAATCCTAACCCGTACGCAAACACTAACCCGTACCCAACACGTACACTCACCCTAAACCGTTGTCTTACCCTAACCTGTACCCTAAATCGTCCCCGTCTCCTAAACCTAACCGTAACCCTAACACTAACCCTAATCCTTACCCGAAGCCTTACCCTTACCCGTCCCCTAATCCTAACCCGTACGCTAACACTAACCCGTACCGTAACACGTACGCTCAACCTAAACCGCTGTCGTACCCTAACCTGTACCCTAAACCGTCCCGGTCCCCTAACCCTAACCCTAACACTAAACCTTACCTGAAGCCTTACACTAACCCGTCACCTAATCCTAACCCGTACGCTAAAACTAACCCGTACCCTAACACGTTCGCTCACCCTAAACCGTTGTCGTACCCTAACCTGTACCCTAAACCATCCCCGTCCCCTTACCCTAAACCTAAACGTAACCCTAACCCTAACCGTTACCTGAATCCTTACCCTAACCCGTCACGTAATCCTAACCCATACGCTAACACTAACCCATACCCTAACACGTACGCTCACCCTAAACTGTTGTCGTACCCTAACCTGTACCCTAAAGCGTCCCTGTCCCCTAACCCTAACCCTAACCCTAACACTAACCCTAAGCTGTACCCTAAACCGTCCCGGTCCCCTAACCCTAACCCTAACCCTAACACTAACATTTACCCGAAGCCTTACCTTAACACGTCCCCTAACCCTAACTCGTACACTAACACTAACCCGTGCCCTAACACGTACGCTCACCCTAAACCGTTGTCGTACACTAATCTGTACCCTAAACCGTCCCCGTCTCGTAACCCTAACCCTAACCCTAACCCTAACCCTAAACCTTAACCGAAGCCTTACAATAACCCGTCCCCTAATCCTAACCCGTACGCTAACACTAACCCGTACCATAAGATGTACGCTCACCCTAAACCGTTGTCGTACCCACCGTGTACCCTAAATGGTCCCCGTCCCCGTCCCCTAACCCTAACCCTAACCCGAACGCTAACACTTACCGGAAGCCTTACCCTAACCCGTCCCCTAATCCTAAACCGTACGCTAACACTAACCTGTATCCTAACACGTACGCTCACCCTAAACCGTTGTCGTACCCTAACCTGTAACCTAAACCGTCCCCGTCCCCTAACCCTAACTGTAACCCTAACCCTAAACCTTACCCGAAGCCTTAGCCTAAGCCGTCCCCTAATTCTAACCCCTACGCTAACATTAACACATACCTAACACGTACGCTCACACTAAACCGTTGTCGTACCCTAACCTGTACCCTAAACCGTCCCCGTTCCCTAACCCTAAGCCTAACACTTACCCGAAGCGTTAACCTAACCCGTCCCCTAATCCTAACCCGTACGCTCACACTAACTTGTACCCTAACACGTACGCTCACCCTAAACCGTTCTCATACCCTAAACTGTACCCTAAACCGTCCCCGTCCCCTAATCCTAACCCTAAACCTAACCCTTACCCGAAGCCTTACAGTAATCCGTCCCCTAATCCTAACCGGTACACTAACACTAACAACTACCCTAACACGTACGCTCACCCTAAACTGTTGTCGTACCCTAACCTCTAACCTAAACCATTCCTGTCCCCTAAACCTAACCCTAACCCTAACCCTAACACTAACCCTAACCCTTACCCGAAGCCTTACCCTAACCCGTCCCCTAATCCTAACCCTTACGCTAACACTAACCCGTATTCTAACACGTACGCTCACCCTAAACCGTTGACGTACCCTAACCGGTACCCTAAACCGTCCCCGTCCCCTAAACCTAACCCTAACCCTAACCCTAACCCTAACCCTTACCCGAAACTTACGCTAACCTGTCCCCTAATCCTAACCCGTACGCTAACACTATCCCATACCCTAACACGTACGCTCACCCTAAACTGTTGTTGTAGACTAACCTGTACCCTAAACCGTCCCCTTCCCCGTCCCCGTCCCCTAACTCTAACTTTAACCCTAACACTTACCCGAAGCTTTATCCTAACTCGTCCCCTAATTCTAACCCGTAGGCTATCACTAACCCGTACCCTAACATGTACGCTCACCCTAAACCTTTGTCGTACCCTAACCTGTACCCTAAAGCATCCCCGTCCCGGTCCCCTAACCCTAACCCTAACCCTATCCCTTACCCGAAGTCTTACCCTAACCCGTCCCATAATCCTAATCCGTACGCTAACACTAACCCATACCCTATCACGTACGCTCACCCTAAACCGTTATTGTACCCTAAACTGTACCCTAAACCGTCCCCATCCCCTAACCCTAACCCTAACCCTAACCCTTACCCGAAGCCTTCCCCTAACCCGTCCCCTAATCCTAACCGGTACGCTAACACTAACCCGTACCCTAACACGTATGCTCGCCCTAAACCTTTGACGTACCCTAACCTGTACACTAAACCGTCCCTGTCCCCTAACCCTAACCCTAAACCTAACCCTAAACCTTACCCGAAGTCTTACACTAACCCGTCCCCTAATCCTAACCCGCACGCTAACACTAACCCGTACCCTAACATGTTCGCTCACCCTAAATCGTTGTCGTACCCTAACGTGTACCCTAAACCGTCCCCGTCCCCATCCCCTCACCCTAACCCTAACCCTAACCCTAACCCTTACCCGAAGCCTTACCCGAACCCGTCCCCTAATCCTAACCCGTACGCTAATACTAACCCGTACCCTAAAACGTACGCTCAGCCTAAAATGTTGTCGCACTCTAACCTGTACCATAAACAGTCCCCGTCCCCTAACCCTAACCATAACCCTAACCCTTACCTGAAGCCTTACCCTAACCCTTCCCCTAATCCTAACCCGTACGCAAACACTAACCCGTACCCAACACGTACACTCACCCTAAACTGTTGTCTTACCCTAACCTGTACCCTAAATCGTCCCCGTCTCCTAAACCTAACCGTAACCCTAACACTAACCCTAATCCTTACCCGAAGCCTTACCCTTACCCGTCCCCTAATCCTAACCCGTACGCTAACACTAACCCATACCCTACAACATACGCTCACGCTAAAACGTTGCCCTACCCTAACCTGTACACTAAACCGTCCCCGCCCCGTAAACCTTACGCTAACCCTAAACCTAACCCTTACCCGAAGCCTTACCCTAACCCGTCCCATAATCCTAACACGTACGCTAACACTAACCCGTACCCGAACACGTACCCTCACCCTAACCATTGTCGTACACTAACCTGTACCCTAAACCATCCCCATCCCAGTCCCCTAACCCTAACTCTAACCCTAACACTAAACCTTCCCCGAAGCCTTACCCTAACCCGTCCCCTAATCCTAACCCGTACGCTCACACTAACCTGTACCCTAACAAGAACGCTCACCATAAACAGTTGTCATAACCTAACCTGTAGCCTAAACCGTCCCCATCCCCTAACCCTAACCCTAACCCTAACCCTTACCCGAAGCCTTCCCCTAACCCGTCCCCTAATCCTAACCGGTACGCTAACACTAACCCGTACCCTAACACGTATGCTCGCCCTAAACCTTTGACGTACCCTAACCTGTACACTAAACCGTCCCTGTCCCCTAACCCTAACCCTAAACCTAACCCTAAACCTTACCCGAAGTCTTACACTAACCCGTCCCCTAATCCTAACCCGCACGCTAACACTAACCCGTACCCTAACATGTTCGCTCACCCTAAATCGTTGTCGTACCCTAACGTGTACCCTAAACCGTCCCCGTCCCCATCCCCTCACCCTAACCCTAACCCTAACCCTAACCCTTACCCGAAGCCTTACCCGAACCCGTCCCCTAATCCTAACCCGTACGCTAATACTAACCCGTACCCTAAAACGTACGCTCAGCCTAAAATGTTGTCGCACTCTAACCTGTACCATAAACAGTCCCCGTCCCCTAACCCTAACCATAACCCTAACCCTTACCTGAAGCCTTACCCTAACCCTTCCCCTAATCCTAACCCGTACGCAAACACTAACCCGTACCCAACACGTACACTCACCCTAAACCGTTGTCTTACCCTAACCTGTACCCTAAATCGTCCCCGTCTCCTAAACCTAACCGTAACCCTAACACTAACCCTAATCCTTACCCGAAGCCTTACCCTTACCCGTCCCCTAATCCTAACCCGTACGCTAACACTAACCCGTACCGTAACACGTACGCTCAACCTAAACCGCTGTCGTACCCTAACCTGTACCCTAAACCGTCCCGGTCCCCTAACCCTAACCCTAACACTAAACCTTACCTGAAGCCTTACACTAACCCGTCACCTAATCCTAACCCGTACGCTAAAACTAACCCGTACCCTAACACGTTCGCTCACCCTAAACCGTTGTCGTACCCTAACCTGTACCCTAAACCATCCCCGTCCCCTTACCCTAAACCTAAACGTAACCCTAACCCTAACCGTTACCTGAATCCTTACCCTAACCCGTCACGTAATCCTAACCCATACGCTAACACTAACCCATACCCTAACACGTACGCTCACCCTAAACTGTTGTCGTACCCTAACCTGTACCCTAAAGCGTCCCTGTCCCCTAACCCTAACCCTAACCCTAACACTAACCCTAAGCTGTACCCTAAACCGTCCCGGTCCCCTAACCCTAACCCTAACCCTAACACTAACATTTACCCGAAGCCTTACCTTAACACGTCCCCTAACCCTAACTCGTACACTAACACTAACCCGTGCCCTAACACGTACGCTCACCCTAAACCGTTGTCGTACACTAATCTGTACCCTAAACCGTCCCCGTCTCGTAACCCTAACCCTAACCCTAACCCTAACCCTAAACCTTAACCGAAGCCTTACAATAACCCGTCCCCTAATCCTAACCCGTACGCTAACACTAACCCGTACCATAAGATGTACGCTCACCCTAAACCGTTGTCGTACCCACCGTGTACCCTAAATGGTCCCCGTCCCCGTCCCCTAACCCTAACCCTAACCCGAACGCTAACACTTACCGGAAGCCTTACCCTAACCCGTCCCCTAATCCTAAACCGTACGCTAACACTAACCTGTATCCTAACACGTACGCTCACCCTAAACCGTTGTCGTACCCTAACCTGTAACCTAAACCGTCCCCGTCCCCTAACCCTAACTGTAACCCTAACCCTAAACCTTACCCGAAGCCTTAGCCTAAGCCGTCCCCTAATTCTAACCCCTACGCTAACATTAACACATACCTAACACGTACGCTCACACTAAACCGTTGTCGTACCCTAACCTGTACCCTAAACCGTCCCCGTTCCCTAACCCTAAGCCTAACACTTACCCGAAGCGTTAACCTAACCCGTCCCCTAATCCTAACCCGTACGCTCACACTAACTTGTACCCTAACACGTACGCTCACCCTAAACCGTTCTCATACCCTAAACTGTACCCTAAACCGTCCCCGTCCCCTAATCCTAACCCTAAACCTAACCCTTACCCGAAGCCTTACAGTAATCCGTCCCCTAATCCTAACCGGTACACTAACACTAACAACTACCCTAACACGTACGCTCACCCTAAACTGTTGTCGTACCCTAACCTCTAACCTAAACCATTCCTGTCCCCTAAACCTAACCCTAACCCTAACCCTAACACTAACCCTAACCCTTACCCGAAGCCTTACCCTAACCCGTCCCCTAATCCTAACCCTTACGCTAACACTAACCCGTATTCTAACACGTACGCTCACCCTAAACCGTTGACGTACCCTAACCGGTACCCTAAACCGTCCCCGTCCCCTAAACCTAACCCTAACCCTAACCCTAACCCTAACCCTTACCCGAAACTTACGCTAACCTGTCCCCTAATCCTAACCCGTACGCTAACACTATCCCATACCCTAACACGTACGCTCACCCTAAACTGTTGTTGTAGACTAACCTGTACCCTAAACCGTCCCCTTCCCCGTCCCCGTCCCCTAACTCTAACTTTAACCCTAACACTTACCCGAAGCTTTATCCTAACTCGTCCCCTAATTCTAACCCGTAGGCTATCACTAACCCGTACCCTAACATGTACGCTCACCCTAAACCTTTGTCGTACCCTAACCTGTACCCTAAAGCATCCCCGTCCCGGTCCCCTAACCCTAACCCTAACCCTATCCCTTACCCGAAGTCTTACCCTAACCCGTCCCATAATCCTAATCCGTACGCTAACACTAACCCATACCCTATCACGTACGCTCACCCTAAACCGTTATTGTACCCTAAACTGTACCCTAAACTGTCCCCGTCACCTAACCCTAACCCTAACCCTTACCCGAAGCCTTACCCTAACCCGACTCCTAATCCTAACCCGTACGCTAACACTAACACGTACCCTAACATGTACGCTCACCCTAAAACATTGTCAAACCCTAACCTGTACCCTAAACCGTCCCCGTCCCCTAACCCTAACCCTAAACCTAACCCTAAACCTAACCCTTACCTGAAGCCTTAACCTAACCCGTCCCCTAATCCTAACCCGTACGCTAACTCTAACCATTGCCCTAACACGTACGCTCATCCTAAACCGTTGTCGTAGCCTAACCTGTACCCTAAACTGTCCCCGTACCCTAACCCTAACCCTAACCCTAACCCTAAACCTTACCCGAAGCCTTACCCCAACCCGTCCCCTAACCCTAACCCGTACGCTAAAACTAACCCGAACCCTCACACGTACGCTCACACTAAACCGTTGTTGTATATTAACCTGTACCCTAAACCGTCCCCGTCCCCTAACCCTAACCCTAACCGTAACCCTAACCCTGACCCTTACCCGAAGCCTTACCCCAACCCGTCCCCTAACCCTAACCCGTACGCTAACACTAACCCGTACCCTAACATGTACGCTCACTCTAAACCGTTGTCATACCCTAACCTGTCCCCTAAACCATCCCAGTCCCCTAACCCTAACCCTAAACCTAACCCTTACCCGAAGCCTTACCCTAACCCGTCCCCTAATCCTAAACCATACGCTAACACTAACCCGTTACCTAACACGTACGATCACCCTAAACCGCTGTCGTCCCCTAACATGTACCTTAAACCGTCCCCGTCCCGTCCCCTAACCCTAACCCTAACCCTAACCCTAAACCTTACCCAAAGCCTTACCCTAACTCGTCCCCTAATCCTAACCCGTACGATAACACTAGCCCGTACCCTAACACGTACGCTCACACTAAACCATTGTTCTACACTAACCTGTGCCCTAAACCATCACCGTCCCCTAACCCTAACCCTTACCCTAACCCTAACCCTTACCCGAAGCCTTACCCTAACCCGTCCCCTAATCCTAACCCGTACGCTAAAACTAACACGTACCCTAACACGTACGCTCACCCAAAACCGTTGACATACCCTAACCTGTACCCTAAACCGTCCCCATCCCCTAACCCTAAACCTAACCCTAACGCTATACATAACCGGAAGCCTTACCCTAAACCGTCCCCTAATCCTCAACCCTACGCTAACACTAACCCATACCCTAACACGTACGCTCACCCTAAACCGTTGTCGTACCCTAACCTGTACCCTAAACCGTCCCCGTCCCCTAACCCTAACCCTAACCCTAACCGTAACACTAACCCTTACCCAAAGCCTTACCCTAACCCGTCCCCTAATCCTAAACCGTACGCTAACACTAACCCGTACCCTAACACATACCCTCACTCTAAACCGTTGTCGTACACTAACCTTTACCCTAAACGGTCCCTGTCCCCTAACCCTCTCCATAACCCTAAACCTAACTCTTACCCGAAGCCTTACCCTAACGCGTCACCGAATCCTAACCCATACGCAAACACTAACCCATACCCTAAAACGTACGCTCACCCTAAACCGTTGTCGTACCCTAACCTGTAACCTAAACCGTCCCCGTCCCCTAACACTAACCCTAACCCTAACCCTTACCCAAAGCCTTATCCTAACCTGTCACATAATCCTAACCCGTACACTATCACTAACGCCTACCCTAACACGTACGCTCACTCTAAACCGTTGTCGTACCCTAACCTGTACCCTAAACCGTCCCCGTCCCCTAACCCTAACCCTAACCCTTACCCGAAGCCTTACCCTATCACGGACCCTAATCCTAACCCGTACGCTAACACTAACCCATACCCTAACACGTACGCTCACACTAAACCGTTGTCGTACTCTAACCTGTACCCTAAACCGTCCCCGTCCCCTATCCCTAACCCTAACCCTAACCCTAACACTTACCCAAAGCCTACCCTAACGCGTCCCCTAATCCTAAACCGTACGCTAACACTAACCCGTGCCCTAACACGTATGCTCACCCTAAACCGTTGTCGTACACTAACCTGTATCCTAAACCGTCCCGGTCCCCGTCCCCGAAACCTAACCCTAACCCTAAGCCTCACCCTTACTCGAAGCCTTATCCTAACCCGCCCCTAATCCTAACCCGTACGCTAACAGTAACCCGTACCCTAACCAGTACGCTCACCCTAAACCGTGGTCGTACCCGAACCTGTACCCTAAACCGTCTCTGTCCCCTGACCCTAACCCTAACCCTAACCCTAACCCTAAACCTTACCCGAAGCCTTCCACTAACCCGTCCCCTAATCCTAACCCGTACGCGAACTCTAACCCGTACCCTAACACGTACGCTGACCCTAAACCGTTCTCGTACACTAACCTGTACCCTAAACCATCCCCGTCCCCTAACCCTAAACCTAAACCTAACCCTAACCCTTACCCGAAGACTTACCCTAACCCGTCCCCTTATACTAAACCGTACGCTAACACTAACACGTACCCTAACACGTACGCTCACCCTAAACCGTTGTCGTACACTAACCTGTACCCTAAACCGTCCCCGTCGCCTAACACTAACCCTAACCCTAACCCTAACCCGAACCCTTACCCGAACCCTTACCCTAACACTTCCCCTAATCCTAACCCGTACGCTAACACTAAACCGTACCCTAACACGTACGCTCACCCTAAATCGTTGTCGTACTCTAACCTCTACCCTAAACCGTCTCCGTATGCTAACCCTAACCCTAACCCTAACACTTACCCTTACCTGAAGCCTTACCGTAACACGTCCCGTAATCCTAACCCGTACGCTAACACTAACCCGTTACCTAACACGTACGCTCACCCTAAACTGCTGTCATCCCCTAACCTATACCTTAAACCATCCCCGTTCCTGTCCCCTAAACCTAACCCTAACCCTAAACCTAACCCTTACCCGATTCCTTACCCTAAACCGTCCCCTAATCTGAACCCGTACGCTAACACTAACCCGTACCCTAACACGTATGCTCACCCTAAACCGTTGTCGTACCCTAACCTGTGCCCTAAACCGTCCTCGTCCCCTAACCATAACCCTAACCGTAACCCTAACACTAACCGTTACCCGCAGCATAACACTAACCCGTCCCTTAATCCTAACCCGTACGCTAATACTAACCCGTACCCTAACACGTACGCTCACCCTAAACCGTTGACGTACCCTAACCTGTACCCTAAACCATCCCCGTCCCCTAACCCTAACCCTAACCCTAACCCTAACCCTACCCCTTACCCGAAGCCTTACCCTAACCCGTCCCCTAAGCCTAACCCGTACGCTAACACTAACCCGTACCCTAAAACGTACGCTCACACTAAACTGTTGTCGTACACTAACCTGTACCCTATACCGTCCCAGTCCCCTAACCCTAACCCTAACCCTAAACCTAACCCTTACCCGAAGCCTTACCCTAACCATTCCCCTAAACCTAATCCGTATGCTAACAGTAACACCTACCCTAAAACGTATGCTCACCCTAAACCGTTGTCATACCCTAACCTTTACCCTAAACCGTCCCCGTCCCCTAAACTTAACCCTAACACTAACCCTAAACCTAAACCTTACCCGAAGCCTTGCCCTAACCCGTCCCCTAATCCTAACCCGTACACTAACTCTAACCCGTACCCTAACACGTACTCTCACCCTAAACCGTTGTCTTACCCTAATCTGTACCCTAAACCGTTCCCGTCCCCGTCCCCTAACCCTAACCATAACCTTAACCCTAAACATTTCCCGAAGCCTTACACTAACACGTCCCCTAATCCTAACCCATACGCTAACACTAAACCGTACCCTAACACGTAGGCTCACCCTAAATAGTTGTCGTACCCTAACCTGTACCCTAAACCTTCCTCGTGCCCTAACCCTAACCCTAACCCTAACTGTATCCCTAATCCTTACCCGAAGCCTTACCCTAACCTGTCACCAATCCTAACCCATATGCTATCATGTACGCTCACCGTAAAACTTTGTCGCACACTAAACTGTACCCTAAATCATCCACGTCTCCTAACCCTAACCCTAACCCTAAACCTAACCCTAACCCTTACCCGAAGCCTTACCCTAAACCGTCCCCTAATCCTAACCTGTATGCTAACACTAAACCGTACTGTAACACGTACACTGACCCTAAAACGTTGTCATACTCTAAACTGTACCATAAACCGTCCCCGTCCCCTAACCCTAACCCTAACCCTAACCCTAACCCTTACCCAAAGCCTTACCCTAACCTGTCCCCTAATCCTAACCCGTACGCTAACACTAACCCATACCTTAACACGTACGCTCACCCTAAACCGTTGTCGTACACTAACCTGTACCCTAAACAGTCCCCATCCCCTATCCCTAACCCTAACCCTAACCCTAACCCTTACCCGAAGCCTTACCCTAACCCGTCCCCTAATCCTAACCCGTACGGTAACACTAACCCGTGCCCTAACACGTACGCTCACCCTAAACCGTTGTCGTACCCTAACCTGTACCCTAAACCTCCCCGTCCCCTAACCCTAACCCTAAACCTAACCCTAACCCTAACCCTAAACCTAACCATTACCTGAAGCCTTACACTAACACATCCACTAATCCTAAACCGTACGCTAACACTAACCCGTACCCTAACATGTACGCTCACCCTAAACCGTTCTCGTACCCTAACCTGTACCCAAACCGTCCCCGTCCCCGTCCCCTAACCCTAACCCTAACCCTAACCCTAACCCATACCCGAAGCCTTACACTAACCCGTCCACTAAACCTAATCCGTATGCTAACACTAACCTGTGCCCTAACACGTACGCTCACCCTAAACCGTTGTCGTATGCTAACCTGTACACTAAACCGTCCCCTAACCCTAACCCTAACCCTAACCCTAACCCTAACCCTTACCTGAAGCCTTACCCTAACACGTCCCCTAATCCTAACCCGTACGCTAACACTAACCCATACCCTAACACTTACACTCACCCTAAAACGTTGTTATAACCTAAACTGTACCCTAAACCGTCCCCGTCCCCTAAACCTAACCCTAACTGTAAACCTTACCCAAAGCCTTACCCTAAACCGTCTCCTAATCCTAACCCGTACGCTAACACTAACCCGTACCCTAACACGTACGCTCACCCTAAATCGTTGTCGTACCCTAACAAGTACCCTAAACCGTCCCCGTCCCCTAACCCTAACCCTAACACTAACCCTTACCCGAACCTTACCCTAACACGTCCCCTAATCCTAACCCCTATGCTAACACTAACCCGTACTCTAACACGTATGCTCACCCTAAACTGCTGTTGTACACTAACCTGTACCTTAAACCGTCCACTTTCCCGTGCCCGTCCCCTAACCCTAACCCTAACCCTAAACATTACCCGAAGACTTACCCTAACCTGTCCCCTAATCCTAACCCGTAGGCTATCACTAACCGTACCCTAACATGTACGCTCAACCTAAACTTTTGTCGTACCCTAAACTGTACCCTAAACCATCCCCGTCCCCGTCCCATAATCCTAACCCGTACGCTAACACTAACCCGTACCCTAACACGTACGCTCACCCTAAACCATTGTTGTACGCTAACCTGTACCCTAAACCATCCCCGTCCCCGAACCGTAACCCTAAACCTGACCCTAGACCTAAACGTTATACAAAGCCTTACCGTAACCCGTCCCCTAATCCTAACCCATACGCCAACACTAACCCGTACCCTAACACGTATGCTCACCCTAAACCGTTGTCATACCCTGACCTGTACACTAAACCGTCCCCGTCCCCGTCCTCTAACCCTAACCCTAACCATAACCCTAACCATAACCCTTACCTGAAGCCTTACCCTAAACCGTCCCCTAATCCTAACCCGTATGCTAACACTAACCCGTGACCTAACACGTACGCTTACCCTAAACCGTTTTTGTACCCTAACCTGTAACCTAAACCATACCCGTCCCCTAACCCTAACCCAAACCTAACTCTAACCCTAACCCTCACCCGAAGCCTTACCTAAACCCGTCACCAATCCTAACCCTTACGCTATCACGTACGCTCACCCTAAACTGTTGTCGTACACTAACCTGTACCCTAAACCGTCCCCATCCCCTAACCCTAACCCTAACCCTAACCCTATCCCTAACCCTGACCCGAAGCCTTACACTAAACCGTCCCCTAATCCTAACCCGTACGCTAACACTAACCTGTACCCTAACACGTACGCTCACCGTAAACCGTTGTCGTGCCCTAACCTGTACCCTAAACCGTCCCTGTCCCCTAACACTAACCCTAACCCTAACCCTAAACCTAACATTTACCCGAAGCCTTACACTAACCCGTCCACTAATACTAACCCATACGCTAACACTAACCGGTACCCTAACATGTACACTCACCCTAAAACGTTGTCATACCCTAAACTGTACCCTAAACTGTCCCCGTCCCCGTCCCTAACCTTAACCCTAACCCTACCCTTACCCGAAGCCTTACCCTAACGCGTCCATTAATCCTAACCCGTACGCTAACACTAACCCATGCACTAACACGTACGCTCACCCTAAACCTTTGTCGTACGCTAAACTGTACCCTAAACCGTCCCCGTCCCCTAATCCTAACCCTAACCCTAACCCTAACACATACCCGAAGCCTTACCCTAATTCGTCCCCTAATCCTAACCCGTACGCTAACACTAACCCGTACCCTAACACGTACGCTCAGCCTAAACCGTTGTCGTACCCTAACATGTACACTAAACCGTCACCGTCCCCTAACCCTAACCCTAACCCTAACCCTAACCCTAACCCTTACCCGAAGCCTTACCCTAGCCCGTCCCCAATTCTAACCCGTACGCTAACACTAACACGTACCCTAACACGTACACTCAACCTATAGCGTTGTCGTACCCAAACCTGTACCCTACACGGTCCCTGTCCCCTAACCCTAACCCTAACCCTAACCATTACCCGAAGCCTTACCCTAACCTGTCCCCAATCCTAAACTGTACGCTAACACTAATCCGTACCCTAACACGTACGGTTACCCTAAACCGTTGTCATACCCTAACCTGTACCCTAAACCGTCCCCGTCCCCTAACCCTAACCCTAAGCGTTACCCGAATCCTTGCCCTAACAGTCCCCTAATCCTAACCTGTACGCTAACACTAACCCGTACCATAACACGTACGTTCACCCTAAACCGTTGTCGTATCCTAAACTGTACCCTAAACCTTCCCCGTCCCCTTACTCTAACCCTAACCCTAACCCTAACCCTAACCCTTACCCGAAGCCTTACCCTAACCCGTCCCATAATCCTAACCCGTACACTAACACTAACCCATGCCCTAACACGTATGCTCAACCTAAACTGTTGTCGTACCCTAAACCGTACCCGTCCCCGAACCTTAACCCTAACCCTAACCCTAACCCTTACCCGAAGCCTTAGCCAATCCCGTCCCCTAATGCTAACCCGTAAGCTAACACTAACCCTTGCCCTAACACGTACGCTCACCCTAAAACATTGTCGTACCCTAACCTGTACCCTAAACCTTCCCCGTCCCCTAACCCTAACCCTAACCCTAACCCTAACCCTTACCCGAAGTCTAAACTTAACCCGTCACCTAATCCTAACCCATACGGTAACACTATCCCGTGCCCTAACACGTACGCTCACCCAAAACCGTTGTCGTACCCTAACCTGTACCCTAAACCGGCCCCGTCCCCGTCCCCTAACCCTAACCCTAACCCTAACACTTACCCGAAGCCTTACCCTAACCCGTCTCCTAATCCTACCCTGTATGCCAACACTAATCCGTACCCTAACACGTACGCTCACCCTAAACCGTTGTTGTCCCCTAAACTGTACCCTAAACCAGCCCCGTCCCCGTCCCCTAACCCTAACCCTAACCCTAACACTTACCCGAAACCTTACCCTAACCCGTCTCCTAATCCTAACCCGTACGCTAACACTAACCCGTACCCTAACATGTACGCTCACCCTAAACCATTGTCGTACCCTTACCTGTACCCTAAACCGTCCCTGTCCCCTAAACCTAACCGTAAGCCGTACCCGAAGCCTTGCCCTAACCGTCACCTAATCCTAACCTGTACGCTAACACTAACCCTTACCCTAACACCTACTCTCAGCCTAAAGCGTTGCGGTACCGTAACCTGTACCCTAAACCATCCCCGTCCCCTAACCCTAACCCTAACCCTAACCCTAACTCTAACACTTACCTGAAGCCTTACCCTAACCCGTCCCCTAATCCCAACCCGTACGCTAACACTAACCCGTGCCCTAACACGTACGTTCACCCTAAACCGTTGTCGTACCCTAACCTGTACCCTAAACCGTCCCCGTCCCCTAACCTTAACCCTAACCCAAACCCTAACCCTTACCCGAAGCCTTACCCTATCCCGTCCCCTATTCCTAACCCGTACGCTAACACTAACCCGTGCCCTAACACGTACACTCACACTAAACCGTTGTTGTACCCTAAACTGTACCCTAAACCGTTCCTATCCCCGTCCGCTAACCCTAAACCTAACCCTTACCAGAAGCCTTACGCTAACCCGTCCCCTAACCCTAAACCGTACGCTAACACTAACCCATACCCTAACACGTACGATCACCCTAAATCGTTGTCGTACCCTAACCTGTACCCTAAACCGTCCCCATCCCCTAACCCTAACCATAACCCTAACCCTAACCCTTACCAGAAGCCTTATCGTAACCCGTCCCCTAATCCTAACCCGTACGCTAACACGAACCCGTACGCTAAAACGTACCCTTACCCTAAACCGTTGTCGTAGCCTAACCTGTACCCTAAACCGTACCCTTCCCCTAACCCTAACCCTAACCCTAACCTTAACCCTAACCCTTACCCGAACCTTACCCTAACCCGTCCCCTAATCCTAACCCGTATGTTAACACTAACCCATACCCTAACACGTATGCTCACCCTAAACTGTTGTTGTACACTAACCTGTACTTTAAATCGTCCCCTTTCCCGTCCCCGTTCCCATCCCCTAACCCTAACCCTAACCCTAACCCTTACCCGAAGCCTTACCCTAACCTGTCCCCTAATCCTAACCCATAGGCTATCACTAACCCATACCCTAACATATACGCTCACCCTAAACCTTTGTCGTACCCTCAACTGTACCCTAAACCATCCCCGTCCCCGTCCACTAACCCTAACCCTAAACCTATCCCTTACCCGTAGCCTTACCCTAAACCGTCCCCTAAGCCTAATCCATATGCTAACACTAACCCATACCCCAACACGTACGCTCACCCTAAAACGTTGTCGTACCCTAAACTGTACCCTAAACTGTCCCCGTCTCTTAACCCTAACCCTAACACTAACCCTTACCCGAAGCCTTACCCTAACCCGTCCCCTTATCCTAACCCGTACACTAACACTAACCCGTACGCTAACACGTACGCTCACCCTAAAACATTGTCGTACCCTAACTTGTACCCTAAACCATCCCCGTCACCTTACCCTAAACCTAAACCTAACCCTTACCCGAAGCCTTACCCTAACCTGTCCCCAATCCTAAACTGTACGCTAACACTTATCCGTACCCTAACACGTACGGTTACCCTAAACCGTTGTCATACCCTAACCTGTACCCTAAACCGTCCCCATCCCCTAACCCTAACCCTAAGCGTTACCCGAATCCTTGCCCTAACAGTCCCCTAATCCTAACCTGTACGCTAACACTAAACCATACCGTAACACGTACGCTCACCCTAAACCGTTGTCGTATCCTAACCTGTACCCTAAACCTTCCCCGTCCCCTTACTCTAACCCTAACCCTAACCCTAACCCTAACCCTTACCCGAAGCCTTACCCTAACCCGTCCCATAATCCTAACCTGTACACTAACACTAACCCGTGCCCTAACACGTACGCTCAACTTAAACCGTTGTCGTACCCTAAACCGTACCCGTCCCCTAACCTTAACCCTAACCCTAACCCTAACCCTTACCCGAAGCCTTAGCCAATCCCGTCCCCTAATGCTAACCCGTACGCTAACACTAACCCTTGCCCTAACACGTACGCTCACCCTAAAACATTGTCGTACCCTAACCTGTACCCTAAACCTTCCCCGTCCCCTAACCCAAACACTAACCCTAACCCTATCCCTAACCCTTACCCGAAGCCTTACCCTAAACCGTCCCATAATCCTAAACCGTACGCTAACACTAACCTGTACCCTAACACGTACGCTCACCCTAAACCGTTGTCGTACCGTAACCTGTACCCTAAACCGTCCCCGTCCCCTAACTCTAACCCTAACCCTAACCATAAACCTAACCTTTATCCGAAGCCTTACCCTAAGCCATCCACTAATCCTAACCCGTACGCTAACAATAACCCGTACTCTAACACGTACACTCACCCTAAAACGTTGTCATACCCTAAACTGTACCCTAAACCGTCCCCATACCCTAACCCTAACCCTATCCCTAACACTAAACCTTACCCAAAGCCTTACCCTAACCCGTCCCCTAATCCTAACCCGTACGCTAACACTAACCCGTACCCTAACACGTACGCTCACCCTAAACCGATGTTGTACGCTAACCTGTACCCTAAACTGTCCCCGTCCCCGTCCCCGACCCGTAACCCTAACCCTAACCCTTACCCGAAGCCTTACACTAACACGTCCACTAATCTTAACCCGTACGCTAACACTAACCCGTACCCTAACACGTACGCTCACACTAAACCGTTGTCGTACCCTAACCTGTACCCTAAACCGTCCCCGTACCCTAACCCTAACCCTAACACTTACCCAAAGCCTTACTCTAACCCGTCCCCTAATCCTAACCCGTAAGCTCACACTAACCTGTACCCTAACACGTACGCTCACCCTAAACCGTTGTCATACCCTAACCTGTACCCTAAACCGTCCCCGTCCCCTAACCCTAACCCTAACCCTAACCCTTACCCGAAGCCTTACAGTAATCCGTCCCCTAATTCTAACCGGTACGCTAACACTAACACCTACCCTAACACGTACGCTCACCCTAAACTGTTGTCGTACACTAACCTCTACCCTAAACCATTCCTGTCCTCTAACCCTAACCCTAACCCTAACCCTAAACCTAACCCTTACCCGAAGCCTTACTTTAACCCGTCCCCTAATCCTAACCCTTACGCTAACACTAACCCATACTCTAACACGTACGCTCAACATAAACCGTTGACGTACCCTAACCTGTGCCCTAAAACGTCCCCGTCCCCTAACCCTATCCCTAACCCTAACCATAACCCTAACCCTTACCCGAACTTTACGCTAACCCGTCCCCTAATCCTAACCCGTACGCTAACACTATCCCATACCCTAACACGTACGCTCAACCTAAACTGTTGTTGTACACTAACCTGTACCCTAAACCGTCCCCTTCCCCGTCCCCGTCCCCTAACTCTAATTTTAACCCTAAACCTTACCCGAAGCTTTATCCTAACTCGTCCCCAAATACTAACCCGTAGGCTATCACTAACACGTACCCTAACATGTACGGTCACCCTAATCCTTTGTCGTACCCTAACCTGTACCCTAAATCATCCCCGTCCCAGTCCCCTAACCCTAAACCTAAACCTAACCCTATCCCTTACCCGAAGTCTTACCCTAACCCGTCCCCTAATCCTAATCCGTACGCTAACACTAACCCGTACCCTATCATGTACGCTCACCCTAAACCGTTATTGTACCCTAACCTGTACCCTAAACTGTCCCCGTCCCCTAACCATAACCCTAACCCTTACCCGAAGCCTTACCCTAACCCGACTCCTAATCCTAACCCGTGCGCTAACACTAACCCGTACCCTATCATGTACGCTCACCCTAAACCATTGTAATACCCTAACATGTACCCTAAACCGTCCCCGTCGCCTAACCCTAACCCTAAACCTAACCCTAAACCTAACCCTTACCCGAAGCCTTACCCTAACCCGTCCCCTAATCCTAACCCATACGCTAACAATAACCCTTGCCCTAACACGTACGTTCACACTAAACCGTTCTCGTACACTAACCTGTACCTTAAACCATCCCCGTACCCTAACCCTTACCCTAACTTTAACCCTAACCCTTACCCGAAGCCTTACTCTAACCCGTCCCATAATCCTAACCCATACGCTTACACTAACCCATACCCTAACACGTACGCTCAACCTAAACCGTTGACGTACTCTAACCTGTACCTTAAACCGTCCCCGTCCCCTAACCCTAACCCTAACCCTAACCATAACCCTTACCCGAAGCCATACTGTATCACATCCCCTAATACTAACCCGTACGCTAACACTAACCCGTACCCTAACACGTACGCTCACCCTAAACCGTTGTCTTACCCTAATCTGTACCCTAAACCGTCCCCGACCCCGTCCCCTAACCCTAACCGTAACCTTAACCCTAAACCTTTCCCGAAGCCTTAAACAAACACGTCCCCTAAACCTAACCCGTACGCTAAAATAAACCGTACCCTAACACGTACGCTCACCCTAAATCGTTGTCGTACACTAACCTGTACCCTAAACCGTCCTCGTCCCCTAACTCTAACCCTAACCCTAACTGTAACCCTAATCCTTACCCGAAATCTTACCCTAACCCGTCACCAATCCTAACCCATACGCTATCACGTACGCTCACCCTAAACCGTTGTCGCACACTAACCTGTACCCTAAACCGTCCCCGTCTCCTAACCCTAACCCTAACCTTAAACCTAACCCTAACCCTTACCCGAATCCTTACCCTAAACCGTCCCCTAATCCTAACCCGTACGCTAACACTAAACCGTACCCTAACACGTACACTCACCCTAAAACGTTGTCATACCCTAAACTGTACCGTAAACCGTCCCCGTCCCCTAACCGTAATCCTAACCCTAACCCTAACCCTTACCCAAAGCCTTACCCTAACTCGTCCCCTAATCCTAACCCGTACGCTAACACTAACCCGTACCCTAACACGTACGCTCACCCTAAACCGTTGTCGTACCCTAACCTCTACCCTAAACCGTTACTGTCCCCTAACCCTAACCCTAACCATAACCCTAACCCTTACCCGAAGCCTTACCCTAACCCATCGCCTAATCGTAACCCGTATGCTAACACTAACCCGTACCCTAACACATACGCTCACCCTAAACCGTTGTCATACCCTAACCTGTACCCTAAACCATCCCCGTCCCCTAACCCTAAACATAACCCTAACCCTAACCCTAACCCTAACCCTTACCCGAAGCCTTACCCTAACCCGTCCACTAATCCTAATCCGTACGCTAACACTAATCCCTGCCCTAACACGTATGCTCACCCTAAAACGTTGTTGTACGCTAACCTGTACCCTAAACCTTCCCCGTCCAATAACCCTAACCCTAAACCTAACCGTAACCCTCACCCGAAGCCTTACCCTAACCCGTCTCCAATCCTAACCCGTACGTTATCACGTACGCTCACTCTAAACTGTTGTCGTACACTAACCTGTACCCTAAACCCTCCCCGTCCCCTAACCCTAACCCTAACCCTAACCCTATCCCTAACCCTTACCCAAAGCCTTACCCTAACCCGTCCACTAATAATAACACGTACGCTAAAACTAACCCGTACCCTAACACGTACACTCACCTTAAAACATTGTCATACCCTAAACTGTACCCTAAACCGTCCCAGTCCCCTAACCCTAACCCTAACCCTAACCCTAACACTTACCCAAAGCCTTACCCTAACCCGTACGCTAACACTAACCTGTACCCTAACACGTACGCTCACACTAAACCGTTGTCGTACCCTCACCTGTACCCTAAACCATCCCCGTCCCCTAATCCTAACCCTAACCCTAACCCTAAACCTTACCCGAAGCCTTACCCTAACCCGTCCCCTAATCCTAACCCGTACGCTAACACTAAACGTTACCCTAACACGTATGATCATCCTAAACCGGTGTCGTACCCTAACCTGTACACTAAACCGTCCCCTAACCCTAATCCTAACCCTAACCCTAACCCTTACCCAAAGCCTTAACCTAACCCGTCCCCAATCCTAACCCGTACGATAACATTAACCCATGCCCTATCACGTACGCTCACCCTAAACGGTTGTCATACCCTAACCTGTACCCTAAACCGTCCCCGTCCCCTAACCCTAACCCTAACCCTAACGCTAACCCTAAACCTAACCCTAACACTTACCCGAAACCTTTCCCTAACCCGTCCAATAATCCTAACCCGTACGCTCACACTAACCCGTTACCTAACACGTACGATCACCCTAAACCGCTGTCATCCCCTAACCTGTACCTTAAACCGTCCCCGTCCCGGTCCCCTAACCCTAACCCTAACCCTAACCCTAAACCTTACGCAAAGCCTTAACCTCTCTGGTCCCCTAATCCTAACCCGTACGATAACACTAACCCATACCCTAACAAGTACGCTCACACTAAACCATTGTTCTACACTAACCTGTACCCTAAACCATCACTGTCCCCTAACCCTAACCCTAACACTTACCCTAACCCTTACCCGAAGCCTTACACTAACCCGTCCCCTAACCCTAACCCGTACGCTAACACGAACCCATACCCTAACACGTACGCTCAACCTAAAGCATTGTCGTACCCTAACCTGTACCCTAAACCTTCCCCGTCCCCTAACCCTAACCCTAACCCTAAACCTAAACCTAACCCTTACCCGAAGCCTCACCCTAACACGTCCCATAATCCTAACCCGTATGCTAACACTAACCCGTACCCTAACACGTACGCTCAACCTAAACCTTTGTTGTACCCTAACCTGTACCCTAGACCGTCCCCGTCCCCTAACGCTAACCCTAACCGTTACCTTAAGCCTTACCCTAACCCGTCCCCTAAACCTAACCCGTACGATAACACTAATCCGTACCCTAACACGTTCGCTCACCCTAAACCAATTTCGTACACTAACCTGTACCCTAAACCATTCTCGTCCCCTAACCCTAACCCTAACCATAACCCTAACACTAAACATTGTGCGAAACCTTACCCTAACCCGTCCCCTAATCCTAAACCGTACGCTAAAACTAACACGGACCCTAACACGTACGCTCACCCTAAACCATTGACGTACCCTAACCTGTACCCTAAAACGTCCCCGTCCCCTAACCCTAACCCTAACCCTACCCATAACCCGAAGCCTTACCCTAACCCGTCCTCTAATCCTAACCCGTACGCTAACTCTAACCTGTACCCTAACACGTACGCTCACACTAAACTGTTGTCGTACACTAACCTGTACCCTATACCGTCCCCATCCCCTAACCCTAACCCTAACCCTAACCCTAAACCTTACCCGAAGCCTTACCCTAACCCATCCCCTAATCCCAACCCGTACGCTAACTCTAATCCGTACCCTAACACGTACGCTCACACTAAAACGTTGTCTTACCCTAATCTGTACCCTAAACCGTCCTCGTACCCTAACCCTAACCCTAACCCTAACCGTAACCCTAACCCTAATCCGAAGCCTTACCCTAAACCGTACCCTAATCCTAACCCGTACGCTAACACTAAACCGTACCCTAACACGTACACTCACCCTAAAACGTTGTCATACCCTAAACTGTACCGTAAACCGTCCCCGTCCCCTAACCGTAATCCTAACCCTAACCCTAACCCTTACCCAAAGCCTTACCCTAACTCGTCCCCTAATCCTAACCCGTACGCTAACACTAACCCGTACCCTAACACGTACGCTCACCCTAAACCGTTGTCGTACCCTAACCTCTACCCTAAACCGTTACTGTCCCCTAACCCTAACCCTAACCATAACCCTAACCCTTACCCGAAGCCTTACCCTAACCCATCGCCTAATCGTAACCCGTATGCTAACACTAACCCGTACCCTAACACATACGCTCACCCTAAACCGTTGTCATACCCTAACCTGTACCCTAAACCATCCCCGTCCCCTAACCCTAAACATAACCCTAACCCTAACCCTAACCCTAACCCTTACCCGAAGCCTTACCCTAACCCGTCCACTAATCCTAATCCGTACGCTAACACTAATCCCTGCCCTAACACGTATGCTCACCCTAAAACGTTGTTGTACGCTAACCTGTACCCTAAACCTTCCCCGTCCAATAACCCTAACCCTAAACCTAACCGTAACCCTCACCCGAAGCCTTACCCTAACCCGTCTCCAATCCTAACCCGTACGTTATCACGTACGCTCACTCTAAACTGTTGTCGTACACTAACCTGTACCCTAAACCCTCCCCGTCCCCTAACCCTAACCCTAACCCTAACCCTATCCCTAACCCTTACCCAAAGCCTTACCCTAACCCGTCCACTAATAATAACACGTACGCTAAAACTAACCCGTACCCTAACACGTACACTCACCTTAAAACATTGTCATACCCTAAACTGTACCCTAAACCGTCCCAGTCCCCTAACCCTAACCCTAACCCTAACCCTAACACTTACCCAAAGCCTTACCCTAACCCGTACGCTAACACTAACCTGTACCCTAACACGTACGCTCACACTAAACCGTTGTCGTACCCTCACCTGTACCCTAAACCATCCCCGTCCCCTAATCCTAACCCTAACCCTAACCCTAAACCTTACCCGAAGCCTTACCCTAACCCGTCCCCTAATCCTAACCCGTACGCTAACACTAAACGTTACCCTAACACGTATGATCATCCTAAACCGGTGTCGTACCCTAACCTGTACACTAAACCGTCCCCTAACCCTAATCCTAACCCTAACCCTAACCCTTACCCAAAGCCTTAACCTAACCCGTCCCCAATCCTAACCCGTACGATAACATTAACCCATGCCCTATCACGTACGCTCACCCTAAACGGTTGTCATACCCTAACCTGTACCCTAAACCGTCCCCGTCCCCTAACCCTAACCCTAACCCTAACGCTAACCCTAAACCTAACCCTAACACTTACCCGAAACCTTTCCCTAACCCGTCCAATAATCCTAACCCGTACGCTCACACTAACCCGTTACCTAACACGTACGATCACCCTAAACCGCTGTCATCCCCTAACCTGTACCTTAAACCGTCCCCGTCCCGGTCCCCTAACCCTAACCCTAACCCTAACCCTAAACCTTACGCAAAGCCTTAACCTCTCTGGTCCCCTAATCCTAACCCGTACGATAACACTAACCCATACCCTAACAAGTACGCTCACACTAAACCATTGTTCTACACTAACCTGTACCCTAAACCATCACTGTCCCCTAACCCTAACCCTAACACTTACCCTAACCCTTACCCGAAGCCTTACACTAACCCGTCCCCTAACCCTAACCCGTACGCTAACACGAACCCATACCCTAACACGTACGCTCAACCTAAAGCATTGTCGTACCCTAACCTGTACCCTAAACCTTCCCCGTCCCCTAACCCTAACCCTAACCCTAAACCTAAACCTAACCCTTACCCGAAGCCTCACCCTAACACGTCCCATAATCCTAACCCGTATGCTAACACTAACCCGTACCCTAACACGTACGCTCAACCTAAACCTTTGTTGTACCCTAACCTGTACCCTAGACCGTCCCCGTCCCCTAACGCTAACCCTAACCGTTACCTTAAGCCTTACCCTAACCCGTCCCCTAAACCTAACCCGTACGATAACACTAATCCGTACCCTAACACGTTCGCTCACCCTAAACCAATTTCGTACACTAACCTGTACCCTAAACCATTCTCGTCCCCTAACCCTAACCCTAACCATAACGCTAACACTAAACATTGTGCGAAACCTTACCCTAACCCGTCCCCTAATCCTAAACCGTACGCTAAAACTAACACGGACCCTAACACGTACGCTCACCCTAAACCATTGACGTACCCTAACCTGTACCCTAAAACGTCCCCGTCCCCTAACCCTAACCCTAACCCTACCCATAACCCGAAGCCTTACCCTAACCCGTCCTCTAATCCTAAACCGTACGCTAACTCTAACCTGTACCCTAACACGTACGCTCACACTAAACTGTTGTCGTACACTAACCTGTACCCTATACCGTCCCCATCCCCTAACCCTAACCCTAACCCTAACCCTAAACCTTACCCGAAGCCTTACCCTAACCCATCCCCTAATCCCAACCCGTACGCTAACTCTAATCCGTACCCTAACACGTACGCTCACACTAAAACGTTGTCTTACCCTAATCTGTACCCTAAACCGTCCTCGTACCCTAACCCTAACCCTAACCCTAACCGTAACCCTAACCCTAATCCGAAGCCTTACCCTAAACCGTACCCTAATCCTAAACCGTACGCTAACACTAAACCGTACCCTAACACGTACACTAACCCTAAAACTTTGTCATACCCTAAACTGTACGCTAAACCGTCCCCGTCCCCGCCCCCTAGCCCTAACCTTAACCCTAACCCTTACCCAAAGCCTTACCCTAACTCGTCCCCTAATCCTAACCCGTACGCTAACACTAACCCATACCCTAAAACGTACGCTCACCCTAATCCATTGTCGTACCCTAACCTGTACCCTAAACCGTCCCCGTCCCCTAACCCTAACCCTAACCCTAACCCTAACCCTAACCCTAACCCATACCCGAAGCCTTACACTAACTCGTCTACTAAACCTAATCCGTACGCTAACACTAATCCCTGCCCTAACACGTACGCTCACCCTAAACCGTTGTCGTACGCTAACCTGTACACTAAACCGTCCCCGTCCCCTAACCCTAACCCTAACCCTAACCCTAAGCCTTACCGGAAGCCTTACCCTAACCCGTCCCCTAATCCTAACCCGTACCCTAACACTAATCTGTACCCTAACATATACGCTCACCCTTTACCGTTGTCGTACCCTAACCTGTACCCTAAACCGTCCCTGTCCCCTAACCCTAACCCTAACCCTAACCCTTACCCGAAGCCTTACCCTAACCCGTCCCCTAATCCTAACCCGTATGCTAACACTAAACCATAGCCTAACACGTACGCTCACCCTAAACCGTTGTCGTACACTAACCTGTACCCTAAACAGTCCCCGTCCCCTAACCCTAACCTTAACCCTAACCCTAACCCTTACCCGAAGCCTTACCCTAAACTGTCCCCTAACCCTAACCTGTACGCTAACACTAACCCGTGCCCTAACACGTACGCTCACCCTAAACCGTTGTCGTAACCTAACCTGTACCCTAAACCATCCCCGTCCCCTAACCCTATACCTAACCCTAAAGCTAACCCTATCTCTAACCCTTACCCAAAGCCTTACCTAACCTGTCCACTACTCCGAAAACGTACGCTAACACTAACCCGTACCCTAACACTTATGCTCACCCTACACCGTTGTCGTACCCTAAACTGTACCCTAAACGGTCCCCGTCCCCTAACCCTAACCCTAACCTTAACCCTAACCCTAACACTTACCCGAAGCCTTACCCTAACCCGTCCCCTAATCCTAATCCGTACGCTAACACTAACCCGTGCCCTAACACGTACGGTCACACTAAACCGTTGTCGTACAATAAACTGTACCCTAAACCATCCCGTCCCCTAACACTAACCCTAACCCTAACCCTAACCCTTACCCGAAGCTTTACCCTAACCCGTCCCTTAATCCTAACCCGTACGCTAAAACTAACCCGTGCCCTAACACGTACGCTCACCCTAAACCATTGTCGTACCCTAAACTGTAAACTAAACCGTCCCCGTCCCCTAACCCTAACCCTAAACCTAACCCTAAACCTCACCCGAAGCCTTACCCTAACCCGTCACCAATCCTAACCCGTACGCTATCACGTACGCTCACCCTAAACTGTTGTCGTACACTAACCTGTACCCTAAACCCTCCGGGTAATCTAACCCTAACCCTAACGTTAACCCTATCCCTAACCCTTACCCGAAGCCTTACCCTAACCCGTCCACTAATCCTAACACGTACGCTAAAACTGACCCATACCCTAACACGTACACTCACCCTAAAACATTGTCATACCCTAAACTGTACCCTAAACCGTCCCCGTCCCCTAACCCTAACCCTAACCCTAAACCTTACCCGAAGCCTTACCCTAACCCGTCCCCTAATCCTAACCCGTACGCTAACACTAACTGGTACCCTAACACGTATGCTCATCCTAAACCGGTGTCGTACTCTAACCTGTACACTAAACCGTCCCCTGACCCTAACCCTAACCCTAACCCTAACCCTAACTCTAACCCTTGCCCGAAGCCTTAACCTAACCCGTCCCCAATCCTAACCCGTACGCTAACACTAACCCGTGCCCTAACACGTACGCTCACCCTAAACCGTTGTCGTACCCTAACCTGTACCCTAAACCGTCCCCTAACCCTAAACCTAAACCTAAACCTAACCCTAACCCTAACCTAACCCTAACCCTAACCCTAAACCTAAACCTAACCCTAACCCTAACACCTAACCCTAACCCTAACCCTAACCCTAACTCTAACCCTAACCGTAACACCTAAACCTAACCCCTAACCCTAACCCTAACCCTAAACCTAACCCTAACCCTAACCCCTAACCCTAACCCGAAACCTAACCGTAACCCTAACCCTAACCCTAACCCTAACCCTAAACCCTAACCCTAACCCTAACACTAACACTAACCCTAACCCTAAACCCTAACCCTAACCCTAACCCTAACCCTAACCCTAAACCCTAACCCTAACCCTAACCCTAACACTAACCCTAACCCTAACCCTAACCCTAACCCTTACCCGAAGCCTTACCCTCACCCGTCCCCTAATCCTAACCCGTACGCTAACACTAACCCGTACTCTAACACGTACGCTCACCCTAAACCGTTGTCGTACCCTAACCTGTACCCTAAACCGTCCCCTAACCCTAAACCTAAACCTAAACCTAACCCTAACCCTAACCTAACCCTAACCCTAACCCTAAACCTAAACCTAACCCTAACCCTAACACCTAACCCTAACCCTAACCCTAACACTAACTCTAACCCTAACCGTAACACCTAAACCTAACCCCTAACCCTAACCCTAACCCTAAACCTAACCCTAACCCTAACCCCTAACCCTAACCCGAAACCTAACCGTAACCCTAACCCTAACCCTAACCCTAACCCTAAACCCTAACCCTAACCCTAACACTAACACTAACCCTAACCCTAACCCTAACCCTTACCCGAAGCCTTACCCTCACCCGTCCCCTAATCCTAACCCGTACGCTAACACTAACCCGTACTCTAACACGTACGCTCACCCTAAACCGTTGTCGTACCCTAACCTGTACCCTAAACCGTCCCCGTCCCCGTCCCCTAGCCCTAACCCTAACCCTAACCCTAACCCTTACCCGAAGTCTTACACTAACACGTCCCTTAATCCTAACCCGTACGCTAACACTAATCCTTACCCTAACACGTACTCTCACCCTAAAACCTTGTTGTACCCTAACATGTACCCTAAACCATCCCCGTCCCCTAACCCTAACCCTAACCCTAACCCTAACCCTTACCCGAAGTCTAAACTTAACCCGTCCCCTAATCCTAACCCGTACGGAAACACTAACCCGTGCCCTAACACGTACGCTCACCCTAAAACGTTGTTGTACCCTAACCTGTACCCTAAACCGTCCCACTCCCCTAACCCTAACCCTAACCCTAACCCTAACCCTTACCCGAAGCCTTACACTAACCCGTCCCCTAATCCTAACCCGTACGCCAACACTAATCCGTACCCTAACACGTATGCTCACCCTTAACCGTTGTTGTCCCCTAACCTGTACCCTAAACCATCCCCGTCCCCTAACTCTAACCCTAACCCTAACCCTAACACTTAACCAAAGCCTTACCCTAACCCGTCTCCTAATCCTAACCCATACGCTAACACTAACTCGTACCCTAACACGTATTCTCACCCTAAACCATTGTCGTACCCTAACCTGTACCCTAAGCCGTACCCGTCCCCTAACCCTAACCCTAAGCCGTACCCGAAGCTTTGCCCTAACGGTCCCCTAATTGTAAACTGTACGCTAACACTAACCCGTACCTTAACACGTACGCTCACCCTAAACTTTTGTCGTACACTAACCTGTACCCTGCACCGTCCCCGTCCCCTAACCCTAACCGTAACCCTAAACATACCCGAAGCCTTACCCTAACCCGTCCCCTAATCCTAACCCGTACGCTAACACTAACCCATACCCTAACACGTACGCTCACCCTAAACCGTTGTCGTATCCTAACCTGTACCCTAAACTGTCCCCGTCCCCGTCCCCGTCCCCTAACCCTAACGCTAAACCTAACCCTAACCCGAAGCCTTACCCTAACACGTCCACTAACCCTAACCCGTACGCTAACACTAACACTTGCCTTAACACATACGCTCACCCTATACCGTTGTCGTACCCAAACCTGTACCCTACACGGTCCCCGTCCCCTAACCCTAACCCTAACCCTAACCCTTACCCGAAGCCTTACCCTAACCTGTCCCCAATCCTAACCCGTACGCTAACACTAACCCGTACCCTAACACGTACGGTTACCCTAAACCTTTGTCATACCCTAACCTGTACCCTAAACCGTCCCCGTCCCCTAACCCTAAACCTAAGCGTTACCCGAATCCTTGCCCTAACAGTCCCCTAATCCTAAACTGTACGCTAACACTAACCCGTACCCTAACACGTACGCTCACCCTAAACCGTTGTCGTATCCTAACCTGTACCCTAAACCTTCCCCGTCCCCTAACACTAACCCTAACCCTAACCCTAACCCTAACCCTTACCGGAAGCCTTACCCTAACCCGTCCTCTAACCCCAACCCGTACGCTGACACTAACCCGTGCCCTAACACGTACGCTCAACCTAAACCGTTGTCGTACCCTAACCTGTACCCTAAACCGTCCCCGTCCCCTAACCTTAACCCTAAACCTAACCCTAACCTTACCCGAAGCCTTAGCCTATCCCGTCCCCTAATGCTAACCTGTACGCTAACACTAACCCATGCCCTAACACGTACGCTCACCCTAAAACTCTGTAGTACCCTAACCTGTACCCTAAACCTTCCCCGTCCCCTAAGCCTAACCCTAACCCTAACCCTAACCCTAACCCTTACCCGAAGTCTAAACTTAACCCGTCACCTAATCCTAACCCGTACGGTAACACTAACCTGTGCCCTAACACGTATGCTCACCCAAAACCGTTGTCGTACCCTAACCTGTACCCTAAACCGTCCTCGTCCCAACCCTAACCCTAACCCTAACCGTAAACCTTACCCGAAGCCTTACCCTAACCCGTCCCCTAATCCTAACCCGTACGCCAACACTAATCCGTACCCTAACACGTACTCTCACCCTAAAACCTTGTTGTACCCTAACATGTACCCTAAACCATCCCCGTCCCCTAACCCTAACCCTAACCGTAACCCTAACCCTAACCCTTACCCGAAGTCTAAACTTAACCCGTCCCCTAATCCTAACCCTTACGGAAACACTAACCCGTGCCCTAACACGTACGCTCACCCTAAACCGTTGTTGTACGCTAACCTGTACCCTAAACCGTCCCACTCCCCTATCCCTAACCCTAACCCTAACCCTTACCCGAAGCCTTACACTAACCCGTCCCCTAATCCTAACCTGTACGCCAACACTAATCTGTACCCTAACACGTATGCTCACGCTTAACCGTTGTTGTCCCCTAACCTGTACCCTAAACCATCCCCGTCCCCTAACCCTAACCCTAACCCTAAGCCGTACCCGAAGCTTTGCCCTAACCGTCCCCTAATCGTAAACTGTACGCTAACATTAACCCGTACCCTAACACGTACGCTCACCCTAAACTTTTGTCGTACCCTAACCTGTACCCTGTACCATCCCCGTCCCCTAACCCTAACCCTAACCGTAACCCTAAACATACCCGAAGCCTTACCCTAACCCGTCCCCTAATCCTAACCCGTACGCTAACACTAACCCATACCCTAACACGTACGCTCACCCTAAACCGTTGTCGTATCCTAACCTGTACCCTAAACCGTCCCCGTCGCCGTCCCCGTCCCCTAACCCTAACGCTAAACCTAACCCTAACCCGAAGCCTTACCCTAACACGTCCACTAACCCTAACCCGTACGCTAACACTAACTCGTGCCTTAACACGTACGCTCACCCTAAACCGTTGTCGTACCCTAACCTGTACCCTAAACCGTCCCCATCCACGTCCCCTAACCCTAACCCTAAACCTAACTCTTACCCGAAGCCTTAAACTAACCCGTCCCCTAATCCTAAACCGTACGCTAACACTAACCCATACACTAACATGTACGCTCGCCCTAAACAGTTGTCGTACCCTAACCTGTACCCTAAACCATCCTCGTCCCCTAACCCTAACCGTAACCGTAACCCTAACCCTTACCCTAAGTCTTAACCTAACCCGTCCCCTAATCCTAACACGTAGGCTAACACTAACCCGTACCCTAACATGTAGGCTCACCCTAAACCGTTGTCGTACCCTAACCTTACCCTAAACGGTCCCCGTCCCCTAACCCTAACCCTAACCCTAACCCTAAACCTTACCCGAAGCCTTACCCTAACACGTCCCCTATTCCTAACCTGTACGCTAACACAAACCCGTACCCTTACACGTACGCTCACCCTATACGGTTGTCGTACCCAAACCTGTACCCTACACGGTCCCCGTCCCTAACCCTAACCCTAACCCTTAACCGAAGCCTTACCCTAACCTGTCCCCAATCCTTACCCGTACGCTAACACTAACCCATACCCTAACACGTACGGTTATCCTAAACCTTTGTCATACCCTAACCTGTACCCTAAACCTTCCCCGTCCCCTAACCCTAACCCTAACCCGAACCCTAAACCTAACCCTTACCCGAAGCCTCACCCTAACACGTCCCCTAATCCTAACCCGTATGCTAACACTAACCCGTACCCTAACACGTACGCTCACCCTAAACCGTTGTCGTACCCTAACCTGTACCCTAGACCGTCCCCGTCCCCTAACCCTAACCCTAACCCTAACCCTAACCATTACCTTAAACCTTACCCTAACCCGTTCCCTCATCCTAACCCGTATGCTAACAATAATCCGTACCCTACACGTTCGCTCACCCTAAACCGATGTCGTACCCTAACCTGTACCCTAAACCGTCCTCGTCCCCTAACCCTAACCATAACCGTAACCCTAACACTAACCATTACCCGCAGCCTTACCCTAACCCGTCCCCTAATCCTAACCCGTACGCTAAAACTAACACGTACCCTAACACGTACGCTCACCCAAAACCGTTGACATACCCTAACCTGTACCCTAAACCGTCCCCATCCCCTAACCCTAAACCTAACCCTAACGCTATACATAACCGGAAGCCTTACCCTAAACCGTCCCCTAATCCTCAACCCTACGCTAACACTAACCCATACCCTAACACGTACGCTCACCCTAAACCGTTGTCGTACCCTAACCTGTACCCTAAACCGTCCCCGTCCCCTAACCCTAACCCTAACCCTAACCGTAACACTAACCCTTACCCAAAGCCTTACCCTAACCCGTCCCCTAATCCTAAACCGTACGCTAACACTAACCCGTACCCTGACACATACCCTCACTCTAAACCGTTGTCGTACACTAACCTTTACCCTAAACGGTCCCTGTCCCCTAACCCTCTCCATAACCCTAAACCTAACTCTTACCCGAAGCCTTACCCTAACGCGTCACCGAATCCTAACCCATACGCTAACACTAACCCATACCCTAAAACGTACGCTCACCCTAAACCGTTGTTGTACCCTAACCTGTAACCTAAACCGTCCCCGTCCCCTAACACTAACCCTAACCCTAACCCTTACCCAAAGCCTTATCCTAACCTGTCACATAATCCTAACCCGTACACTATCACTAACGCCTACCCTAACACGTACGCTCACTCTAAACCGTTGTCGTACCCTAACCTGTACCCTAAACCGTCCCCGTCCCCTAACCCTAACCCTAACCCTTACCCGAAGCCTTACCCTATCACGGACCCTAATCCTAACCCGTACGCTAACACTAACCCATACCCTAACACGTACGCTCACACTAAACCGTTGTCGTACTCTAACCTGTACCCTAAACCGTCCCCGTCCCCTATCCCTAACCCTAACCTTAACCCTAACACTTACCCAAAGCCTACCCTAACGCGTCCCCTAATCCTAAACCGTACGCTAACACTAACCCGTGCCCTAACACGTATGCTCACCCTAAACCGTTGTCGTACACTAACCTGTATCCTAAACCGTCCCGGTCCCCGTCCCCGAAACCTAACCCTAACCCTAAGCCTCACCCTTACTCGAAGCCTTATCCTAACCCGCCCCTAATCCTAACCCGTACGCTAACAGTAACCCGTACCCTAACCAGTACGCTCACCCTAAACCGTGGTCGTACCCGAACCTGTACCCTAAACCGTCTCTGTCCCCTGACCCTAACCCTAACCCTAACCCTAACCCTAAACCTTACCCGAAGCCTTCCACTAACCCGTCCCCTAATCCTAACCCGTACGCGAACTCTAACCCGTACCCTAACACGTACGCTGACCCTAAACCGTTCTCGTACACTAACCTGTACCCTAAACCATCCCCGTCCCCTAACCCTAAACCTAAACCTAACCCTAACCCTTACCCGAAGACTTACCCTAACCCGTCCCCTTATACTAAACCGTACGCTAACACTAACACGTACCCTAACACGTACGCTCACCCTAAACCGTTGTCGTACACTAACCTGTACCCTAAACCGTCCCCGTCGCCTAACACTAACCCTAACCCTAACCCTAACCCGAACCCTTACCCGAACCCTTACCCTAACACTTCCCCTAATCCTAACCCGTACGCTAACACTAAACCGTACCCTAACACGTACGCTCACCCTAAATCGTTGTCGTACTCTAACCTCTACCCTAAACCGTCTCCGTATGCTAACCCTAACCCTAACCCTAACACTTACCCTTACCTGAAGCCTTACCGTAACACGTCCCGTAATCCTAACCCGTACGCTAACACTAAACCGTACCCTAACACGTACGCTCACCCTAAATCGTTGTCGTACTCTAACCTCTACCCTAAACCGTCTCTGTATGCTAACCCTAACCCTAACCCTAACACTTACCCTTACCTGAAGCCTTACCGTAACACGTCCCGTAATCCTAACCCGTACGCTAACACTAACCCGTTACCTAACACGTACGCTCACCCTAAACTGCTGTCATCCCCTAACCTATACCTTAAACCATCCCCGTTCCTGTCCCCTAAACCTAACCCTAACCCTAAACCTAACCCTTACCCGATTCCTTACCCTAAACCGTCCCCTAATCTGAACCCGTACGCTAACACTAACCCGTACCCTAACACGTATGCTCACCCTAAACCGTTGTCGTACCCTAACCTGTGCCCTAAACCGTCCTCGTCCCCTAACCATAACCCTAACCGTAACCCTAACACTAACCGTTACCCGCAGCATAACACTAACCCGTCCCTTAATCCTAACCCGTACGCTAATACTAACCCGTACCCTAACACGTACGCTCACCCTAAACCGTTGACGTACCCTAACCTGTACCCTAAACCATCCCCGTCCCCTAACCCTAACCCTAACCCTAACCCTAACCCTACCCCTTACCCGAAGCCTTACCCTAACCCGTCCCCTAAGCCTAACCCGTACGCTAACACTAACCCGTACCCTAAAACGTACGCTCACACTAAACTGTTGTCGTACACTAACCTGTACCCTATACCGTCCCAGTCCCCTAACCCTAACCCTAACCCTAAACCTAACCCTTACCCGAAGCCTTACCCTAACCATTCCCCTAAACCTAATCCGTATGCTAACAGTAACACCTACCCTAAAACGTATGCTCACCCTAAACCGTTGTCATACCCTAACCTTTACCCTAAACCGTCCCCGTCCCCTAAACTTAACCCTAACACTAACCCTAAACCTAAACCTTACCCGAAGCCTTGCCCTAACCCGTCCCCTAATCCTAACCCGTACACTAACTCTAACCCATACCCTAACACGTACTCTCACCCTAAACCGTTGTCTTACCCTAATCTGTACCCTAAACCGTTCCCGTCCCCGTCCCCTAACCCTAACCATAACCTTAACCCTAAACATTTCCCGAAGCCTTACACTAACACGTCCCCTAATCCTAACCCATACGCTAACACTAAACCGTACCCTAACACGTAGGCTCACCCTAAATAGTTGTCGTACCCTAACCTGTACCCTAAACCTTCCTCGTGCCCTAACCCTAACCCTAACCCTAACTGTATCCCTAATCCTTACCCGAAGCCTTACCCTAACCCGTCACCAATCCTAACCCATATGCTATCATGTACGCTCACCGTAAAACTTTGTCGCACACTAAACTGTACCCTAAATCATCCACGTCTCCTAACCCTAACCCTAACCCTAAACCTAACCCTAACCCTTACCCGAAGCCTTACCCTAAACCGTCCCCTAATCCTAACCTGTATGCTAACACTAAACCGTACTGTAACACGTACACTGACCCTAAAACGTTGTCATACTCTAAACTGTACCGTAAACCGTCCCCGTCCCCTAACCCTAACCCTAACCCTAACCCTAACCCTTACCCAAAGCCTTACCCTAACCTGTCCCCTAATCCTAACCCGTACGCTAACACTAACCCATACCTTAACACGTACGCTCACCCTAAACCGTTGTCGTACACTAACCTGTACCCTAAACAGTCCCCATCCCCTATCCCTAACCCTAACCCTAACCCTAACCCTTACCCGAAGCCTTACCCTAACCCGTCCCCTAATCCTAACCCGTACGGTAACACTAACCCGTGCCCTAACACGTACGCTCACCCTAAACCGTTGTCGTACCCTAACCTGTACCCTAAACCTCCCCGTCCCCTAACCCTAACCCTAAACCTAACCCTAACCCTAACCCTAAACCTAACCATTACCTGAAGCCTTACACTAACACATCCACTAATCCTAAACCGTACGCTAACACTAACCCGTACCCTAACATGTACGCTCACCCTAAACCGTTCTCGTACCCTAACCTGTACCCAAACCGTCCCCGTCCCCGTCCCCTAACCCTAACCCTAACCCTAACCCTAACCCATACCCGAAGCCTTACACTAACCCGTCCACTAAACCTAATCCGTATGCTAACACTAACCTGTGCCCTAACACGTACGCTCACCCTAAACCGTTGTCGTATGCTAACCTGTACACTAAACCGTCCCCTAACCCTAACCCTAACCCTAACCCTAACCCTAACCCTTACCTGAAGCCTTACCCTAACACGTCCCCTAATCCTAACCCGTACGCTAACACTAACCCATACCCTAACACTTACACTCACCCTAAAACGTTGTTATAACCTAAACTGTACCCTAAACCGTCCCCGTCCCCTAAACCTAACCCTAACTGTAAACCTTACCCAAAGCCTTACCCTAAACCGTCTCCTAATCCTAACCCGTACGCTAACACTAACCCGTACCCTAACACGTACGCTCACCCTAAATCGTTGTCGTACCCTAACAAGTACCCTAAACCGTCCCCGTCCCCTAACCCTAACCCTAACACTAACCCTTACCCGAACCTTACCCTAACACGTCCCCTAATCCTAACCCCTATGCTAACACTAACCCGTACTCTAACACGTATGCTCACCCTAAACTGCTGTTGTACACTAACCTGTACCTTAAACCATCCACTTTCCCGTGCCCGTCCCCTAACCCTAACCCTAACCCTAAACATTACCCGAAGACTTACCCTAACCTGTCCCCTAATCCTAACCCGTAGGCTATCACTAACCGTACCCTAACATGTACGCTCAACCTAAACTTTTGTCGTACCCTAAACTGTACCCTAAACCATCCCCGTCCCCGTCCCATAATCCTAACCCGTACGCTAACACTAACCCGTACCCTAACACGTACGCTCACCCTAAACCATTGTTGTACGCTAACCTGTACCCTAAACCATCCCCGTCCCCGAACCGTAACCCTAAACCTGACCCTAGACCTAAACGTTATACAAAGCCTTACCGTAACCCGTCCCCTAATCCTAACCCATACGCCAACACTAACCCGTACCCTAACACGTATGCTCACCCTAAACCGTTGTCATACCCTGACCTGTACACTAAACCGTCCCCGTCCCCGTCCTCTAACCCTAACCCTAACCATAACCCTAACCATAACCCTTACCTGAAGCCTTACCCTAAACCGTCCCCTAATCCTAACCCGTATGCTAACACTAACCCGTGACCTAACACGTACGCTTACCCTAAACCGTTTTTGTACCCTAACCTGTAACCTAAACCATACCCGTCCCCTAACCCTAACCCAAACCTAACTCTAACCCTAACCCTCACCCGAAGCCTTACCTAAACCCGTCACCAATCCTAACCCTTACGCTATCACGTACGCTCACCCTAAACTGTTGTCGTACACTAACCTGTACCCTAAACCGTCCCCATCCCCTAACCCTAACCCTAACCCTAACCCTATCCCTAACCCTGACCCGAAGCCTTACACTAAACCGTCCCCTAATCCTAACCCGTACGCTAACACTAACCTGTACCCTAACACGTACGCTCACCGTAAACCGTTGTCGTGCCCTAACCTGTACCCTAAACCGTCCCTGTCCCCTAACACTAACCCTAACCCTAACCCTAAACCTAACATTTACCCGAAGCCTTACACTAACCCGTCCACTAATACTAACCCATACGCTAACACTAACCGGTACCCTAACATGTACACTCACCCTAAAACGTTGTCATACCCTAAACTGTACCCTAAACTGTCCCCGTCCCCGTCCCTAACCTTAACCCTAACCCTACCCTTACCCGAAGCCTTACCCTAACGCGTCCATTAATCCTAACCCGTACGCTAACACTAACCCATGCACTAACACGTACGCTCACCCTAAACCTTTGTCGTACGCTAAACTGTACCCTAAACCGTCCCCGTCCCCTAATCCTAACCCTAACCCTAACCCTAACACATACCCGAAGCCTTACCCTAATTCGTCCCCTAATCCTAACCCGTACGCTAACACTAACCCGTACCCTAACACGTACGCTCAGCCTAAACCGTTGTCGTACCCTAACATGTACACTAAACCGTCACCGTCCCCTAACCCTAACCCTAACCCTAACCCTAACCCTAACCCTTACCCGAAGCCTTACCCTAGCCCGTCCCCAATTCTAACCCGTACGCTAACACTAACACGTACCCTAACACGTACACTCAACCTATAGCGTTGTCGTACCCAAACCTGTACCCTACACGGTCCCTGTCCCCTAACCCTAACCCTAACCCTAACCATTACCCGAAGCCTTACCCTAACCTGTCCCCAATCCTAAACTGTACGCTAACACTAATCCGTACCCTAACACGTACGGTTACCCTAAACCGTTGTCATACCCTAACCTGTACCCTAAACCGTCCCCGTCCCCTAACCCTAACCCTAAGCGTTACCCGAATCCTTGCCCTAACAGTCCCCTAATCCTAACCTGTACGCTAACACTAACCCGTACCATAACACGTACGTTCACCCTAAACCGTTGTCGTATCCTAAACTGTACCCTAAACCTTCCCCGTCCCCTTACTCTAACCCTAACCCTAACCCTAACCCTAACCCTTACCCGAAGCCTTACCCTAACCCGTCCCATAATCCTAACCCGTACACTAACACTAACCCGTGCCCTAACACGTATGCTCAACCTAAACTGTTGTCGTACCCTAAACCGTACCCGTCCCCGAACCTTAACCCTAACCCTAACCCTAACCCTTACCCGAAGCCTTAGCCAATCCCGTCCCCTAATGCTAACCCGTAAGCTAACACTAACCCTTGCCCTAACACGTACGCTCACCCTAAAACATTGTTGTACCCTAACCTGTACCCTAAACCTTCCCCGTCCCCTAACCCTAACCCTAACCCTAACCCTTACCCGAAGTCTAAACTTAACCCATCACCTAATCCTAACCCATACGGTAACACTATCCCGTGCCCTAACACGTACGCTCACCCAAAACCGTTGTCGTACCCTAACCTGTACCCTAAACCGGCCCCGTCCCCGTCCCCTAACCCTAACCCTAACCCTAACACTTACCCGAAGCCTTACCCTAACCCGTCTCCTAATCCTACCCTGTATGCCAACACTAATCCGTACCCTAACACGTACGCTCACCCTAAACCGTTGTTGTCCCCTAAACTGTACCCTAAACCAGCCCCGTCCCCGTCCCCTAACCCTAACCCTAACCCTAACACTTACCCGAAACCTTACCCTAACCCGTCTCCTAATCCTAACCCGTACGCTAACACTAACCCGTACCCTAACATGTACGCTCACCCTAAACCATTGTCGTACCCTTACCTGTACCCTAAACCGTCCCTGTCCCCTAAACCTAACCGTAAGCCGTACCCGAAGCCTTGCCCTAACCGTCACCTAATCCTAACCTGTACGCTAACACTAACCCTTACCCTAACACCTACTCTCAGCCTAAAGCGTTGCGGTACCGTAACCTGTACCCTAAACCATCCCCGTCCCCTAACCCTAACCCTAACCCTAACCCTAACTCTAACACTTACCTGAAGCCTTACCCTAACCCGTCCCCTAATCCCAACCCGTACGCTAACACTAACCCGTGCCCTAACACGTACGTTCACCCTAAACCGTTGTCGTACCCTAACCTGTACCCTAAACCGTCCCCGTCCCCTAACCTTAACCCTAACCCAAACCCTAACCCTTACCCGAAGCCTTACCCTATCCCGTCCCCTATTCCTAACCCGTACGCTAACACTAACCCGTGCCCTAACACGTACACTCACACTAAACCGTTGTTGTACCCTAAACTGTACCCTAAACCGTTCCTATCCCCGTCCGCTAACCCTAAACCTAACCCTTACCAGAAGCCTTACGCTAACCCGTCCCCTAACCCTAAACCGTACGCTAACACTAACCCATACCCTAACACGTACGATCACCCTAAATCGTTGTCGTACCCTAACCTGTACCCTAAACCGTCCCCATCCCCTAACCCTAACCATAACCCTAACCCTAACCCTTACCAGAAGCCTTATCGTAACCCGTCCCCTAATCCTAACCCGTACGCTAACACGAACCCGTACGCTAAAACGTACCCTTACCCTAAACTGTTGTCGTAGCCTAACCTGTACCCTAAACCGTACCCTTCCCCTAACCCTAACCCTAACCCTAACCTTAACCCTAACCCTTACCCGAACCTTACCCTAACCCGTCCCCTAATCCTAACCCGTATGTTAACACTAACCCATACCCTAACACGTATGCTCACCCTAAACTGTTGTTGTACACTAACCTGTACTTTAAATCGTCCCCTTTCCCGTCCCCGTTCCCATCCCCTAACCCTAACCCTAACCCTAACCCTTACCCGAAGCCTTACCCTAACCTGTCCCCTAATCCTAACCCATAGGCTATCACTAACCCATACCCTAACATATACGCTCACCCTAAACCTTTGTCGTACCCTCAACTGTACCCTAAACCATCCCCGTCCCCGTCCACTAACCCTAACCCTAAACCTATCCCTTACCCGTAGCCTTACCCTAAACCGTCCCCTAAGCCTAATCCATATGCTAACACTAACCCATACCCCAACACGTACGCTCACCCTAAAACGTTGTCGTACCCTAAACTGTACCCTAAACTGTCCCCGTCTCTTAACCCTAACCCTAACACTAACCCTTACCCGAAGCCTTACCCTAACCCGTCCCCTTATCCTAACCCGTACACTAACACTAACCCGTACGCTAACACGTACGCTCACCCTAAAACATTGTCGTACCCTAACTTGTACCCTAAACCATCCCCGTCACCTTACCCTAAACCTAAACCTAACCCTTACCCGAAGCCTTACCCTAACCTGTCCCCAATCCTAAACTGTACGCTAACACTTATCCGTACCCTAACACGTACGGTTACCCTAAACCGTTGTCATACCCTAACCTGTACCCTAAACCGTCCCCATCCCCTAACCCTAACCCTAAGCGTTACCCGAATCCTTGCCCTAACAGTCCCCTAATCCTAACCTGTACGCTAACACTAAACCATACCGTAACACGTACGCTCACCCTAAACCGTTGTCGTATCCTAACCTGTACCCTAAACCTTCCCCGTCCCCTTACTCTAACCCTAACCCTAACCCTAACCCTAACCCTTACCCGAAGCCTTACCCTAACCCGTCCCATAATCCTAACCTGTACACTAACACTAACCCGTGCCCTAACACGTACGCTCAACTTAAACCGTTGTCGTACCCTAAACCGTACCCGTCCCCTAACCTTAACCCTAACCCTAACCCTAACCCTTACCCGAAGCCTTAGCCAATCCCGTCCCCTAATGCTAACCCGTACGCTAACACTAACCCTTGCCCTAACACGTACGCTCACCCTAAAACATTGTCGTACCCTAACCTGTACCCTAAACCTTCCCCGTCCCCTAACCCAAACACTAACCCTAACCCTATCCCTAACCCTTACCCGAAGCCTTACCCTAAACCGTCCCATAATCCTAAACCGTACGCTAACACTAACCTGTACCCTAACACGTACGCTCACCCTAAACCGTTGTCGTACCGTAACCTGTACCCTAAACCGTCCCCGTCCCCTAACTCTAACCCTAACCCTAACCATAAACCTAACCTTTATCCGAAGCCTTACCCTAAGCCATCCACTAATCCTAACCCGTACGCTAACAATAACCCGTACTCTAACACGTACACTCACCCTAAAACGTTGTCATACCCTAAACTGTACCCTAAACCGTCCCCATACCCTAACCCTAACCCTATCCCTAACACTAAACCTTACCCAAAGCCTTACCCTAACCCGTCCCCTAATCCTAACCCGTACGCTAACACTAACCCGTACCCTAACACGTACGCTCACCCTAAACCGATGTTGTACGCTAACCTGTACCCTAAACTGTCCCCGTCCCCGTCCCCGACCCGTAACCCTAACCCTAACCCTTACCCGAAGCCTTACACTAACACGTCCACTAATCTTAACCCGTACGCTAACACTAACCCGTACCCTAACACGTACGCTCACACTAAACCGTTGTCGTACCCTAACCTGTACCCTAAACCGTCCCCGTACCCTAACCCTAACCCTAACACTTACCCAAAGCCTTACTCTAACCCGTCCCCTAATCCTAACCCGTAAGCTCACACTAACCTGTACCCTAACACGTACGCTCACCCTAAACCGTTGTCATACCCTAACCTGTACCCTAAACCGTCCCCGTCCCCTAACCCTAACCCTAACCCTAACCCTTACCCGAAGCCTTACAGTAATCCGTCCCCTAATTCTAACCGGTACGCTAACACTAACACCTACCCTAACACGTACGCTCACCCTAAACTGTTGTCGTACACTAACCTCTACCCTAAACCATTCCTGTCCTCTAACCCTAACCCTAACCCTAACCCTAAACCTAACCCTTACCCGAAGCCTTACTTTAACCCGTCCCCTAATCCTAACCCTTACGCTAACACTAACCCATACTCTAACACGTACGCTCAACATAAACCGTTGACGTACCCTAACCTGTGCCCTAAAACGTCCCCGTCCCCTAACCCTATCCCTAACCCTAACCATAACCCTAACCCTTACCCGAACTTTACGCTAACCCGTCCCCTAATCCTAACCCGTACGCTAACACTATCCCATACCCTAACACGTACGCTCAACCTAAACTGTTGTTGTACACTAACCTGTACCCTAAACCGTCCCCTTCCCCGTCCCCGTCCCCTAACTCTAATTTTAACCCTAAACCTTACCCGAAGCTTTATCCTAACTCGTCCCCAAATACTAACCCGTAGGCTATCACTAACACGTACCCTAACATGTACGGTCACCCTAATCCTTTGTCGTACCCTAACCTGTACCCTAAATCATCCCCGTCCCAGTCCCCTAACCCTAAACCTAAACCTAACCCTATCCCTTACCCGAAGTCTTACCCTAACCCGTCCCCTAATCCTAATCCGTACGCTAACACTAACCCGTACCCTATCATGTACGCTCACCCTAAACCGTTATTGTACCCTAACCTGTACCCTAAACTGTCCCCGTCCCCTAACCATAACCCTAACCCTTACCCGAAGCCTTACCCTAACCCGACTCCTAATCCTAACCCGTGCGCTAACACTAACCCGTACCCTATCATGTACGCTCACCCTAAACCATTGTAATACCCTAACATGTACCCTAAACCGTCCCCGTCGCCTAACCCTAACCCTAAACCTAACCCTAAACCTAACCCTTACCCGAAGCCTTACCCTAACCCGTCCCCTAATCCTAACCCATACGCTAACAATAACCCTTGCCCTAACACGTACGTTCACACTAAACCGTTCTCGTACACTAACCTGTACCTTAAACCATCCCCGTACCCTAACCCTTACCCTAACTTTAACCCTAACCCTTACCCGAAGCCTTACTCTAACCCGTCCCATAATCCTAACCCATACGCTTACACTAACCCATACCCTAACACGTACGCTCAACCTAAACCGTTGACGTACTCTAACCTGTACCTTAAACCGTCCCCGTCCCCTAACCCTAACCCTAACCCTAACCATAACCCTTACCCGAAGCCATACTGTATCACATCCCCTAATACTAACCCGTACGCTAACACTAACCCGTACCCTAACACGTACGCTCACCCTAAACCGTTGTCTTACCCTAATCTGTACCCTAAACCGTCCCCGACCCCGTCCCCTAACCCTAACCGTAACCTTAACCCTAAACCTTTCCCGAAGCCTTAAACAAACACGTCCCCTAAACCTAACCCGTACGCTAAAATAAACCGTACCCTAACACGTACGCTCACCCTAAATCGTTGTCGTACACTAACCTGTACCCTAAACCGTCCTCGTCCCCTAACTCTAACCCTAACCCTAACTGTAACCCTAATCCTTACCCGAAATCTTACCCTAACCCGTCACCAATCCTAACCCATACGCTATCACGTACGCTCACCCTAAACCGTTGTCGCACACTAACCTGTACCCTAAACCGTCCCCGTCTCCTAACCCTAACCCTAACCTTAAACCTAACCCTAACCCTTACCCGAATCCTTACCCTAAACCGTCCCCTAATCCTAACCCGTACGCTAACACTAAACCGTACCCTAACACGTACACTCACCCTAAAACGTTGTCATACCCTAAACTGTACCGTAAACCGTCCCCGTCCCCTAACCGTAATCCTAACCCTAACCCTAACCCTTACCCAAAGCCTTACCCTAACTCGTCCCCTAATCCTAACCCGTACGCTAACACTAACCCGTACCCTAACACGTACGCTCACCCTAAACCGTTGTCGTACCCTAACCTCTACCCTAAACCGTTACTGTCCCCTAACCCTAACCCTAACCATAACCCTAACCCTTACCCGAAGCCTTACCCTAACCCATCGCCTAATCGTAACCCGTATGCTAACACTAACCCGTACCCTAACACATACGCTCACCCTAAACCGTTGTCATACCCTAACCTGTACCCTAAACCATCCCCGTCCCCTAACCCTAAACATAACCCTAACCCTAACCCTAACCCTAACCCTTACCCGAAGCCTTACCCTAACCCGTCCACTAATCCTAATCCGTACGCTAACACTAATCCCTGCCCTAACACGTATGCTCACCCTAAAACGTTGTTGTACGCTAACCTGTACCCTAAACCTTCCCCGTCCAATAACCCTAACCCTAAACCTAACCGTAACCCTCACCCGAAGCCTTACCCTAACCCGTCTCCAATCCTAACCCGTACGTTATCACGTACGCTCACTCTAAACTGTTGTCGTACACTAACCTGTACCCTAAACCCTCCCCGTCCCCTAACCCTAACCCTAACCCTAACCCTATCCCTAACCCTTACCCAAAGCCTTACCCTAACCCGTCCACTAATAATAACACGTACGCTAAAACTAACCCGTACCCTAACACGTACACTCACCTTAAAACATTGTCATACCCTAAACTGTACCCTAAACCGTCCCAGTCCCCTAACCCTAACCCTAACCCTAACCCTAACACTTACCCAAAGCCTTACCCTAACCCGTACGCTAACACTAACCTGTACCCTAACACGTACGCTCACACTAAACCGTTGTCGTACCCTCACCTGTACCCTAAACCATCCCCGTCCCCTAATCCTAACCCTAACCCTAACCCTAAACCTTACCCGAAGCCTTACCCTAACCCGTCCCCTAATCCTAACCCGTACGCTAACACTAAACGTTACCCTAACACGTATGATCATCCTAAACCGGTGTCGTACCCTAACCTGTACACTAAACCGTCCCCTAACCCTAATCCTAACCCTAACCCTAACCCTTACCCAAAGCCTTAACCTAACCCGTCCCCAATCCTAACCCGTACGATAACATTAACCCATGCCCTATCACGTACGCTCACCCTAAACGGTTGTCATACCCTAACCTGTACCCTAAACCGTCCCCGTCCCCTAACCCTAACCCTAACCCTAACGCTAACCCTAAACCTAACCCTAACACTTACCCGAAACCTTTCCCTAACCCGTCCAATAATCCTAACCCGTACGCTCACACTAACCCGTTACCTAACACGTACGATCACCCTAAACCGCTGTCATCCCCTAACCTGTACCTTAAACCGTCCCCGTCCCGGTCCCCTAACCCTAACCCTAACCCTAACCCTAAACCTTACGCAAAGCCTTAACCTCTCTGGTCCCCTAATCCTAACCCGTACGATAACACTAACCCATACCCTAACAAGTACGCTCACACTAAACCATTGTTCTACACTAACCTGTACCCTAAACCATCACTGTCCCCTAACCCTAACCCTAACACTTACCCTAACCCTTACCCGAAGCCTTACACTAACCCGTCCCCTAACCCTAACCCGTACGCTAACACGAACCCATACCCTAACACGTACGCTCAACCTAAAGCATTGTCGTACCCTAACCTGTACCCTAAACCTTCCCCGTCCCCTAACCCTAACCCTAACCCTAAACCTAAACCTAACCCTTACCCGAAGCCTCACCCTAACACGTCCCATAATCCTAACCCGTATGCTAACACTAACCCGTACCCTAACACGTACGCTCAACCTAAACCTTTGTTGTACCCTAACCTGTACCCTAGACCGTCCCCGTCCCCTAACGCTAACCCTAACCGTTACCTTAAGCCTTACCCTAACCCGTCCCCTAAACCTAACCCGTACGATAACACTAATCCGTACCCTAACACGTTCGCTCACCCTAAACCAATTTCGTACACTAACCTGTACCCTAAACCATTCTCGTCCCCTAACCCTAACCCTAACCATAACCCTAACACTAAACATTGTGCGAAACCTTACCCTAACCCGTCCCCTAATCCTAAACCGTACGCTAAAACTAACACGGACCCTAACACGTACGCTCACCCTAAACCATTGACGTACCCTAACCTGTACCCTAAAACGTCCCCGTCCCCTAACCCTAACCCTAACCCTAACCCTACCCATAACCCGAAGCCTTACCCTAACCCGTCCTCTAATCCTAACCCGTACGCTAACTCTAACCTGTACCCTAACACGTACGCTCACACTAAACTGTTGTCGTACACTAACCTGTACCCTATACCGTCCCCATCCCCTAACCCTAACCCTAACCCTAACCCTAAACCTTACCCGAAGCCTTACCCTAACCCATCCCCTAATCCCAACCCGTACGCTAACTCTAATCCGTACCCTAACACGTACGCTCACACTAAAACGTTGTCTTACCCTAATCTGTACCCTAAACCGTCCTCGTACCCTAACCCTAACCCTAACCCTAACCGTAACCCTAACCCTAATCCGAAGCCTTACCCTAAACCGTACCCTAATCCTAAACCGTACGCTAACACTAAACCGTACCCTAACACGTACACTAACCCTAAAACTTTGTCATACCCTAAACTGTACGCTAAACCGTCCCCGTCCCCGCCCCCTAACCCTAACCTTAACCCTAACCCTTACCCAAAGCCTTACCCTAACTCGTCCCCTAATCCTAACCCGTACGCTAACACTAACCCATACCCTAAAACGTACGCTCACCCTAATCCATTGTCGTACCCTAACCTGTACCCTAAACCGTCCCCGCCCCCTAACCCTAACCCTAACCCTAACCCTAACCCTAACCCTAACCCATACCCGAAGCCTTACACTAACTCGTCTACTAAACCTAATCCGTACGCTAACACTAATCCCTGCCCTAACACGTACGCTCACCCTAAACCGTTGTCGTACGCTAACCTGTACACTAAACCGTCCCCGTCCCCTAACCCTAACCCTAACCCTAACCCTAAGCCTTACCGGAAGCCTTACCCTAACCAGTCCCCTAATCCTAACCCGTACCCTAACACTAATCTGTACCCTAACATGTACGCTCACCCTTTACCGTTGTCGTACCCTAACCTGTACCCTAAACCGTCCCTGTCCCCTAACCCTAACCCTAACCCTAACCCTTACCCGAAGCCTTACCCTAACCCGTCCCCTAATCCTAACCCGTATGCTAACACTAAACCATAGCCTAACACGTACGCTCACCCTAAACCGTTGTCGTACACTAACCTGTACCCTAAACAGTCCCCGTCCCCTAACCCTAACCTTAACCCTAACCCTAACCCTTACCCGAAGCCTTACCCTAAACTGTCCCCTAACCCTAACCTGTACGCTAACACTAACCCGTGCCCTAACACGTACGCTCACCCTAAACCGTTGTCGTAACCTAACCTGTACCCTAAACCATCCCCGTCCCCTAACCCTATACCTAACCCTAAAGCTAACCCTATCTCTAACCCTTACCCAAAGCCTTACCTAACCTGTCCACTACTCCGAAAACGTACGCTAACACTAACCCGTACCCTAACACTTATGCTCACCCTACACCGTTGTCGTACCCTAAACTGTACCCTAAACGGTCCCCGTCCCCTAACCCTAACCCTAACCTTAACCCTAACCCTAACACTTACCCAAAGCCTTACCCTAACCTGTCCCCTAATCCTAATCCGTACGCTAACACTAACCCGTGCCCTAACACGTACGGTCACACTAAACCGTTGTCGTACAATAAACTGTACCCTAAACCATCCCGTCCCCTAACACTAACCCTAACCCTAACCCTAACCCTTACCCGAAGCTTTACCCTAACCCGTCCCTTAATCCTAACCCGTACGCTAAAACTAACCCGTGCCCTAACACGTACGCTCACCCTAAACCATTGTCGTACCCTAAACTGTAACCTAAACCGTCCCCGTCCCCTAACCCTAACCCTAAACCTAACCCTAAACCTCACCCGAAGCCTTACCCTAACCCGTCACCAATCCTAACCCGTACGCTATCACGTACGCTCACCCTAAACTGTTGTCGTACACTAACCTGTACCCTAAACCCTCCGGGTAATCTAACCCTAACCCTAACGTTAACCCTATCCCTAACCCTTACCCGAAGCCTTACCCTAACCCGTCCACTAATCCTAACACGTACGCTAAAACTGACCCATACCCTAACACGTACACTCACCCTAAAACATTGTCATACCCTAAACTGTACCCTAAACCGTCCCCGTCCCCTAACCCTAACCCTAACCCTAAACCTTACCCGAAGCCTTACCCTAACCCGTCCCCTAATCCTAACCCGTACGCTAACACTAACTGGTACCCTAACACGTATGCTCATCCTAAACCGGTGTCGTACTCTAACCTGTACACTAAACCGTCCCCTGACCCTAACCCTAACCCTAACCCTAACCCTAACTCTAACCCTTGCCCGAAGCCTTAACCTAACCCGTCCCCAATCCTAACCCGTACGCTAACACTAACCCGTGCCCTAACACGTACGCTCACCCTAAACCGTTGTCGTACCCTAACCTGTACCCTAAACCGTCCCCTAACCCTAAACCTAAACCTAAACCTAACCCTAACCCTAACCTAACCCTAACCCTAACCCTAAACCTAAACCTAACCCTAACCCTAACACCTAACCCTAACCCTAACCCTAACACTAACTCTAACCCTAACCGTAACACCTAAACCTAACCCCTAACCCTAACCCTAACCCTAAACCTAACCCTAACCCTAACCCCTAACCCTAACCCGAAACCTAACCGTAACCCTAACCCTAACCCTAACCCTAACCCTAAACCCTAACCCTAACCCTAACACTAACACTAACCCTAACCCTAACCCTAACCCTTACCCGAAGCCTTACCCTCACCCGTCCCCTAATCCTAACCCGTACGCTAACACTAACCCGTACTCTAACACGTACGCTCACCCTAAACCGTTGTCGTACCCTAACCTGTACCCTAAACCGTCCCCGTCCCCGTCCCCTAGCCCTAACCCTAACCCTAACCCTAACCCTTACCCGAAGTCTTACACTAACACGTCCCTTAATCCTAACCCGTACGCTAACACTAATCCTTACCCTAACACGTACTCTCACCCTAAAACCTTGTTGTACCCTAACATGTACCCTAAACCATCCCCGTCCCCTAACCCTAACCCTAACCATAACCCTAACCCTAACCCTTACCCGAAGTCTAAACTTAACCCGTCCCCTAATCCTAACCCGTACGGAAACACTAACCCGTGCCCTAACACGTACGCTCACCCTAAAACGTTGTTGTACCCTAACCTGTACCCTAAACCGTCCCACTCCCCTAACCCTAACCCTAACCCTAACCCTAACCCTTACCCGAAGCCTTACACTAACCCGTCCCCTAATCCTAACCCGTACGCCAACACTAATCCGTACCCTAACACGTATGCTCACGCTTAACCGTTGTTGTCCCCTAACCTGTACCCTAAACCATCCCCGTCCCCTAACTCTAACCCTAACCCTAACCCTAACACTTAACCAAAGCCTTACCCTAACCCGTCTCCTAATCCTAACCCATACGCTAACACTAACTCGTACCCTAACACGTATTCTCACCCTAAACCATTGTCGTACCCTAACCTGTACCCTAAGCCGTACCCGTCCCCTAACCCTAACCCTAAGCCGTACCCGAAGCTTTGCCCTAACGGTCCCCTAATTGTAAACTGTACGCTAACACTAACCCGTACCTTAACACGTACGCTCACCCTAAACTTTTGTCGTACACTAACCTGTACCCTGCACCGTCCCCGTCCCCTAACCCTAACCGTAACCCTAAACATACCCGAAGCCTTACCCTAACCCGTCCCCTAATCCTAACCCGTACGCTAACACTAACCCATACCCTAACACGTACGCTCACCCTAAACCGTTGTCGTATCCTAACCTGTACCCTAAACCGTCCCCGTCCCCGTCCCCGTCCCCTAACCCTAACGCTAAACCTAACCCTAACCCGAAGCCTTACCCTAACACGTCCACTAACCCTAACCCGTACGCTAACACTAACACTTGCCTTAACACATACGCTCACCCTAAACCGTTGTCGTACCCTAACCTGTACCCTAAACCGTCCCCATCCCCGTCCCCGTCCCCTAACCCTAACCCTAAACCTAACTCTTACCCGAAGCCTTAACCTAACCCGTCCCCTAATCCTAAACCGTACGCTAACACTAACCCATACACTAACACGTACGTTCACCCTAAACAGTTGTCGTACCCTAACCTGTACCCTAAAGCATCCCCGTCCCCAATCCTAACCGTAACCGTAACCCTAACCCTTACTCTAAGTCTTAACCTAACCCGTCCCCTAATCCTAACACGTAGGCTAACACTAACCCGTACCCTAACATGTAGGCCCACCCTAAACCGTTGTCGTACCCTAACCTTACCCTAAACGGTCCCCGTCCCCTAACCCTAACCCTAAACCTTACCCGAAGCCTTACCCTAACCCGTCCCCTAATCCTAACCTGTACGCTAACACAAACCCGTACCCTTACACGTACGCTCACCCTATACGGTTGTCGTACCCAAACCTGTACCCTACACGGTCCCCGTCCCCTAACCCTAACCCTAACCCTTAACCGAAGCCTTACCCTAACCTGTCTCCAATCCTAACCCGTACGCTAACACGAACCCATACCCTAACACGTACGGTTATCCTAAACCGTTGTCGTACCCTAACCTGTACCCTAAACCGTCCCCGTCCCCTAACCCTAAACCTAAGCGTTACCCGAATCCTTGCCCTAACAGTCCCCTAATCCTAACCTGTACGCTAACAGTCACCCGTACCCTAACATGTACGCTCACCCTAAACCGTTGTCGTATCCTAACCTGTACCCTAAACCTTCCCCGTCCCCTAACTCTAACCCTAACCCTAACCCTAACCCTTACCCGAAGCCTTACCCTAACCTGTCGCCTAACCCCAACCCGTACGCTATCACTAACCCGTGCCCTAACACGTACGCTCAACCTAAACCATTGTCGAACCCTAACCTGTACCTTAAACCGTCCCCGTCCCCTAACCTTAACCCTAACCCTAACCCTAACCCTTACCCGAAGCCTTAACCTATCCCGTCCCCTAATGCTAACCCGTACGCTAACACTAACCCATGCCCTAACACGTACGCTCACCCTAAAACATTGTAGTACCCTAACATGTACCCTAAGCCTAACCCTAACCCTAACCCTAACCCTAACCCTTACCCGAAGTCTAAACTTAACCCGTCACCTAATCCTAACCTGTACGGTAACACTAACCCGTGCCCTAACACGTATGCTCACCCAAAACGGTTGTCGTACCCTAACCTGTACCCTAAACCGTCCTCGTCCCCTAACCCTAACCCTAACCCTAACCGTAAACCTTACCCGAAGCCTTTCCTAACCCGTCCCTTAATCCTAACCCGTATGCCAACACTAATCCGTACCGTAACACGTATGCTCACCCTAAACCATTGTCGTACCCTAAACAGTACCCTAAACCGTCCCTGTCCCCTAACCTTAACCCTAACCCTAACCCTAACCCTTAACCGAAGCCTTACCCTATCCCGTCCACTAATCCTAACCCGTACGCTAACACTAACCCGTGCCCTAACACGTACGCTCACCCTAAATCGTTGACGTACCATAACCTGTACCCAAAACCGTTCCCGTCCCCGTCCCCGTCCGCTAACCCTAACCCTAACCCTTACCAGAAGCCTTACGCTAACCCGTCACCTAACCCTAAACCGTACGCTAACACTAACCCGTACCCTAACACGTACGATCACCCTAAACCGTTGTCGTACCCTAACCTGTACCCTAAACCGTCCCTATCCCCTAACCCTAACCCTAACCCTAACCCTAACCCTTACCAGAAGCCTTATCGTAACCCATCCCCTAATCCTGTACCGTACGCTAACACTAACCCGTACCCTAACACGTACGCTCACACTAAACCGTTGTCGTACCCTAACCTGTACCCTAAACCGTCCCTGTCTGCTAACCCTAACCCTAACCCTACCCTAACCCTTACCCGAAGCCTTAACCTAACCCGTCCCCTAACCCTAACCCGTACGTTAACACTAAACCGTACCCTAAAACGTATGCTCACCCTAAACCGTTGTCGTAACCTAAGCTGTACCCTAAACCGTCCCCGTCCCCTAACGCTAACCCTAACCCAATCCCTAACCCTAAACCTTACCCGCAGCCTTAGGCTAACCCGTCCCCTAATCCTAACCCGTACGCTAACACTAACCCGTACCCTAACACGTACGCTCACCCTAAACCGTAGTCATACCCTAATCTGTACCCTAAACAGTCCCCGTCCCCGTCCCCTACTCCCTAAAACTAACCCTAACCCTAACCCTTTCCCGAAGCCTTACCCTAACACGTCCCCTAATCCTAACCCGTACGCTAACACTAACCCGTACCCTAACACGTACAATTACCCTAAACCGTTTTCGTACCCTAATCTGTACCCTAAACCGTCCCCGTCCTCTAACCCTAACCCTAACCATTATCCGAAGCCTTACCCTAACCCGTCACGAATCCTAACCCGTACGCTATCACGTACGCTCACCCTAAACTGTTGTCGTACACTAACCTGTACCGTAAACTGTCCCCGTCCCTTTAACCTAAGCCTTACCGGAAGCCTTACTCTAACCCGTCCCCTAATCCTAACCCGTACCCTAACACTAATCTGTACCCTAACACGTATGCTCACCCTAAGCCATTGTCGTACCCTAACATGTACCCTAAACCATACCCATCCCCTAACCCTAACACTAATCCTAACCCTAACCCTAACCCTAACCCTTACCCGAAGCCTTACCCTAACCCGTCCCCTAATCCTAACCCGTACGCTAACACTAACCCGTGCCCTAAGACGTACGCTCACACTAAACCGTTGTCTTACCCTAATCTGTAGCCTAAACCGTCCCCTAACCCTAACCCTAACCCTAACCCTAAGCCTTACCCGAAGCCTTACCATAAACCGTCCCCTAATCCTAAGTCTTACGCTAACACTAAACCGTACTCTAACACATACGTTCACCCTAAACCGTTTTCGTACCCTAACCTGTACCCTAAACCGTCCCCTTCCCCGTCCCCGTCCCCTAACACTAACCCTAACCCTTACCCGAAGCCTTACTGTAACCCGTCCCATAATCCTAACCCGTACGCTAACACTAACCCGTATCCTAAAACATATGCTCCCCCTAAATCGTTGTCGTACCCTAACCTGTACCCTAAACCATCGCCGTCACCTAACCCTAACCCTAACCCTAACCCTAACCCTTACCCGAAGCCTTACCTAACCCGTCCCCTAATCCTAACCCGTACGCTAACACTAAACTCTACGCTAACACGTATGCTCGCCCTAAACCGTTGTCGTACACTAACCTGTACCCTAAACCGTCCCCGTCCCCTAACCCTCACCCTAACCCTAACCCTAACCCTAACCCTTACCCGAAGCATTACACTAACCCGTCCCTTAATCCTAACCCAGACGCTAACACTAACACGAACCCTAACACGTATGCTCACCCTAAACCGTTGTCATACACTAACCTGTACCCTAAACCGTCCCCGTCCCCGTTCCCTAACCCTAACGCTAATCCTTACCCGAAGCCTTACCCTAACCCGCCCCCTAAACCTCACCCGTACGCTAACACTAACCTGTACCCTAACACGTACCCTCACCCTAAACCGTTGTTGTACACTAACCTGTACCCTAAAGTGTCCCCGTCCCCTAACCCTAACCCTAACCCTAACCCTACCACTAACACTTACCCGAAGCCTTACCCTAACCCGTCCCCTAATCCTAACCCGTACGCTAACACTAACACGTACCCTAACACGTATGCTCACCCTAAACCGTTGTCGTACCCTAACCTGTACCCTAAACCGTCCCCATCACCTAACCCTAACCATAACACTAACCCTAACACTAAACCTTACCTGAAGCCTTACCCTAAACCGTCCCCTAATCCTAACCCGTACTCTAACACTAATCTGTAACCTAACTCGTACGCTCACCCTAAACCGTTGTCGTACCCTAACCTGTACCCTTAACCATCCCCGTCCCCGTCCCCTAACCCTAACCCTAACCCTAAACCTATCCCTTACCCGAAGCCTTACCCTAACTCGTCCCCTAATCCGAACCCGTACGCTAACACTAACCCATACCCTAACACGTATGCTCACCCTAAACCGTTGTCGTACACTAAACTGTACCCTAAACCGTACCCGTCCCCTAACACTAACCCTAACCTTAACCGTAACCCTAACCCTTACCCGAAACCTTAAACTAACCCGTTCCCTATTCCTAACCCGTACGCTAACATTAACCCATACCCTAACACTTACGCTCACCGTAAACCGTTGTAGTACCCTAAACTGTACCCTAAACCGTCCCAGTCCCCTAACCCTAACCCTAACCCTTACCCGAAGCCTTACCGTAACCCGTCCCCTAATCCTAATCCGTATGCTAACACTAACCGTACCCTAACATGTACGCTCAACCTAAACCACTGTCGTACCCTAACCTGTACCCTAAACCGTCCCCATCCCCTAACCCTAACCCTAACACAAACCCTAACCCTAAACCTTACCCGAAGCCTTACCTTAAACCGTCCCCTATTCCTAACACGTACGCTAACACTAACCCGTACACTAACACGTACGCTCACCCTAAACCGTTGTCGTACCGTAATCTGTACCCTAAACCGTCCCCGTCCCCGTCCCCTACTCCCTAAACCTAACCCTAACCCTAACCCTTTCCCGAAGCCTTACCCTAACACATCCCCAATCCTAACCCGTACGCTAACACTAAACCGTACCCTAACACGTACGCTGAACCTAAACCGTTGTCGTACCCTAATCTGTACCCTAAACCGTCCCCGTCCGCTAACCCTAACCCTAACCCTAACCTTAACCCTAACCCTTACCCGAAGCCTTACCCTAACCCTTCATCAATCCTAACCCGTACGCTATCACGTACGCTCACCCTAAACAGTTGTCGTACACTAACCTGTACCCTAAGCCTTCCCCATCCCCTAACCCTAACCCTAACCCTTACCCTATCCTTAACCCTTACCCGAAGCCTTACACTAAACCATCCCCTAATCCTAACCCGTACGCTAACACTAACCTGTACCCTAACATGTACACTCAACCTAAACCGTTGTCGTACACTAACCTGTACCCTAAAACGTCCTGGTCCCCTAACTGTAATCCTATCCCTAACCCTAAACCTAACCTTTACCCGAAGCCTTACCCTAACCCGTCCCCTAATCCTTACCCGTACGCTAACACTAACCCGTGCCGTAACACGTACGCTCACCCTAAAACGTCGTACCCTAACATGTACACTAAACCGTCCCCTACCCCGTCCCCATCCCCGTCCCCTAACCCTAACCCTAACCTGTACCCTAAACAATCCCCGTCCCCGTCCCCTAACCCTAACCCTAACCCTAAACCTATCCCTTACCCGAAGCCTTACCCTAAGTCGTCCCCTAATCCTAACCCGTACGCTAACACTAACCCATACACTAACACGTACGCTCCCCCTAAACCGTTGTCGTACCCTAACCTGTACCCTAAACCGTCCCCGTCCGCTAACCCTAACCCTAACCCTTACCCTAAACCTTACCCTAAGTCTTAACCTAACCCGTCCCCTAATCCTAACTCGTAGGCTAACACTAACCCGTACCCTAACACGTAGGCTCACCCTAAACCGTTGTCATACCCTAATCTTACCCTAAACCGTCCCCGTCCCCTAACCCTAACCCTAATCCTAACCCTAACCCTTACCCGAAGCCTTACCCTAACCCATTGCCTAATCCTAACCCGTACACTAACACTAACACGTACCCTAACACATACACTCACCCTATACCGTTGTCGTACCCAAACCTGTACCCTACACGGTCCCTGTCCCCTAACCCTAACCCTAACCCTAACCCTTACCCGAAGCCTTACCCTAACCTGTCCCCAATCCTAACCCGTACGCTAACACTAACCCGTACCCTAACACGTACGGTTACCCTAAACCTTTCTCATACCCTAACCTGTACCCTAAACCGTCCCCGTCCCCTAACCCTAAACCTAAGCGTTACCCGAATCCTTGCCCTAACAGTCCCCTAATCCTAAACTGTACGCTAACACTAACCCGTACCCTAACACGTACGCTCACCCTAAACCGTTGTCGTATCCTAACCTGTACCCTAAACCTTCCCCGTCCCCTAACACTAACCCTAACCCTAACCCTAACCCTAACCCTTACCGGAAGCCTTACCCTAACCCGTCCTCTAACCCCAACCCGTACGCTGACACTAACCCGTGCCCTAACACGTACGCTCAACCTAAACCGTTGTCGTACCCTAACCTGTACCCTAAACCGTCCCCGTCCCCTAACTTTAACCCTAAACCTAACCCTAACCTTACCCGAAGCCTTAGCCTATCCCGTCCCCTAATGCTAACCTGTACGCTAACACTAACCCATGCCCTAACACGTACGCTCACCCTAAAACTCTGTAGTACCCTAACCTGTACCCTAAACCTTCCCCGTCCCCTAAGCCTAACCCTAACCCTAACCCTAACCCTAACCCTTACCCGAAGTCTAAACTTAACCCGTCACCTAATCCTAACCCGTACGGTAACACTAACCTGTGCCCTAACACGTATGCTCACCCAAAACCGTTGTCGTACCCTAACCTGTACCCTAAACCGTCCTCGTCCCAACCCTAACCCTAACCCTAACCGTAAACCTTACCCGAAGCCTTACCCTAACCCGTCCCCTAATCCTAACCCGTACGCCAACACTAATCCGTACCCTAACACGTACTCTCACCCTAAAACCTTGTTGTACCCTAACATGTACCCTAAACCATCCCCGTCCCCTAACCCTAACCCTAACCGTAACCCTAACCCTAACCCTTACCCGAAGTCTAAACTTAACCCGTCCCCTAATCCTAACCCTTACGGAAACACTAACCCGTGCCCTAACACGTACGCTCACCCTAAACCGTTGTTGTACGCTAACCTGTACCCTAAACCGTCCCACTCCCCTATCCCTAACCCTAACCCTAACCCTTACCCGAAGCCTTACACTAACCCGTCCCCTAATCCTAACCTGTACGCCAACACTAATCTGTACCCTAACACGTATGCTCACGCTTAACCGTTGTTGTCCCCTAACCTGTACCCTAAACCATCCCCGTCCCCTAACCCTAACCCTAACCCTAAGCCGTACCCGAAGCTTTGCCCTAACCGTCCCCTAATCGTAAACTGTACGCTAACATTAACCCGTACCCTAACACGTACGCTCACCCTAAACTTTTGTCGTACCCTAACCTGTACCCTGTACCGTCCCCGTCCCCTAACCCTAACCCTAACCGTAACCCTAAACATACCCGAAGCCTTACCCTAACCCGTCCCCTAATCCTAACCCGTACGCTAACACTAACCCATACCCTAACACGTACGCTCACCCTAAACCGTTGTCGTATCCTAACCTGTACCCTAAACCGTCCCCGTCGCCGTCCCCGTCCCCTAACCCTAACGCTAAACCTAACCCTAACCCGAAGCCTTACCCTAACACGTCCACTAACCCTAACCCGTACGCTAACACTAACTCGTGCCTTAACACGTACGCTCACCCTAAACCGTTGTCGTACCCTAACCTGTACCCTAAACCGTCCCCGTCCACGTCCCCTAACCCTAACCCTAAACCTAACTCTTACCCGAAGCCTTAAACTAACCCGTCCCCTAATCCTAAACCGTACGCTAACACTAACCCATACACTAACATGTACGCTCACCCTAAACAGTTGTCGTACCCTAACCTGTACGCTAAACCTTCCCCGTCCCCTAACTCTAACCCTAACCCTAACCCTAACCCTTACCCGAATCCTTAACCTAACCCGTCCCCTAACCCCAACCCGTACGCTATCACTAACCCGTGCCCTAACACGTACGCTCAACCTAAACCATTGTCGAACCCTAACCTGTACCCTAAACCGTCCCCGTCCCCTAACCTTAACCCTAACCCTAACCCTAACCCTTACCCGAAGCCTTAGCCTATCCCGTCCCCTAATGCTAACCCGTTCGCTAACACTAACCTATGCCCTAACACGTACGCTCACCCTAAAACATTGTAGTACCCTAACATGTACCCTAAGCCTAACCCTAACCCTAACCCTAACCCTAACCCTTACCCGAAGTCTAAACTTAACCCGTCACCTACTCCTAACCTGTACGGTAACACTAACCCGTGCCCTAACACGTATGCTCACCCAAAACGGTTGTCGTACCCTAACCTGTACCCTAAACCGTCCTCGTCCCCTAACCCTAACCCTAACCCTAACCGTAAACCTTACCCGAAGCCTTTCCCTAACCCGTCCCTTAATCCTAACCCGTATGCCAACACTAATCTGTACCGTAACACGTACGCTCACCCTAAACCATTCTCGTACCCTAAACTGTACCCTAAACCGTCCCTGTCCCCTAAACTTAACCCTAACCCTAACCCTAACCGTTAACCGAAGCCTTACCCTATCCCGTCCCCTAATCCTAACCCGTACGCTAACACTAACCCGTGCCCTAACACGTACGCTCACCCTAAACCGTTGTCGTACCCTAACCTGTACCCAAAACCGTTCCCGTCCCCATCCCCGTCCCCTAATCCTAACCCGTACGCTAACACTAACCCGTGCCCTAACACGTACGCTCACCCTAAACCGTTGTCGTACCCTAACCTGTACCCAAAACCGTTCCCGTCCCCATCCCCGTCCGCTAACCTTAACCCTAAACCTTACCAGAAGCCTTACGCTAACCCGTCCCCTAACCCTAAACCGTACGCTAACACTAACCCGTACCCTAACACCTAGGCTCACACTAAACCGTTGTCGTACCCTAACCTGTACCCTAAACCGTCCCCATCCCCTAACCCTAATGCTAACCTTAACCCTAACCCTTACCAGAAGCCTTATCCTAACCCGTCCCCTAATCTTAACCCGTACGCTAACACTAATCCATACCCTAACACGTACTCTCACCCTAAAACCTTGTCGTACACTAACATGTACCCTAAACCATCCCCGTCCCCTAACCCTAACCCTAACCCTAACCCTTACCCGAAGCCTTACCCTCACCCGTCCCCTAATCCTAACCCGTACGCTAACACTAACCCGTACCCTAACACGTATGCTCACTCTAAACCACTGTCGTACCCTAACCTGTACCCTAAACCGTACCCCTCCCCTAACCCTAACCCTAAGCCGTACCCGAAACCTTGCCCTAACCGTCCCCTAATCCTAACCTGTATGCTAACACTAACCCGTACCCTAACACGTACGCTCACCCTAAACTTTTGTCGTACACTAACCTGTACCCGAAACCGTCCCTGTCCCCGTCACCGTCCCCTAACCCTAACCCTAAACCTAACCCTAACCCTAACCTTACCCGAAGCCTTACCCTAACGCGTCCATTAATCCTAACCCGTACGCTAACACTAACCCATGCACTAACACGTACGCTCACCCTAAACCTTTGTCGTACGCTAAACTGTACCCTAAACCGTCCCCGTCCCCTAATCCTAACCCTAACCCTAACCCTAACACATACCCGAAGCCTTACCCTAACTCGTCCCCTAATCCTAACCCGTACGCTAACACTAACCCGTACCCTAACACGTACGCTCAGCCTAAACCGTTGTCGTACCCTAACATGTACACTAAACCGTCACCGTCCCCTAACCCTAACCCTAACCCTAACCCTAACCCTAACCCTTACCCGAAGCCTTACCCTAGCCCGTCCCCAATTCTAACCCGTACGCTAACACTAACACGTACCCTAACACGTACACTCAACCTATAGCGTTGTCGTACCCAAACCTGTACCCTACACGGTCCCTGTCCCCTAACCCTAACCCTAACCCTAACCATTACCCGAAGCCTTACCCTAACCTGTCCCCAATCCTAAACTGTACGCTAACACTAATCCGTACCCTAACACGTACGGTTACCCTAAACCGTTGTCATACCCTAACCTGTACCCTAAACCGTCCCCGTCCCCTAACCCTAACCCTAAGCGTTACCCGAATCCTTGCCCTAACAGTCCCCTAATCCTAACCTGTACGCTAACACTAACCCGTACCATAACACGTACGTTCACCCTAAACCGTTGTCGTATCCTAAACTGTACCCTAAACCTTCCCCGTCCCCTTACTCTAACCCTAACCCTAACCCTAACCCTTACCCGAAGCCTTACCCTAACCCGTCCCATAATCCTAACCCGTACACTAACACTAACCCGTGCCCTAACACGTATGCTCAACCTAAACTGTTGTCGTACCCTAAACCGTACCCGTCCCCGAACCTTAACCCTAACCCTAACCCTAACCCTTACCCGAAGCCTTAGCCAATCCCGTCCCCTAATGCTAACCCGTAAGCTAACACTAACCCTTGCCCTAACACGTACGCTCACCCTAAAACATTGTCGTACCCTAACCTGTACCCTAAACCTTCCCCGTCCCCTAACCCTAACCCTAACCCTAACCCTAACCCTTACCCGAAGTCTAAACTTAACCCGTCACCTAATCCTAACCCATACGGTAACACTATCCCGTGCCCTAACACGTACGCTCACCCAAAACCGTTGTCGTACCCTAACCTGTACCCTAAACCGGCCCCGTCCCCGTCCCCTAACCCTAACCCTAACCCTAACACTTACCCGAAGCCTTACCCTAACCCGTCTCCTAATCCTACCCTGTATGCCAACACTAATCCGTACCCTAACACGTACGCTCACCCTAAACCGTTGTTGTCCCCTAAACTGTACCCTAAACCAGCCCCGTCCCCGTCCCCTAACCCTAACCCTAACCCTAACACTTACCCGAAACCTTACCCTAACCCGTCTCCTAATCCTAACCCGTACGCTAACACTAACCCGTACCCTAACATGTACGCTCACCCTAAACCATTGTCGTACCCTTACCTGTACCCTAAACCGTCCCTGTCCCCTAAACCTAACCGTAAGCCGTACCCGAAGCCTTGCCCTAACCGTCACCTAATCCTAACCTGTACGCTAACACTAACCCTTACCCTAACACCTACTCTCAGCCTAAAGCGTTGCGGTACCGTAACCTGTACCCTAAACCATCCCCGTCCCCTAACCCTAACCCTAACCCTAACCCTAACTCTAACACTTACCTGAAGCCTTACCCTAACCCGTCCCCTAATCCCAACCCGTACGCTAACACTAACCCGTGCCCTAACACGTACGTTCACCCTAAACCGTTGTCGTACCCTAACCTGTACCCTAAACCGTCCCCGTCCCCTAACCTTAACCCTAACCCAAACCCTAACCCTTACCCGAAGCCTTACCCTATCCCGTCCCCTATTCCTAACCCGTACGCTAACACTAACCCGTGCCCTAACACGTACACTCACACTAAACCGTTGTTGTACCCTAAACTGTACCCTAAACCGTTCCTATCCCCGTCCGCTAACCCTAAACCTAACCCTTACCAGAAGCCTTACGCTAACCCGTCCCCTAACCCTAAACCGTACGCTAACACTAACCCATACCCTAACACGTACGATCACCCTAAATCGTTGTCGTACCCTAACCTGTACCCTAAACCGTCCCCATCCCCTAACCCTAACCATAACCCTAACCCTAACCCTTACCAGAAGCCTTATCATAACCCGTCCCCTAATCCTAACCCGTACGCTAACACGAACCCGTACGCTAAAACGTACCCTTACCCTAAACCGTTGTCGTAGCCTAACCTGTACCCTAAACCGTACCCTTCCCCTAACCCTAACCCTAACCCTAACCTTAACCCTAACCCTTACCCGAACCTTACCCTAACCCGTCCCCTAATCCTAACCCGTATGTTAACACTAACCCATACCCTAACACGTATGCTCACCCTAAACTGTTGTTGTACACTAACCTGTACTTTAAATCGTCCCCTTTCCCGTCCCCGTTCCCATCCCCTAACCCTAACCCTAACCCTAACCCTTACCCGAAGCCTTACCCTAACCTGTCCCCTAATCCTAACCCATAGGCTATCACTAACCCATACCCTAACATATACGCTCACCCTAAACCTTTGTCGTACCCTCAACTGTACCCTAAACCATCCCCGTCCCCGTCCACTAACCCTAACCCTAAACCTATCCCTTACCCGTAGCCTTACCCTAAACCGTCCCCTAAGCCTAATCCATATGCTAACACTAACCCATACCCCAACACGTACGCTCACCCTAAAACGTTGTCGTACCCTAAACTGTACCCTAAACTGTCCCCGTCTCTTAACCCTAACCCTAACACTAACCCTTACCCGAAGCCTTACCCTAACCCGTCCCCTTATCCTAACCCGTACACTAACACTAACCCGTACGCTAACACGTATGCTCACCCTAAAACATTGTCGTACCCTAACTTGTACCCTAAACCATCCCCGTCACCTTACCCTAAACCTAAACCTAACCCTTACCCGAAGCCTTACCCTAACCTGTCCCCAATCCTAAACTGTACGCTAACACTTATCCGTACCCTAACACGTACGGTTACCCTAAACCGTTGTCATACCCTAACCTGTACCCTAAACCGTCCCCATCCCCTAACCCTAACCCTAAGCGTTACCCGAATCCTTGCCCTAACAGTCCCCTAATCCTAACCTGTACGCTAACACTAAACCATACCGTAACACGTACGCTCACCCTAAACCGTTGTCGTATCCTAACCTGTACCCTAAACCTTCCCCGTCCCCTTACTCTAACCCTAACCCTAACCCTAACCCTAACCCTTACCCGAAGCCTTACCCTAACCCGTCCCATAATCCTAACCTGTACACTAACACTAACCCGTGCCCTAACACGTACGCTCAACTTAAACCGTTGTCGTACCCTAAACCGTACCCGTCCCCTAACCTTAACCCTAACCCTAACCCTAACCCTTACCCGAAGCCTTAGCCAATCCCGTCCCCTAATGCTAACCCGTACGCTAACACTAACCCTTGCCCTAACACGTACGCTCACCCTAAAACATTGTCGTACCCTAACCTGTACCCTAAACCTTCCCCGTCCCCTAACCCAAACACTAACCCTAACCCTATCCCTAACCCTTACCCGAAGCCTTACCCTAAACCGTCCCATAATCCTAAACCGTACGCTAACACTAACCTGTACCCTAACACGTACGCTCACCCTAAACCGTTGTCGTACCGTAACCTGTACCCTAAACCGTCCCCGTCCCCTAACTCTAACCCTAACCCTAACCATAAACCTAACCTTTATCCGAAGCCTTACCCTAAGCCATCCACTAATCCTAACCCGTACGCTAACAATAACCCGTACTCTAACACGTACACTCACCCTAAAACGTTGTCATACCCTAAACTGTACCCTAAACCGTCCCCATACCCTAACCCTAACCCTATCCCTAACACTAAACCTTACCCAAAGCCTTACCCTAACCCGTCCCCTAATCCTAACCCGTACGCTAACACTAACCCGTACCCTAACACGTACGCTCACCCTAAACCGATGTTGTACGCTAACCTGTACCCTAAACTGTCCCCGTCCCCGTCCCCGACCCGTAACCCTAACCCTAACCCTTACCCGAAGCCTTACACTAACACGTCCACTAATCTTAACCCGTACGCTAACACTAACCCGTACCCTAACACGTACGCTCACACTAAACCGTTGTCGTACCCTAACCTGTACCCTAAACTGTCCCCGTACCCTAACCCTAACCCTAACACTTACCCAAAGCCTTACTCTAACCCGTCCCCTAATCCTAACCCGTAAGCTCACACTAACCTGTACCCTAACACGTACGCTCACCCTAAACCGTTGTCATACCCTAACCTGTACCCTAAACCGTCCCCGTCCCCTAACCCTAACCCTAACCCTAACCCTTACCCGAAGCCTTACAGTAATCCGTCCCCTAATTCTAACCGGTACGCTAACACTAACACCTACCCTAACACGTACGCTCACCCTAAACTGTTGTCGTACACTAACCTCTACCCTAAACCATTCCTGTCCTCTAACCCTAACCCTAACCCTAACCCTAAACCTAACCCTTACCCGAAGCCTTACTTTAACCCGTCCCCTAATCCTAACCCTTACGCTAACACTAACCCATACTCTAACACGTACGCTCAACATAAACCGTTGACGTACCCTAACCTGTGCCCTAAAACGTCCCCGTCCCCTAACCCTATCCCTAACCCTAACCATAACCCTAACCCTTACCCGAACTTTACGCTAACCCGTCCCCTAATCCTAACCCGTACGCTAACACTATCCCATACCCTAACACGTACGCTCAACCTAAACTGTTGTTGTACACTAACCTGTACCCTAAACCGTCCCCTTCCCCGTCCCCGTCCCCTAACTCTAATTTTAACCCTAAACCTTACCCGAAGCTTTATCCTAACTCGTCCCCAAATACTAACCCGTAGGCTATCACTAACACGTACCCTAACATGTACGGTCACCCTAATCCTTTGTCGTACCCTAACCTGTACCCTAAATCATCCCCGTCCCAGTCCCCTAACCCTAAACCTAAACCTAACCCTATCCCTTACCCGAAGTCTTACCCTAACCCGTCCCCTAATCCTAATCCGTACGCTAACACTAACCCGTACCCTATCATGTACGCTCACCCTAAACCGTTATTGTACCCTAACCTGTACCCTAAACTGTCCCCGTCCCCTAACCATAACCCTAACCCTTACCCGAAGCCTTACCCTAACCCGACTCCTAATCCTAACCCGTGCGCTAACACTAACCCGTACCCTATCATGTACGCTCACCCTAAACCATTGTAATACCCTAACATGTACCCTAAACCGTCCCCGTCGCCTAACCCTAACCCTAAACCTAACCCTAAACCTAACCCTTACCCGAAGCCTTACCCTAACCCGTCCCCTAATCCTAACCCATACGCTAACAATAACCCTTGCCCTAACACGTACGTTCACACTAAACCGTTCTCGTACACTAACCTGTACCTTAAACCATCCCCGTACCCTAACCCTTACCCTAACTTCAACCCTAACCCTTACCCGAAGCCTTACTCTAACCCGTCCCATAATCCTAACCCATACGCTTACACTAACCCATACCCTAACACGTACGCTCAACCTAAACCGTTGACGTACTCTAACCTGTACCTTAAACCGTCCCCGTCCCCTAACCCTAACCCTAACCCTAACCATAACCCTTACCCGAAGCCATACTGTATCACATCCCCTAATACTAACCCGTACGCTAACACTAACCCGTACCCTAACACGTACGCTCACCCTAAACCGTTGTCTTACCCTAATCTGTACCCTAAACCGTCCCCGACCCCGTCCCCTAACCCTAACCGTAACCTTAACCCTAAACCTTTCCCGAAGCCTTAAACAAACACGTCCCCTAAACCTAACCCGTACGCTAAAATAAACCGTACCCTAACACGTACGCTCACCCTAAATCGTTGTCGTACACTAACCTGTACCCTAAACCGTCCTCGTCCCCTAACTCTAACCCTAACCCTAACTGTAACCCTAATCCTTACCCGAAATCTTACCCTAACCCGTCACCAATCCTAACCCATACGCTATCACGTACGCTCACCCTAAACCGTTGTCGCACACTAACCTGTACCCTAAACCGTCCCCGTCTCCTAACCCTAACCCTAACCTTAAACCTAACCCTAACCCTTACCCGAATCCTTACCCTAAACCGTCCCCTAATCCTAACCCGTACGCTAACACTAAACCGTACCCTAACACGTACACTCACCCTAAAACGTTGTCATACCCTAAACTGTACCGTAAACCGTCCCCGTCCCCTAACCGTAATCCTAACCCTAACCCTAACCCTTACCCAAAGCCTTACCCTAACTCGTCCCCTAATCCTAACCCGTACGCTAACACTAACCCGTACCCTAACACGTACGCTCACCCTAAACCGTTGTCGTACCCTAACCTCTACCCTAAACCGTTACTGTCCCCTAACCCTAACCCTAACCATAACCCTAACCCTTACCCGAAGCCTTACCCTAACCCATCGCCTAATCGTAACCCGTATGCTAACACTAACCCATACCCTAACACATACGCTCACCCTAAACCGTTGTCATACCCTAACCTGTACCCTAAACCATCCCCGTCCCCTAACCCTAAACATAACCCTAACCCTAACCCTAACCCTAACCCTTACCCGAAGCCTTACCCTAACCCGTCCACTAATCCTAATCCGTATGCTAACACTAATCCCTGCCCTAACACGTATGCTCACCCTAAAACGTTGTTGTACGCTAACCTGTACCCTAAACCTTCCCCGTCCAATAACCCTAACCCTAAACCTAACCGTAACCCTCACCCGAAGCCTTACCCTAACCCGTCTCCAATCCTAACCCGTACGTTATCACGTACGCTCACTCTAAACTGTTGTCGTACACTAACCTGTACCCTAAACCCTCCCCGTCCCCTAACCCTAACCCTAACCCTATCCCTAACCCTTACCCGAAGCCTTACCCTAACCCGTCCACTAATAATAACACGTACGCTAAAACTAACCCGTACCCTAACACGTACACTCACCTTAAAACATTGTCATACCCTAAACTGTACCCTAAACCGTCCCAGTCCCCTAACCCTAACCCTAACCCTAACCCTAACACTTACCCAAAGCCTTACCCTAACCCGTACGCTAACACTAACCTGTACCCTAACACGTACGCTCACACTAAACCGTTGTCGTACCCTCACCTGTACCCTAAACCATCCCCGTCCCCTAATCCTAACCCTAACCCTAACCCTAAACCTTACCCGAAGCCTTACCCTAACCCGTCCCCTAATCCTAACCCGTACGCTAACACTAAACGTTACCCTAACACGTATGATCATCCTAAACCGGTGTCGTACCCTAACCTGTACACTAAACCGTCCCCTAACCCTAATCCTAACCCTAACCCTAACCCTTACGCGAAGCCTTAACCTAACCCGTCCCCAATCCTAACCCGTACGATAACATTAACCCATGCCCTATCACGTACGCTCACCCTAAACGGTTGTCATACCCTAACCTGTACCCTAAACCGTCCCCGTCCCCTAACCCTAACCCTAACCCTAATGCTAACCCTAAACCTAACCCTAACACTTACCCGAAACCTTTCCCTAACCCGTCCAATAATCCTAACCCGTACGCTCACACTAACCCGTTACCTAACACGTACGATCACCCTAAACCGCTGTCATCCCCTAACCTGTACCTTAAACCGTCCCCGTCCCGGTCCCCTAACCCTAACCCTAACCCTAACCCTAAACCTTACGCAAAGCCTTAACCTCTCTGGTCCCCTAATCCTAACCCGTACGATAACACTAACCCATACCCTAACAAGTACGCTCACACTAAACCATTGTTCTACACTAACCTGTACCCTAAACCATCACTGTCCCCTAACCCTAACCCTAACACTTACCCTAACCCTTACCCGAAGCCTTACACTAACCCGTCCCCTAACCCTAACCCGTACGCTAACACGAACCCATACCCTAACACGTACGCTCAACCTAAAGCATTGTCGTACCCTAACCTGTACCCTAAACCTTCCCCGTCCCCTAACCCTAACCCTAACCCTAAACCTAAACCTAACCCTTACCCGAAGCCTCACCCTAACACGTCCCATAATCCTAACCCGTATGCTAACACTAACCCGTACCCTAACACGTACGCTCAACCTAAACCTTTGTTGTACCCTAACCTGTACCCTAGACCGTCCCCGTCCCCTAACGCTAACCCTAACCGTTACCTTAAGCCTTACCCTAACCCGTCCCCTAAACCTAACCCGTACGATAACACTAATCCGTACCCTAACACGTTCGCTCACCCTAAACCAATTTCGTACACTAACCTGTACCCTAAACCATTCTCGTCCCCTAACCCTAACCCTAACCATAACCCTAACACTAAACATTGTGCGAAACCTTACCCTAACCCGTCCCCTAATCCTAAACCGTACGCTAAAACTAACACGGACCCTAACACGTACGCTCACCCTAAACCATTGACGTACCCTAACCTGTACCCTAAAACGTCCCCGTCCCCTAACCCTAACCCTAACCCTAACCCTACCCATAACCCGAAGCCTTACCCTAACCCGTCCTCTAATCCTAACCCGTACGCTAACTCTAACCTGTACCCTAACACGTACGCTCACACTAAACTGTTGTCGTACACTAACCTGTACCCTATACCGTCCCCATCCCCTAACCCTAACCCTAACCCTAACCCTAAACCTTACCCGAAGCCTTACCCTAACCCATCCCCTAATCCCAACCCGTACGCTAACTCTAATCCGTACCCTAACACGTACGCTCACACTAAAACGTTGTCTTACCCTAATCTGTACCCTAAACCGTCCTCGTACCCTAACCCTAACCCTAACCCTAACCGTAACCCTAACCCTAATCCGAAGCCTTACCCTAAACCGTACCCTAATCCTAAACCGTACGCTAACACTAAACTGTACCCTAACACGTACACTAACCCTAAAACTTTGTCATACCCTAAACTGTACGCTAAACCGTCCCCGTCCCCGCCCCCTAACCCTAACCTTAACCCTAACCCTTACCCAAAGCCTTACCCTAACTCGTCCCCTAATCCTAACCCGTACGCTAACACTAACCCATACCCTAAAACGTACGCTCACCCTAATCCATTGTCGTACCCTAACCTGTACCCTAAACCGTCCCCGTCCCCTAACCCTAACCCTAACCCTAACCCTAACCCTAACCCTAACCCATACCCGAAGCCTTACACTAACTCGTCTACTAAACCTAATCCGTACGCTAACACTAATCCCTGCCCTAACACGTACGCTCACCCTAAACCGTTGTCGTACGCTAACCTGTACACTAAACCGTCCCCGTCCCCTAACCCTAACCCTAACCCTAACCCTAAGCCTTACCGGAAGCCTTACCCTAACCCGTCCCCTAATCCTAACCCGTACCCTAACACTAATCTGTACCCTAACATGTACGCTCACCCTTTACCGTTGTCGTACCCTAACCTGTACCCTAAACCGTCCCTGTCCCCTAACCCTAACCCTAACCCTAACCCTTACCCGAAGCCTTACCCTAACCCGTCCCCTAATCCTAACCCGTATGCTAACACTAAACCATAGCCTAACACGTACGCTCACCCTAAACCGTTGTCGTACACTAACCTGTACCCTAAACAGTCCCCGTCCCCTAACCCTAACCTTAACCCTAACCCTAACCCTTACCCGAAGCCTTACCCTAAACTGTCCCCTAACCCTAACCTGTACGCTAACACTAACCCGTGCCCTAACACGTACGCTCACCCTAAACCGTTGTCGTAACCTAACCTGTACCCTAAACCATCCCCGTCCCCTAACCCTATACCTAACCCTAAAGCTAACCCTATCTCTAACCCTTACCCAAAGCCTTACCTAACCTGTCCACTACTCCGAAAACGTACGCTAACACTAACCCGTACCCTAACACTTATGCTCACCCTACACCGTTGTCGTACCCTAAACTGTACCCTAAACGGTCCCCGTCCCCTAACCCTAACCCTAACCTTAACCCTAACCCTAACACTTACCCGAAGCCTTACCCTAACCCGTCCCCTAATCCTAATCCGTACGCTAACACTAACCCGTGCCCTAACACGTACGGTCACACTAAACCGTTGTCGTACAATAAACTGTACCCTAAACCATCCCGTCCCCTAACACTAACCCTAACCCTAACCCTAACCCTTACCCGAAGCTTTACCCTAACCCGTCCCTTAATCCTAACCCGTACGCTAAAACTAACCCGTGCCCTAACACGTACGCTCACCCTAAACCATTGTCGTACCCTAAACTGTAACCTAAACCGTCCCCGTCCCCTAACCCTAACCCTAAACCTAACCCTAAACCTCACCCGAAGCCTTACCCTACACCGTCACCAATCCTAACCCGTACGCTATCACGTACGCTCACCCTAAACTGTTGTCGTACACTAACCTGTACCCTAAACCATCCCTGTCACCCAACCCTAACCCTAACCCTAACCCTAACCCTAACCCTTACCCGAAGCCTTACCCTAACCCGTCCACTAATCCTAACACGTACGCTAAAACTGACCCATACCCTAACACGTACACTCACCCTAAAACATTGTCATACCCTAAACTGTACCCTAAACCGTCCCCGTCCCCTAACCCTAACCCTAACCCTAAACCTTACCCGAAGCCTTACCCTAACCCGTCCCCTAATCCTAACCCGTACGCTAACACTAACTGGTACCCTAACACGTATGCTCATCCTAAACCGGTGTCGTACTCTAACCTGTACACTAAACCGTCCCCTGACCCTAACCCTAACCCTAACCCTAACCCTAACTCTAACCCTTGCCCGAAGCCTTAACCTAACCCGTCCCCAATCCTAACCCGTACGCTAACACTAACCCGTGCCCTAACACGTACGCTCACCCTAAACCGTTGTCGTACCCTAACCTGTACCCTAAACCGTCCCCTAACCCTAAACCTAAACCTAAACCTAACCCTAACCCTAACCTAACCCTAACCCTAACCCTAAACCTAAACCAAACCCTAACCCTAACACCTAACCCTAACCCTAACCCTAACCCTAACTCTAACCCTAACCGTAACACCTAAACCTAACCCCTAACCCTAACCCTAACCCTAAACCTAACCCTAACCCTAACCCCTAACCCTAACCCGAAACCTAACCGTAACCCTAACCCTAACCCTAACCCTAACCCTAAACCCTAACCCTAACCCTAACACTAACACTAACCCTAACCCTAAACCCTAACCCTAACCCTAACCCTAACCCTAACCCTAAACCCTAACCCTAACCCTAACCCTAACACTAACCCTAACCCTAACCCTAACCCTAACCCTTACCCGAAGCCTTACCCTCACCCGTCCCCTAATCCTAACCCGTACGCTAACACTAACCCGTACTCTAACACGTACGCTCACCCTAAACCGTTGTCGTACCCTAACCTGTACCCTAAACCGTCCCCGTCCCCGTCCCCTAGCCCTAACCCTAACCCTAGCCCTAACCCTTACCCGAAGTCTTACACTAACACGTCCCTTAATCCTAACCCGTACGCTAACACTAATCCTTACCCTAACACGTACTCTCACCCTAAAACCTTGTTGTACCCTAACATGTACCCTAAACCATCCCCGTCCCCTAACCCTAACCCTAACCGTAACCCTAACCCTAACCCTTACCCAAAGTCTAAACTTAACCCGTCCCCTAATCCTAACCCGTACGGAAACACTAACCCGTGCCCTAACACGTACGCTCACCCTAAAACGTTGTTGTACCCTAACCTGTACCCTAAACCGTCCCACTCCCCTAACCCTAACCCTAACCCTAACCCTAACCCTTACCCGAAGCCTTACACTAACCCGTCCCCTAATCCTAACCCGTACGCCAACACTAATCCGTACCCTAACACGTATGCTCACGCTTAACCGTTGTTGTCCCCTAACCTGTACCCTAAACCATCCCCGTCCCCTAACTCTAACCCTAACCCTAACCCTAACACTTAACCAAAGCCTTACCCTAACCCGTCTCCTAATCCTAACCCATACGCTAACACTAACCCGTACCCTAACACGTATTCTCACCCTAAACCATTGTCGTACCCTAACCTGTACCCTAAGCCGTACCCGTCCCCTAACCCTAACCCTAAGCCGTACCCGAAGCTTTGCCCTAACGGTCCCCTAATCGTAAACTGTACGCTAACACTAACCCGTACCTTAACACGTACGCTCACCCTAAACTTTTGTCGTACACTAACCTGTACCCTGTACCGTCCCCGTCCCCTAACCCTAACCGTAACCCTAAACATACCCGAAGCCTTACCCTAACCCGTCCCCTAATCCTAACCCGTACGCTAACACTAACCCATACCCTAACACGTACGCTCACCCTAAACCGTTGTCGTATCCTAACCTGTACCCTAAACCGTCCCCGTCCCCGTCCCCGTCCCCTAACCCTAACGCTACACCTAACCCTAACCCGAAGCCTTACCCTAACACGTCCACTAACCCTAACCCGTACGCTAACACTAACACTTGCCATAACACATACGCTCACCCTAAACCGTTGTCGTACCCTAACCTGTACCCTAAACCGTCCCCATCCCCGTCCCCGTCCCCTAACCCTAACCCTAAACCTAACTCTTACCCGAAGCCTTAACCTAACCCGTCCCCTAATCCTAAACCGTACGCTAACACTAACCCATACACTAACACGTACGCTCACCCTAAACAGTTGTCGTACCCTAACCTGTACCCTAAAGCATCCCCGTCCCCAATCCTAACCGTAACCGTAACCCTAACCCTTACTCTAAGTCTTAACCTAACCCGTCCCCTAATCCTAACACGTAGGCTAACACTAACCCGTACCCTAACATGTAGGCCCACCCTAAACCGTTGTCGTACCCTAACCTTACCCTAAACGGTCCCTGTCCCCTAACCCTAACCCTAAACCTAACCCTAAACCTTACCCGAAGCCTTACCCTAACCCGTCCCCTAATCCTAACCTGTACGCTAACACAAACCCGTACCCTTACACGTACGCTCACCCTATACGGTTGTCGTACCCAAACCTGTACCCTACACGGTCCCCGTCCCCTAACCCTAACCCTAACCCTTAACCGAAGCCTTACCCTAACCTGTCTCCAATCCTAACCCGTACGCTAACACGAACCCATACCCTAACACGTACGGTTATCCTAAACCGTTGTCGTACCCTAACCTGTACCCTAAACCGTCCCCGTCCCCTAACCCTAAACCTAAGCGTTACCCGAATCCTTGCCCTAACAGTCCCCTAATCCTAACCTGTACGCTAACAGTCACCCGTACCCTAACATGTACGCTCACCCTAAACCGTTGTCGTATCCTAACCTGTACCCTAAACCTTCCCCGTCCCCTAACTCTAACCCTAACCCTAACCCTAACCCTAACCCTTACCCGAAGCCTTACCCTAACCTGTCGCCTAACCCCAACCCGTACGCTATCACTAACCCGTGCCCTAACACATACGCTCAACCTAAACCATTGTCGAACCCTAACCTGTACCTTAAACCGTCCCCGTCCCCTAACCTTAACCCTAACCCTAACCCTAACCCTTACCCGAAGCCTTACCCTAACCTGTCGCCTAACCCCAACCCGTACGCTATCACTAACCCGTGCCCTAACACGTACGCTCAACCTAAACCATTGTCGAACCCTAACCTGTACCTTAAACCGTCCCCGTCCCCTAACCTTAACCCTAACCCTAACCCTAACCCTTACCCGAAGCCTTAACCTATCCCGTCCCCTAATGCTAACCCGTACGCTAACACTAACCCATGCCCTAACACGTACGCTCACCCTAAAACATTGTAGTACCCTAACATGTACCCTAAGCCTAACCCTAACCCTAACCCTAACCCTAACCCTTACCCGAAGTCTAAACTTAACCCGTCACCTAATCCTAACCTGTACGGTAACACTAACCCGTGCCCTAACACGTATGCTCACCCAAAACGGTTGTCGTACCCTAACCTGTACCCTAAACCGTCCTCGTCCCCTAACCCTAACCCTAACCCTAACCGTAAACCTTACCCGAAGCCTTTCCTAACCCGTCCCTTAATCCTAACCCGTATGCCAACACTAATCCGTACCGTAACACGTATGCTCACCCTAAACCATTGTCGTACCCTAAACAGTACCCTAAACCGTCCCTGTCCCCTAACCTTAACCCTAACCCTAACCCTTAACCGAAGCCTTACCCTATCCCGTCCACTAATCCTAACCCGTACGCTAACACTAACCCGTGCCCTAACACGTACGCTCACCCTAAATCGTTGACGTACCATAACCTGTACCCAAAACCGTTCCCGTCCCCGTCCCCGTCCGCTAACCCTAACCCTAACCCTTACCAGAAGCCTTACGCTAACCCGTCACCTAACCCTAAACCGTACGCTAACACTAACCCATACCCTAACACGTACGATCACCCTAAACCGTTGTCGTACCCTAACCTGTACCCTAAACCGTCCCTATCCCCTAACCCTAACCCTAACCCTAACCCTAACCCTTACCAGAAGCCTTATCGTAACCCATCCCCTAATCCTGTACCGTACGCTAACACTAACCCGTACCCTAACACGTACGCTCACACTAAACCGTTGTCGTACCCTAACCTGTACCCTAAACCGTCCCTGTCTGCTAACCCTAACCCTAACCCTACCCTAACCCTTACCCGAAGCCTTAACCTAACCCGTCCCCTAACCCTAACCCGTACGTTAACACTAAACCGTACCCTAAAACGTATGCTCACCCTAAACCGTTGTCGTAACCTAAGCTGTACCCTAAACCGTCCCCGTCCCCTAACGCTAACCCTAACCCAATCCCTAACCCTAAACCTTACCCGCAGCCTTAGGCTAACCCGTCCCCTAATCCTAACCCGTACGCTAACACTAACCCGTACCCTAACACTTACGCTCACCCTAAACCGTAGTCATACCCTAATCTGTACCCTAAACCGTCCCCGTCCCCGTCCCCTACTCCCTAAAACTAACCCTAACCCTAACCCTTTCCCGAAGCCTTACCCTAACACGTCCCCTAATCCTAACCCGTATGCTAACACTAACCCGTACCCTAACACGTACAATTACCCTAAACAGTTTTCGTACTCTAATCTGTACCCTAAACCGTCCCCGTCCTCTAACCCTAACCCTAACCCTTATCCGAAGCCTTACCCTAACCCGTCACGAATCCTAACCCGTACGCTATCACGTACGCTCACCCTAAACTGTTGCCGTACACTAACCTGTACCGTAAACTGTCCCCGTCCCTTTAACCTAAGCCTTACCGGAAGCCTTACTCTAACCCGTCCCCTAATCCTAACCCGTACCCTAACACTAATCTGTACCCTAACACGTATGCTCACCCTAAGCCATTGTCGTACCCTAACATGTACCCTAAACCATACCCATCCCCTAACCCTAACACTAATCCTAACCCTAACCCTAACCCTAACCCTTACCCGAAGCCTTACCCTAACCCGTCCCCTAATCCTAACCCGTACCCTAACACTAATCTGTACCCTAACACGTATGCTCACCCTAAGCCATTGTCGTACCCTAACATGTACCCTAAACCATACCCATCCCCTAACCCTAACACTAATCCTAACCCTAACCCTAACCCTAACCCTTACCCGAAGCCTTACCCTAACCCGTCCCCTAATCCTAACCCGTACGCTAACACTAACCCGTGCCCTAAGACGTACGCTCACACTAAACCGTTGTCTTACCCTAATCTGTAGCCTAAACCGTCCCCTAACCCTAACCCTAACCCTAACCCTAACCCTTACCCGAAGCCTTACCATAAACCGTCCCCTAATCCTAAGTCTTACGCTAACACTAAACCGTACTCTAACACATACGTTCACCCTAAACCGTTTTCGTACCCTAACCTGTACCCTAAACCGTCCCCTTCCCCGTCCCCGTCCCCTAACACTAACCCTAACCCTTACCCGAAGCCTTACTGTAACCCGTCCCATAATCCTAACCCGTACGCTAACACTAACCCGTATCCTAAAACATATGCTCCCCCTAAATCGTTGTCGTACCCTAACCTGTACCCTAAACCATCGCCGTCACCTAACCCTAACCCTAACCCTAACCCTAACCCTTACCCGAAGCCTTACCTAACCCGTCCCCTAATCCTAACCCGTACGCTAACACTAAACTCTACGCTAACACGTATGCTCGCCCTAAACCGTTGTCGTACACTAACCTGTACCCTAAACCGTTCCCGTCCCCTAACCCTCACCCTAACCCTAACCCTAACCCTAACCCTTACCCGAAGCATTACACTAACCCGTCCCTTAATCCTAACCCAGACGCTAACACTAACACGAACCCTAACACGTATGCTCACCCTAAACCGTTGTCATACACTAACCTGTACCCTAAACCGTCCCCGTCCCCGTTCCCTAACCCTAACCCTAACGCTAATCCTTACCCGAAGCCTTACCCTAACCCGCCCCCTAAACCTCACCCGTACGCTAACACTAACCTGTACCCTAACACGTACCCTCACCCTAAACCGTTGTTGTACACTAACCTGTACCCTAAAGTGTCCCCGTCCCCTAACCCTAACCCTAACCCTAACCCTACCACTAACACTTACCCGAAGCCTTACCCTAACCCGTCCCCTAATCCTAACCCGTACGCTAACACTAACACGTACCCTAACACGTATGCTCACCCTAAACCATTGTCGTACCCTAACCTGTACCCTAAACCGTCCCCATCACCTAACCCTAACCATAACACTAACCCTAACACTAAACCTTACCTGAAGCCTTACCCTAAACCGTCCCCTAATCCTAACCCGTACTCTAACACTAATCTGTAACCTAACTCGTACGCTCACCCTAAACCGTTGTCGTACCCTAACCTGTACCCTTAACCATCCCCGTCCCCGTCCCCTAACCCTAACCCTAACCCTAAACCTATCCCTTACCCGAAGCCTTACCCTAACTCGTCCCCTAATCCGAACCCGTACGCTAACACTAACCCATACCCTAACACGTATGCTCACCCTAAACCGTTGTCGTACACTAAACTGTACCCTAAACCGTACCCGTCCCCTAACACTAACCCTAACCTTAACCGTAACCCTAACCCTTACCCGAAACCTTAAACTAACCCGTTCCCTATTCCTAACCCGTACGCTAACATTAACCCATACCCTAACACTTACGCTCACCGTAAACCGTTGTAGTACCCTAAACTGTACCCTAAACCGTCCCAGTCCCCTAACCCTAACCCTAACCCTTACCCGAAGCCTTACCGTAACCCGTCCCCTAATCCTAATCCGTATGCTAACACTAACCGTACCCTAACATGTACGCTCAACCTAAACCACTGTCGTACCCTAACCTGTACCCTAAACCGTCCCCATCCCCTAACCCTAACCCTAACACAAACCCTAACCCTAAACCTTACCCGAAGCCTTACCTTAAACCGTCCCCTATTCCTAACACGTACGCTAACACTAACCTGTACACTAACACGTACGCTCACCCTAAACCGTTGTCGTACCGTAATCTGTAACCTAAACCGTCCCCGTCCCCGTCCCCTACTCCCTAAACCTAACCCTAACCCTAACCCTTTCCCGAAGCCTTACCCTAACACATCCCCAATCCTAACCCGTACGCTAACACTAAACCGTACCCTAACACGTACGCTGAACCTAAACCGTTGTCGTACCCTAATCTGTACCCTAAACCGTCCCCGTCCGCTAACCCTAACCCTAACCCTAACCTTAACCCTAACCCTTACCCGAAGCCTTACCCTAACCCTTCATCAATCCTAACCCGTACGCTATCACGTACGCTCACCCTAAACAGTTGTCGTACACTAACCTGTACCCTAAGCCTTCCCCATCCCCTAACCCTAACCCTAACCCTTACCCTATCCTTAACCCTTACCCGAAGCCTTACACTAAACCATCCCCTAATCCTAACCCGTACGCTAACACTAACCTGTACCCTAACATGTACACTCAACCTAAACCGTTGTCGTACACTAACCTGTACCCTAAAACGTCCTGGTCCCCTAACTGTAATCCTATCCCTAACCCTAAACCTAACCTTTACCCGAAGCCTTACCCTAACCCGTCCCCTAATCCTTACCCGTACGCTAACACTAACCCGTGCCGTAACACGTACGCTCACCCTAAAACGTCGTACCCTAACATGTACACTAAACCGTCCCCTACCCCGTCCCCATCCCCGTCCCCTAACCCTAACCCTAACCTGTACCCTAAACAATCCCCGTCCCCGTCCCCTAACCCTAACCCTAACCCTAAACCTATCCCTTACCCGAAGCCTTACCCTAAGTCGTCCCCTAATCCTAACCCGTACGCTAACACTAACCCATACACTAACACGTACGCTCCCCCTAAACCGTTGTCGTACCCTAACCTGTACCCTAAACCGTCCCCGTCCCCTAACCCTAACCCTAACCCTTACCCTAAACCTTACCCTAAGTCTTAACCTAACCCGTCCCCTAATCCTAACTCGTAGGCTAACACTAACCCGTACCCTAACACGTAGGCTCACCCTAAACCGTTGTCATACCCTAATCTTACCCTAAACCGTCCCCGTCCCCTAACCCTAACCCTAATCCTAACCCTAACCCTTACCCGAAGCCTTACCCTAACCCATTGCCTAATCCTAACCCGTACACTAACACTAACACGTACCCTAACACATACACTCACCCTATACCGTTGTCGTACCCAAACCTGTACCCTACACGGTCCCCGTCCCCTAACCCTAACCCTAACCCTAACCCTTACCCGAAGCCTTACCCTAACCTGTCCCCAATCCTAACCCGTACGCTAACACTAACCCGTACCCTAACACGTACGGTTACCCTAAACCTTTCTCATACCCTAACCTGTACCCTAAACCGTCCCCGTCCCCTAACCCTAAACCTAAGCGTTACCCGAATCCTTGCCCTAACAGTCCCCTAATCCTAAACTGTACGCTAACACTAACCCGTACCCTAACACGTACGCTCACCCTAAACCGTTGTCGTATCCTAACCTGTACCCTAAACCTTCCCCGTCCCCTAACACTAACCCTAACCCTAACCCTAACCCTAACCCTTACCGGAAGCCTTACCCTAACCCGTCCTCTAACCCCAACCCGTACGCTGACACTAACCCGTGCCCTAACACGTACGCTCAACCTAAACCGTTGTCATACCCTAACCTGTACCCTAAACCGTCCCCGTCCCCTAACCTTAACCCTAAACCTAACCCTAACCTTACCCGAAGCCTTAGCCTATCCCGTCCCCTAATGCTAACCTGTACGCTAACACTAACCCATGCCCTAACACGTACGCTCACCCTAAAACTCTGTAGTACCCTAACCTGTACCCTAAACCTTCCCCGTCCCCTAAGCCTAACCCTAACCCTAACCCTAACCCTAACCCTTACCCGAAGTCTAAACTTAACCCGTCACCTAATCCTAACCTGTACGGTAACACTAACCTGTGCCCTAACACGTATGCTCACCCAAAACCGTTGTCGTACCCTAACCTGTACCCTAAACCGTCCTCGTCCCAACCCTAACCCTAACCCTAACCGTAAACCTTACCCGAAGCCTTACCCTAACCCGTCCCCTAATCCTAACCCGTACGCCAACACTAATCCGTACCCTAACACGTACTCTCACCCTAAAACCTTGTTGTACCCTAACATGTACCCTAAACCATCCCCATCCCCTAACCCTAACCCTAACCATAACCCTAACCCTAACCCTTACCCGAAGTCTAAACTTAACCCGTCCCCTAATCCTAACCCTTACGGAAACACTAACCCGTGCCCTAACACGTACGCTCACCCTAAACCGCTGTTGTACGCTAACCTGTACCCTAAACCGTCCCACTCCCCTATCCCTAACCCTAACCCTAACCCTTACCCGAAGCCTTACACTAACCCGTCCCCTAATCCTAACCCGTACGCCAACACTAATCTGTACCCTAACACGTATGCTCACGCTTAACCGTTGTTGTCCCCTAACCTGTACCCTAAACCATCCCCGTCCCCTAACCCTAACCCTAACCCTAAGCCGTACCCGAAGCTTTGCCCTAACCGTCCCCTAATCGTAAACTGTACGCTAACATTAACCCGTACCCTAACACGTACGCTCACCCTAAACTTTTGTCGTACCCTAACCTGTACCCTGTACCGTCCCCGTCCCCTAACCCTAACCCTAACCGTAACCCTAAACATACCCGAAGCCTTACCCTAACCCGTCCCCTAATCCTAACCCGTACGCTAACACTAACCCATACCCTAACACGTACGCTCACCCTAAACCGTTGTCGTACACTAACCTGTACCCTAAACCGTCCCCGTCCCCTAACCCTAACCCTAAGCGTTACCGGAATCCTTGCCCTAAGAGTCCCCTAATCCTAACCTGTACGCTAACACTCACCCGTACCCTAACACGTACGCTCACCCTAAACCGTTGTCGTATTCTAACATGTACGCTAAACCTTCCCCGTCCCCTAACTCTAACCCTAACCCTAACCCTAACCCTTACCCGAATCCTTAACCTAACCCGTCCCCTAACCCCAACCCGTACGCTATCACTAACCCGTGCCCTAACACGTACGCTCAACCTAAACCATTGTCGAACCGTCCCCGTCGCCTAACCTTAACCCTAACCCTAACCCTAACCCTTACCCGAAGCCTTAGCCTATCCCGTCCCCTAATGCTAACCCGTACGCTAACACTAACCTATGCCCTAACACGTACGCTCACCCTAAAACATTGTAGTACCCTAACATGTACCCTAAGCCTAACCCTAACCCTAACCCTAACCCTAACCCTTACCCGAAGTCTAAACTTAACCCGTCACCTACTCCTAACCTGTACGGTAACACTAACCCGTGCCCTAACACGTATGCTCACCCAAAACGGTTGTCGTACCCTAACCTGTACCCTAAACCGTCCTCGTCCCCTAACCCTAACCCTAACCCTAACCGTAAACCTTACCCGAAGCCTTTCCCTAACCCGTCCCTTAATCCTAACCCGTATGCCAACACTAATCTGTACCGTAACACGTATGCTCACCCTAAACCATTCTCGTACCCTAAACTGTACCCTAAACCGTCCCTGTCCCCTAAACTTAACCCTAACCCTAACCCTAACCGTTAACCGAAGCCTTACCCTATCCCGTCCCCTAATCCTAACCCGTACGCTAACACTAACCCGTGCCCTAACACGTACGCTCACCCTAAACCGTTGTCGTACCCTAACCTGTACCCAAAACCGTTCCCGTCCCCATCCCCGTCCGCTAACCTTAACCCTAAACCTTACCAGAAGCCTTACGCTAACCCGTCCCCTAACCCTAAACCGTACGCTAACACTAACCCGTACCCTAACACCTAGGCTCACACTAAACCGTTGTCGTACCCTAACCTGTACCCTAAAGCGTCCCCATCCCCTAACCCTAATGCTAACCTTAACCCTAACCCTTACCAGAAGCCTTATCCTAACCCGTCCCCTAATCTTAACCTGTACGCTAACACTAATCCATACCCTAACACGTACTCTCACCCTAAAACCTTGTCGTACACTAACATGTACCCTAAACCATCCCCGTCCCCTAACCCTAACCCTAACCGTAACCCTTACCCGAAGCCTTACCCTAACCCGTCACCTAATCCTAACCTGTACGCTAACACTAACCCGTAGCCTAACACGTACGCTCACCCTAAACCGTTGTTGTACCCTAACCTGTACCCTAAACCGTCCCACTCCCCTAACCCTAACCCTAACCCTAACCCTAACCCTAACCCTAACCCTTACCCGAAGCATAACACTAACCCGTCCCCTAATCCTAACCCGTACGCCAACACTAATCCGTACCCTAACATGTATGCTCACGCTTAACCGTTGTTGTCCCCTAACCTGTACCCTAAACAGTCCCCGTCCCCTAACCCTAACCCTAACCCTAACCCTAACACTTAACCAAAGCCTTACCCTAACCCGTCTCCTAATCCTAACCCGTACGCTAACACTAACCCGTACCCTAACACGTATGCTCACTCTAAACCACTGTCGTACCCTAACCTGTACCCTAAACCGTACCCCTCCCCTAACCCTAACCCTAAGCCGTACCCAAAACCTTGCCCTAACCGTCCCCTAATCCTAACCTGTATGCTAACACTAACCCGTACCCTAACACGTACGCTCACCCTAAATTTTGTCGTACACTAACCTGTACCCGAAACCGTCCCTGTCCCCGTCACTGTCCCCTAACCCTAACCCTAAACCTAACCCTAACCCGAAGCCTTACCCTAACCCGTACCATAATCCTAACCCGTACGCTAACACTAACCAATACCCTAACACGTACACTCACCCTAAAACGTTGTCGTACCCTAACCTGTACCCTAAACCGTCCCCGTCCCCTAACCCTAACCCTTACCCGAAGCCTTACCCTAACCCGTTCCCTCATCCTAACCCGTACGCTAACACTAACCCGTACCCTAACACGTACGCTCACCCTAAACCTTTGTCGTACACTAACCTCTACCCTAAACCCTCCATATCCCCTAACCCTAACCCTAACCGTAACCCTAACCCTAAACCTTACCCGAAGCGTTACCCTAACCCGTCCCCTAATCCTAACCTGTACGCTAACACTGACCCGTACCCTTACACGTACGCTCACCCTAAACCGTTGTCGTAGCCTAACCTGTACCCTAAACCATCCCCGTCCGCTAACCCTAACTCTAACCCTACCCTAACCCTTACCCGAAGCCTTACCCTAACCCGTCCCCTAATCCTAACCCGTACGTTAACACTAAACCATACCCTAAAACGTATGCTCACCCTAAACCGTTGTCGTAACCTAAGCTGTACCCTAAACCGTCCCCGTCCCCTAACGCTAACCCTTACACAATCCCTAACCCTAAACCTTACCCGCAGCCTTAGGCTAACCCATCCCCTAATCCTAACCCGTACGCTAACACTAACCCAAACCCTAACACGTACGCTCACCATAAACCGTAGTCGTACCCTAATCTGTACCCTAAACCATCCCCGTCCCCGTCCCCTACTCCCTAAAACTAACCCTAACCCTAAACCTTTCCCGAAGCCTTACCCTAACACGTCCCCTAATCCTAACCCGTACGCTAACACTAACCCGTACCCTAACACGTACGATTACCCGAATCCGTTTTCGTACCCTAATCTGTACCCTAAACCGTCCCCGTCCTCTAACCCTAACCCTAACCCTAACCCTTATCCGAAGCCTTACCCTAACCCGTCACGAATCCTAACCTGTACGCTATCACGTACGCTTACCCTAAACTGTTGTCGTACACTAACCTGTACCGTAAACTGTCCCCGTCCCTTTACCCTAAGCCTTACCAGAAGCCTTACTCTAACCCGTCCCCTAATCCTAAACCGTACCCTAACACTAATCTGTACCCTAACACGTACGCTCACCCTAAGCCGTTGACGTACCCTAACATGTACCCTAAACCATACCCATCCCCTAACCCTAACACTAATCCTAACCCTAACGCTAACCCTAACCCTTACCCGAAGCCTTACCCTTACCCGTCCCCTAATCCTAACCCGTACGCTAACACTAACCCGTGCCCTAACACGTACGCTCACACTAAACCGTTGTCTTACCCTAATCTGTACCCTAAACCGTCCACTAAACCTAACCCTAACCCTAACCCTAACCCTAACCCTAACCCTAACCCTAACCCTTACCCGAAGCCTTACCATAAACCGTCCCCTAATCCTAAGCCTTACGCTAACACTAAACCATACTCTAACACGTACGCTCACCCTAAACCGTTGTTGTACCCTAACCTGTACCCTAAACCATCCCCATCCCCTAACCCTAACCCTAACCCTAGCCCTTACACGAAGCCTTGCTTTAACCCGTCCCCTAATCCTAAACCGTACGCTAAAACTAATACGTACCATAACACGTACGCTCACCCTAAACCGTTGTCGTACACTAACCTGTACCCTAAACCGTCCCCATCCCCTAACCCTAACCCTAACCCTAACTCTAAACCTAACCCTTACCTGAGCCTTACCCTAATCCGTTCCCTAATCCTAATCCGTACGCTAACACTAACCCGTACCCTAACACATACGCTCACCATAAACCGTTCTCCTACCCTAACCTGTACCCTAAACCGTCCCCATCCCCTAACCCTAACCCTAACCCTAACCCTAACCCTTACGGAGCCTTACCCTAACACGTCCCCTAATCCTATCACGTACACTAACACTAAACCGTACCCTAACACGTACTCTCATGCTAAACCGTTGTCGTACCCTAACTTGTACCCTAAACCGTCCCCGTCCCCGTCCCCTAATCGTAACCCTAACCCTAAACCTAATCCTTACCCGAAGACTTACCCTAACACGTCCATTAATCCTAACACGTACGCTAACTCTAACCCGTACCCTAACACGTACGCTCATCCTAAACCGTTGTCGTACCCTAACCTGTACCCTAAACCGTCCCCATCCCCTAACCTTAACCCTAACCCAAACCCTAACCCTTACACGAAGCCTTCCCTAACACGTCCCCTAATCCTAACCCATACGCTAACACTAACCCGTACCCTAACACGTACGCTCAACCTAAACCGTTTTCGTACCCTAACCTGTACCCTAAACTGCCCCTGTACCCGTCCCCTAACCCTAACCCTAACCCTAAGCCTAAACCGTACCCAAAGCCTTACACTAACACGTCCCCTAATCCTAACCCGTATGCTAACACTAAACCGTGCCCTAACACGTACGCTCAACCTAATCCGTTGTCGTACACTAACCTGTACCCTAAACCGTCCCCGTCCCCTAACCCTAAGCCTAACCCTAACCCTAACACTTACCCGAAGCCTTACCCTAACCCGTCCCGTAATCCTAACCCGTACGCTAACACTAACCCATACCCTAACACGTACGCTCACCCTAAACCGATGTCGTACCGTAATCTGTACCCTAAACCATCCCCATTCCCATCCCCTAACCCTAACCCTAACCCTAACCCTAAACCTTAACCGAAGCCTTACCCTATCCCGTCCCCTAATCCTAACCCGTACGCTAACACTAACCCGTGCCCTAACACGTACACTCACCCTAAACCGTTGTCGTACCCTAACCTGTACCCAAAACCGTTCCCGTCCCCGTCCCCGTCCGCTAACCCTAAACCTTACCAGAAGCCTTACGCTAACCCGTCCCCTAACCCTAAACCGTACGCTAACACTAACCCGTACCCTAACACCTAGGCTCACACTAAACCGTTGTCGTACCCTAACCTGTACCCTAAACCGTCCCCATCCCCTAAACCTAATGCTAACCTTAACCCTAACCCTTACCAGAAGCCTTACCCTAACCCGTCCCCTAATCTTAACCCGTACGCTAAGACTAATCCGTTCCCTAACACGTACTCTCACCCTAAAATCTTGTCGTACCCTAACATGTACCCTAAACCATCCCCGTCCCCTAACCCTAACCGTAAACCTAACCCTAACCCTAACCCTTACCCGAAGTCTAAACATAACCCGTCCCCTAATCCTAACCCGTACGGTAACACTCTCCCGTGCCCTAACACCTACGCTCACCCTAAATCGTTGTCGTACCCTAACTGTACCCTAAACCGTCCCCGTCCCCTAACCCTAACCCTAACCATAACCCTTACCCGAAGCCTTACCGTAACCCGTCCCCTAATCCTAACCTGTACGCTAACACTAACCTGTAGCCTAACACGTACGCTCACCCTAAACCGTTGTTGTACCCTAACCTGTACCCTAAACCGTCCCACTCCCCTAACCCTAACCCTAACCCTAACCCTTACCCGAAGCATAACACTAACCCGTCCCCTAATCCTAACCCGTATGCCAACACTAATCCTTACCCTAACATGTATGCTCACGCTTAACCGTTGTTGTCCCCTGACCTGTACCCTAAACAGTCCCCGTCCCCTAAACCTAACCCTAACCCTAACCCTAACACTTAACCAAAGCCTTACCCTAACCCGTCTCCTAATCCTAACCCGTACGCTAACACTAACCCGTACCCTAACACGTATTCTCACTCTAAACCACTGTCGTACCCTAACCTGTACCCTAAACCGTACCCCTCCCCTAACCCTAACCCTAAGCCGTACCCGAAGCCTTGCCCTAACCGTCCCCTAATCCTAACCTGTATGCTAACACTAACCCGTACCCTAACACGTACGCTCACCCTAAACTTTTGTCGTACACTAACCTGTACCCGAAACCGTCCCTGTCCCCGTCACCGTCCCCTAACCCTAACCCTAAACCTAACCCTAACCCGAAGCCTTACCCTAACCCGTACCATAATCCTAACCCGTACGCTAACACTAACCCATACCCTAACACGTACACTCACCCTAAAACGTTGTCGTACCCTAACCTGTACCCTAAACCGTCCCTGTCCCCTAACCGTAAACCTTACCCGAAGCCTTACCCTAACCCGTTCCCTCATCCTAACCCGTATGCTAACACTAACCCGTACCCTAACACGTACGCTCACCCTAAACCTTTGTCGTACACTAACCTCTACCCTAAACCCTCCATGTCCCCTAACCCTAACCCTAACCATAACCCTAACCCTAAACCTTACCCGAAGCGTTACCCTAACCCGTCCCCTAATCCTAACCTGTACGCTAACACTGACCCGTACCCTTACACGTATGCTCACCCTAAACCGTTGTCGTACCCTAACCTGTACCCTAAACCGTCCCCATCCGCTAACCCTAACTCTAACCCTACCCTAACCCTTACCCGAATCCTTACCCTAACCCGTCCCCTAATCCTAACCCGTACGTTAACACTAAACCATACCCTAAAACGTATGCTCACCCTAAACCGTTGTCGTAACCTAAGCTGTACCCGAAACCGTCCCCGTCCCCTAACGCTAACCCTAACCCAATCCCTAACCCTAAACCTTACCCGCAGCCTTAGGCTAACCCGTCCCCTAATCCTAACCCGTACGCTAACACTAACCCGTACCCTAACACGTACGCTCACCCTAAACTGTTGTCGTACCCTAACCTGTACCCCAAACCGTCCCCGTCCCCTAACCCTAACCCTAACCCTAAACCTAACCCTAACCCGAAGCCTTACCCTAACACGTCCCCTAATCGTAACCCGTACGCTAACACTAACCCATACCCTAACACGTACGCTCAACCTAAACCATTGTCGTACCCTAACCTGTACCCTAAACTGCCCCCGTCCCCGTCCCCTAATCCTAACCCTGACCCTAACCCTAAACCTTACCCAAAGCCTTACACTAACCAGTCCCCTAATCCTAACCCGTATACTAACACTAAACCGTGCCCTAAAACCTACGCTCACCCTAATCCGTTGTCGTACCCTAACCTGTACCCTAAACCGTCCCCGTCCCCGTCCCCTAACCCTAACCCTAACACTAACACTTTCCCGAAGCCTTACCCTAACCCGTTCCCTAATCCTAAACCATACGCTAACACTAACCCTTACGCTAACACGTACGCTCACCATAAACCGTGGTCATACCTTAACCTGTACCCTAAACCGTCCCTGTCCCCTAACATTAACCCTAACCCTTCCCCGAAGCCTTACCCTAACACATCCCCTAATCCTAACCCGTACTCTAAAACTACCCCGTACCCGAACATGTACGCTCATCCTAAACCATTGTTGTAACCTAACCTGTACCCTAAACCGTCCCCATCCCCTAACCCTAACCCTAACCCTAACTCTTACCCGAAGCCTTACACTAACCCGTCCCCTAATCCTAAACTGTACGCTAACACTAAGCCGTACCCTAAGATGTACGCTCACCCTAAACCATTGTCGTACACTATCCTGTTCCCTAAACCGTCCCCGCCCCCTAACCCTCACCCTAACCCTCATTCTTACCCGAAGCCTTACCCTAACCCGTCCCCTAATCTGAACCTGTACGCTAACAATAACCCATGCCCTAACTCGTACGCTCACCCTAAACCGTTGTCTTACCCTAATTGGTACACTAAACCGTCCCTGTCCCCTAACCCTAAAACAAACCCTAACACTTACCCGAAGCATTACCCACCCGTCCCATAATCCGCACACGTCCGCTAACACTAACCCGTACCCTAACACGTACACTCACCCTAAACCGTTGTCGTACCTTAACCTGTACCCTAAACCGTCCCCATCCCATAACACTAACCCTAACCCTAACCCTAGCCTTAACCCTTACCCGAAGCCTTACACTAACCCGTCCCCTAAATCTAACACGTACACTAACACTAACCTGTGCCCTAACACGTACGCTCACCCTAAACCGTTGTCGTACACTAACATGTACCCTAAACCGTCCCTGTCCCCTAACCCTAACCCTAACACTAACCCTTACCCGAAGCCTTACTCTAACCCGTTCCCTAATCCTAACCCGTACGCTAACACTAACCCGTAGGCTAACACGTACGCTCACCATAAACCGTTGTCGTACCCTAACCGGTACCGTAAACCGTCCCCGTCCCTTTCCCCTAACCCTAACCATAACACTTACCCAAAGCCTTACACTAACCCGTCCCCTAATCCTAACCCGTACGCTAACACTAACCCGTACTCTAACATGTACACTCACCATAAACCCTTGTCGTACCCTAACCTGTACCCTAAACCGTCCCCGTCTCCTAACCCTAACCCTAACCCTTACCCAAAGTCTTACCCTAACCCGTCCCCTAATCCTAACCTGTACGCTAACACTAAGCTGTACCCTAACACGTACGCTCACCCTAAACCTTTCTCGTACCCTAACCTGTACACTAAACTGTCCCCGTACCTGTCCCCATCCCCTAACACTAACCCTATCCCTAAACCTTACCCGAAGCCTTACCCTAACCCGTCCCCTAATCCTAACCCGTACGCTAACACTAAACCATACCCTAAAACGTATGCTCACCCTAAACCGTTGCCGTAACCTAATCTGTACCCTAAACCATCCCCATCCTCTAACCCTAACCCTAACCCTTATCCGAAGCCTTACCCTAACCCGTCACGAATCCTAACCCGTACGCTATCACGTACGCTCACCCTAAACTGTTGTTGTACACTAACCTGTACCGTAAACTCTCCCCGTCCCTTTACCCTAAGCCTTACCGGAAGCCTTACTATAACCTGTCCCCTAATCCTAACCAGTACCGTAACACTAATCCGTACCCTAACACGTACGCTCACCCTAAACCATTGTCGTACCCTAACATGTACCCTAAACCATACCCATCCCCTAAACCTAACACTAATCCTAACCCTAACCCTAACCCTTACCCGAAGCCTTACCCTAACCTGTCCCCTAATCCTAACCCGTACGCTAACACTAACCCATGCCCTAACACGTATGCTCACCCTAAAACGTTGTCGTACCCTAAACTGTACCCTAAACCGTCCCCTAACCCTAACCCTAACCCTAACCCTTACCCGAAGCCTTACCCTAACCCGTCCCCTAATCCTAAGCCTTACGCTAACACTAAACCGTACTCTAACACGTACGCTCACCCTAAACCGTTTTCGTACCCTAACCTGAACCCTAAACCGTCCCCTTCCCCGTCCCCGTCCCCTAACCCTAACCCTAACCCTAACCCTAAACCTTACCCGAAGCCTTACACTAACCCGTCCCCTAATCCTAACCCGTACGCTAACACTAACCCGTGCCCTAACACGTACGCTCACCCTAAATCGTTGTCGTACTCTAACCTGTATCCTAAACCGTCACCGTCCCCTATCCCTAACCCTAACCTTAACCCTAAGCCTAACCCTTACCCGAAGCCTTACCCTAACCCGTCCCCTAATCCTAACATGTACGCTAACACTAACCCGTACCATAACACGTACGCTCACCCTAAACCTTGGTCGTATGCGAACCTGTACCCTAAACCATCCCCATCCCCTAACCCTAACCCTAAACCTAACCCTAAATCTAACCCGTATCCGAAGCCTTAACCTAACCCGCCCCCAATCTTAAACCGTACGCTAACACTAACCTTTGCCCTAAAACGTATGCTCAGCCTAAACCGTTGGCATACTCTAACCTGTACCCTAAACCGTCCCCGTACCATAACCCTAACCCTTACCCGAAACCGTACCCTATCCCGTCCCCTAATCCTAACCCGTACGCAAACACTAACCTGTACCCTAACACGTACGCTCACCCTAAACCGTTGTCGTACACTAACCTGTACCCTAAACCGTGCCCGTCCCCGTCTCCTAACCCTAACCCTGACCCTAAACCTAACACTAACCCGTACCCGAAGCCTTACCCTAACCCGTCCCCTAATCCTAATCCGTACGCTAACACTAACCCGTACCCTAACACGTACGCTCACCCTAAACCGTTGTCGTACCCTAACCTGTACTCTAAACTGTCCCTGTCCCCGGCCACTAACCGTAACCCTAACCCTAATCCTAACCCTAACCCTTACCCGAAGCCTTACCATAACCCGTCACCTAATCCTAACCCGTACGCTAACACTAACACGTACCCTAACACGTACGCTCACCCTAAACAGTTGTCATACCCTAACCTGTACCCTAAACCGTCCCCGTCCCCTAACCATAACCCTAACCCTAACCCTAATGCTAACCCTTACCCGAAGCCTTACACTAAACCGTCCCCTAATCCTAACCCATACGCAAACACTAACGCGTACTCTAAAACCTGCGCTCACCCTAAACCGTTGTCGTACCCTAACCTGTACCCTAAACCGTCCCTGTCCCCGTCCCCGTCCCCTAACCCTAACCTTATCCCTAACACTTACCCGAAGCCTTACCCTAACCTGTCCCCTAATCCTAATCCGTAAGCTAACACTAACCTGTACCCTAACACGTACGCTCACCCTAAACAGTTGTCGTACCCTAACCTGTACCCTAAACCATCCCCGTCCCCTAACCCTAACCCTAACCCTAACCCTAAGCCTAACCCTTACCCGAAACCTTACCCTAACCCATCCCCAAATCCTAACCCGTACCCTAACACTAAGCGATGCCCTAACACGTACGCTCACCCTAATCTGTTGTTGTACACTAACCTGTACTGTAAACCGTCCCCGTCCCCTAACCCTTACCCTAAAACTTACCCGAAGCCTTACCGTAAACCGTCCCCTAATCCTAACCCGTACGCTAACACTAACTCGTACCCTAACACGTACGCTCATCCTAAACCGTTGTTGTACCCTAACCTGTACCCTAAACCGTCCCAATCCCCTAACCCTAACCCTAACCCAAATCCTAACCCTTACACGAAGCCTTACCCTAACACGTCCCGTAATCCTAACCCGTACGCTAACACTAACCCGTACCCTAACACGGACGCTCAACCTAAACCGTTGTCGTATCCTAACCTGTACCCTAAACTGCCCCAGTACCCGTCCCCTATCCCTAACCCTAACCCTAAGCCTAAACCTTACTCAAAGCCTTACATTAACACGTCCCCTAATCCTAACCCGTATGCTAACACTAAACCATGCCCTAACACGTACGCTCACCCTAAACTGTTGTTGTACCCTAACCTGTACATTAAACCGTCCCCGTCCCCGTCCCTGTCCCCTAAAACTAACCCTAACCCTAACCCTTACCCGTAGCCTTACCCTAACCCGTCCCATAATCCTAACCCGTACGCTAACAATAAACCGTACCCTAACACATACGCTCACCTTAAATCGTTGTCATACCCTAACATGTACCCTAAACCATCCCCGTCCCCTAACCCTAACCCTAACCCTAAACTTAACCCTTAACCGAAGCCTTAACCTAACCCGTCCCCTAATCCTAAACCGTAGGCTAACAATAACCCGTACACTAACACGTGCACTCACCCTAAACCGTTGTCGTACACTAACCTGCACCCTAAACCATCCCCATCCCCTAACCCTAACCCTAACCATAACCCTAGCCCTTACACGAAGCCTTACCTTAACCCGTACCCTAATCCTAAACCGTACGCTAAAACTAATACGTACCCTAACACGTACGCTCACCCTAAACCGTTGTCCTACCCTAACCTGTACCCTAAACCGTCCCCATCCCCTAACCCTAACCCTAACTCTAAACCTAACCCTTACCCGAAGCCTTACCCTAATCCGTTCCCTAATCCTAATCCGAACGCTAACACTAACCCGTACCCTAACACGTACGCTCACCATAAACCGTTGTCCTACCCGAACCTGTACCCAAAACCGTCCCCGTCCCCTAACCCTAACCCTAACCCTAACGCTTACGGAAGCCTTACCCTAACACGTCCCCTAATCCTATCACGTACGCTAATATTAACCCGTACCCTAACACGTACTCTCACGCTAAACCGTTGTCGTACCCTAACCTGTACCCTAAACTGTCCCCGTCCCCGTCCCCTAACCCTAAGCCTAACCCTAAACCTAACCTTCCCCGAAGGCTTACCCTAACACGTCCCTTAATCCTAACCCGTACGCTAACTCTAACGCGTACCCTAACACGTACGCTCATCCTAAACCATTGTCGTACCCTAACCTGTACCCTAAACCGTCCCCATCCCCTAACCTTAACCCTAACCCAAACCCTGACCCTTACACGAAGCCTTCCCTAACACGTCCCCTAATCCTAACCCGTACGCTAACACTAACCCGTACCCTAACACGTACGCTCAACCTAAACCGTTGTCGTACCCTAAACTCTACCCTAAACTGCCCCTGTACCCGTCCCCTAACCCTAACCCTAAGCCTAAACTTTACCCAAAGCCTTACACTAACACGTCCCCTAATCCTAACCCGTATGCTAACACTAAACCGTGCCCTAACACGTACGCTCAACCTAATCCGTTGTCGTACCCTAACCTGTACCCTAAACCGTCCCCGTCCCCTAACCCTAACCCTCACCCTAACCATAACTCTAAACCTTACCCGAAGCCTTACCCTAAACCGTCCCCTAATCCTAACCCGTACGCTAACACTAACCCGTACCCTAACACGTACGCTCACCATAAACCGTTGTCGTACCCTAACCTGTACTCTAAACCATCCCCGTCCCCATCCCCTAACCCTAACCCTAACCCTAACTCTTACCCGAAACCTTACACTAACCCGTCCCCTAATCCTAAATCGTACGCTAACACTAAGCCGTACCCTAAGATGTACGCTCACCCTAAACCATTGTCGTACACTATCCTGTTCCCTAAACCGTCCCCGCCCCCTAACCCTCACCCTAACCCTAAGACTAACCCTCATCCTTACCCGAAGCCTTACCCTAACCCGTCCCCTAATCTGAACCTGTACGCTAACAATAACCCATGCCCTAACTCGTACGCTCACCCTAAACCATTGTCGTACCCTAACTGGTACACTAAACCGTCCCCGTCCCCTAACCCTAACCCTAACACAAACCCTAACCCTTACCCGAAGCATTACCCTAACCCGTCCCATAATCCGCACACGTACGCTAACACTAACCCGTACCCTAACACGTACACTCAGCCTAAACCGTTGTCGTACCTTAACCTGTACCCTAAACCGTCCCCATCCCGTAACACTAACCCTAACCCTAACCCTAGCCCTATCCCTTACCCGAAGCCTTACCCTAACCCGTCCCCTAAATCTAACACGTACACTAACACTGAACCGTGCCCTAACACGTACGCTCACCCTAAACCGTTGTCGTACACTAACATGTACCCTAAACCGTCCCCGTCCCCTAACCCTAACCCTAACACCAACCCTTACCCGAAGCCTTACTCTAACCCGTTCCCTAATCCTAACCCGTACGCTAACAGTAACCCGTAGGCTAACACGTACGCTCACCCTAAACCGTTGTCGTACCCTAACCTGTACCCTAAACCGTCCCCGTCCCTTTCCCCTAACCCTAACCATAACACTTACCCGAAGCCTTACACTAACCCGTCCCCTAATCCTAACCCGTACGCTAACACTAACCCGTACTCTAACATGTACGCTCACCATAAACCCTTGTCGTACCCTAACCTGTACCCTAAACCGTCCCCGTCTCCTAACCCTAACCCTAACCCTTACCCGAAGTCGTACCCTAACCCGTCCCCTAATGCTAACCCGTACGCTAACACTAAGCTGTACCCTAACACGTACACTCACCCTAAACCTTTGTTGTACAGTAACCTGTACACTAAACCGTCCCCATACCCGTCCCCATCCCCTAACACTAACCCTAACCCTAAACCTTACCCGAAGCCTTACCCTAACCCGTCCCGTAAACCTCACCCGTACGCTAACAATAAACCGTACGCTAACACGTACGCTCACCCTACACCGTTGTCATACCCTAACCTGTACCCTAAACCGTCCCCGTCCCCTAACCCTAACCCTAACTCTAAACCTAACCCTTACCCGAAGCCATACCCTAATCCGTTCCCGAATCCTAAACCGTACGCTAACACTAACCCGTAACCTAACACGTACGCTCACCATAAACTGTTTTCGTACCCTAACCTGTACCCTAAACCGTCCCTGTCCCCTAACGCTAACCCTAACCCTAACCCTTACCCGAAGCCTTACTCTAAACTGTCCCCTAATCCTAACACGTACGCTAAAGCTAGCCCGTACCCTAACACGTACGTTCACGCTAAACCGTTGTCGTACCCTAACCTGTACCCTAAACCGTCCCCATCCCCGTCCCCTAACCCTAACCCTAACCCTAAATCTAACCCTTACCCATAGCCTTAAACTAACACGTCCCCTAATCCTAATCCGTACGCTAACACTAACACGTACCCTAACACGTACGCTCACCCCAAAACGTTGTTGTACCCTAACGTGTACCCTAAACCTTCCCCATCCCCTAACCCTAATCCTAACCCAAACCCTAACCCTTACACGAAGCCTTACCCTAACACGTCCCCTAATCCTAACCCGTACGCTAACAATAAGCCATACCCTAACACGTACGCTCAACCTAAACCGTTGTCGTACACTAAACTGTACCCTAAATCGTCCCCGTCCCCAATCCCTAACCCTAACCGTAACCCTAACCCTAAACCTTACTCGAAGCCTTACCCTAACCCGTCCCCTAATCCTAACCCGTATGCTAACACTAACCCGTGCCCTAACACGTACGCTCACCCTACACCATTTTCATACCCTAACCTGTACCCTAAACCGTCCCCGTCCCCTAACCCTAACCCTAACCCTAACTCTAAACCTAACCCTTACCCGAAGCCGTACCCTAATCCGTTCCCGAATCCTAAACCGTATGCTAACACTAAACCGTAACCTAACACGTATGCTCACCATAAACTGTTTTCGTACCCTAACCTGTACCCTAAACCGTCCCCGTCCCCTAACACTAACCCTAACCCTAACCATTACCCGAAGCCTTACCCTAACCCGTCCCCTAATCCTAACCCGTATGCTAACACTAACCCGTGCCCTAACACGTACGCTCACCCTAAACCGTTGTCGTACCCTAACATGTACCCTAAACCGTCCCCGTCCCCGTCCCTGTCCCCGTCCCCTAACCCTAACCCTTACAGGAAGCCTTACCTTAACCCGTTCCCTAATCCTGAACCGTACGCTAACACTAACCCGTACCCTCACACGTACGCTCACCCTAAACCGTTGTCGTACCCTAACCTGTACCCTAAACCATCCCCGTTCCCTAACGCTAACCCTAACCCTAACCGTAACCCTAACCCTTACGCGAAGCCTTACCGTAACCCGTGCCCTAATCCTAACCCGTACGCTAACACTAACCTGTACCCTAACATGTACGCTCACCCTAAACCGTTGTCGTACACTAACCTGTACCCTAAACTGTCCCCGTACCCAAACCCTAACCCTAACCCTTACCCAAAGCCTTACCCTAACCCGTCCCTTAATTCTAACCCGTACGCTAACACTAAACCGTACTCTAACACGTATGCTCATCCTAAACCGTTGTCGTACCCTAACTTGTACCCTAAACCGTCCCCATCCCCTAACCCTAACCCTAACCCTAACCCTTACCCGAACCCTTACCCTAACCCGTCCCCTAATCCTAACCCGTACGTTAACACTAACCCGTACCCTAACACGTATGCTCACCCTAAACCGTTGTCGTACCCTAACCTGTACCCTAAACCATCCCCGTCCCCTAACCCTAACCCTAACCCTAACCCTAACCCTAACCCTAACCCTAACCCTTACCCGAAGCCTTACCCTAACCTGTCCCCTAATCCTAACACGTACGCTAACACTAACCCGTGCCCTAACATATACGCTCAAACTAAACCGTTGTCGTACCTTAACCTGCACCCTAAACCGTCCCCGTCCCCTAACCCTACCCCATACCTAACCCTAACCCTTACCCGAAGCCTTACACTAACACGTCCCCTAATCCTGACCCGTACGCTAACACTAACCCGTACCCTAACACGTACGTTCACCCTAAACCATTTTCGTACACTAAACTGTACACTAAACCGTCCCCATACCCTAACCCTAACCCTAACCCTAACCCTTACCCGAAGCCTTACCCTCACCCGTCCCCTAATCCTAACCCGTACGCTAACACTAACAAGTACCCTAACACGTACGCTCACCCTAAACCATTGTCGTCCCCTAACCTGTACCCTAAACCGTCCCCGTCCCCGTCCCCGTCCCCGTCCCCGTCCCCTAACCCTAACCTTAACCCTAACCCGTCCCTAACCGTACCCCTAACCCTAACCCTAAACCTAAACCTTACCCGAAGCCTTACCCTAACCCGTCCACTAATCCTAAACCGTACGCTAACACTAACCCGTACACTAACACGTACACTCACCCTAAAACGTTGTCATACCCTAACCTGTACCCTAAACCATCCCCGTCCCCATCCCCTAACACTAACCCTAAACCTAACCCTTACCCGAAGCCTTAACCTAACCCGTCTCCTAATCCTAACCCGTACGCTAACACTAACCAGTACCCTAACACGTACGCCCACGCTAAACCGTTGTCGTACCCTACCCTGTACCATAAACCGTCTCCGTACCCTAACCTTAACCCTAACCCTAAGCCTAACCCTTACCCGAAGCCTTACCCTAACCTGTCCCCTAATCCTAACCCATACGCTAACACTAATACGTACCCTAACACGTACGCTCAACCTAAACCGTTGTCGTACCCTAAGCTGTACGCTAAACCGGCCCTATCCCCTAACCCTAACCCTAACCCAAACCCTAACCGTAACCCTTACCCGAAGCCTTACCCCAACCTTTCCCCTAATCGTAACCCATACCCTAATACGTATGCTCACCCAAAACCGTTGTCGTACTTTAACCTGTACCCTAAACCGTCCCCGTCCCCGTCCCCTAACCCTAACCCTAACACTTACCCAAAGCCTTAACCTAACCCGTCCCATAATCCTAACCCATACGCTAACACTAAACCATACCCTAATATGTAAGCTCACCCAAAACCGTTGTCGTACCCTAAGCTGTACCCTAAACCGTCGCCGTCCCCTAACCCTAACCCAAACCCATACCTAACCCTAACCCTTACCCAAAGCCTTACCATAAACCGTGCCCTAATCCTAACCCGTACGCTAACACTAAGCCGTACCCTAAGAAGTACGTTCACCCTAAACCATTGTCGTAACCTAACCTGTACCCTAAACCGTCCCCATCCCCTAACCCTAACCCTAACCGTAACCCTAACCATTACCCGAAGCCTTACCCTAACCCTTCCCCTAATCCTAACCCGTACGCTAACACTAACCCGTACCCTAACACGTATGCTCACCCTAAACCATTGTCGAACCCTAACCTGTAGCCTAAACTGTCCCCTTCCCCTAACTCTAACCCTAACCCTAACCCTAACTCTAACCCTTACCCGAAGCCTTACCATAAACCGTGCCCTAATCCTAACCCGTACGCTAACACTAAGCCGTACCCTAAGAAGTACGTTCACCCTAAACCATTGTCGTAACCTAACCTGTACCCTAAACCGTCCCCATCCCCTAACCCTAACCCTAACCCTAACCCTAACCCTTACCCGAAGCCTTACCCTAACCCGTCCCCTAATCCTAACCCGTACGCTAACACTAACCCGTACCCTAACACGTACGCTCACCCTAAACCGTTGTCGTACCTTAACCTGTACCCTAAACCGTACCCGTCCCCTAACCCTAACCCTAACCCTAACACTTACCCGAAGCCTTACCCTAACCAGTCCCCTAATCCTAACCCGTACGCTAACACTAACCCGTACCCTAACACTTACGCTCACCCTAAACAGTTGTCGTACCTTAACCTCTACCCTAAACCGTCCCTGTCCCCGTCCCCGTCCCCTAACCCTAACCCTAACCCTTACCCAAAGCCTTACCCTAACCCGTCCCTTAATCCTAACCCGTACGCTAAAACTAACCCGTACCCTAAGTGTACGCTCACTCTAAACCGTTGTCGTACCCTTACCTGTACCATAAACCGTCGCCGTACCCTAACCCTAATCCTAACACTAACCCTAAACCTAAATCTAAACCTAACCCTTACCCGAAGCCTTACCCTAACCCATTCCCTAATCCTAACACGTACGATAACACTAAACCGTACGCCAACACGTACGCTCACCAAAAACCGTTGTCGTACCCTAACCTGTACCCTAAACCGTCTCCGTTCCCTATCCCTAATCCTAACCCTAACCCTAACCCTTACCCGAAGCCTTACCCTAAACCGTCCACAATCCTAAACCGTACGCTAACACTAACCCGTACCCTAACACGTATGCTCACCCTAAACCGTTGTCGTACCCTAACCTGTACCCTAAACCGTTCCCGGCCCCGTCTCCGTCCCCTAACCCAAACCCTAAACCTAACCCTTACCCGGAGCCTTACCCTAACACGTCCCCTAATCCTAACCCATACTCTAACACTAACCCGTACCCTAACACGTATGCTCACCCTAAACCGTTGCCGTGCCCTAACCTGTAAGCTAAACCATCCCTGTCCCCTAACCCTAACCCTAACCCTAACACTAACCCTTACCCGAAGCCTTACACTAACTGGTCCCCTAATGATAACCCGTACGCTAACACTAACCCATACCCTAACACGTACACTCACCCTAAACTGTTGTTGTACCCTAACCTGTACCCTAAACCGTCCCCTTCCCCGTCCCCTAACCCTAACACTAACCCTAAGCCTTACCCGGAGCTTTACCCTAACACGTCCCCTAATCCTAACCCGTACTCTAACACTAACCCGTACCCTAACACGTACGCTCACCCTAAACCGTTGCCGTACCCTAACCTGTAAGCTAAACCATCCCTGTCCCCTAACCCTAACCCTAACTCTAACACTAACCCTTACCCGAAGCCTTACACTAACCGGTCCCCTAATGATAACCCGTACGCTAACACTAACCCGTACCCTAACACGTACACTCACCCTAAACTGTTGTCGTACCCTAACCTGTACGCTAAACCGCCCCCTTCCCCGTCCCCTAACCCTAACCCTAACCCTAACTCTAATCCTTACCCGAAGCCTTACCCTAACCCGTCCTCTACTCCTAACCCGTACGCTAACACTAACACGTACCCTAACACGTACGCTCACCCTAAACCGTTGTCGTACACTAACCTGTACCCTAAACCATCCCCGTTCCCTAACCCTTACCCTAACCCTAACCGTAACCATTACCCGAAGCCTTACCCTAACCCGTCCCCTAATCCTAACCCGTACGCTAACACTAACCCGTACCCTAACATGTACGCTCACCCTAAACAGTTGTCATAGTCTCACCTGTACCCTAAACCGTCCCCGTCATCTAACCCTAACCCTAACCCTAACCCTAACTCTTACCCGAAGCCTTACCCTAACCCGTCCACTAATCCTAAACCGTACGCTAACACTAAACCGTATCCTAACACGTACGCTCACCCTAAACCGTTGTCGTACACTAACCTGTACCCTAAACCGTCCCCGTACCCGTCCCCTAACCCTAATCTTAACCCTAGCCCTAACTCTTACCCGAAGCCTTACCCTAACCCGTCCCCTAATCCTAACACGTACGCTAACACTAACCTGTATCCTAACATGTACGCTCACACTAAAGCGTTGTCATAGCCTAACCTGTACCCTAAACTGTCCCCGTCCCCTAACCCTAACCCTAACCCTAACCCTAACCCTTACACGAAGCCTTACCCTTACCCGTCCCCTAATCCTACAGCATACGCTAACACGAACCCGTACCCTAACACGTATGCTCATCCTAAACCGTTGTCGTACATTAACCTGTACCCTAAACCGTCCCCGTCCACTAACCCTAACCCTAACACTTACCCGAAGCCTTACCCTAACCCGTCCCCTAATCCCAACTCGTATGCTAACACTAACACGTACCCTAACACGTACGCTCACCTAAACCGTTGTCGTACACTAACCTGTACCCTAAACCGTCCCTTTCCCCTAACCCTAACCCTAACCTTAAAACTAAAACTAACCCTTACCCGAAGCCTTACCGTAAAACGTCCCCTAATCCTAAACCGTACGCTAACACTACAACGTACCCTAACACATAAGCTCACCCTAAACCATTGTCGTACACTAACCTGTACCCTAAACTGTCCCCGTCCCCTAACCCTAAGCCTAACACTAACACTAACCCTTACCCGAGGCCTTACCCTAAAACGTCCCCTAATCCTAACCCTTATGCTAACACTAACCCGTACCCTTACACGTTCGCTCACCCTAAACCGTTGTCGTACCCTAACCTGTACCCTAAACCGTCCCCGTCCCCGTCCCCATCCGCATCCCCTAACCCTAACCCTAACCCTAAACCTTACCCGAAGCCTTACCCTAACCCGTTCCCTAATCCTAACCCGTACGCTAACACTAACCCGTATCCTAAAACGTACGCTCTCCCTAAACCGTTGTTGTATGCTAACCTGTACCCTAAACCGTTGCCGTCACCTAACCCTAACCCTAACACTAACCCTAACCCTAACCCTTACCCGAAGACTTACCCTAACCCGTCCGCTAATCCTAACCCGTACGCCCACACTAACCTGTACGCTAACACGTATGCTCCCCCTAAACCGTTGCCTTACACTAACCTGTACCCTAAACCGTCCCAATCCCCTAATCCTAACCCTAACCCTTACCCGAAGCCTTACCCTAACCCGTCCCCTAAACCTAACCCGTACGCTAACACTAACCTGTACCGTAACACGTACCCTCAACCTAAACCGTTGTCGTACACTAACCTGTACCCTAAACTGTCCCCGTCCCCTAACCCTAACCCTAACGCTAACCCTACCACTAAACCTTACCCGAAGCCTTACCCTAACCCGTCCCCTAATCCTAACCCGTACGGTAACACTAACCTGTAGCCTAACACGTACGCTCCCCCTAAACCGATGCCGTACATGAACCTGTACCCTAAACAGACCCCATCCCCTAACCCTAACCCTAAACCTATCACTAACCCTAACACTTACCTGAAGCCTTACCCTAACCCGTCCCCTCATCCTTACCCGTACGCTAACACTAACCTGTACCCTAACATATACGCTCACCCGAAACCGTTGTCGTACACTAACCTGTACCCTAAACTGTCCCCGTCCCCTAACCCTAACCCTAAACCTAACCCTAACCCTAACCCTTACCCAAAGCCTTACCCTAACCCGTCCCCTAATCCTAACCGGTACGCTAACAATAACCCGTATCCTAACACGTACGCCCTCCCTAAAACGTTGTCGTACCCTAACCTGTACCCTAAACCGTCGCCGTCACCTAACCCTAACCCTAACACTAACCCTAACCCTAACACTTACCCGAAGCCTTACCCTAACCCGTCCCCTAATCCTAACCCGTACGCTAACACTAATCAGTACCCTAACACGTACGATCCCCCTAAACCATTGTCGTACACTAACCTGTACCCTAAACCGTCCCCGTCCCCGTCCCCTAACGCTAACCCTAACCCTTACCCGAAGCCTTACACTAACCCGTCCCTTAATCCTAACCCGGACGCTAACACTAACACATACCCTAACACATACGCTCACCCTAAACTGTTGTCGTACCCTAACCTGTACCCTAAACCGTCCCCGTCCCCGTCCCCTAACACTAACCCTAAGGCTAACCCTTACCCGAAGCCTTACCCTAACCCGTCCCCTAAACCTAAGCCGTACGCTAACACTAACCTGTACCCTAACACGTACCCTCACCCTAAACCGTTGTTGTACCCTAACCTGTACCCTAAACTGTCCCCGTCTCCTAACCCTAACCCTAAACCTAACCCTACCACTAACCCTTACCCGAAGACTTACCCTAAACTGTCCCCTAATCCTAACCCGTACGCTAACACTAACACGTACCCTAACACGTATGCTCACCCTAAACCGTTGTCGTACCCTAACCTGTACCCTAAACCGTCCCCGTCCCCTAACCCTAACCCTAAACCTGACCCTAAACCTAGCCCTTACCCGAAGCCTTAACCTAAGCCGTCCCCTAATCCTAAACCTTACGCTAACACTAACCCGTACCCTAACACGTACGCTTTCCTTAAACTGTTGTCATAACCTAAACTGTACCCTAAACCGTCCCCTTCCCCAAACCCTAACCCTAACACTAACCCTAACCCTAAACCTTACCTGAAGCCTTACCCTAAACCGTCCCCTAATCCTAAACCGAACCCTAACACTAACCTGTACCCTAACACGTATGCTCACCCTAAACCGTTGTCGTACACTAACCTGTACACTAAACCGTCCCCATCCCCTTAACCTAAACCTAACCCTAACCCTAACCCTTACCCGAAGCCTTACCCTAACCCGTCCCATAACCCTAACCCGTACGCTAAAACTAACACGTACCCTAACACATACGCTCAAACTCAACCGTTGTCGTACCCTAAACTGTACCCTAACCCATCCCTGTACCCGTCCCCTAACACTAACCCTAACCCTAACACTTACCCGAAGCCTTACCCTAACCCGTCCCCTAATCCTAAACCGTACGCGAACATGAACCCGTAACCTAACACGTACGCTCACCTTAAACCGTTGTCGTACCCTAACCTGTACCCTAAACTGTCCCCGTCCCCTAACCCTAACCCTAACCCTTACCCAAAGCCTTTCACTAACCCGTCCCTTAATCCTAACCCATACGCTAACACTAACACGTACCCTAAAACGTACGCTCACCCTAAACAGTTGTCATAGCCTAAACTATACCCCAAACCGTCCCCGTCCTCTAACCCTAACCCTAACCCTAACCCTAACCCAAACACTTACCCGAAGCCTTACCCTAACCCGTCCACTAATCCTAACCCATACGCTAACTCTAACCCGTACCCTAACACTTACGCTCTCCCTAAACCGTTGCGTACCCTAACCTGTACGCTAAACCATCCCCGTCCCCTAACCCTAACCCTAACATTAACCCTAACCCTAACACTTACCCGAAGCCTTACCCTAACACGTCCCCTAATCCTAACCCGTACGCTAACACTAACATGTACCCTAAAACGTACGCTCACCTTAAACTGTTATCGTACACTAACCTGTACCTTAAACCGTCCCCGTCCCCGTCCCCTAACCCTAACCCTATCCCTAACCCTTACCCAAAGCCTTACCCTAACCCGTCCCCTAAACCTAACCCGTACGCTAACACTAACCCGTACCCTAACACGTACGCTCACCCTAAACCGTTGTCGTACCCTAACCTGTACCCTAAACCGTCCCTGTCCCCGTGCCCGTCCCCTAACCCTAACCCTAACCCTAACCCTTACCCGAAGCCTTACACTAAACCGTCCCCTAATCCTAACCCATATGCTAACACTAACCCGTACCCTAACACGTACGCTCACCCTAAACCGTTGTTATAGCATAACGTGTACCCTAAACCGTCCCCGTCCTCTAACCCTAACCCTAACCCTTACCTGAAGCATTACTCTAACACGTCCCCTAATCCTAACCCCTACGCTAACACTAACCTGTACCCTAACACATACGCTCACCCTAAACCGTTGTCGTACACTCACCTGTACCCTAAACCGTCCCCGTCCCCTAACCCTAACACTTACCCGAAGCCTTACCATAACCCGTCACGTAATCCTAAACCGTATGCTAACACTAACCCATACCCTAACACGTATGCTCACCCTATACCGTTGTCGTACCCTAACCTGTACCCTAAACTGTCCCCATCCCCGTCCCCTAACCCTAACCCTAACCCTTACCCGAAGCCCTACCCTAACCTGTCCCCTAATCCTAAGCCGTACGCTAACACTAACCTGTAAGCTAACACGTACGCTCACCCTAAATCATTGTCATAGCCTAACCTGTACCCAAATCTGTCCCAGTCCTCTAACCCTAACCCTAACGCTAACCCTTACCCGAAGCCTTACCGTAACCCGTCCCCTAATCCTAACACGTATGCTAACACTAACCCATACCCTAATACGTACGCTCACCCTAAACCGTTGTCGTATCCTAACCTGTACCCTAAACCGTCCCCGTCCCCGTCCCCGTCTCCTAACCCTAACCCTTAGCCTAAGCCTTACCCTAATACGTCCCCTAATCCTAAACCGTACACTAACACTTACCCGTACCCTAACATGTACGCTCATCCTAAACCGTTGTCATAGCCTAACCTGTACCCTAAACCGTCCTCGTCCTCCAACCCTAACCCTAACCATAACCCTAACACTTACCCGAAGCCTTACCCTAACCCGTCCCCTAATTCCTAACCCGTTCGCTAACACTAACCCGTACCCTAACACGTATGCTCTCCCTAAACCGTTGTCATACCCTAACCTGTACCCTCAACCATCCCCGTCCCATAAACCTAAACCTAACCCTAACGCTAACCCTAACCCTGATCCGAAGCCTTACCCTAACCCGTCCCCTAATACTAACCCGTACGCTAACACTAACCTGTACCCTAATACGTACGCTCACCCTAAACCGATGTCGTACACTAACCTGTACCCTAAACCGTCCCCGTCCCCGTCCCCTAACCCTAACCCTAACCCTTACCCTTACCCTAAGCCTTACACTAACCCGTCACTTAATCCTAACACGTACGCTAAAACTAACACGTACCCTAACTCGTACGCTCACCCTAAACCGTTGTCATAGCCTATCCTGTATCCTAAACCCTCCCCGTCCTCTAACCATAACCCTAACCCTAACACTTACCCGAAGCCTTACGCTAACACTTCCCCTAATCCTAAACCGAACGCTAACACGAATCCGTACCCTAACACGTACGCTCATCCTAAACCGTTGTCGTACCCTAACCTGTACCCACAAATGTCCCAGTATCCGTCCCCTAACCCTAACCCTAACCCTAACCCTAACCCTTACGCGAAGCCTTACAATAACCCGTCCCCTAATCCTAACCCGTACGCTAACTCTAACACGTACCCTAACACGTACGCTCACCCTAACCGTTGTCGTACCCTAACCTGTACCTTAAACCGTCCCCGTCCACTAACCCTAACCCTAAACCTAACCCTAAAACTTATCCAAAGCCTTACCCTAACCCGTCCCCTAATCCTAAACCGTACGCTAACACTAACCCATACCCTAACACGTATGCTCACCCTATACCGTTGTCGTACCCTAACCTGTACCCTAAACTGTCCCCGTCCCCGTCCCCTAACCCTAACCCTTACCCGAAGCCTTACCCTAACCCGTCCCCTAACCCTAACCCGTACCCTAAAAGTAACCCGTACCCTAACACGTATGCTCTCCCTAAACCGTTGTCGTACCCTAAACTGTACCCTGAACCGTCGCCGTCAACTAACCCTAAAACTAACCCTATACCTAACCCTTACCCGAAGCCTTACCCTAAACCGTCACCTAATCCTAACCCGTACGCTAACACTAACCCGTATCCTAACACGTACGCTCATCCTAAACCGTTTTTATAACCTAACCTGTATCCTAAACCGTCCCCGTCCTCTAACCCTAACCCTAACCCTAACCCTTACCCGAAGCCTTACCCTAACCCATCCCCTAATCCTAACCAGTACGCTAACACTAACCCGTACCCTAACACGTATGCTCTCCCTCAATCGTTGTCGTACTTTAACCTGTACCCTAAACCGTCCCCGTCCCCTAACCCTAACCCTAACACTAACCCTAAACCTAACCCTTACCAGAAGCCTTACCCTAACACATCCCCTAATCCTAACCCGTACGGTAACACTAACCTCTACTCTAACACGTACGCTCACCCTAAACCATTGTCGTACACTAACCTGTACCCTAAACCGTCCCCGTGCCCTAACCCTAACCCTAACCCTAACCCTAACACTTACCCGAAGTCTTACACTAACCCGTCTCCTAATCCTAACCCGTACGCTAACACTAACATGTACCCTAACACGTACGCTCACCCTAAACCGTTTTCGTACCATAACCTGTACCCTTAAATGTCCCCGTCCCCGTCCCCTAACCCTAACCCTAACCAAAACCCTAACCCTAACCCTTACCCGAAGCCTTACCCAACCCGTCCCTTATTCCTAACATGTACGTTAACACTAAAACGTACCCTAACACGTACGCTCACCCTAAACTGTTGTCGAAACCTAACCTGTACCTTAAACCGTCCCCGTCCCGTAACCCTAAACCTAACCCTAAACTTTACCCGAAGCCTTACCCTAACACGTCCACTAATCCTAAACCGTACGCTAACACTAACACATACCCTAACACATATGTTCACCCTAAACCGTTGTCGTACCCTAACCTGTACCCTGAAATGTCCCCGTCCCCGTCCCCTAACCCTAAGCCTAACCCTAACACTAACCCTTACCCGAAGCCTTACCCTAACCCGTCCCCTAATCCTGATCCGTACGCTAACACTAACCCAAAACTTAGCACGTACGCTCACGCTAAACCATTGTCATATACTAACCTGTACCCTAAACCGTGCCCGTCCCCGTCCCCGTCCCCTAACCCTAACCCTTAGCCGAAGCCTTACCCTAAACCGTCTCCTAATCCTAACTCGTACGCTAACACTAACACAAACCCTAACACGTACACTCACCCTAAACCGTTGTCGTGCCCTAACCTGTACCCTAAGCCGTCCCCGTCCCCTAACTCTAACCCTAACACTAACCCTAAACCTTACCCGAAGCCTTACCCTAACCTGTCCCCTAATCCTAACCCATACGCTAACACTAAACTGTATCCTAACTTGTACGCTGACCCTAAACCTTTGGCGTACACTTTCCTGTACCCTAAACCGTCCCCGTCCCCTAACCCTAACCCTAACCCTAACCCTAAACCTTACGCAAAGCCTTACCCTAACCCGTCCCCGAATCCTAACACGTACGCTAACACTGACACGTACCCTAACATGTACATTCACCCTAAACCGTTGTCGTACCCTAACCTGTACCCTAAACCGTCCCCGTCCCTGTCCCCGTCCCCTAACCCTAACCCTAAACCTTACCCGAAGCCTTACCCTAACCCGTCCCCTAATCCTAAACCGTACGCTAACACGAACCCGTACCCTAACACATATGCTCACCCTAAACCATTGTCGTACCCTAACCTGTACCTTAAACTGTTCCTGTCCCTGTCCCCTAACACTAACCCTAACCCTAACCCTAAAACCTAACCCTTATCCGAAGCCTTACCCTAACCCGTCCCCTAATACTAACCTGTACGCTAACACTAACCCATACCCTAACACGTACGCTCACCCTAAAACCTTGTCGTACACTAACCTGTACCCTAAAACGTCCCCGTCCCCGTCTCCGTCCCCTAACCCTAACCATAACCCTAAGCCTTACCCGAAGCCTTACCCTAAACCGTCCCCTAATCCTAACACGTACGCTAACACTAACCCATACCCTAATATGTACTCTCACCCTAAACCGTTGTCATAGCCTAAACTGTACCCTAAATCGTCCCCATCTTCTAACCCTAAACCTAACCCTAACCCTAACCCTTACACGAAGCCTTACCCTAACCCGTCCCGTAATCCTAACACGTACGCTAACACTAAACCGTACCCTAACACGTACGCTCTCCCTAAACCATTGTCGTACACTAACCTGTACCCTAAAGAGTCCCCGTGCCCTAACCCTAACCCTAACACTAACCTTAACCCTAAACGATACCCGAATCCTTACCCGAACACTTCCCCTAATCCTAACCCGTATGCTAACACTAACTTGTACCGTAACATGTACGCTCAACCTAAACCATTGTGGTACACTAACCTGTACCCTAAACCATTCCCGTCCCTTAACCCTAACCCTAACCCTCAACCTAAACCTTATCCCAAGCCTTACCCTAACCCGTCTCCTAATCCTAACCCGTAGGCTAACACTAACACGTACCCTAACACGTACGTGCTCCCTAAACCGTTGTGGTACACTAACCTGTACCTTAAACCATCCCCGTACCCTAACCCTAACCCTACCAGTAACCCTAACCCTAACCTTTACCCGAAGCCTTACCCTAACCCGTCTCCTAATCCTAACCCGTACGCTAACACTAACCAGTATCCTAACACGTACGCTCTCCCTAAAACGTTGTCGTATGCTAACTTGTACTCTAAACCGTCCCCGTCCTCTAACCCTAACACTAACCCTAACACTAACCCTTACCCGAAGCCTTACCCTAACCCGTCCCCTAATCCTAACCTGTACGCTAACACTAACCCGTACCCTAACATGTACGATCAACCTAAACCGTTGTCATAGACTAACCTGTACCCTACACCGTCCCCGTCCTCTAACCCTAACCCTAACTCTAACCCTAAAACTAACCCTTACCCGAAGCCTTACCCTAACCCGTCCCCTAATCCTAAACCGTACGCTAACACGAACCCGTACCCTAACACATATGCTGACCCTAAACCATTGTCGTACCCTTACCTGTACCTTAAACTGTCCCTGTCCCCGTCCCCTAACCCTAACCCTAACCCTAAACCTAACACTTACCCAAAGCCTTACCCTAACCCGTCCCCTAATCCTAACCCGTACGCTAACACTAACCCATACCCTAACATGTGCGATCACCCTAAACCATTGTCGTACCCTAACCTGTACCCTCAACTGTCCACATCCCCTAACCCTAACCCTAACCCTAACCCTTACCCGAAGCCTTACCCTAAGCCGTCCCCTAATCCTAACCCGTACGCTTACACTAACCCGTACCCTAACACGTACGCTCTCCCTAAACCGTTCTCATACCCTAACCTGTACCCTAAAACGTCCCAGTCCCCAACCCTAACCCTAACACTAACCTTAAACCTAACCCTTACCCGAAGCCTTACCCTAATCCATCCCCTAATCCTAACACGTATGCTAACACTAACCTGTACCCTAACACGTATGCTTACCCTAAACAGTTGTCGTACCTTAACCAGTACCCTAAACTGTCCCCGTCCCCATGCACGTCCCCTAACCCTAACCCTAACCCTAAGCCTTACCCGAAGCCTTACCGTAAGCCGTCCACTAATCCTAACCCGTACGCTAACACTAACATGTACCCTAACATGTACGCTCACCCTAAACTGTTGTCGTACACTAACCTGTACCTTAAACCGTCCCCGTCCCGTCCCCTAACCCTAACCCTAACCCTATCCCTAACCCTCACCCGAAGCCTTACCCTAAACCGTCCCATAAACCTAACCCGTACGCTAACACTAACACGTACCCTAACAGGTACGCTCACCCTAAACCGTTGTCGTAACCTAACCTGTACCATATACCGTCCCTGTCCCCGTCCCTATCCCCTAACCCTAACCCTAACACTAACCCTTACCCAAAGCCTTACCCTAACCCGTCCCCTAATCCTAACCCGTACGCTAACACTAACCCGTACCCTAACACGTATGCTCACCCTAAACCGTTGTTATAGCCTAACCTGTACCCTAAACCGTCCCCGTCCTCTAACCCTAACCCTAACCCTAACCCTTACCCGAAGCCTTACCCTAACCCTTCCCCTAATCCTAACCCGTACACTAACACTAACCCGTACCCTAACAAGTACTCTCTCCTTAAACCGTTGTCGTACCCTAACCTGTACCCTAAACCGTCCCCATCCCCTAACCCTAACCCTAACACTAACCCTAACCCTAACCGTTACCTGAAGCCTTACCCTAAACCGTCCCCTAATCCTAACCCGTACGCTAACACTAACCTGTACCCTAACACATACGCTCACCCTAAACCGTTGTAGTACACTAACCTGTACCCTAAACCGTCCCCAATCCCGTCCCCTAACCCTAAACCTAACACTAACCCTTACACGAAGCCATACCCTAACCCGTCCCCTAATCCTAACCCGTACGCTAACACTAACACGTAACCTAACACGTACGCTAACACTAAACCGTTGTCGTATTCTAACCTGTACCCTAAACCGTCCCCATCCCCGTCCCCTAACCCTAACCCTAACCCTAAACCTTACCCGAAGCCTTACACTATCCCGTCCCCTAATCCTAAACCGTACGCTAACACTAACCCGTACCCTAACACGTATGCTCACCCTAAACCGTTCTCGTACCCTAACCTGTACCCTAAATTGTCCCCGCCCCGTCCCCTAACCCTAATCCTAACCCTTACCCGAAGCCTTGCCCTAACCCGTCCCCTAATCTTAAGCCGTACGCTAAAACTAACCCGTACCCTAACACATACGCTTACCCTAAACCGTTGTCATAGCTTAACCTGTACCCTAAACCGTCCCCATCCTCTAACCCTAACCCTAACCCTAACCCTTACCCGAAGCCTTGCCCTAACCCGTCCCCTAATCCTAACACGTATGCTATCACTAACCCATACCCTAACACGTACGCTCTCCCTAAACCATTGTCATACCCTAACCTGTACCCTAAAACGTCCCCGTCACCTAACCCTAAACCTAACACTAAACCTAAGCCTAACCCTTACCTGTAGCCTTACCCTAACCCGTCCCCTAATCCTAACCCGTATGCTAACTCTAACCCATACCCTAACACAAACACTCACCCTAAACCGTTGACGTACACTAACCTGTACCCTAAACCGTCCCCGTGCCCTAACCCTAACCCTAGCCCTAAACTTTACCTGAAGCCTTACCCTAACCCGTCTCCTAATCCTAAACCGTACGCTAACACGAATCAGTACCCTAACACGTACGCTCACCCTAAACCGTTGTCGTACACTAACCTGTACCCTCAAATGTCCCCGTCCCCGTCCCCGTCCCCATCCCCGTCCCCTAACCCTAACCCTAACCCTTACCCGAAGCCTTACCCTAACCCGTCCCCTAATCCTAACCCGTTTGGTAACCCTAACCCGTACCCTAACACGTATGCTCTCCCTAAACCGTTGTCGTACCCTAACCTGTACCCTAAACCATCCCCGTCCCCTAACCCTAACCCTAACTCTAACCCTAACCCTAACACTTACCCGAAGCCTTACCCTAACCCGTCCCCTAATCCTAACCCGTACGCTAACACTAACCTGTACCCTAATACGTACGTTCACCCTAAACCGTTGTCGTACACTAACCTGTACCCTAAACCGTCCCCGTCCCCTAACACTAACCCTAACACTTACCCTAAGCTTTACACTAACCCGTCACTTAATCCTAACATGTAATCTAACACTAACACGTACCCTAACACGTACGCTCACCCTAAAACGTTGTCGTACCCTAAACTGTACCCTAAACCGTCCCCGTCCCCTAACCCTAACCCCAACCCTAACCCTTACCCGAAGCCTTACACTAACCCGTCCCCTAATCCTAATCCGTACGCTAACACTAACACGTACCCTAACACGTATGCTCACCCTAAACCGTTGTCGTAATCTAACCTGTACCCTAAACCGTCCCCGTCCCCATCCCCTAATCCTAACCCTAACCCTTACCCGAATCCTTACCCTAACCCGTCCCCTAATCCTAAGCCGTACGCTAACACTAACCCGTACCCTAACACTTACGCTCACCCTAAAACGTTGTGACAGCCTAACCTGTACTCTAAACCGTCCCCGTCCTCTAACCCTAACCCTAAAGCTAAGCCTTACCCGAAGCCTTACGGTAACCCGTCCCCTAATGCTAACACGTATCCTAACACTAACCCGTACCCTAACACGTACGCTCTCCCTAAACCGTTGTCGTACAGTAACCTGTACCCTAAAACGTCCCCGTCCCCTAACCCTAACACTAACACTAACCCTAATCCTAAACTTACCCTAAGCCTTACCCTAAACCGTCCCTTAATCCTACCCCGTATGCTAACACTAACCTGTACCCTAACACAAACGCTCACCCTAAACCGTTGTCGTACACTAACCTGTACCCTAAATCGTCCCCGTGCCCTAACCCTAACCCTAACCCTAACCCTAACCCTTACCCGAAGCCTTACACTAACCCGTCTCCTAATCCTAACCTGTACGCTAACACTAACACGTACCCTAACATGTACGCTCACCCTAAACTGTAGTCATAGCCTAACCTGTACCCTAAACCGTCCTCGTCCTCTAACCCTAACCCTAACACTAACCCTTACCCGAAGCCTTACCCTAACCCGTCCCCTAATCCTGACCCGTACGCTAACACTAACCCATACCCTAGCACGTACGCTCACCCTAAACCATTGTCATATACTAACCTGTACCCTAAACCGTGCCCGTCCCCGTCCCCATCCCCTAACCCTAACCCTTAGCCGAAGCCTTACCCTAACCCGTCTCCTAATCCTAACTCGTACGCTAACACTAACACATACCCTAACACGTACGCTCACCCTAAACCGTTGTCGTGCCCTAACCTGTACCCTAAACCGTCCCCGTCCCCTAACTCTAACCCTAACACTAACCCTAACCTTAACCCTTACCCAAAGCCTTACCCTAACCTGTCCCCTAATCCTAACCCATACGCTAACACTAAACTGTATCCTAACTTGTACGCTGACCCTAAACCTTTGGCGTACACTTTCCTGTACCCTAAACCATCCCCGTCCCCTAACCCTAGCCCTAACCCTAACACTAAACCTTACGCAAAGCCTTACCCTAACCCGTCCCTAAATCCTAACACGTACGCTAACACTGACACGTACCCTAACATGTAAGTTCACCCTAAACCGTTGTTGTACCCTAACCTGTACGCTAAACCGTCCCCGTCCCTGTCCCCGTCCCCTAACCCTAACCCTAACCCTAAAACCTAACCCTTACCCGAAGCCTTACCCTAACCCGTCCCCTAATCCTAAACCGTACGCTAACACGAACCCGTACCCTAACACATATGCTCACCCTAAACCATTGTCGTACCCTAACCTGTACCTTAAACTGTTCCCGTCCCTGTCCCCTAACCCTAACCCTAACCCTAACCCTAAAACCTAACCCTTATCCGAAGCCTTACCCTAACCCGTCCCCTAATACTAACCTGTATGCTAACACTAACCCATACCCTAACACGTACGCTCACCCTAAAACTTTGTCGTACACTAACCTGTACCCTAAACCGTTACCGTCCCCTAACCTTAACCCTAACCCTCAACCTAACCCTTATCCCAAGCCTTACCCTAACCCGTCTCCTAATCCTAACCCGTAGGCTAACACTAACATGTACCCTAACACGTACGCGCTCCCTAAACCGTTGTGGTACACTAACCTGTACCTTAAACCATCCCCGTACCCTAACCCTAACCCTACCACTAACCCTAACCCTAACCTTTACCCGAAGCCTTACCCTAACCCGTCTCCTAATCCTAACCCGTACACTAACACTAACCTGTACCCTAACACGTACGCTCATGCTAAACCATTGTTGTACACTAACCTGTGCCCTAAAACATCCCCGTCCCCTAACCCTAACCCTAACCCTAACTCTTACCCGAAGCCTTACCGTAGCCCGTCCCCTAATCCTAACCCGTACGATAACACTAACCAGTATCCTAATACGTACGCTCTCCCTAAAACGTTGTCGTATGCTAACTTGTACTCTAAACTGTCCCAGTCCCCTAACTATAACCCTAACCCTAACCATTACCCGAAGCCTTACCCTATCACATCCCCTAATCCTAAACCGTACACTAACTCTAAACCATACCCTAACACGTACGCTCACCGTAAACCTTTGTCGTACCCTAACCTGTACCCTAAACCGTCCCCGTCCCCGTCCCTGTCCCCTAACCCTAACCCTAACCCTTACCCGAAGCGTTACCCTAACCCGTCCCCTAATCCTTACTCGTACGCTAACACTAACCCGTACGCTAACACGTACGCTCACCCTACACCGTTGTCATAGCCTAACCTGTACCCTAAACCGTCCCCGTCTTCTAACCCTAACCCTAACCCTAACCCTAACACTAAAACTTACCCGAAGCCTTACACTAACACGTCCCCTAATCCTAACACGTACGCTAACACTAACACGTACCCTAACACGTAGGCTCACCCTAAACCGTTGTTGTATCCTAACCTGTACTCTAAAAAGTCCCCGTCCACGTCCCCTAACCCTAACCCTAACCCTTACCCGAAGCCTTACCCTAACCCGTCCTGTAATCCTAACCCGTACGGTAACACTAACCCGTACCCTAACACGTAGGCTCACCCTAAAACATTGTCATAGCCTAACCTGTACCCTACACCGTCCCCGTCCTCTAACCCTAATCCTAACTCTAACCCTAAACCTAACCCTTACCCGAAGCCTTACCCTAACCCGTCCCCTAATCCTGAACCGTACGCTAACACGAACCCGTACCCTAACACATATGCTAACCCTAAACCATTGTCGTACCCTTACCTGTACCTTAAACTGTCCCTGTCCCCGTCCCCTAACCCTAACCCTAACCCTAAACCTAACACTTACCCAAAGCCTTACCCTAACCTGTCCCCTAATCCTAACCCGTACGCTAACACTAACCCATACCCTAACATGTGCGATCACCCTAAACCATTGTCGTACCCTAACCTGTACCCTCAACTGTCCACATCCCCTAACCCTAACCCTAACCCTAACCCTTACCCGAAGCCTTACCCTAACCCGTCCCCTAATCCTAACCCGTACGCTTACACTAACCCGTACCCTAACACGTACGCTCTCCCTAAACCGTTCTCATACCCTAACCTGTACCCTAAAACGTCCCAGTCCCCAACCCTAACCCTAACACTAACCCTAAACCTAACCCTTACCCGAAGCCTTACCCTAATCCATCCCCTAATCCTAACACGTATGCTAACACTAACCTGTACCCTAACACGTATGCTTACCCTAAACAGTTGTTGTACCTTAACCAGTACCCTAAACTGTCCCCGTCCCTGTGCACGTCCCCTAAACCTAACCCTAACCCTAACCCTTACCCGAAGCCTTACCGTAAGCCGTCCACAAATCCTAACCCGTACGCTAACACTAACATGTACCCTAACATGTACGCTCACCCTAAACTGTTGTCGTACACTAACCTGTACCTTAAACCGTCCCCGTCCCGTCCCCTAACCCTAACCCTATCCCTAACCCTTACTCGAAGCCTTACCCTAAACCGTCCCATAAACCTAACCCGTACGCTAACACTAACACGTACCCTAACAGGTACGCTCACCCTAAACCGTTGTCGTAAACTAACCTGTACCATATACCGTCCCTGTCCCCGTCCCTATCCCCTAACCCTAACCCTAACACTAACCCTTACCCAAAGCCTTACCCTAACCCGTCCCTTAATCCTAACCCGTACGCTAACACTAACCCGTACCCTAACACGTACGCTCACCCTAAACCGTTGTTATAGCCTAACCTGTACCCTAAACCGTCCCCGTCCTCTAACCCTAACCCTAACCCTAACCCTTACCCGAAGCCTTACCCTAACCCTTCCCCTAATCCTAACCCGTACACTAACACTAACCCGTACCCTAACACGTACTCTCTCCTTAAACCGTTGTCGTACCCTAACCTGTACCCTAAACCGTCCCCATCCCCTAACCCTAACCCTAACACTAACCCTAACCCTAACCCTTACCCGAAGCCTTACCCTAACCCTTCCCCTAATCCTAACCCGTACGCTAACACTAACCTGTACCCTAACACATACGCTCACCCTAAACCGTTGTAGTACACTAACCTGTACCCTAAACCGTCCCCAATCCCGTCCCCTAACCCTAAACCTAACACTAACCCTTACACGAAGCCATACCCTAACCCGTCCCCTAATCCTAACCCGTACGCTAACACTAACACGTAACCTAACACGTACGCTAACACTAAACCGTTGTCGTATTCTAACCTGTACCCTAAACCGTCCCCATCCCCATCCCCTAACCCTAACCCTAACCCTAAACCTTACCCGAAGCCTTACCCTATCCCGTCCCCTAATCCTAAACCGTACGCTAACACTAACCCGTACCCTAACACGTATGCTCACCCTAAACCGTTCTCGTACCCTAACCTGTACCCTAAATTGTCCCCGCCCCCGTCCCCTAACCCTAATCCTAACCCTTACCCGAAGCCTTGCCCTAACCCGTCCCCTAATCTTAAGCCGTACGCTAAAACTAACCCGTACCCTAACACATACGCTCACCCTAAACCGTTGTCATAGCTTAACCTGTACCCTAAACCGTCCCCATCCTCTAACCCTAACCCTAACCCTAACCCTTACCCGAAGCCTTGCCCTAACCCGTCCCCTAATCCTAACACGTATGCTATCACTAACCCATACCCTAACACGTACGCTCTCCCTAAACCGTTGTCGTACCCTAACCTGTACCCTAAAACGTCCCCGTCCCCTAACCCTAAACCTAACACTAAACCTAAGCCTAACCCTTACCTGTAGCCTTACCCTAACCCATCCCCTAATCCTAACCCGTATGCTAACTCTAACCCATACCCTAACACAAACACTCACCCTAAACCGTTGACATACACTAACCTGTACCCTAAACCGTCCCCGTGCCCTAACCCTAACCCTAGCCCTAAATTTTACCGGAAGCCTTACCCTAACCCGTCTCCTAATCCTAAACCGTACGCTAACACGAATCAGTACCCTAACACGTACGCTGTCCCTAAACCGTTGTCGTACCCTAACCTGTACCCTCAAATGTCCCCGTCCCCATCCCCGTCCCCGTCCCCTAACCCTAACCCTAACCCTTACCCGAAGCCGTACCCTAACCCGTCCCCTAATCCTAACCCGTTTGCTAACCCTAACCCGTACCCTAACACGTATGCTCTCCCTAAACCGTTGTCGTACCCTAACCTGTACCCTAAACCATCCCCGTTCCCTAACCCTAACCCTAACTCTAACCCTAACCCTAACACTTACCCGAAGCCTTACCCTAACCCGTCCCCTAATCCTAACCCGTACGCTAACACTAACCTGTACTCTAATACGTACGCTCACCCTAAACCGTTGTCGTACACTAACCTGTACCCTAAACCGTCCCCGTCCCCTAACACTAACCCTAACCCTTACCCTAAGCTTTACACTAACCTGTCACTTAATCCTAACATGTAATCTAACACTAACATGTACCCTAACACGTACGCTCACCCTAAAACGTTGTCGTACCCTAACCTGTACCTTAAACCGTCCCCGTCCCCTAACCCTAACCCCAACCCTAACCCTTACCCAAAGCCTTACACTAACCCGTCCCCTAATCCTAATCCGTACGCTAACACTAACACGTACCATAACACGTACGCTCACCCTAAAACGTTGTGACAGCCTAACCTGTACTCTAAACCGTCCCCGTCCTCTAACCCTAACCCTAAAGCTAAGCCTTATCCGAAGCCTTACGGTAACCCGTCCCCTAATGCTAACACGTATGCTAACACTAACCCGTACCCTAACACGTACGCTCTCCCTAAACCGTTGTCGTACACTAACCTGTACCCTAAAACGTCCCCGTCCCCTAACCCTAACACTAACACTAACCCTAATCCTAACCTTACCCTAAGCCTTACCCTAACCCGTCCCTTAATCCTAACCCGTATGCTAACACTAACCTGTACCCTAACACAAACGCTCACCCTAAACCGTTGTCGTACACTAACCTGTACCCTAAATCGTTCCCGTGCCCTAACCCTAACCCTAACCCTAACCCTAACCCTTACCCGAAGCCTTACACTAACCCGTCTCCTAATCCTAACCTGTACGCTAACACTAACACGTACCCTAACACGTACGCTCACCCTAAACAGTTGTCATACCCTAACCTGTACCCTAAACCGTCCCCGTCCCCTAACCATAACCCTAACCCTAACCCTAATGCTAACCCTTACCCGAAGCCTTACACTAAACCGTCCCCTAATCCTAACCCATACGCAAACACTAACGCGTACTCTAAAACCTGCGCTCACCAAAACCGTTGTCGTACCCTAACCTGTACCCTAAACCGTCCCTGTCCCCGTCCCCGTCCCCTAACCCTAACCTTATCCCTAACACTTACCCGAAGCCTTACCCTAACCTGTCCCCTAATCCTAATCCGTAAGCTAACACTAACCTGTACCCTAACACGTACGCTCACCCTAAACAGTTGTCGTACCCTAACCTGTACCCTAAACCATCCCCGTCCCCTAACCCTAACCCTAACCCTAACCCTAAGCCTAACCCTTACCCGAAACCTTACCCTAACCCATCCCCAAATCCTAACCCGTACCCTAACACTAAGCGATGCCCTAACACGTACGCTCACCCTAATCTGTTGTTGTACACTAACCTGTACTGTAAACCGTCCCCGTCCCCTAACCCTTACCCTAAAACTTACCCGAAGCCTTACCGTAAACCGTCCCCTAATCCTAACCCGTACGCTAACACTAACTCGTACCCTAACACGTACGCTCATCCTAAACCGTTGTTGTACCCTAACCTGTACCCTAAACCGTCCCAATCCCCTAACCCTAACCCTAACCCAAATCCTAACCCTTACACGAAGCCTTACCCTAACACGTCCCGTAATCCTAACCCGTACGCTAACACTAACCCGTACCCTAACACGGACGCTCAACCTAAACCGTTGTCGTATCCTAACCTGTACCCTAAACTGCCCCAGTACCCGTCCCCTATCCCTAACCCTAACCCTAAGCCTAAACCTTACTCAAAGCCTTACATTAACACGTCCCCTAATCCTAACCCGTATGCTAACACTAAACCATGCCCTAACACGTACGCTCACCCTAAACTGTTGTTGTACCCTAACCTGTACATTAAACCGTCCCCGTCCCCGTCCCTGTCCCCTAAAACTAACCCTAACCCTAACCCTTACCCGTAGCCTTACCCTAACCCGTCCCATAATCCTAACCCGTACGCTAACAATAAACCGTACCCTAACACATACGCTCACCTTAAATCGTTGTCATACCCTAACATGTACCCTAAACCATCCCCGTCCCCTAACCCTAACCCTAACCCTAAACTTAACCCTTAACCGAAGCCTTAACCTAACCCGTCCCCTAATCCTAAACCGTAGGCTAACAATAACCCGTACACTAACACGTGCACTCACCCTAAACCGTTGTCGTACACTAACCTGCACCCTAAACCATCCCCATCCCCTAACCCTAACCCTAACCATAACCCTAGCCCTTACACGAAGCCTTACCTTAACCCGTACCCTAATCCTAAACCGTACGCTAAAACTAATACGTACCCTAACACGTACGCTCACCCTAAACCGTTGTCCTACCCTAACCTGTACCCTAAACCGTCCCCATCCCCTAACCCTAACCCTAACTCTAAACCTAACCCTTACCCGAAGCCTTACCCTAATCCGTTCCCTAATCCTAATCCGAACGCTAACACTAACCCGTACCCTAACACGTACGCTCACCATAAACCGTTGTCCTACCCGAACCTGTACCCAAAACCGTCCCCGTCCCCTAACCCTAACCCTAACCCTAACGCTTACGGAAGCCTTACCCTAACACGTCCCCTAATCCTATCACGTACGCTAATATTAACCCGTACCCTAACACGTACTCTCACGCTAAACCGTTGTCGTACCCTAACCTGTACCCTAAACTGTCCCCGTCCCCGTCCCCTAACCCTAAGCCTAACCCTAAACCTAACCTTCCCCGAAGGCTTACCCTAACACGTCCCTTAATCCTAACCCGTACGCTAACTCTAACGCGTACCCTAACACGTACGCTCATCCTAAACCATTGTCGTACCCTAACCTGTACCCTAAACCGTCCCCATCCCCTAACCTTAACCCTAACCCAAACCCTGACCCTTACACGAAGCCTTCCCTAACACGTCCCCTAATCCTAACCCGTACGCTAACACTAACCCGTACCCTAACACGTACGCTCAACCTAAACCGTTGTCGTACCCTAAACTCTACCCTAAACTGCCCCTGTACCCGTCCCCTAACCCTAACCCTAAGCCTAAACTTTACCCAAAGCCTTACACTAACACGTCCCCTAATCCTAACCCGTATGCTAACACTAAACCGTGCCCTAACACGTACGCTCAACCTAATCCGTTGTCGTACCCTAACCTGTACCCTAAACCGTCCCCGTCCCCTAACCCTAACCCTCACCCTAACCATAACTCTAAACCTTACCCGAAGCCTTACCCTAAACCGTCCCCTAATCCTAACCCGTACGCTAACACTAACCCGTACCCTAACACGTACGCTCACCATAAACCGTTGTCGTACCCTAACCTGTACTCTAAACCATCCCCGTCCCCATCCCCTAACCCTAACCCTAACCCTAACTCTTACCCGAAACCTTACACTAACCCGTCCCCTAATCCTAAATCGTACGCTAACACTAAGCCGTACCCTAAGATGTACGCTCACCCTAAACCATTGTCGTACACTATCCTGTTCCCTAAACCGTCCCCGCCCCCTAACCCTCACCCTAACCCTAAGACTAACCCTCATCCTTACCCGAAGCCTTACCCTAACCCGTCCCCTAATCTGAACCTGTACGCTAACAATAACCCATGCCCTAACTCGTACGCTCACCCTAAACCATTGTCGTACCCTAACTGGTACACTAAACCGTCCCCGTCCCCTAACCCTAACCCTAACACAAACCCTAACCCTTACCCGAAGCATTACCCTAACCCGTCCCATAATCCGCACACGTACGCTAACACTAACCCGTACCCTAACACGTACACTCAGCCTAAACCGTTGTCGTACCTTAACCTGTACCCTAAACCGTCCCCATCCCGTAACACTAACCCTAACCCTAACCCTAGCCCTATCCCTTACCCGAAGCCTTACCCTAACCCGTCCCCTAAATCTAACACGTACACTAACACTGAACCGTGCCCTAACACGTACGCTCACCCTAAACCGTTGTCGTACACTAACATGTACCCTAAACCGTCCCCGTCCCCTAACCCTAACCCTAACACCAACCCTTACCCGAAGCCTTACTCTAACCCGTTCCCTAATCCTAACCCGTACGCTAACAGTAACCCGTAGGCTAACACGTACGCTCACCCTAAACCGTTGTCGTACCCTAACCTGTACCCTAAACCGTCCCCGTCCCTTTCCCCTAACCCTAACCATAACACTTACCCGAAGCCTTACACTAACCCGTCCCCTAATCCTAACCCGTACGCTAACACTAACCCGTACTCTAACATGTACGCTCACCATAAACCCTTGTCGTACCCTAACCTGTACCCTAAACCGTCCCCGTCTCCTAACCCTAACCCTAACCCTTACCCGAAGTCGTACCCTAACCCGTCCCCTAATGCTAACCCGTACGCTAACACTAAGCTGTACCCTAACACGTACACTCACCCTAAACCTTTGTTGTACAGTAACCTGTACACTAAACCGTCCCCATACCCGTCCCCATCCCCTAACACTAACCCTAACCCTAAACCTTACCCGAAGCCTTACCCTAACCCGTCCCGTAAACCTCACCCGTACGCTAACAATAAACCGTACGCTAACACGTACGCTCACCCTACACCGTTGTCATACCCTAACCTGTACCCTAAACCGTCCCCGTCCCCTAACCCTAACCCTAACTCTAAACCTAACCCTTACCCGAAGCCATACCCTAATCCGTTCCCGAATCCTAAACCGTACGCTAACACTAACCCGTAACCTAACACGTACGCTCACCATAAACTGTTTTCGTACCCTAACCTGTACCCTAAACCGTCCCTGTCCCCTAACGCTAACCCTAACCCTAACCCTTACCCGAAGCCTTACTCTAAACTGTCCCCTAATCCTAACACGTACGCTAAAGCTAGCCCGTACCCTAACACGTACGTTCACGCTAAACCGTTGTCGTACCCTAACCTGTACCCTAAACCGTCCCCATCCCCGTCCCCTAACCCTAACCCTAACCCTAAATCTAACCCTTACCCATAGCCTTAAACTAACACGTCCCCTAATCCTAATCCGTACGCTAACACTAACACGTACCCTAACACGTACGCTCACCCCAAAACGTTGTTGTACCCTAACGTGTACCCTAAACCTTCCCCATCCCCTAACCCTAATCCTAACCCAAACCCTAACCCTTACACGAAGCCTTACCCTAACACGTCCCCTAATCCTAACCCGTACGCTAACAATAAGCCATACCCTAACACGTACGCTCAACCTAAACCGTTGTCGTACACTAAACTGTACCCTAAATCGTCCCCGTCCCCAAACCCTAACCCTAACCGTAACCCTAACCCTAAACCTTACTCGAAGCCTTACCCTAACCCGTCCCCTAATCCTAACCCGTATGCTAACACTAACCCGTGCCCTAACACGTACGCTCACCCTACACCATTTTCATACCCTAACCTGTACCCTAAACCGTCCCCGTCCCCTAACCCTAACCCTAACCCTAACTCTAAACCTAACCCTTACCCGAAGCCGTACCCTAATCCGTTCCCGAATCCTAAACCGTATGCTAACACTAAACCGTAACCTAACACGTATGCTCACCATAAACTGTTTTCGTACCCTAACCTGTACCCTAAACCGTCCCCGTCCCCTAACACTAACCCTAACCCTAACCATTACCCGAAGCCTTACCCTAACCCGTCCCCTAATCCTAACCCGTATGCTAACACTAACCCGTGCCCTAACACGTACGCTCACCCTAAACCGTTGTCGTACCCTAACATGTACCCTAAACCGTCCCCGTCCCCGTCCCTGTCCCCGTCCCCTAACCCTAACCCTTACAGGAAGCCTTACCTTAACCCGTTCCCTAATCCTAAACCGTACGCTAACACTAACCCGTACCCTCACACGTACGCTCACCCTAAACCGTTGTCGTACCCTAACCTGTACCCTAAACCATCCCCGTTCCCTAACGCTAACCCTAACCCTAACCGTAACCCTAACCCTTACGCGAAGCCTTACCGTAACCCGTGCCCTAATCCTAACCCGTACGCTAACACTAACCTGTACCCTAACATGTACGCTCACCCTAAACCGTTGTCGTACACTAACCTGTACCCTAAACTGTCCCCGTACCCAAACCCTAACCCTAACCCTTACCCAAAGCCTTACCCTAACCCGTCCCTTAATTCTAACCCGTACGCTAACACTAAACCGTACTCTAACACGTATGCTCATCCTAAACCGTTGTCGTACCCTAACTTGTACCCTAAACCGTCCCCATCCCCTAACCCTAACCCTAACCCTAACCCTTACCCGAACCCTTACCCTAACCCGTCCCCTAATCCTAACCCGTACGTTAACACTAACCCGTACCCTAACACGTATGCTCACCCTAAACCGTTGTCGTACCCTAACCTGTACCCTAAACCATCCCCGTCCCTAACCCTAACCCTAACCCTAACCCTAACCCTAACCCTAACCCTAACCCTTACCCGAAGCCTTACCCTAACCTGTCCCCTAATCCTAACACGTACGCTAACACTAACCCGTGCCCTAACATATACGCTCAAACTAAACCGTTGTCGTACCTTAACCTGCACCCTAAACCGTCCCCGTCCCCTAACCCTACCCCATACCTAACCCTAACCCTTACCCGAAGCCTTACACTAACACGTCCCCTAATCCTGACCCGTACGCTAACACTAACCCGTACCCTAACACGTACGTTCACCCTAAACCATTTTCGTACACTAAACTGTACACTAAACCGTCCCCATACCCTAACCCTAACCCTAACCCTAACCCTTACCCGAAGCCTTACCCTCACCCGTCCCCTAATCCTAACCCGTACGCTAACACTAACAAGTACCCTAACACGTACGCTCACCCTAAACCATTGTCGTCCCCTAACCTGTACCCTAAACCGTCCCCGTCCCCGTCCCCGTCCCCGTCCCCGTCCCCTAACCCTAACCTTAACCCTAACCCGTCCCTAACCGTACCCCTAACCCTAACCCTAAACCTAAACCTTACCCGAAGCCTTACCCTAACCCGTCCACTAATCCTAAACCGTACGCTAACACTAACCCGTACACTAACACGTACACTCACCCTAAAACGTTGTCATACCCTAACCTGTACCCTAAACCATCCCCGTCCCCATCCCCTAACACTAACCCTAAACCTAACCCTTACCCGAAGCCTTAACCTAACCCGTCTCCTAATCCTAACCCGTACGCTAACACTAACCAGTACCCTAACACGTACGCCCACGCTAAACCGTTGTCGTACCCTACCCTGTACCATAAACCGTCTCCGTACCCTAACCTTAACCCTAACCCTAAGCCTAACCCTTACCCGAAGCCTTACCCTAACCTGTCCCCTAATCCTAACCCATACGCTAACACTAATACGTACCCTAACACGTACGCTCAACCTAAACCGTTGTCGTACCCTAAGCTGTACGCTAAACCGGCCCTATCCCCTAACCCTAACCCTAACCCAAACCCTAACCGTAACCCTTACCCGAAGCCTTACCCCAACCTTTCCCCTAATCGTAACCCATACCCTAATACGTATGCTCACCCAAAACCGTTGTCGTACTTTAACCTGTACCCTAAACCGTCCCCGTCCCCGTCCCCTAACCCTAACCCTAACACTTACCCAAAGCCTTAACCTAACCCGTCCCATAATCCTAACCCATACGCTAACACTAAACCATACCCTAATATGTAAGCTCACCCAAAACCGTTGTCGTACCCTAAGCTGTACCCTAAACCGTCGCCGTCCCCTAACCCTAACCCAAACCCATACCTAACCCTAACCCTTACCCAAAGCCTTACCATAAACCGTGCCCTAATCCTAACCCGTACGCTAACACTAAGCCGTACCCTAAGAAGTACGTTCACCCTAAACCATTGTCGTAACCTAACCTGTACCCTAAACCGTCCCCATCCCCTAACCCTAACCCTAACCGTAACCCTAACCATTACCCGAAGCCTTACCCTAACCCTTCCCCTAATCCTAACCCGTACGCTAACACTAACCCGTACCCTAACACGTATGCTCACCCTAAACCATTGTCGAACCCTAACCTGTAGCCTAAACTGTCCCCTTCCCCTAACTCTAACCCTAACCCTAACCCTAACTCTAACCCTTACCCGAAGCCTTACCATAAACCGTGCCCTAATCCTAACCCGTACGCTAACACTAAGCCGTACCCTAAGAAGTACGTTCACCCTAAACCATTGTCGTAACCTAACCTGTACCCTAAACCGTCCCCATCCCCTAACCCTAACCCTAACCCTAACCCTAACCCTTACCCGAAGCCTTACCCTAACCCGTCCCCTAATCCTAACCCGTACGCTAACACTAACCCGTACCCTAACACGTACGCTCACCCTAAACCGTTGTCGTACCTTAACCTGTACCCTAAACCGTACCCGTCCCCTAACCCTAACCCTAACCCTAACACTTACCCGAAGCCTTACCCTAACCAGTCCCCTAATCCTAACCCGTACGCTAACACTAACCCGTACCCTAACACTTACGCTCACCCTAAACAGTTGTCGTACCTTAACCTCTACCCTAAACCGTCCCTGTCCCCGTCCCCGTCCCCTAACCCTAACCCTAACCCTTACCCAAAGCCTTACCCTAACCCGTCCCTTAATCCTAACCCGTACGCTAAAACTAACCCGTACCCTAAGTGTACGCTCACTCTAAACCGTTGTCGTACCCTTACCTGTACCATAAACCGTCGCCGTACCCTAACCCTAATCCTAACACTAACCCTAAACCTAAATCTAAACCTAACCCTTACCCGAAGCCTTACCCTAACCCATTCCCTAATCCTAACACGTACGATAACACTAAACCGTACGCCAACACGTACGCTCACCAAAAACCGTTGTCGTACCCTAACCTGTACCCTAAACCGTCTCCGTTCCCTATCCCTAATCCTAACCCTAACCCTAACCCTTACCCGAAGCCTTACCCTAAACCGTCCACAATCCTAAACCGTACGCTAACACTAACCCGTACCCTAACACGTATGCTCACCCTAAACCGTTGTCGTACCCTAACCTGTACCCTAAACCGTTCCCGGCCCCGTCTCCGTCCCCTAACCCAAACCCTAAACCTAACCCTTACCCGGAGCCTTACCCTAACACGTCCCCTAATCCTAACCCATACTCTAACACTAACCCGTACCCTAACACGTATGCTCACCCTAAACCGTTGCCGTGCCCTAACCTGTAAGCTAAACCATCCCTGTCCCCTAACCCTAACCCTAACCCTAACACTAACCCTTACCCGAAGCCTTACACTAACTGGTCCCCTAATGATAACCCGTACGCTAACACTAACCCATACCCTAACACGTACACTCACCCTAAACTGTTGTTGTACCCTAACCTGTACCCTAAACCGTCCCCTTCCCCGTCCCCTAACCCTAACACTAACCCTAAGCCTTACCCGGAGCTTTACCCTAACACGTCCCCTAATCCTAACCCGTACTCTAACACTAACCCGTACCCTAACACGTACGCTCACCCTAAACCGTTGCCGTACCCTAACCTGTAAGCTAAACCATCCCTGTCCCCTAACCCTAACCCTAACTCTAACACTAACCCTTACCCGAAGCCTTACACTAACCGGTCCCCTAATGATAACCCGTACGCTAACACTAACCCGTACCCTAACACGTACACTCACCCTAAACTGTTGTCGTACCCTAACCTGTACGCTAAACCGCCCCCTTCCCCGTCCCCTAACCCTAACCCTAACCCTAACTCTAATCCTTACCCGAAGCCTTACCCTAACCCGTCCTCTACTCCTAACCCGTACGCTAACACTAACACGTACCCTAACACGTACGCTCACCCTAAACCGTTGTCGTACACTAACCTGTACCCTAAACCATCCCCGTTCCCTAACCCTTACCCTAACCCTAACCGTAACCATTACCCGAAGCCTTACCCTAACCCGTCCCCTAATCCTAACCCGTACGCTAACACTAACCCGTACCCTAACATGTACGCTCACCCTAAACAGTTGTCATAGTCTCACCTGTACCCTAAACCGTCCCCGTCATCTAACCCTAACCCTAACCCTAACCCTAACTCTTACCCGAAGCCTTACCCTAACCCGTCCACTAATCCTAAACCGTACGCTAACACTAAACCGTATCCTAACACGTACGCTCACCCTAAACCGTTGTCGTACACTAACCTGTACCCTAAACCGTCCCCGTACCCGTCCCCTAACCCTAATCTTAACCCTAGCCCTAACTCTTACCCGAAGCCTTACCCTAACCCGTCCCCTAATCCTAACACGTACGCTAACACTAACCTGTATCCTAACATGTACGCTCACACTAAAGCGTTGTCATAGCCTAACCTGTACCCTAAACTGTCCCCGTCCCCTAACCCTAACCCTAACCCTAACCCTAACCCTTACACGAAGCCTTACCCTTACCCGTCCCCTAATCCTACAGCATACGCTAACACGAACCCGTACCCTAACACGTATGCTCATCCTAAACCGTTGTCGTACATTAACCTGTACCCTAAACCGTCCCCGTCCACTAACCCTAACCCTAACACTTACCCGAAGCCTTACCCTAACCCGTCCCCTAATCCCAACTCGTATGCTAACACTAACACGTACCCTAACACGTACGCTCACCTAAACCGTTGTCGTACACTAACCTGTACCCTAAACCGTCCCTTTCCCCTAACCCTAACCCTAACCTTAAAACTAAAACTAACCCTTACCCGAAGCCTTACCGTAAAACGTCCCCTAATCCTAAACCGTACGCTAACACTACAACGTACCCTAACACATAAGCTCACCCTAAACCATTGTCGTACACTAACCTGTACCCTAAACTGTCCCCGTCCCCTAACCCTAAGCCTAACACTAACACTAACCCTTACCCGAGGCCTTACCCTAAAACGTCCCCTAATCCTAACCCTTATGCTAACACTAACCCGTACCCTTACACGTTCGCTCACCCTAAACCGTTGTCGTACCCTAACCTGTACCCTAAACCGTCCCCGTCCCCGTCCCCATCCGCATCCCCTAACCCTAACCCTAACCCTAAACCTTACCCGAAGCCTTACCCTAACCCGTTCCCTAATCCTAACCCGTACGCTAACACTAACCCGTATCCTAAAACGTACGCTCTCCCTAAACCGTTGTTGTATGCTAACCTGTACCCTAAACCGTTGCCGTCACCTAACCCTAACCCTAACACTAACCCTAACCCTAACCCTTACCCGAAGACTTACCCTAACCCGTCCGCTAATCCTAACCCGTACGCCCACACTAACCTGTACGCTAACACGTATGCTCCCCCTAAACCGTTGCCTTACACTAACCTGTACCCTAAACCGTCCCAATCCCCTAATCCTAACCCTAACCCTTACCCGAAGCCTTACCCTAACCCGTCCCCTAAACCTAACCCGTACGCTAACACTAACCTGTACCGTAACACGTACCCTCAACCTAAACCGTTGTCGTACACTAACCTGTACCCTAAACTGTCCCCGTCCCCTAACCCTAACCCTAACGCTAACCCTACCACTAAACCTTACCCGAAGCCTTACCCTAACCCGTCCCCTAATCCTAACCCGTACGGTAACACTAACCTGTAGCCTAACACGTACGCTCCCCCTAAACCGATGCCGTACATGAACCTGTACCCTAAACAGACCCCATCCCCTAACCCTAACCCTAAACCTATCACTAACCCTAACACTTACCTGAAGCCTTACCCTAACCCGTCCCCTCATCCTTACCCGTACGCTAACACTAACCTGTACCCTAACATATACGCTCACCCGAAACCGTTGTCGTACACTAACCTGTACCCTAAACTGTCCCCGTCCCCTAACCCTAACCCTAAACCTAACCCTAACCCTAACCCTTACCCAAAGCCTTACCCTAACCCGTCCCCTAATCCTAACCGGTACGCTAACAATAACCCGTATCCTAACACGTACGCCCTCCCTAAAACGTTGTCGTACCCTAACCTGTACCCTAAACCGTCGCCGTCACCTAACCCTAACCCTAACACTAACCCTAACCCTAACACTTACCCGAAGCCTTACCCTAACCCGTCCCCTAATCCTAACCCGTACGCTAACACTAATCAGTACCCTAACACGTACGATCCCCCTAAACCATTGTCGTACACTAACCTGTACCCTAAACCGTCCCCGTCCCCGTCCCCTAACGCTAACCCTAACCCTTACCCGAAGCCTTACACTAACCCGTCCCTTAATCCTAACCCGGACGCTAACACTAACACATACCCTAACACATACGCTCACCCTAAACTGTTGTCGTACCCTAACCTGTACCCTAAACCGTCCCCGTCCCCGTCCCCTAACACTAACCCTAAGGCTAACCCTTACCCGAAGCCTTACCCTAACCCGTCCCCTAAACCTAAGCCGTACGCTAACACTAACCTGTACCCTAACACGTACCCTCACCCTAAACCGTTGTTGTACCCTAACCTGTACCCTAAACTGTCCCCGTCTCCTAACCCTAACCCTAAACCTAACCCTACCACTAACCCTTACCCGAAGACTTACCCTAAACTGTCCCCTAATCCTAACCCGTACGCTAACACTAACACGTACCCTAACACGTATGCTCACCCTAAACCGTTGTCGTACCCTAACCTGTACCCTAAACCGTCCCCGTCCCCTAACCCTAACCCTAAACCTGACCCTAAACCTAGCCCTTACCCGAAGCCTTAACCTAAGCCGTCCCCTAATCCTAAACCTTACGCTAACACTAACCCGTACCCTAACACGTACGCTTTCCTTAAACTGTTGTCATAACCTAAACTGTACCCTAAACCGTCCCCTTCCCCAAACCCTAACCCTAACACTAACCCTAACCCTAAACCTTACCTGAAGCCTTACCCTAAACCGTCCCCTAATCCTAAACCGAACCCTAACACTAACCTGTACCCTAACACGTATGCTCACCCTAAACCGTTGTCGTACACTAACCTGTACACTAAACCGTCCCCATCCCCTTAACCTAAACCTAACCCTAACCCTAACCCTTACCCGAAGCCTTACCCTAACCCGTCCCATAACCCTAACCCGTACGCTAAAACTAACACGTACCCTAACACATACGCTCAAACTCAACCGTTGTCGTACCCTAAACTGTACCCTAACCCATCCCTGTACCCGTCCCCTAACACTAACCCTAACCCTAACACTTACCCGAAGCCTTACCCTAACCCGTCCCCTAATCCTAAACCGTACGCGAACATGAACCCGTAACCTAACACGTACGCTCACCTTAAACCGTTGTCGTACCCTAACCTGTACCCTAAACTGTCCCCGTCCCCTAACCCTAACCCTAACCCTTACCCAAAGCCTTTCACTAACCCGTCCCTTAATCCTAACCCATACGCTAACACTAACACGTACCCTAAAACGTACGCTCACCCTAAACAGTTGTCATAGCCTAAACTATACCCCAAACCGTCCCCGTCCTCTAACCCTAACCCTAACCCTAACCCTAACCCAAACACTTACCCGAAGCCTTACCCTAACCCGTCCACTAATCCTAACCCATACGCTAACTCTAACCCGTACCCTAACACTTACGCTCTCCCTAAACCGTTGCGTACCCTAACCTGTACGCTAAACCATCCCCGTCCCCTAACCCTAACCCTAACATTAACCCTAACCCTAACACTTACCCGAAGCCTTACCCTAACACGTCCCCTAATCCTAACCCGTACGCTAACACTAACATGTACCCTAAAACGTACGCTCACCTTAAACTGTTATCGTACACTAACCTGTACCTTAAACCGTCCCCGTCCCCGTCCCCTAACCCTAACCCTATCCCTAACCCTTACCCAAAGCCTTACCCTAACCCGTCCCCTAAACCTAACCCGTACGCTAACACTAACCCGTACCCTAACACGTACGCTCACCCTAAACCGTTGTCGTACCCTAACCTGTACCCTAAACCGTCCCTGTCCCCGTGCCCGTCCCCTAACCCTAACCCTAACCCTAACCCTTACCCGAAGCCTTACACTAAACCGTCCCCTAATCCTAACCCATATGCTAACACTAACCCGTACCCTAACACGTACGCTCACCCTAAACCGTTGTTATAGCATAACGTGTACCCTAAACCGTCCCCGTCCTCTAACCCTAACCCTAACCCTTACCTGAAGCATTACTCTAACACGTCCCCTAATCCTAACCCCTACGCTAACACTAACCTGTACCCTAACACATACGCTCACCCTAAACCGTTGTCGTACACTCACCTGTACCCTAAACCGTCCCCGTCCCCTAACCCTAACACTTACCCGAAGCCTTACCATAACCCGTCACGTAATCCTAAACCGTATGCTAACACTAACCCATACCCTAACACGTATGCTCACCCTATACCGTTGTCGTACCCTAACCTGTACCCTAAACTGTCCCCATCCCCGTCCCCTAACCCTAACCCTAACCCTTACCCGAAGCCCTACCCTAACCTGTCCCCTAATCCTAAGCCGTACGCTAACACTAACCTGTAAGCTAACACGTACGCTCACCCTAAATCATTGTCATAGCCTAACCTGTACCCAAATCTGTCCCAGTCCTCTAACCCTAACCCTAACGCTAACCCTTACCCGAAGCCTTACCGTAACCCGTCCCCTAATCCTAACACGTATGCTAACACTAACCCATACCCTAATACGTACGCTCACCCTAAACCGTTGTCGTATCCTAACCTGTACCCTAAACCGTCCCCGTCCCCGTCCCCGTCTCCTAACCCTAACCCTTAGCCTAAGCCTTACCCTAATACGTCCCCTAATCCTAAACCGTACACTAACACTTACCCGTACCCTAACATGTACGCTCATCCTAAACCGTTGTCATAGCCTAACCTGTACCCTAAACCGTCCTCGTCCTCCAACCCTAACCCTAACCATAACCCTAACACTTACCCGAAGCCTTACCCTAACCCGTCCCCTAATTCCTAACCCGTTCGCTAACACTAACCCGTACCCTAACACGTATGCTCTCCCTAAACCGTTGTCATACCCTAACCTGTACCCTCAACCATCCCCGTCCCATAAACCTAAACCTAACCCTAACGCTAACCCTAACCCTGATCCGAAGCCTTACCCTAACCCGTCCCCTAATACTAACCCGTACGCTAACACTAACCTGTACCCTAATACGTACGCTCACCCTAAACCGATGTCGTACACTAACCTGTACCCTAAACCGTCCCCGTCCCCGTCCCCTAACCCTAACCCTAACCCTTACCCTTACCCTAAGCCTTACACTAACCCGTCACTTAATCCTAACACGTACGCTAAAACTAACACGTACCCTAACTCGTACGCTCACCCTAAACCGTTGTCATAGCCTATCCTGTATCCTAAACCCTCCCCGTCCTCTAACCATAACCCTAACCCTAACACTTACCCGAAGCCTTACGCTAACACTTCCCCTAATCCTAAACCGAACGCTAACACGAATCCGTACCCTAACACGTACGCTCATCCTAAACCGTTGTCGTACCCTAACCTGTACCCACAAATGTCCCAGTATCCGTCCCCTAACCCTAACCCTAACCCTAACCCTAACCCTTACGCGAAGCCTTACAATAACCCGTCCCCTAATCCTAACCCGTACGCTAACTCTAACACGTACCCTAACACGTACGCTCACCCTAACCGTTGTCGTACCCTAACCTGTACCTTAAACCGTCCCCGTCCACTAACCCTAACCCTAAACCTAACCCTAAAACTTATCCAAAGCCTTACCCTAACCCGTCCCCTAATCCTAAACCGTACGCTAACACTAACCCATACCCTAACACGTATGCTCACCCTATACCGTTGTCGTACCCTAACCTGTACCCTAAACTGTCCCCGTCCCCGTCCCCTAACCCTAACCCTTACCCGAAGCCTTACCCTAACCCGTCCCCTAACCCTAACCCGTACCCTAAAAGTAACCCGTACCCTAACACGTATGCTCTCCCTAAACCGTTGTCGTACCCTAAACTGTACCCTGAACCGTCGCCGTCAACTAACCCTAAAACTAACCCTATACCTAACCCTTACCCGAAGCCTTACCCTAAACCGTCACCTAATCCTAACCCGTACGCTAACACTAACCCGTATCCTAACACGTACGCTCATCCTAAACCGTTTTTATAACCTAACCTGTATCCTAAACCGTCCCCGTCCTCTAACCCTAACCCTAACCCTAACCCTTACCCGAAGCCTTACCCTAACCCATCCCCTAATCCTAACCAGTACGCTAACACTAACCCGTACCCTAACACGTATGCTCTCCCTCAATCGTTGTCGTACTTTAACCTGTACCCTAAACCGTCCCCGTCCCCTAACCCTAACCCTAACACTAACCCTAAACCTAACCCTTACCAGAAGCCTTACCCTAACACATCCCCTAATCCTAACCCGTACGGTAACACTAACCTCTACTCTAACACGTACGCTCACCCTAAACCATTGTCGTACACTAACCTGTACCCTAAACCGTCCCCGTGCCCTAACCCTAACCCTAACCCTAACCCTAACACTTACCCGAAGTCTTACACTAACCCGTCTCCTAATCCTAACCCGTACGCTAACACTAACATGTACCCTAACACGTACGCTCACCCTAAACCGTTTTCGTACCATAACCTGTACCCTTAAATGTCCCCGTCCCCGTCCCCTAACCCTAACCCTAACCAAAACCCTAACCCTAACCCTTACCCGAAGCCTTACCCAACCCGTCCCTTATTCCTAACATGTACGTTAACACTAAAACGTACCCTAACACGTACGCTCACCCTAAACTGTTGTCGAAACCTAACCTGTACCTTAAACCGTCCCCGTCCCGTAACCCTAAACCTAACCCTAAACTTTACCCGAAGCCTTACCCTAACACGTCCACTAATCCTAAAACGTACGCTAACACTAACACATACCCTAACACATATGTTCACCCTAAACCGTTGTCGTACCCTAACCTGTACCCTGAAATGTCCCCGTCCCCGTCCCCTAACCCTAAGCCTAACCCTAACACTAACCCTTACCCGAAGCCTTACCCTAACCCGTCCCCTAATCCTGATCCGTACGCTAACACTAACCCAAAACTTAGCACGTACGCTCACGCTAAACCATTGTCATATACTAACCTGTACCCTAAACCGTGCCCGTCCCCGTCCCCGTCCCCTAACCCTAACCCTTAGCCGAAGCCTTACCCTAAACCGTCTCCTAATCCTAACTCGTACGCTAACACTAACACAAACCCTAACACGTACACTCACCCTAAACCGTTGTCGTGCCCTAACCTGTACCCTAAGCCGTCCCCGTCCCCTAACTCTAACCCTAACACTAACCCTAAACCTTACCCGAAGCCTTACCCTAACCTGTCCCCTAATCCTAACCCATACGCTAACACTAAACTGTATCCTAACTTGTACGCTGACCCTAAACCTTTGGCGTACACTTTCCTGTACCCTAAACCGTCCCCGTCCCCTAACCCTAACCCTAACCCTAACCCTAAACCTTACGCAAAGCCTTACCCTAACCCGTCCCCGAATCCTAACACGTACGCTAACACTGACACGTACCCTAACATGTACATTCACCCTAAACCGTTGTCGTACCCTAACCTGTACCCTAAACCGTCCCCGTCCCTGTCCCCGTCCCCTAACCCTAACCCTAAACCTTACCCGAAGCCTTACCCTAACCCGTCCCCTAATCCTAAACCGTACGCTAACACGAACCCGTACCCTAACACATATGCTCACCCTAAACCATTGTCGTACCCTAACCTGTACCTTAAACTGTTCCTGTCCCTGTCCCCTAACACTAACCCTAACCCTAACCCTAAAACCTAACCCTTATCCGAAGCCTTACCCTAACCCGTCCCCTAATACTAACCTGTACGCTAACACTAACCCATACCCTAACACGTACGCTCACCCTAAAACCTTGTCGTACACTAACCTGTACCCTAAAACGTCCCCGTCCCCGTCTCCGTCCCCTAACCCTAACCATAACCCTAAGCCTTACCCGAAGCCTTACCCTAAACCGTCCCCTAATCCTAACACGTACGCTAACACTAACCCATACCCTAATATGTACTCTCACCCTAAACCGTTGTCATAGCCTAAACTGTACCCTAAATCGTCCCCATCTTCTAACCCTAAACCTAACCCTAACCCTAACCCTTACACGAAGCCTTACCCTAACCCGTCCCGTAATCCTAACACGTACGCTAACACTAAACCGTACCCTAACACGTACGCTCTCCCTAAACCATTGTCGTACACTAACCTGTACCCTAAAGAGTCCCCGTGCCCTAACCCTAACCCTAACACTAACCTTAACCCTAAACGATACCCGAATCCTTACCCGAACACTTCCCCTAATCCTAACCCGTATGCTAACACTAACTTGTACCGTAACATGTACGCTCAACCTAAACCATTGTGGTACACTAACCTGTACCCTAAACCATTCCCGTCCCTTAACCCTAACCCTAACCCTCAACCTAAACCTTATCCCAAGCCTTACCCTAACCCGTCTCCTAATCCTAACCCGTAGGCTAACACTAACACGTACCCTAACACGTACGTGCTCCCTAAACCGTTGTGGTACACTAACCTGTACCTTAAACCATCCCCGTACCCTAACCCTAACCCTACCAGTAACCCTAACCCTAACCTTTACCCGAAGCCTTACCCTAACCCGTCTCCTAATCCTAACCCGTACGCTAACACTAACCAGTATCCTAACACGTACGCTCTCCCTAAAACGTTGTCGTATGCTAACTTGTACTCTAAACCGTCCCCGTCCTCTAACCCTAACACTAACCCTAACACTAACCCTTACCCGAAGCCTTACCCTAACCCGTCCCCTAATCCTAACCTGTACGCTAACACTAACCCGTACCCTAACATGTACGATCAACCTAAACCGTTGTCATAGACTAACCTGTACCCTACACCGTCCCCGTCCTCTAACCCTAACCCTAACTCTAACCCTAAAACTAACCCTTACCCGAAGCCTTACCCTAACCCGTCCCCTAATCCTAAACCGTACGCTAACACGAACCCGTACCCTAACACATATGCTGACCCTAAACCATTGTCGTACCCTTACCTGTACCTTAAACTGTCCCTGTCCCCGTCCCCTAACCCTAACCCTAACCCTAAACCTAACACTTACCCAAAGCCTTACCCTAACCCGTCCCCTAATCCTAACCCGTACGCTAACACTAACCCATACCCTAACATGTGCGATCACCCTAAACCATTGTCGTACCCTAACCTGTACCCTCAACTGTCCACATCCCCTAACCCTAACCCTAACCCTAACCCTTACCCGAAGCCTTACCCTAAGCCGTCCCCTAATCCTAACCCGTACGCTTACACTAACCCGTACCCTAACACGTACGCTCTCCCTAAACCGTTCTCATACCCTAACCTGTACCCTAAAACGTCCCAGTCCCCAACCCTAACCCTAACACTAACCTTAAACCTAACCCTTACCCGAAGCCTTACCCTAATCCATCCCCTAATCCTAACACGTATGCTAACACTAACCTGTACCCTAACACGTATGCTTACCCTAAACAGTTGTCGTACCTTAACCAGTACCCTAAACTGTCCCCGTCCCCATGCACGTCCCCTAACCCTAACCCTAACCCTAAGCCTTACCCGAAGCCTTACCGTAAGCCGTCCACTAATCCTAACCCGTACGCTAACACTAACATGTACCCTAACATGTACGCTCACCCTAAACTGTTGTCGTACACTAACCTGTACCTTAAACCGTCCCCGTCCCGTCCCCTAACCCTAACCCTAACCCTATCCCTAACCCTCACCCGAAGCCTTACCCTAAACCGTCCCATAAACCTAACCCGTACGCTAACACTAACACGTACCCTAACAGGTACGCTCACCCTAAACCGTTGTCGTAACCTAACCTGTACCATATACCGTCCCTGTCCCCGTCCCTATCCCCTAACCCTAACCCTAACACTAACCCTTACCCAAAGCCTTACCCTAACCCGTCCCCTAATCCTAACCCGTACGCTAACACTAACCCGTACCCTAACACGTATGCTCACCCTAAACCGTTGTTATAGCCTAACCTGTACCCTAAACCGTCCCCGTCCTCTAACCCTAACCCTAACCCTAACCCTTACCCGAAGCCTTACCCTAACCCTTCCCCTAATCCTAACCCGTACACTAACACTAACCCGTACCCTAACAAGTACTCTCTCCTTAAACCGTTGTCGTACCCAAACCTGTACCCTAAACCGTCCCCATCCCCTAACCCTAACCCTAACACTAACCCTAACCCTAACCGTTACCTGAAGCCTTACCCTAAACCGTCCCCTAATCCTAACCCGTACGCTAACACTAACCTGTACCCTAACACATACGCTCACCCTAAACCGTTGTAGTACACTAACCTGTACCCTAAACCGTCCCCAATCCCGTCCCCTAACCCTAAACCTAACACTTACCCTTACACGAAGCCATACCCTAACCCGTCCCCTAATCCTAACCCGTACGCTAACACTAACACGTAACCTAACACGTACGCTAACACTAAACCGTTGTCGTATTCTAACCTGTACCCTAAACCGTCCCCATCCCCGTCCCCTAACCCTAACCCTAACCCTAAACCTTACCCGAAGCCTTACACTATCCCGTCCCCTAATCCTAAACCGTACGCTAACACTAACCCGTACCCTAACACGTATGCTCACCCTAAACCGTTCTCGTACCCTAACCTGTACCCTAAATTGTCCCCGCCCCGTCCCCTAACCCTAATCCTAACCCTTACCCGAAGCCTTGCCCTAACCCGTCCCCTAATCTTAAGCCGTACGCTAAAACTAACCCGTACCCTAACACATACGCTTACCCTAAACCGTTGTCATAGCTTAACCTGTACCCTAAACCGTCCCCATCCTCTAACCCTAACCCTAACCCTAACCCTTACCCGAAGCCTTGCCCTAACCCGTCCCCTAATCCTAACACGTATGCTATCACTAACCCATACCCTAACACGTACGCTCTCCCTAAACCATTGTCATACCCTAACCTGTACCCTAAAACGTCCCCGTCACCTAACCCTAAACCTAACACTAAACCTAAGCCTAACCCTTACCTGTAGCCTTACCCTAACCCGTCCCCTAATCCTAACCCGTATGCTAACTCTAACCCATACCCTAACACAAACACTCACCCTAAACCGTTGACGTACACTAACCTGTACCCTAAACCGTCCCCGTGCCCTAACCCTAACCCTAGCCCTAAACTTTACCTGAAGCCTTACCCTAACCCGTCTCCTAATCCTAAACCGTACGCTAACACGAATCAGTACCCTAACACGTACGCTCACCCTAAACCGTTGTCGTACACTAACCTGTACCCTCAAATGTCCCCGTCCCCGTCCCCGTCCCCATCCCCGTCCCCTAACCCTAACCCTAACCCTTACCCGAAGCCTTACCCTAACCCGTCCCCTAATCCTAACCCGTTTGGTAACCCTAACCCGTACCCTAACACGTATGCTCTCCCTAAACCGTTGTCGTACCCTAACCTGTACCCTAAACCATCCCCGTCCCCTAACCCTAACCCTAACTCTAACCCTAACCCTAACACTTACCCGAAGCCTTACCCTAACCCGTCCCCTAATCCTAACCCGTACGCTAACACTAACCTGTACCCTAATACGTACGTTCACCCTAAACCGTTGTCGTACACTAACCTGTACCCTAAACCGTCCCCGTCCCCTAACACTAACCCTAACACTTACCCTAAGCTTTACACTAACCCGTCACTTAATCCTAACATGTAATCTAACACTAACACGTACCCTAACACGTACGCTCACCCTAAAACGTTGTCGTACCCTAAACTGTACCCTAAACCGTCCCCGTCCCCTAACCCTAACCCCAACCCTAACCCTTACCCGAAGCCTTACACTAACCCGTCCCCTAATCCTAATCCGTACGCTAACACTAACACGTACCCTAACACGTATGCTCACCCTAAACCGTTGTCGTAATCTAACCTGTACCCTAAACCGTCCCCGTCCCCATCCCCTAATCCTAACCCTAACCCTTACCCGAATCCTTACCCTAACCCGTCCCCTAATCCTAAGCCGTACGCTAACACTAACCCGTACCCTAACACTTACGCTCACCCTAAAACGTTGTGACAGCCTAACCTGTACTCTAAACCGTCCCCGTCCTCTAACCCTAACCCTAAAGCTAAGCCTTACCCGAAGCCTTACGGTAACCCGTCCCCTAATGCTAACACGTATCCTAACACTAACCCGTACCCTAACACGTACGCTCTCCCTAAACCGTTGTCGTACAGTAACCTGTACCCTAAAACGTCCCCGTCCCCTAACCCTAACACTAACACTAACCCTAATCCTAAACTTACCCTAAGCCTTACCCTAAACCGTCCCTTAATCCTACCCCGTATGCTAACACTAACCTGTACCCTAACACAAACGCTCACCCTAAACCGTTGTCGTACACTAACCTGTACCCTAAATCGTCCCCGTGCCCTAACCCTAACCCTAACCCTAACCCTAACCCTTACCCGAAGCCTTACACTAACCCGTCTCCTAATCCTAACCTGTACGCTAACACTAACACGTACCCTAACATGTACGCTCACCCTAAACTGTAGTCATAGCCTAACCTGTACCCTAAACCGTCCTCGTCCTCTAACCCTAACCCTAACACTAACCCTTACCCGAAGCCTTACCCTAACCCGTCCCCTAATCCTGACCCGTACGCTAACACTAACCCATACCCTAGCACGTACGCTCACCCTAAACCATTGTCATATACTAACCTGTACCCTAAACCGTGCCCGTCCCCGTCCCCATCCCCTAACCCTAACCCTTAGCCGAAGCCTTACCCTAACCCGTCTCCTAATCCTAACTCGTACGCTAACACTAACACATACCCTAACACGTACGCTCACCCTAAACCGTTGTCGTGCCCTAACCTGTACCCTAAACCGTCCCCGTCCCCTAACTCTAACCCTAACACTAACCCTAACCTTAACCCTTACCCAAAGCCTTACCCTAACCTGTCCCCTAATCCTAACCCATACGCTAACACTAAACTGTATCCTAACTTGTACGCTGACCCTAAACCTTTGGCGTACACTTTCCTGTACCCTAAACCATCCCCGTCCCCTAACCCTAGCCCTAACCCTAACACTAAACCTTACGCAAAGCCTTACCCTAACCCGTCCCTAAATCCTAACACGTACGCTAACACTGACACGTACCCTAACATGTAAGTTCACCCTAAACCGTTGTTGTACCCTAACCTGTACGCTAAACCGTCCCCGTCCCTGTCCCCGTCCCCTAACCCTAACCCTAACCCTAAAACCTAACCCTTACCCGAAGCCTTACCCTAACCCGTCCCCTAATCCTAAACCGTACGCTAACACGAACCCGTACCCTAACACATATGCTCACCCTAAACCATTGTCGTACCCTAACCTGTACCTTAAACTGTTCCCGTCCCTGTCCCCTAACCCTAACCCTAACCCTAACCCTAAAACCTAACCCTTATCCGAAGCCTTACCCTAACCCGTCCCCTAATACTAACCTGTATGCTAACACTAACCCATACCCTAACACGTACGCTCACCCTAAAACTTTGTCGTACACTAACCTGTACCCTAAACCGTTACCGTCCCCTAACCTTAACCCTAACCCTCAACCTAACCCTTATCCCAAGCCTTACCCTAACCCGTCTCCTAATCCTAACCCGTAGGCTAACACTAACATGTACCCTAACACGTACGCGCTCCCTAAACCGTTGTGGTACACTAACCTGTACCTTAAACCATCCCCGTACCCTAACCCTAACCCTACCACTAACCCTAACCCTAACCTTTACCCGAAGCCTTACCCTAACCCGTCTCCTAATCCTAACCCGTACACTAACACTAACCTGTACCCTAACACGTACGCTCATGCTAAACCATTGTTGTACACTAACCTGTGCCCTAAAACATCCCCGTCCCCTAACCCTAACCCTAACCCTAACTCTTACCCGAAGCCTTACCGTAGCCCGTCCCCTAATCCTAACCCGTACGATAACACTAACCAGTATCCTAATACGTACGCTCTCCCTAAAACGTTGTCGTATGCTAACTTGTACTCTAAACTGTCCCAGTCCCCTAACTATAACCCTAACCCTAACCATTACCCGAAGCCTTACCCTATCACATCCCCTAATCCTAAACCGTACACTAACTCTAAACCATACCCTAACACGTACGCTCACCGTAAACCTTTGTCGTACCCTAACCTGTACCCTAAACCGTCCCCGTCCCCGTCCCCGTCCCCTAACCCTAACCCTAACCCTTACCCGAAGCGTTACCCTAACCCGTCCCCTAATCCTTACTCGTACGCTAACACTAACCCGTACGCTAACACGTACGCTCACCCTACACCGTTGTCATAGCCTAACCTGTACCCTAAACCGTCCCCGTCTTCTAACCCTAACCCTAACCCTAACCCTAACACTAAAACTTACCCGAAGCCTTACACTAACACGTCCCCTAATCCTAACACGTACGCTAACACTAACACGTACCCTAACACGTAGGCTCACCCTAAACCGTTGTTGTATCCTAACCTGTACTCTAAAAAGTCCCCGTCCACGTCCCCTAACCCTAACCCTAACCCTTACCCGAAGCCTTACCCTAACCCGTCCTGTAATCCTAACCCGTACGGTAACACTAACCCGTACCCTAACACGTAGGCTCACCCTAAAACATTGTCATAGCCTAACCTGTACCCTACACCGTCCCCGTCCTCTAACCCTAATCCTAACTCTAACCCTAAACCTAACCCTTACCCGAAGCCTTACCCTAACCCGTCCCCTAATCCTGAACCGTACGCTAACACGAACCCGTACCCTAACACATATGCTAACCCTAAACCATTGTCGTACCCTTACCTGTACCTTAAACTGTCCCTGTCCCCGTCCCCTAACCCTAACCCTAACCCTAAACCTAACACTTACCCAAAGCCTTACCCTAACCTGTCCCCTAATCCTAACCCGTACGCTAACACTAACCCATACCCTAACATGTGCGATCACCCTAAACCATTGTCGTACCCTAACCTGTACCCTCAACTGTCCACATCCCCTAACCCTAACCCTAACCCTAACCCTTACCCGAAGCCTTACCCTAACCCGTCCCCTAATCCTAACCCGTACGCTTACACTAACCCGTACCCTAACACGTACGCTCTCCCTAAACCGTTCTCATACCCTAACCTGTACCCTAAAACGTCCCAGTCCCCAACCCTAACCCTAACACTAACCCTAAACCTAACCCTTACCCGAAGCCTTACCCTAATCCATCCCCTAATCCTAACACGTATGCTAACACTAACCTGTACCCTAACACGTATGCTTACCCTAAACAGTTGTTGTACCTTAACCAGTACCCTAAACTGTCCCCGTCCCTGTGCACGTCCCCTAAACCTAACCCTAACCCTAACCCTTACCCGAAGCCTTACCGTAAGCCGTCCACAAATCCTAACCCGTACGCTAACACTAACATGTACCCTAACATGTACGCTCACCCTAAACTGTTGTCGTACACTAACCTGTACCTTAAACCGTCCCCGTCCCGTCCCCTAACCCTAACCCTATCCCTAACCCTTACTCGAAGCCTTACCCTAAACCGTCCCATAAACCTAACCCGTACGCTAACACTAACACGTACCCTAACAGGTACGCTCACCCTAAACCGTTGTCGTAAACTAACCTGTACCATATACCGTCCCTGTCCCCGTCCCTATCCCCTAACCCTAACCCTAACACTAACCCTTACCCAAAGCCTTACCCTAACCCGTCCCTTAATCCTAACCCGTACGCTAACACTAACCCGTACCCTAACACGTACGCTCACCCTAAACCGTTGTTATAGCCTAACCTGTACCCTAAACCGTCCCCGTCCTCTAACCCTAACCCTAACCCTAACCCTTACCCGAAGCCTTACCCTAACCCTTCCCCTAATCCTAACCCGTACACTAACACTAACCCGTACCCTAACACGTACTCTCTCCTTAAACCGTTGTCGTACCCTAACCTGTACCCTAAACCGTCCCCATCCCCTAACCCTAACCCTAACACTAACCCTAACCCTAACCCTTACCCGAAGCCTTACCCTAACCCTTCCCCTAATCCTAACCCGTACGCTAACACTAACCTGTACCCTAACACATACGCTCACCCTAAACCGTTGTAGTACACTAACCTGTACCCTAAACCGTCCCCAATCCCGTCCCCTAACCCTAAACCTAACACTAACCCTTACACGAAGCCATACCCTAACCCGTCCCCTAATCCTAACCCGTACGCTAACACTAACACGTAACCTAACACGTACGCTAACACTAAACCGTTGTCGTATTCTAACCTGTACCCTAAACCGTCCCCATCCCCATCCCCTAACCCTAACCCTAACCCTAAACCTTACCCGAAGCCTTACCCTATCCCGTCCCCTAATCCTAAACCGTACGCTAACACTAACCCGTACCCTAACACGTATGCTCACCCTAAACCGTTCTCGTACCCTAACCTGTACCCTAAATTGTCCCCGCCCCCGTCCCCTAACCCTAATCCTAACCCTTACCCGAAGCCTTGCCCTAACCCGTCCCCTAATCTTAAGCCGTACGCTAAAACTAACCCGTACCCTAACACATACGCTCACCCTAAACCGTTGTCATAGCTTAACCTGTACCCTAAACCGTCCCCATCCTCTAACCCTAACCCTAACCCTAACCCTTACCCGAAGCCTTGCCCTAACCCGTCCCCTAATCCTAACACGTATGCTATCACTAACCCATACCCTAACACGTACGCTCTCCCTAAACCGTTGTCGTACCCTAACCTGTACCCTAAAACGTCCCCGTCCCCTAACCCTAAACCTAACACTAAACCTAAGCCTAACCCTTACCTGTAGCCTTACCCTAACCCATCCCCTAATCCTAACCCGTATGCTAACTCTAACCCATACCCTAACACAAACACTCACCCTAAACCGTTGACATACACTAACCTGTACCCTAAACCGTCCCCGTGCCCTAACCCTAACCCTAGCCCTAAATTTTACCGGAAGCCTTACCCTAACCCGTCTCCTAATCCTAAACCGTACGCTAACACGAATCAGTACCCTAACACGTACGCTCTCCCTAAACCGTTGTCGTACCCTAACCTGTACCCTCAAATGTCCCCGTCCCCATCCCCGTCCCCGTCCCCTAACCCTAACCCTAACCCTTACCCGAAGCCTTACCCTAACCCGTCCCCTAATCCTAACCCGTTTGCTAACCCTAACCCGTACCCTAACACGTATGCTCTCCCTAAACCGTTGTCGTACCCTAACCTGTACCCTAAACCATCCCCGTCCCCTAACCCTAACCCTAACTCTAACCCTAACCCTAACACTTACCCGAAGCCTTACCCTAACCCGTCCCCTAATCCTAACCCGTACGCTAACACTAACCTGTACTCTAATACGTACGCTCACCCTAAACCGTTGTCGTACACTAACCTGTACCCTAAACCGTCCCCGTCCCCTAACACTAACCCTAACCCTTACCCTAAGCTTTACACTAACCTGTCACTTAATCCTAACATGTAATCTAACACTAACATGTACCCTAACACGTACGCTCACCCTAAAACGTTGTCGTACCCTAACCTGTACCTTAAACCGTCCCCGTCCCCTAACCCTAACCCCAACCCTAACCCTTACCCAAAGCCTTACACTAACCCGTCCCCTAATCCTAATCCGTACGCTAACACTAACACGTACCATAACACGTACGCTCACCCTAAAACGTTGTGACAGCCTAACCTGTACTCTAAACCGTCCCCGTCCTCTAACCCTAACCCTAAAGCTAAGCCTTATCCGAAGCCTTACGGTAACCCGTCCCCTAATGCTAACACGTATGCTAACACTAACCCGTACCCTAACACGTACGCTCTCCCTAAACCGTTGTCGTACACTAACCTGTACCCTAAAACGTCCCCGTCCCCTAACCCTAACACTAACACTAACCCTAATCCTAACCTTACCCTAAGCCTTACCCTAACCCGTCCCTTAATCCTAACCCGTATGCTAACACTAACCTGTACCCTAACACAAACGCTCACCCTAAACCGTTGTCGTACACTAACCTGTACCCTAAATCGTTCCCGTGCCCTAACCCTAACCCTAACCCTAACCCTAACCCTTACCCGAAGCCTTACACTAACCCGTCTCCTAATCCTAACCTGTACGCTAACACTAACACGTACCCTAACATGTACGCTCACCCTAAACTGTAGTCATAGCCTAACCTGTACCCTAAACCGTCCTCGTCCTCTAACCCTAACCCTAACCCTAACCCTAAACCTAACCCTTATCCGAGGCCTTACCCTAACCCGTCCCCTATTCCTAACCCGTACGCTAACACTAACCTGTACCCTAACACGTACGCTCTCCCTAAATCTTTATCGTACCGTAACCTGTACCCTAAACCCTCCCCGTCCCCTAACCCTAACCCTAACACTAACCCTAACCCTAACCCTTACCCGAAGCCTTACCCTAACCCGTCCCCTAATCCTAACCCGTACGCTAACACTAAACTCTACCCTAACTCGTACGCTTACCCTAAACCGTTGTCGTACACTATCCTGTACCCTAAACCATCCCCGACCCCGTCCCCTAACCCTAAAGCTTACCCAAAGCCTTACCCTAAACCGTCCCCTAATCCTAACCCATACGCTAACACTGACACGTACCCTAACATGTACGCTCACCCTAAATGTTTTCGTACACTAACCTGTACCATAAACCGTCCCCGTCCCCGTCCCCTAACCCTAAACTTAAACCTAACCCTAAACCTTACCCGAAGCCTTACACTAACCCGTCCCCTAATCCTAAACCGTACGCTAACACGAACCCATACCCTAACACATATGCTCACCCAAAACAATTGTCGTACCCTAACCTGTACCTTAAACTGTCCCCGTCCCCGTTCCCTAACCCTAACCCTAACCCTAAACCTAACACTTACCCTAAGCCTTACCCTAAACCGATCTGTAAACCTAAACCGTACGCTAAGACTAACACGTACGCTAACACGTATGCTCACCCTAAACCGTTGTCGTACCCTAACCTGAACCCTAAACTGTCCCCGCCCCATCCCCTAACCCTAACCCTTACCCGAAGCCTTACCCTAACCCGTCCCCTAATCCTTAACCGTACTCTAACACTAACCCGTACCCTAACACGTACGCTCACCCTAAACCGTTGTCATAGACTAACCTGCACCCTAAACCCTCCCTGTCTTCTAACCCTAACCCTAACCCTAACCCTAACCCTTACCTGAAGCCTTACCATAACCCGTCATCTATTCCTAACACGTACGCTAACACTAACCCGTACCCTAACACGTATGCTGTCCCTAAATCGTTGTCGTACCCTAACCTGTACCCTAAAACGTCCCCGTCCCCTAACCCTAAACCTAACACTATCCCTAACCCTAACCCTTACCCGAAGCCTTACCCTAACCTGTCTCCTAAGCGTAACCCGTACGCTACCACTAACACGTACTCTAACACGTACGCTCACCCTAAACGGTTGTCGTACACTAACCTGTACCCTAAACCGTCCCCGTCCCCTAACCCTAAACCTAACCCTTACCTGAAGCCTTACCCTAACCCGTCCCCTAAACCTAAACCGAACGCTAACACGAATCCGTACTCTAACACGTACGCTCACCCTAAACCGTTGTCGTACCCTAACCTGTACCCTCAAATGTCCCTGTATCCGTCCCCTAACCCTAACCCTAACCCTAAACCTTACGCGAAGCCTTACAATAACCCGTCCCCTAATCCTAACCCGTACGCTAACACTAACACGTACCCTAAAATGTACGCTCACCCTAAACCGTTGTCGTACCCTAACCTGTACCTTAAACCGTCCCCGTCCCCTAACCCTAACCCTAACCCTAAACCTAACCCTAACCCTTATCCGAAGCCTTACCCTAACACGTCCCCTAATCCTAAACCGTACGCTAACACTAACACGTACCCTAACACATATGCTCACCCTAAACCGTTGTCGTACCCTAACCTGTACCCTAAACTGTCCCCGTCCCCGTCCCCTAACCCTAAGCCTAACCCTAATTCTTACCCGAAGCCTCACCCTAACCCGTCCCCTAATCCTAACACGTATGCTAACACTAACACGTACCCTAACACGTACGATCACCCTAAACCGTTGTCATAGCCTAACCTGTACCCCAAACCGTCTCCGTCCTCTAACCCTAACCCTAACCCTAACCCTAACCCTAAAACTTATCCGAAGCCTTACCCTAATCCGTCCACTAATCCTAACCCGTACGCTAACTCTAACACGTACCCTAACACGTACGCTCTCCCTAACCCGTTGTCGTACCCTAACCTGTACCCTAAACCTCCCCGTCCCCTAACCCTAACCCTAACATTAACCCTAACCCTAACACTTACCCGAAGCCTTACCCTAACACGTCCCCTAATCCTAACCCGTATGCTAACACTAACATGTACCCTAACACGTACGCTCACACTAAACTGTTGTCGTACACTAACCAGTACCTTAAACCGTCCCCGTCCCCTAACCCTAACCTTAACCCTTACCCGAAGCCTTTCACTAACCCGTCCCTTAATCCTAACACATACGCTAACACTAACACATACCCTAAAACATACGCTCACCCTAAACCGTTGTCATAGCCTAACCTGTACGCCAAACCGTCCCCGTCCTCTAACCCTAACCCTAACCCTAATCCTAACACTTATCCGAAGCCTTACCCTAACCCGTCCACTAATCCTAACCCGTACGCTAACTCTAACCCGTACCCTAACACGTACGCTCTCCCTAAACCGTTGTCGTACCCTAACCTGTACCCTACACCGTCCCCGTCCCCTAACCCTAACCCTAACACTAACCCTAACCCTAACACTTACCCGAAGCCTTACCGAAACACGTCCCCTAATCCTAACCCGTACGCTAACACTAATATATACCCTAACACGTACGCTCACCCTAAACTGTTGTCGTACACTAACCTGTACCTTAAACCGTCCCCGTCCCCTAACCCTAACCCTAACCCTAACCCTATCCCTAACACTTACCTGAAGCCTTACCCTAACCCGTCCCCTAATCCTACCCCGTACGCTAACACTAACCCGTACCCTAACACATACGCTCACCCTAAACCGTTGTCGTACACTAACCTGTACCCTAAACCGTCCCCGTCCCCATCCCCTAACCCTAACCCTAACTCTTACCCGAAGCCTTACCCTATCCCGTCCCCTAATCCTAAACCGTACGCTAACACGAACCCGTACCCTAACACGTATGCTCACCCAATGCAGTTGTCGTACCCTAACCTGTACCCTAAACTGTCCCCGTCCCCGTCCCCTAACCCTAACCCTAACCCTTACCCGAAGCCTTACCCTAACCCGTCCCCTAATCCTAACCCGTACCCTAACTGTAACCCGTACCCTAACACGTATGCTGTCCCTAAACCGTTGTCGTACCCTAACCTGTACCCAAAACCGTCGCTGTCAACTAACCCTAACACTAACCCTATACCTAACCCTTACCCGAAGCCTTACCCTAAACCGTCACCTAATCCTAACCCGTACGCTAACACTAACCCGTATCCTAACACGTACGCTCACCCTAAACCGTTTTTATAACCTAACCTGTATCCTAAACCGTCCCCGTCCTCTAACCCTAACCCTAACCCTAACCCTTACCCGAAGCCTTACCCTAACCCATCCCCTAATCCTAACCCGTACGCTAACACTAACCCGTACCCTAACACGTATGCTCTCCCTCAACCGTTGTCGTACTTTAACCTGTACCCTAAACGGTCCCCGTCCCCTAACCCTAACCCTAACACTAACCCTAAACCTAACCCTTACCAGAAGCCTTACCCTAACACGTCCCCTAATCCTAACCCGTACGGTAACACTAACCTCTACCCTAACACGTACGCTCACCCTAAACCACTGTCGTACACTAACCTGTACCCTAAACCGTCCCCTAACCCTAACCCTAACCAAAACCCTAACCCTAACCCTTACCCGAAGCCTTACCCTAACCCGTCCCTTATTCCTAACACGTACCCTAACACGTACGCTCACCCTAAACTGTTGTCGAAACCTAACCTGTACCTTAAACCTTCCCCGTCCCGTAACCCTAAACCTAACCCTAAACTTTACCCGAAGCCTTACCCTAACACGTCCCCTAATCCTAAACCGTACGCTAACACTAACACATACCCTAACACATATGTTCACCCTAAACCGTTGTCGTACCCTAACCTGTACCCTGAAATGTCCCCGTCCCCGTCCCCTAACCCTAAGCCTAACCCTAACACTAACCCTTACCCGAAGCCTTACCCTAACCCGTCCCCTAATCCTGACCCGTACGCTAACACTAACCCATACCCTAGCACGTACGCTCACCCTAAACCATTGTCATATACTAACCTGTACCCTAAACCGTGCCCGTCCCCGTCCCGGTCCCCTAACCCTAACCCTTAGCCGAAGCCTTACCCTAACCCGTCTCCTAATCCTAACTCGTACGCTAACACTAACACATACCTTAACACGTACGCTCACCCTAAACCGTTGTCGTGCACTAACCTGTACCCTAAACCGTCCCCGTCCCCTAACTCTAACCCTAACACTAACCCTAACCCTAACCCTTACCCGAAGCCTTACCCTAACCCGTCCCCTAATCCTAACCCATACGCTAACACTAAACTGTATCCTAACTTGTACGCTGACCCTAAACCTTTGGCGTACACTTTCCTGTACCCTAAACCGTCCCCGTCCCCTAACCCTAACCCTAACCCTAAACCTTACGCAAAGCCTTACCCTAACCCGTCCCCGAATCCTAACACGTACGCTAACACTGACACGTACCCTAACATGTACGTTCACCCTAAACCGTTGTCGTACCCTAACCTGTACCCTAAACCGTCCCCGTCCCTGTCCCCGTCCCCTAACCCTAACCCTAAACCTTACCCGAAGCCTTACCCTAACCCGTCCCCTAATCCTAAACCGTACGCTAACACGAACCCGTACCCTAACACATATGCTCACCCTAAACCATTGTCGTACCCTAACCTGTACCTTAAACTGTTCCCGTCCCTGTCCCCTAACACTAACCCTAACCCTAACCCTAAAACCTAACCCTTATCCGAAGCCTTACCCTAACCCGTCCCCTAATACTAACCTGTACGCTAACATTAACCCGTACCCTAACACGTACGCTCACCCTAAAACTTTGTCGTACACTAACCTGTACCCTAAAACGTCCCCGTCCCCGTCTCCGTCCCCTAACCCTAACCATAACCCTAAGCCTTACCCGAAGCCTTACCCTAAACCGTCCCCTAATCCTAACACGTACGCTAACACTAACCCATACCCTAATATGTACTCTCACCCTAAACCGTTTTCATAGCCTAACCTGTACCCTAAATCGTCCCCATCTTCTAACCCTAAACCTAACCCTAACCCTAACCCTTACACGAAGCCTTACCCTAAACCGTCCCGTAATCCTAACCCGTACGCTAACACTAAACCGTACCCTAACACGTACGCTCTCCCTAAACCATTGTCGTACACTAACCTGTACCCTAAACAGTCCCCGTGCCCTAACCCTAACCCTAACACTAACCTTAACACTAAACGTTACCCGAATCCTTACCTGAACACTTCCCCTAATCCTAACCCGTATGCTAACACTAACTTGTACCCTAACATGTACGCTCACCCTAAACCATTGTCGTACACTAACCTGTACCCTAAACCGTTCCCGTCCCCTAACCCTAACCCTAACCCTCAACCTAACCCTTATCCCAAGCCTTACCCTAACCCGTCTCCTAATCCTAACCCGTAGGCTAACACTAACACATATCCTAACACGTTCGCGCTCCCTAAACCGTTGTGGTACCCTAACCTGTACCTTAAACCATCCCTGTACCCTAACCCTAACCCTACCACTAACCCTAACCCTAACCTTTACCCGAAGCCTTACCCTAACCCGTCTCCTAATCCTAACCCGTACGCTAACACTAACCTGTACCCTAACACGTACGCTCATGCTAAACCATTGTTCTACACTAACCTGTACCCTAAAACATCCCCGTCCCCTAACCCTAACCATAACCCTAACTCTTACCCGAAGCCTTACCCTAGCCCGTCCCCTAATCCTAACCCATACGATAACACTAACCAGTATCCTAACACGTACGCTCTCCCTAAAACGTTGTCGAATGCTAACTTGCACTCTAAACTGTCCCAGTCTCCTAACCATAGCCCTAACCCTAACCCTTACCCGAAGCCTTATCCTATCACATCCCCTAATCCTAAACCGTACACTAACTCTAAACCATACCCTAACACGTACGCTCACCGTAAACCTTTGTCGTACCCTAACCTGTACCCTAAACCGTCCCCGTCCCCGTCCCCGTCCCCTAAGCCTAACGCTAACCCTTACCCGAAGCGTTACCCTAACCCGTCCCCTAATCCTTACTCGTACGCTAACACTAACCCGTACGCTAACACGTACGCTCACGCTACACCGTTGTCATAGCCTAACCTGTACCCTAAACCGTCCCCGTCTTCTAACCCTAACCCTAACCCTAACCCTAAACCTAAACCTTACCCAAAGCCTTACCCTAACACGTCCCCTAATCCTAACACGTACGCTAACACTAACACGTACCCTAACACGTAGGCTCACACTAAACCGTTGTTGTATCCTAACCTGTACCCTAAAAAGTCCCCGTCCACGTTCCCTAACCCTAACCCTTACCCGAAGCCTTACCCTAACCCGTCCTGTACTCCTAACACGTAAGCTAACACTAACCCGTACCCTAACACGTAGGCTCACCCTAAACCATTGTCATAGCCTAACCTGTACCCTAAACCGTCCCCATCCTCTAACCCTAACACTAAACCTAACACTAACCCTTACCTGAAGCCTTACCCTAACCCGTCCCCTAATCCTAAACCGTACGCTAACACTAACCCGTACCCTAACATGTACGATCAACCTAAACCGTTGTCATAGACTAACCTGTACCCTACACCGTCCCCGTCCTCTAACCCTAACCCTAACTCTAACTCTAAACCTAACCCTTACCCGTAGCCTTACCCTAACCCGTCCCCTAATCCTAAACCATACGCTAACACGAACCCGTACCCTAACACATATGCTGACCTTAAACCATTGTCGTACCCTTACCTGTACCTTAAACTGTCCCTGTCCCCATCCCCTAACCCTAACCCTAACCCTAAACCTAACACTTACCCAAAGCCTTACCCTAACCCGTCCCCTAATCCTAACCCGTACGCCAACACTAACCCATACCCTAACATGTGCGATCAACCTAAACCATTGTCGTACCCTAACCTGTACCCTCAACTGTCCACATCCCCTAACCCTAACCCTAACCCTAACCCTTACCCGAAGCCTTACCCTAACCCGTCCCCTAAACCTAACCCGTACTCTTACACTAACCCGTACCCTAACACGTACGCTCTCCCTAAACCGTTCTCATACCCTAACCTGTACCCTAAAACGTCCCAGTCCCCTAACCCTAACCCTAACACTAACCCTAAACCTAACCCTTACCCGAAGCCTTACCCTAATCCATCCCCTAATCCTAACACGTATGCTAACACTAACCTGTACCCTAACACGTATGCTTACCCTAAACAGTTGTCGTAACTTAACCAGTACCCTAAACTGTCCCCGACCCCGTGCCGGTCCCCTAACCCTAACCCTAAACCTAACCGTTACCCGAAGCCTTACCGTAAGCCGTCCACTAATCCTAACCCGTACGCTAACACTAACATGTACCCTAACATGTACGCTCACCCTAAAGTGTTGTCGTACACTAACCTGTACCTTAAACCGTCCCCGTCCCGTCCCCTAACCCTAACCCTAACCCTATCCCTAACCGTTACCCGAAGCCTTACCCTAAACCGTCCCATAAACCTAACCCGTACGCTAACACTAACACGTACCCTAACACGTACGCTCACCCTAAACCGTTGTCGTAACCTAACCTGTACCATATACCGTCCCTGTCCCCGTCCCTATCCCCTAACTCTAACCCTAACACTAGCCCTTACCCAAAGCCTTACCCTAACCCGTCCCCTAATCCTAACCCGTACGCTAACACTAACCCATACCCTAACATGTGCGATCACCCTAAAACATTGTCGTACCCTAACCTGTACCCTCAACTGTCCACATCCCCTAACCCTAACCCTAACCCTAACCCTTACCCGAAGCCTTACCCTAACCCGTCCCCTAATCCTAACCCGTACGCTTACACTAACCCGTACCCTAACACGTACGCTCTCCCTAAACCGTTCTCATACCCTAACCTGTACCCTAAAACGTCCCAGTCCCCAACCCTAACCCTAACACTAACCCTAAACCTAACCCTTACCCGAAGCCTTACCCTAATCCATCCCCTAATCCTAACACGTATGCTAACACTAACCTGTACCCTAACACGTATGCTTACCCTAAACAGTTGTCGTACCTTAACCAGTACCCTAAACTGTCCCCATCCCCATGCCCGTCCCCTAACCCTAACCCTAACCCTAACGCTTACCCGAAGCCTTACCGTAAGCCGTCCACTAATCCTAACCCGTACGCTAACACTAACATGTACCCTAACATGTACGCTCACCCTAAACTGTTGTCGTACACTAACCTGTACCTTAAACCGTCCCCGTCCCGTCCCCTAACCCTAACCCTAACCCTATCCCTAACCCTTACCCGAAGCCTTACCCTAAACCGTCCCATAAAACTAACCCATACGCTAACACTAAAACGTACCCTAACACGTACGCTCACCCTAAACCGTTGTCGTAACCTAACCTGTACCCTAAACCGTACCCGTCCTCTAACCCTAACCCTAACCCTAACCCTTACCCGAAGCCTTACCCTAACCCATCCCCTAATCCTAACCCGTACGCTAACACTAACCCGTACCCTAACACGTATGCTCTCCCTAAACCGTTGTCGTACTTTAACCTGTACCCTAAACCGTCCCCATCCCCTAACCCTAACCCTAACACTAACCCTAAACCTAACCCTTACCAGAAGCCTTACCCTAACACGTCCCCTAATCCTAACCCGTACGCTAACACTAACCTCTACCCTAACATGTACGCTCACCCTAAACCATTGTCGTACACTAACCTGTACCCTAAACCGTCCCCGTGCCCTAACCCTAACCCTAACCCTAACCCTTACCCGAAGTCTTACACTAACCCGTCTCCTAATCCTAACCCGTACGCTAACACTAACACGTACCCGAACACGTACGCTCACCCTAAACCGTTATCGTACACTATCCTGTGCCCTAATCCATCCCCGAGCCCATCCCCTAACCCTAAAGCTTACCCAAAGCCTTACCCTAAACCGTCCCCTAATCCAAACACGTACGCTAACACTGACAGGTACCCTAACATGTACGCTCACCCTAAACCTTTTTGTACACTAACCTGTACCCTAAACCGTCCCCGTCCCCGTCCCCTAACTCTAAACCTAAACCTAACCGTAAACCTTACCCAAAGCCTTACACTAACCCGTCCCCTAATCCTAAACCGTACGCTAACACGAACCCGTACCCTAACACATATGTTCACCCTAAACCATTGTCGTACACTAACCTGTACCTTAAACTGTCCCCGTCCCCGTTCCCTAACCCTAACCCTAACCCTAACACTTACCCGAAGCCTTACCCTAACCCGATCTCTAATCCTAAACCGTACGCTAACACTAACCCATACGCTAACACGTATGCTCACCGTAAACCGTTTTCGTACCCTAACCTGTACCCTAAACTGTCCCCGTCCCCATCCCCTAACCCTAACCCTTAACCGAAGCCTTACCCTAACCCGTCCCCTAATCCTAACCCGTACGCTAACACTAACCCGTAATCTAACACGTACGCTCACCCTAAACCGTTGTCATAGCGTAACCTGTACCCTAAACTGTCCCCGTCCTCTAACCGTAACCCTAACCCCTACCCGAAGCCTTACCCTAACACGTCCCCTAATCCTAAACCGTACGCTAACACTAACCCGTAACCTAACACATACGCTCACCCTAAACCATTGTCATAGCCTAACCTGTACCCTATACCGTCCCCATCCTCTAACCCTAACCCTAACCCTAACACTTACCCAAAGCCTTACCCTAACCTGTCCCCTAATCCTAACCTGTACGCTAACATTAACCTGTACCCTAACACGTACGCTCTCCTTAAATCGTTTTCGTACCCTAACCTGTACCCTAAACCGTCCCCGTCCCCGTCCCCTAACCCTAACCCTAAACCTAATCCTAACCCTTATCCGAAGCCTTACCCTAACTCGTCCCCTAATCCTAACCCGTACGCTAACACTTACCCGTACCCTAACACGTACGCTCAGCCTAAACCGTTGTCATAGCCTAACCTGTATCCTAAACCGTCCCCGTCCTCTAACCCTAACCCTAACCCTAACCTTTACCCGAAGCCTTACGCTTACCCGTTCTCTAATCCTAAAGCGTACGCTAACACTAACCAGTACCCTCACACGTACGCTCTCCCTAAACAGTTGTCGTACCCTAACCTGTACCCTAAACCGTCCCTGTCCCCTACCCTAAACCTAACACTAACCCTAACCCTAACCCTTACCTGAAGCCTTACCCTAACCCGTCCCCTAATCCTAACCCGTACCCTAACACTAAACTGTACCCTAACACGTACGCTCACCCTAAACCCTTGTCGTACCCTAACCTGTACCCTAAACCGTCCCAGTCTCCGCCCCTAACTCTAAACCTAACCTTAACACTTACCCGAAGCGTTACACTAACCCGTCCCCTAATCCTAAACCGTACGCTAACAGTAACCCGTACCCTAACACGTACGCTCTCCCTAAACTGTTGTCGTACCCTAAACTGTACCCTAAACCGTCGCCGTCAACTAACCCTAAACCTAAGCCTAACCCTAACACTTACCCGAAGCCTTACCCTAAACCGTCCCCTAATGCTAACCCGTACACTAACACAAACCTGTACCCTAACTTGTACGCTCACCCTAAAACGTTGTTGTAAACTAATCTGTACCCTAAACCGTCCCCGTCCCCTAACCCTAACCCTAACCCTTACCCAAAGCCTTACACTAACCCGTCCCTTAATCCTAACCCGTACGCTAACACTAACTCGTACCCTAACACGTACGCTCACCCTAAAGTGTTGTCGTACGCTAACCTGTACCCTAAACCATCACCGTCCCCATCCCCGTCCCCTAACCCTAACCCTAACCCTTACCCGAAGCCTTACCCTCACCCGTCCCCTAATCCTAAGGCGTACGCTAACACTAACTTGTACCCTAACACGTACGCTCACCCTAAAACGTTGTCGTACACTAATCTGTACCCTAAACCGTCCCCATCCCCTAAACCTAACCCTAAAACTAACCCTAACCCTAACACTTACCCGAGGCCTTACCCTAACACGTCCCCTAAGCCTAACCCGTACGGTAACACTAACATGTACCCTAACACGTATGCTCACCCTAAACTGTTGTCGTACACTAACCTGTACCTTAAACCGTCCCCGTCCCCTAACCCTAACCCTAACCCTTAGCCGAAGCCTTAACCTAACCCATCCCCTAATCCTAAACCGTACGCTAACACTTACCCGTACCCTAACATGTACGCTCAACCTAAACCGTTGTCATAGCCTAACCTGTACCCTAAACCGTCCTCGTCCTCTAACCCTAACCCTAAACTTAACCGTTACCCGAAGCCTTACCCTAACCCGTCCCCTAATCCTAACCCGTTCGCTAACACTAACCCATACCCTAACACGTATGCTCTCCCTAAACCGTTGTCGTACCCTAATTTGTACCCTCAACCATCCCCGTCCCATAACCCTAAACCTAACCCTAACCCTAACCCTAACCCTTACCCGAAGCCTTACCCTAACCCGTCCCCTAATACTAACCCGTACGCTAACACTAACCTGTACCCAAATACGTACGCTCGCCCTAAACACTTGTCGTACACTAACCCGTACCCTAAACCATCCCCCTCCCCGTTCCCGAACCCTAACCCTAACCCTTAACCTTACCCTAAGCCTTACACTAACCCGTCACTTAATCCTAACACGTACGCTAACACTAACACGTACCCTAACACGTACGCTCACCCTAAACCGTTGTCGTACACTAACCTGTACCCTAAACCGTCCCCGTCCCCTAACCCTAAACGTAACCCTAACCCTTACCCGAAGCCTTACACTAACCCGTCCCTTAATCCTAACCCGGACGCTAACACTAACACATACCCTAACATGTACGCTCACCCTAAACCGTTGTCGTACACTAACCTGTACCCTAAACCGTCCCCGTCTCCGTCCCCTAACCCTAACTCTAACCCTTACCCGAAGCCTTACCCTAACCCGTCCCCTAAACCTAACCCGTACGCTAACACTAACCTGTACCCTAACACGTACCCTCACCCTAAACCGTTGTCGTACACTAACCTGTACCCTAAACTGTCCCTGTCCCCTAACCCTAACCCTAACCCTAACCCTACCACTAACCCTTACCCGAAGCCTTACCCTAAACCATCTCCTAATCCTAACCCGTACGCTAACACTAACACGTACCCTAACACGTACGCTCAGCCTAAACCGTTGTCGTACCCTAACCTGTACCATAAACCGTCCCGGTCCCCTAACCCTAACCCTAACCCTAACCCTAGGCCTTACCCGAAGCCTTACCCTAACCCGTCCCCTAATCCTAACCCGTACGCTAACACTAACCCGGACCCTAACACGTATGCTCACCCTAAACAGTTGACGTGTCCTAACCTGTACCCTAAACTGTCCCCGTCCCCGTCCCCTAACCCTAACCGTAACCCTAACCCTTACCCGAAGCCTTACCCTAACCCGTCCCCTAATCCTAAACCATACGCTAACACTAACCCGTAACCTAACACATACGCTCACCCTAAACCATTGTCATAGCCTAACCTGTACCCTATACCGTCCCCATCCTCTAACCCTAACCCTAACCCTTACCCAAAGCCTTAACCTAACCTGTCCCCTAATCCTAACCTGTACGCTAACACTAACCTGTACCCTAACACGTACGCTCTCCTTAAACTGTTTTCGTACCCTAACCTGTACCCTAAACCGTCCCCGTCCCCTAACCCTAACCCTAAACCTAATCCTAACCCTTATCCGAAGCCTTACCCTAACTCGTCCCCTAATCCTAACCCGTACGCTAACACTTACCCGTACCCTAACACGTACGCTCAGCCTAAACCGTTGTCATAGCCTAACCTGTATCCTAAACCGTCCCCGTCCTCTAACCCTAACCCTAACCCTAACCCTAACCTTTACCCGAAGCCTTACGCTTACCCGTTCTCTAATCCTAAAGCGTACGCTAACACTAAGCAGTACCCTCACACGTACGCTCTCCCTAAACAGTTGTCGTACCCTAACCTGTTCCCTAAACCGTCCCTGTCCCCTACCCTAAACCTAACACTAACCCTAACCCTAACCCTTACCTGAAGCCTTACCCTAACCCGTCCCCTAATCCTAACCCGTACTCTAACACTAAACTGTACCCTAACACGTACGCTCACCCTAAACCGTTGTCGTACCCTAACCTGTACCCTAAACCATCCCCATCCCCTTAACCTAACCCTAACCCTAACCCTTACCTGAAGCCTTACCCTAACCCGTCCCCTAATCCTAAAACGTACGCTAACACTAACACGTACCCTGACACGTACGCTCACCCTAAACCGTTGAGGTACCCTAAACTGTACCCTAAACCGTCCCCGTCCCCGTCCCCTAACGCTAACCCTAACCCTCACCCTAACCCTTACCCGAAGCCTTATATTAACCCTTCCCCTAATCCTAAACCGTACGCTAACACGAACCCGTACCCTAACACGTACGCTCACCCTAAAACGTTGTCGTACCTGACCTGTACCCTAAACTGTCCCCGTCCCCGTGCCCGTCCCCTAACCCTAACCCTAACCCTTACTCGAAGCCTTACCCTAACCCGTCCCCTAATCCTAACCCGTACGCTAACAGTAACCCGTACTCTAAAACGTATGCTCACCCTTAACCGTTGACATACCCTAACCTGTACACTCAACCGTCCCCGTCCCCTTCCCCGTCCCCTAACCCTAACCCTAACCCTAACCCTTACCCGAAGCCTTACACTAAACCGTCCCCTAATCCTAACCCATACGCTAACAGTAACCCGTACCCTAACACGTACGCTCTCCCTAAACCGTTATCGTACCCTAACCTGTACCCTAAACCGTCGCCGTCAACTAACCCAAACCCTCACCCTAACCCTAACGCTAACCCTTACCCGAAGCCTTACCCTAATCCATCCCCTAATCCTAACCCGTACGCTAACACTAACCTGTACCCTAACACGTACGCTCACCCTAAAACCTTGTCGTACACTAATCTGTACCCTAAACCGTCCCCGTCCCCTAACCCTAACCCTAACCCTAACCCTTACCCGAAGCCTTACACTAACCCGTCCCTTAATCCTAACCCTTATGCTAACACTAACACGTACCCTAACATGTACGCTCACCCTAAACCGTTGTCGTACACTAACCTGTACCCTAAACCATCCCCGTCCCCATCCCCGTCCCCTAACCCTAACCCGAAGCCTTACCGTAATCCATCCCCTAATCCTAACACGTATGCTAACACTAACCCGTACCCTAACACGAATGCTCACCCTAAACAGTTGTCGTACCCTAACCAGTACCCTAAACTGTCCCCGTCCCCGTGCCCGTCCCCTAACCCTAACCCTAACACTAACCCTTACCCGAAGACTTACACTAACCCGTATCTTTATCCTAACCCGTATGCAAACACTAACACGTACCCTAACACGTACGCTCACCCTAAACTGTTGTCATATACTAACCTGTACCTTAAACCATCCCCGTCCCCTAACCCTAAACCTAACCCTAACCCTATCCCTAACCCTTACCCGAAGCCTTACCCTAACCCGTCCCCTAATCCTAACCCGTACACTAACACTAACCCATACCCTAACACGTACGCTCACCCTAAACCGTTGTCGTACCCTAACCTGTACCCCGGGCCCGTCCCCTAACCCTAACCCTAACCCTAACACTTACACGAAGCCTTACACTAACCCGTCCCCTAATCCTAACCCGTATGCTAACACTAACCCGTACCCTAACACGTACGCTCACCCTAAACCGTTGTTATAGCCTAACCTGTACCCTAAACAGTCCCCGTCCTCTAACCCTAACACTAACCATAACCCTAACCCTTACCCGAAGCCTAACACTAACCCGTCCCCTAATCCTAACCCGTACGGTAACACTAACCCGTACCCTAACACGTACGCTCTCCCTAAACGGTTGTTGTACACTAACCTGTACCCTAAACCGTCCCCATCCCCTAACCCTAAACCTAACACTAACCCTAACCCTAACACTTACCCAAAGCCTTACACTAACACGTCCCCTAATCCTAAACCGTACGCTAACACTAACCTGTACCCTAACACATACGCTCACCCTAAACCGTTGTCGTACACTAAACTGTACCCTAAACCGTCCCAGTCCCCTAACCCTTACCCTAACCCTTACCCGAACCCTTAACCTAACCCGTCCCCTAATCCTAACCCGTACGCTAACACTAACACGTAACCTAACACGTACGCTCACCATAAACCATTGTCATAACCTAACCTGTACCCCAAACCGTCCCCGTCCTCTAACCCTAACCCTAACGCTAACCCTTACCCGAAGCCTTACCGTAACCCGTCCCCTAATCCTAACACGTATGCTAACACTAACCCGTACCCTAACACGTACGCTCACCATAAACCGCTGCCGTACACTAACCTGTACCCTAAACTGTCCCCATCCACGTCCCCGTTCCCTAACCCTAACCCTAACCCTAACCCTAACTCGAAGCCTTACCCTAACCCATCCTCTAATCCTAAACCGTACGCTAACACGAACCCGTACCCTAACACGTACGCTCACCCTAAACCGTTGTCGTACCCTAAACTGTACCCTGAAATGTCCCCGTCCCCGTCCCCTAACCCTAACCCTAACCAAAACCCTAACCCTAACCCTTACCCGAAGCCTTACCCTAACCCGTCCCCTAATCCTAACACGTACGCTAACACTAAAACGTACCCTAACACGTACGCTCACCCTAAACCGTTGTTGTACACTAACCTGTACCCTAAACCGTCCCCGTCCCCTAACCCTAACCCTAACCCTAACCCGAACTCTTACCCGAAGCCTTACACTAACCCGTCCCTTAATCCTAACCCGGACGCCAACACTAACACGTACCCTAACATGTACGCTCACCCTAAACCGTTGTCGTACACTAACCTGTACCCTAAACCGTCCCCGTCCCCGTCCGCTAACCCTAACCCTAACTCTTACCCGAAGCCTTACCCTAACCCGTCCCCTAAACCTAACCCGTATGCTAACACTAACCTGTAACCTAACACGTACCCTCACCCTAAACCGTTGTCGTACACTAACCTGTACCCTAAACTGTCCTCGTCCCCTAACCCTAACCCTAACCCTACCACTAACCCTTACCCGAAGCCTTACCCTAACCCGTCCCCTAATCCTAACCCGTACGCTAACACTAACACGTACCCTAACACGTACGCTCACCCTAAACCGTTGTCGTACCCTAACCTGTACCCTAAGCCGTCCCTGTCCCCTAACCCTAACCCTAACCCTAGCCCTTACCCGAAGCCTTACCCTAACCCGTCCCCTAATCCTAACCCGTACGCTAACAGTAACCCGTACCCTAACACGTATGCTCACCCTAAACAGTTGTCGTGCCCTAACCTGTAACCTAAACTGCCCCGACCCCGTCCCCTAACCCTAACCCTAACCCTTACCCGAAGCTTTACCCGAACCTGTCCCCTAATCCTAACCTGTACGCTAACACTAACCCGTACCCTAACACGTACGCTCTCCTTAAACAGTTGTCGTACCCTAACCTGTACCATAAACCGTCCCCATCCCCTAACCCTAACCCTAACCCTAAACCTAATCCTAACCCTTATCCGAAGCCTTACCCTAACTCGTCCCCTAATCCTAACCCGTACGCTAACTCTTACCCATACCCTAAAACGTACGCTCAGCCTAAACCGTTGTCATATCCGAACCTGTACCCTAAACCGTGCCCGTCCTCTAACCCTGACCCTAACCCTAACCCTAAACCTTACCCGAAGCCTTACGCTTACCCGTTCACTATTCCTAAAGCGTACGCTAACACTAACCCGTACCCTAACACGTACGCTCTCCCTAAACAGTTGTCGTACACTAACCTGTACCCTAAACCATCCCTGTCACCCAACCCTAACCCTAACACTAACCCTAACCCTAACCCTTACCTGAAGCCTTACCCTAACCCGTCCCCTAATCCTAACCCGTACCCTAACACTAACCTGTACCCTAACACGTACGCTCACCCTAAACCATTGTCGTACCCTAACCTGTACCCTAAACCGTCCCCGTCCCCTTAACCTAACCCTAACCCTAACCCTTACCTGAAGCCTTACCCTAACCCGTCCCCTAATCCTAACATGTACGCTAACACTAACACATACCCTAACATGTACGCTCACCCTAAACCGTTGTGGTACCCTAAACTGTACCCTAAACCGTCCCCGTACCCGTCCCCTAACGCTAACCCTAACCCTAACCCTAACCCTTACCCGAAGCTTTATATTAACCCTTCAACTAATCCTAAACTGTACGCTAACACGAACCCGTACCCTAACACGTACGCTCACCCTAAAACGTTGTCGTACCTAACCTGTACCCTAAACTGTCCCCATCCCCGTGCCCATCCCCTAACCCTAACCCTAACCCTTACTCGAAACCTTACCCTAACCCGTTCCCTAATCCTAACCCGTACGCTAACAGTAACCCATACTCTAAAACGTATGCTCACCCTAAACCGTTGACATACCCTAACCTGTACACTCAACCGTCCCCGTCCCCTTCCCCGTCCCCTAACCCTAACCCTTACCCGAAGCCTTACCCTAACCCGTTCCCTAATCCTAACGCGTACGCTAACACTAACCCGTACCCTAACACGTACTCTCTCCCTAAACTGTTGTCGTACACTAACCTGTACCCTAAACCGTCCCCATCCCCTAACCCTAACCCTAACACTAACCCTACGCCTAACCCGTACCCGAAGCCTTACCTTAACCCGTCCCCTAATCCTAACCCGTACGCTAACAGTAACCCGTACCCTAACACATACGCTCTCCCTAAACCGTTGTCGTACCCTAACCTGTACCCTAAACCGTCCCCGTCCCCTAACCCTAACCCTAACCCTAACCCTTACCCGAAGCCTTACACTAACTCGTCCCTTAATTCTAACCCGTACGCTAACACTAACACGTACCCTAACATGTACGCTCACCCTAAACCGTTGTCGTACACTAACCTGTACCCTAAATCATCCCCGTCCCGATCCCCGTCCCCTAACCCTTACCCTAACCCTAACCCTTACCCGAAGCCTTACCCTAATCCATCCCCTAATCCTAACACGTATGCTAACACTAACCCGTACCCTAACACGAATGCTCACCCTAAACAGTTGTCGTACCCTAACCAGTACCCTAAACTGTCCCCGTCCCCGTGCCCGTCCCCTAACCCTAACCCTAACACTAACCCTTATCCGAAGCCTTACACTAACCCGTATCTTAATCCTAACCCATACGCAAACACTAACACGTGCCCTAACACGTACGCTCACCCGAAACCGTTGTCATAGCCTAACCTGTACCCCAAACCGTCCCCGTCCTCTAACCCTAACCCTAACCCTAACCCTAACCCTAACCCTAACCCTTACCCGAAGCCTTACCCTAACACGTCCACTAATCCTAACCCGGACGCTAACACTAATATGTACCCTAACACGTACGCTCACCCTAAACTGTTGTCGTACACTAACCTGTACCTTAAACCATCCCCGTCCCCGTCCCCTAACCCTAACCCTAACCTTATCCCTAACCCTTACCTGAAGCCTTACCGTAACACGTCCCCTAATCCTAACCCGTACGCTAAAACTAACCCGTACCCTAACACGTACGCTCACCCTAAACCGTTGTCGTACACTAGCCTGTACCCTATACCGTCCCAGTCCCCGTCCCTATCCCCTAACCCTAACCCTAACCCTTACCCAAAGCCTTACCCTAACCCGTCCCCTAATCCTAACCCGTACGCTAACACTAACCCATACCCTAACACGTACGCTCACCCTAAACCGTTGTTATAGCCTAACCTGTACCCTAACCCGTCCCTGTCCTCTAACCCTAACCCTAACCCTAACCCTTACCCGAAGCCTTACCCTAACCCGTCCCCTAATCCTAACCCGTACGCTAACACTAACCCATACCCTAACACGTACTCTCTCCCTAAACCGTTGTCGTACACTAACCTGTACCCTAAACTGTCCCCATCCCCTAACCCTAACCCTAACCCTAACCCTTACCCGAATCCTTACCCTAACATGTCCCCTAATCCTAAGCCGTACACTAACACTAACCTGTACCCTAACACATACGCTCACCCTAAACCGTTGTAGTACACTAACCTGTACCCTAAACCATCCCCGTCCCCTAATCCTAACGCTAACCCTTACACGAAGCCTTACTCTAACCCGTCCCCTAATACTAACCCGTACGCTAACACTAACACGTACCCTAACATGTACGCTCACCCTAAACCGTTGTCGTAATCTAACCTGTACCCTAAACCGTCCCCGTCCCCTAACCTTAACCCTAACCCTAAACCTTACCCGAAGCCTTACCCTATCCCGTCCCCTAATCCTAAACCGTATGCTAACACTAACCCATACCCTAACACGTATGCTCACCCTATACCATTCTCGTATCCTAACCTGTACCCTAAACTGTCCCCGTCCCCTAACCCTAACCCTAACCCTAACACTTACCCGAAACCTTGCCCTAACCCGTCCCCTAATCCTAAGCCTTACGTAACACTAAACCGTACCCTAACACGTACGCTCACCCTAAACCGTTGTCATAGCCTAACCTGTACCCTAAACCGTCCCCGTCCTCTAACCCTAACCCTAACGCTAACCCTTACCCGAAGCCTTACCGTAACCCGTCCCCTAATCCTAACACGTATGCTAACACTAACCCGAACCCTAACACGTACGCACTCCCTAAACCGTTGTCATACCCTAACCTGTACCCTAAAACGTCCCTGTCCCCTAACCCTAACCCTAACACTAACCCTAATCCTAACTCTTACCTGTAGCCTTACCCTAACCCGTCCCCTAATCCTAAACCGTATGCTAACTCTAACCTGTACCCTAACACAAACACTCACCCTAAACCGTTGTCGTACACTAACCTGTACCCTCAACCGTCCCCCTGCCATAAACCTAACCCTAACCCTAACCCTAACCCTTACCCGAAGCCTTACCCTAACCCGTCCCCTAATCCTAACACGTACGCTAACACTAACACGTACCCTAACACGTACACTCACCCTAAACTGTTGTCGTACCCTAACCTGTACCTTAAACCGTCCCCGTCCCCTAACCCTAACCCTAACCCTAAACCTAACCCTAACCCGAAGCCTTACCCTAACACGTCCCCTAATCCTAAACCGTACGCTAACACTAACACATAACCTAACACATATATTCACCCTAAACCGTTATCGTACACTAACCTGTACCCTAAACTGTCGCCGTCCCCGTCCCCTAACCCTAAGCCTAACCCTAACACTAACCCTTACCCGAAGTCTTACCCTAACCTGTCCCCTAATCCTGACCTGTACGCTAACACTAACCCATACCCTAACACTTACGCTCACCCTAAACTGTTGACATATCCTAACCTGTACCCTAAACCGTGTCCGTCCCCGTCCCCTAACCCTAACCCTAACCCTTAGCCGAAGCCTTACCCTAATCCGTCCCCTAATTCTAAACCGTACGCTAACACTTACTCGTACCCTAACATGTACGCTCACCCTAAACCGTTGTCATAGCCTAAGCTGTACCCTAAACCGTCCTCGTCCTCTAACCCTAACCCTAACCCTAACCCTTACTCAAAGACTTAACCTAACCCGTCCCCTAATCCTAACCCGCTCGTTAATACTAACCCATACCCTAACACGTATGCTCTCCCTAAACCGTTGTCGTACCCTAACCTGTACCCTAAACCATCCCCGTCCCCTAACCCTAACCCTAACACTAACCCTAACCCTTACCCGAAGCCTTACACTAACCCGTCCCCTAATCCTAACCCGTACGCTAACACTAACCTGTACCCTAATACGTACGCTCACCCTAAACCGTTGTCGTACACTAACCTGTACCCTAAACCGTCCCCGTCCCCTAACACTAACCCTAACCCTAACCCTTACCCGAAGCCTTACACTAACCCGTCACTTAATCCTAACACGTACGCTAACACTAACACGTACCCTAACATGTACGCTCACCCTAAACCGTTGTCGTAATCTAACCTGTACCCTAAACCATCCCCGTCCCCATCCCCTAAACCTAACCCTTAACCGAAGCCTTACCCTAACCCGTCCCCTAATCCTAACCCGTACGCTAACACTAACCCGTACCCTAACACGTACGCTCACCCTAAACCGTTGTCATAGCCTAACCTGTACCCTAAACCATCCCCGTCCTCTAATCCTAACCCTAACCATAACCCTAAACCTTACCCAAAGCCTTACCCTAACAGGTCCCCTAATCCTAACCCATAGGCTAACACTAACCTGTACCCTAACACGTACGCTCACACTAAACCGTTGTCATACACTAAACTGTACCCTAAACCGTCCCCGTCCCCTAACCCTAACCCTAACCCTTACCCGAACCCTTACCCTAACCCGTCCCCTAATCCTAACCCGTATGCTAACAGTAACACGTACCCTAACACGTACGCTCACTGTAAACTGTCGTAATCTAACCTGTACCCTAAACCGTCCCCGTCACCGTCCCCTAACCCTAACCCTAACTCTTACCCGAAACCTTACCCTATCCCGTCCCCTAATCCTAAACCGTACGTTAACACTAACCCATACCCTAACACGTATGCTCACCCTATACCGTTGTCGTACCCTAACCTGTACCCTAAACCGTCCCCGTCCCCGTCCCCGTCCCCGTCCCCTAACCCTAACCCTAACCCTTACCCGAAGTCTTACCTTAACCTGTCCCCTAATCCTAAGCCGTACGCTAACACTAACCCGTAACCTAACACGTATGCTCACCCTAAATCATTGTCATAGCCTAACCTGTACCCTAAGCCGTCCCCGTCCTCTAACCCTAACCCTAACGCTAACCCTTACCCGAAGCCTTACCCTAACCCGTCCCCTAATCCTAACCCGTACGCTAACACTAACCCGTAACCTAACACGTACGCTCACCCTAAACCGTTGTCGTACCCTAACCTGTACCCTAAACCGTCCCCGTCCCCGTCCCCGTCCCCTAACCCTAACCGTAACCCTTACCCGAATACTTACCCTAACCCGTCCCCTAATCCTAACCCGTACGCTAACACTAACCCGTACCCTAACAGGTACGCTCACCCTAAACCGTTGTCGTACCCTAACCTGTACCCTAAACTGTCCCCATCCCCTAACCCTAACCCTAACCGTAAACTTAACCGTTACCCGAAGCCTTACCCTAACCCGTCCCCTAATCCTAACCCTTACTCTAACACTAACCCATACCCTAACACGTACGCTTATCCTAATCCGTTGTCGTACCCTAACCTGTACCCTAAACTGTCACCGTCCCCTAACCTAACCGTAACCCTAACCCTTAACCGAAGCCTTACCCTAACCCGTCCCCTAATCCTAACCCGTACACTAACACTAACCCATACCCTAAAACGTACGCTCACCCTAAACCTTTGTCGTACCCTAAGCTGTACCCCAAACCGTCCCAGACCCATAAACCTAACCCTAACCCTAACCCTTACCCGAACCTTACCGTAACCCGTCACCTAATCCTAACTTGTACGCTAACACTAAACCGTACCCTAACACGTACGCTCACCCTAAACCGTTTTCGTTCCCTAAACTGTACCCTAAACCGTCCCCGTACCCGTCCCCGTCCCCTAACCCTAACACTAACACTTACCTGAAGCCTTACCCTAACCCGTCCCCTAATCCTAAACCGTACGCTAACACTAACCCGTACCCTAACACGTACTCTCACCCTAAACCGTTGTCGTACCCTAAACTGTACCCTAAACGGTCCCCATCCCCTAAACCTAACCCTAAAACTAACCCTAACCCTAACACTTACTCGAAGCCTTACCCTAAACCGTCCCCTAATCCTAACCTGTACGCTAACACTAACCCGTACCCTAACAGGTAAGCTCACACTAAACCGTTGTCGTACCCTAACCCTTACCCTAAACCGTCCCCCTCCCCTAACCCTAACCCTAACTCTAACTGTAACACTTACTCGAAGCCTTACCCTAACCCGTCCCCTAATCCTAACCCATACTCTAACACTAACCCATACCCTAACACGTACGCTCATCCTAATCCGTTGTCGTACCCTAAACTGTACCCTAAACTGTCACCGTCCCCTAACCTATCCGTAACCCTAACCCTTACCCGAAGCCTTACCCTAACCCGTCCCCTAATCCTAACGGGTACGGAAACACTAACCCATACCCTAAAACGTACGCTCACCCTAAACCGTTGTCATACACTAAGCTGTACCCCAAAACGTCCCAGTCCCCTACACCTAACCCTAACCCTTACCCGAAGCCTTATGCTAACCCGTCCCCTAATCCTAACCCGTACGCTAACACTAACCCATAGCCTAACACTTATGCTCACTCTAAACCGTTGTCGTACCCTAACCTGTACCCTAAACCGTCCCCGTCCCCTAACCCTAACCCTAACTCTAACCCTTACCTGAAGCCTTACCCTAATCCGTCCCCTAATCCTAACCCGTACGCTAACACTAACCTGTACCCTAACACGTACGCTCACCCTAAACCGTGGTCGTACCCTAACCTGTACCCTAAACCGTCCCTGTCCCCTAACCCTAACCGTTACCGGAAGCCTTACCCTAACCCGTCCCCTAATCCTAACCCGTACGTTAACACTGACCCGTACCCTAATATGTACGCTCAACCTAAACCGTTGTCGTACCCTAACCTGTACCCTAAACCGTCCCCTAACCCTAACCCTAACCCTGACCCTAACCCTTACCCAAAGCCTTACCCTAACCCGTCACCTAATCCTAACACGTACTCTAACACTAACCAGTACCCTAACACGTATGCTCACCCTAAACCGTTGTCGTACCCTTACCTGTACCCTAAACCATCCCCGTCCCCTAACTCTAACCCTAACACTGACCCTAACCCTTACCCGAAGCCTTACTGTAACCCCTCCCATAATCCTAACCCGTACGCTAACACTAATCCGTAACGTAACACGTACGCTCACCCTAAACCATTGTCGTACCCTAAGCTGTACCCTAAACCGTCCCCGTCGCCTAACACTAACCCTAACCCTAAACCTAACAATAAACCTTACCCGAAGCCTTACCCTAACCTGTCCCCTAATCCTAGCCCATACGCTAACACTAAATCGTACCTTAACACATACGCTCACTCTAATCCATTGTTCTACACTAACCTGAACCCTAAACCGTCCCCGTCCCCGTCACATAACCCTAAACCTAACCCCAACCCTTACCCGAAGCCTTACCCCAAACTGTCCCCTAATCCTAACACGTACGCTAACACTAACCCATACCCTAAAACGTATGCTCATCCTACACCTTTGTCATACCCTAACCTGTACCCTATGCCGTTCCCATCCCCTAACCTTAACCCTAACACTTACCCGAAACCTTACCCTAACCCGTCCCCTAATCCTAACCCGTACGCTAACACTAACCCTTACCATAACACGTACGCTCACCCTAAACCATTGTCGTATCCTAACCTGTACCCTAAACCGTCCCCGTCCTCTGACCCCAACCCTAACCCTAACCCTAACCCAACCCTAACCGAAGCCTTACACTAACACGTCCACTAATCCTAAAGCGTACGCTAAAACTAACCCGTACCCTAACACGTACGCTCACCCTAAACCGCTGTCATACCCTAACATGTATCCTAAACTGTCCCCGTCCCCAAAACCTAACCCTAACCATAATCCTAAGCCTTACCCTAACCTGTAACCTAATCCTAAACCATACCCTAACACTTACCCGTACCATAACACGTACGCTCACCGTAAACCTTTGTCATACAGTTACCGGTACCCTAAACCGTCCCCGTCCCCTAACCCTAACCCTTACCCGAAGCCTTACCCTAACCCGTCCCGCAATCCTAACCCATACGCTAACACTAACCCGTACCCTAAAACGTACACTCACCCAAAATTTTTGTTGTACACTAACCTGTACCCTAAACTGTACCCGTCCCCGTCCCAGTCCCCTCATCCTAAACCTTCCCTGAAGGCTTACCCTAAAACATCCCCTAATCCTTCCCATACACTAACACTAACCCGAACCCTAACACTTTCACTCACCCTAAACCATTGTTGTACCCTAACCTGTACCCTATACCGTCCTCGTCCACTAACCCTAACCCTAACTCTAACACTTACCCGAAGCCTTACCCTAACCCGTCCCCAAATCCTAACCCATACGCTATCACTAACCCGTACCCTAACACGTATGCTCACCCTAAACCGTTGTCGTACCCTAACCTGTACCCTAAACCATCCCCGTCCCCGTCCCCATTCCCTAACCCTAACCCTAAAACTTACCCGAAGCCTTACCCTAACCCGTCCCCAATCTTAATCCGTACGCAAACACTAACCCGGACCCTAACACATATGCTCAAACTAAACTTTTGTCGTACCCTCACCTGTATCCTAAACCGTCCCTGTCCCCTATCCCTAACCCTTGCCAGAAGCCTTACCCTAACCCGTCACCTAACACTAACCCGTACGCTAACACTAACTCCTACGCTAACACTAACCCATACCCTAACACGTACGCTCACCCTAAACCGTTGTCGTACACAAACTTGTACCCTAAACCGTCCCCGTCCCCTAACCCTGACCCTAAACCTAACCCTAACACTTACCCGAAGCCTTACCCTAATACGTCCCTTAATCCTAACCCGTACGCTAACAGTAACCAATACCCTAACATGTACGCTCACCCTAAACCGTTGTCGTACACTAACCTGTACCCTAAACCATCCCCGTCACCTAACCCTAACCCTAAACCTTACTAGAAGCCTTACCCTAACCCTTCCCCTAATACTAACCCGTCCGCTAACACTAACTCATACACTAACACTAACCTGTACGCTAACACTTATGCTCACCCTAAACCTTTGTCGTACACTAACCTGTAACCTAAACCATCCCAGTCCCCTAACCCTAACCCTAACCCTTACCCGAAGCCTCACCCTAACCTGTACACTAATCCTAACCCGTACGCTAACACTAACCCGTATGCTAACACGTACACTCACCCTAAACCTTTGTCGTAACCTAACTTGTACCCTAAACCATCCTCGTCCGAAAACCCTAACCCTAACCCTAACCATATCCCTTACCCGAAGCCTTACCCTAACTCATCCCCTAATCCTAACCCGTATGCTAACACTAACCCGTACCCTAACATGTACGCTCACCCTAAACCGTTGTCGTACCCTAACCTGTACCCTAAACATTTCCCGTCCCCTAACCCTAACCCTAACCCTTACCCGAAGCCTTACCCTAACCTGTCCCCTAATCCTAACCCGTACGCTAACACTAACCCATACCCTAACACATACACTCAAACTAAATATAATATATAATGTAAATATATATATATCTAAATATAATAATATATTGTAATATATTCAGGAAAATATGCATACGCTCTTTTTGGCCAACCAAGAAAGCATGTAAAGGAAATCTGCACTAAAATGAAGTCTCATTGCCCGCAGCTCAAAAGGGCCATCTGAAAAAAGTGTAAAATCCAGAAAGGCAGAAAAGGCCATGGAAAAGCGGGAGACTTGTTATGCTGATGGGCGGGATGTAAATTGCCAACAGCCATTCTGGAGAAGTGTATGGTGTTTCCTGAGAGACGTAAAAAAAAAAGCAACGGATCCTACGGAACTTCCACTTACAGTCCTATAGCTTACGGAAATTAAAATAAAAAAGACACAGCCACCCCAATGTTTCGGACGTCTCTGTTTACAAGAACCTCATCTACAGTACAAATTAAATATCCCAGAAAGCGAAAAATGGATAAGGAAGTTGTGGTACGTACGTACAATGGAATATCACTCAGCAATGAAATCTATGTCATCAGGCCCGTCGCGCCATAATGAGGGGATTCAGGTACGATGATTCTAAGTGAAATAAGTCACACAGAAAAAGAAACATCATAAGATATCACTAATACACGGAATGTAAACTTCGCTACACATGAACTGAATTACAAAACAGAACAGGGTCTCAAATTTAGAAAACCAACTTATGCTTGTTTATGGGGAAAGGTGAGTTGGGGTGCTGCATAAAACCGGAGATTGAAATCAGCACAAATACCGTTCCATAAGCCAAATATGTAATAGTCAAGACCTACTCCTTGCTCAACGAAATGGAATCAACACCCCATATTCAACACCTGGGAATATACCTGACAAGTAAGAATCTTAAAACCCATGGATTTATATTTCTCCATAACGAAATCAAGCGTGTGTACAGCGGCCTAAATGCAGCAGTGAAAATCCGATAAATCCCATTATCAAAATAAATTACAAAAACAAAACACAGTGACAGCGAAATAGAGAGCAATTCTTAAATAATTCATTCAGGGCTTGTGATGCAACCTGGATTTACCACATCTACACCCAGAGCTGGGTGAGACATAAGGCTGGACCACTTCGGGCTGATAGCATTAATGAGGTTCGGTGAGCAATGCAGACCCTTTGAAGTCATACTGCCTGGTCCCCATTCCATGGGTCCCAACTCTCCAGGTTTAAGGGATTCTTCCTTCAGCTAAGACATGCATGGGAAACCCAGATTATGGTCCACCATGTGACCGGGAAACGTTTTTAAATGCATCTCAGTTTTCATCCCCTGGTACTCTGTTCACCATTCCAGACGCTTTACTAACACTCTCTCCACTTGGTGAGTCAGTGCCTTTAACCTCCTGTTTGGCACAGTTCGCAATTTCTGCGCAAGATGAACAGGAATAGGGAGAACTAATGAAAGACTAGCTGTAGGCGTCTGCACGGGCAAATTTAATGCTCAATTCCCTCCAGGAAGAGGAATTAATGAAAATCTCAGCGTGCCGTGCCAGAACCAGATTAGGGCCTGAAGCAATCCTGCGGTTTTGCAGCTAGGTCACAAGAAAGCGAGTTGAAGAAGGAGGCTCAGGGACACTGTCATTCACAAACCTGCAGAGTTATAAATGACAGCTATCATCCAAAAATATATTGAAGTAAGGCTGCGAAGAAGACTTGAAAGCGGGGCAGAATTGCCGGAATCCGATTTCAGGAGGTAGACGGGAATTCCTCTGAAAGCATAGGAAAAGAGGCAGAACCTCGACAGTGAGGCACTTGGCCGAAAAGGACATATACGTTTTTCCAGGGCCCTTATTAACGAGGGCAGGAGGCTCCCAGCATGCTCTATTGGCCAACAGAGGGCCCACATTGCCAAGGCGACGTGAGCTAGCCAGGCGGGGGTGACCTCACAGCAGAGGGCCTACCTCACAGAAGGGTGAGGAACCCAGCCAGGATAAGACTCTCATCAGAGGGCCCACAACAACAAGGGAATCAGAACCAGTCAGGAGTGTCCTCACGCCAGTGTGGCCACATCAGCAGAAGGTGAGGAACCCAGCACATGTGGCCTCAAACAAGGGGACACAAATCACGAATGGGCTGGGAGTGAGGCATGCAGGAGGAGACTCACAACAGAGGGCCCATAGAATAAAAAAGGTGAGGAATCCAGGAGTTGGAAACTCAAAGCAGGCAGCCCAGAGCACTGACGCTATGGGATACAGGCCAGAGTGAACTCACAGCAGAGGGCCCACATCATGAAACTGTGAGCAACCCAGCCGTTGGGACCACAGAACAGAAGTCCCACATGCCCATGGGGATGGGAACCTGGCAGGAGTGTCCTTGCACCACTGGGCACACATCAGAAAATGTGTGGAGCCCAGCACTTAGGGCCTGACACCAGAGGACCCTCATCACCGAGAAGAGGAGTCCCCAGCACGCTCCAACTGCAGCCAGAGAGCCTACGTCGCCAAGGCGACGTGTGCCAGCCAGGCACAATTGACCTCACAGCAGAGGGCCCACCTCACAGAATGGTGAGGAATCCAGCCACGATCAGACTCTCACCAGAGGGCCCATATCACCAAGGGGATTGGAACCAGGCACGAGTGTCCTCACACCAGTGGGGCCACATCATCAAAAGATGAGGAACCCATCACATGTGGCCTCAAACCAGAGGAAACATCACCAAGGGGCTGGGAGTGAGGCAGGCAGGAGGAGCCTCACAACACAGGGCCCAAAGGATAAAAAAGGTGAGGAACCCAGCAGTTCTAACTTACCAGCAGGTGGCCCAGAGCACAGAGGTTACGGGATCCAGGAATGAGTGAACTAACACCAGAGAGCCAACATCAGGAAACTGTGAGCAACCCAGGCGTTGGGACCTCAGAGCAGAAGGCCCACATCGCCATGGGAAAGGGAACCTTACACGAATGTCCTGGCATCACTGGGCTCACATCAGAAAACGTGGGGAGCCCAGCAGTTAGGGCCTGAGGCCACAGGGCCCTCATCACCGAGGGGAGGAGGCTCCCAGCAGGCTCCAACTGCCACCATATGGCCGACGTCACCAAGGCGGGGTGTGTCAGCCAGGCAGGAAATGACCTCAGAGCAGAGGGCCCACCTCACAGAAGTGTGAGGAACCCAACCAGGATCAGACTCTCACCAGAGGGCCAACATCACCAAGGGGATGGGAACCAGGCAGGAGTGTCCTCACACCAGTGGGGCCACATCAGCGAAAGGTGAGGAACCCAGCACATGTGGCCTCAAACCAGAAGACCCAAATCACCAAGGGGCTCCGAGTGAGGCAGGCAGGAGTTGTCTCACAACACAGGGCCCATAGAATAAAAAAGGTAAGGAATCTAGCAGTTGGAAGCTCCAAGCAGGTGGCCCAGATCACCGAGGCTATGGGATCCATGCCAGAGTGAACTCACAGCAGAGGGCTCACATCCTGACACTGTGAGCACCCCAGCCGTTGGGACTTCATAGCAGAAGGCCCAAATCCCCATGGGGATGGGAACCTGGCAGGAGTGTCATCGCACCAGTGGGCACACATCAGAAAATGTGGGGAGCCCAGCAGTTAGGGCCTGACGCCAGAGGGCCCTCATCACCGAGGGGAGGAGTCCCCCAGCACACTCCAATTGCAACCAGAGGGCCCATGTGGCCAAGGCGACGTGTGCCAGCCAGGCAGGAGTGACCTCACAGCAGAGGGCCCTCCTCCCAGAAGTGTGAGGAACCCAGCCAGGATAAGGCTCTCACCAGAGAGCCCACATCACCAAGGGGATCGGAACAAGGCAGGAGTGTCCTCACACCAGTGTGGCCACATTATAGAAAGGTGAGGAACACAGCACATGTGGCCTCAAACAAGGGGAAACACATCACGAAGGGGCTGGGAGTGAGACATGCAGGAGGAGATGCACAACAGAGGGCAAATAGAATAAAAAAAGGTGAGGAATCCAGGAGTTGGAAACTCAAAGCAGGAGGCCCAGAGCACTGACGCTATGGGATACAGGCCGGAGTCAACTCACAGCAAAGGGCCCACATCATGAAACTGTGAGCAACCCAGCCGTTGGGATCACAAAACAGAAGTCCCACATGCCCATGGAGATGGGAACCTGGCAGGAGTGTCCTGGTACCGCCGGGCACACATCAGAAAATGTGTGGAGCCCAGCACTTAGGACCTGACACCAGAGGGCCCTCATCACTGAGGGCAGGAGGCCCCAGAACGCTCCAACTGCCACCAGAGGATCCACGTCGCCAAGGCGACGTGTCCCAGCCAGGCAGGATTGACCTCACTGCAGAGGGCCCACATCATGAAAGTGTGAGCAACCCAGCCGTTGGGACCTCAGAACAGAAGGCCCACATGCCCATGGGGATGGGAACCTGGCAGGAGTGCCCTCGCACCACTTAGAACGTATCAGAAAATGTGGGAACCCAACCGTTAGGGCCTGACGCCAGATGGCCTCATCACCGAGGGGAGGAGGCTCCCAGCAGGCTCCAACTGCCACCATAGGGCCGACGTCACCAAGGCAGGGTGTGCCAGCCAGGCAGGAGTGACCTCAGAGAAGAGGGCCCACCTCACAGAAGTGTGAGGAACCCAACCAGGATCAGAGTCTCATCAGAGGGCCCACATCACCAAGGGGATGGGAACCAGGCAGGAGTGTCCACACATCATTGGGGCCACATCATCAAAAGATGAGGAACCCATCATATGTAGCCTCAAACCAGAGGACACACATCACCAGGGAGCTGGGAGTGAGGCAGGTGATTGGAGGGGTACATTTAACTCTAACTTCCCACCAGGAAGAGGAATTAACCAAAGGCTCAGAGTGCTGTGCCGCACCCTGAGAACAGCCTGAAGCAAACCTGGGGTTTTGGGGCCAGCTTACAAGGAAGCAAGTTAAGAAAGGAAATCACGGGCACTGTAATTCACAAATCTGCAGAGTTATAAATGACAGCTATTGGCAAAAATATATTGAAGTAAGGCTGCGAAGAGGACTTGAAAACGAGGCAGAATTGCAGGAATCATATTTCAGGAGGTAGATTGGAATTGCATTTAAAACATATGAAAATCGGCAGATCTTTGACAGAGATGCACTTGAACAAAAAGTGCATATACATTTTTTCCTGAATATATTCAGGAAAAAACAAATATGCACTTTTTGGCCAACGAAGCACTCGAGCAATGGAAATCCGCACTACAATGAAGTCTCATTTCCCATTCGTCAAAAGGGCCATCTGAAAAAAGTGTAAAAACCAGAAACACAGGACAGGCCATGGAGAACAGGGAGCCTTGCTATGCTGATGGGCGGGATATAATTTGCCAACAGACACTCTGGAGATATTTATGGTGTATCCTGAAACATCTAAAAAACAAAGCTACAGAGCCTAGGGCACTTCCACTTTTGGCCCTATAGCTTAGGAAAATTAAAATCAACAAAACCCAGCCAACACAAAATTTAGGGCTGCTGTGTTTACAAGAACCTCGAGTCCAGTACAAATTAAATATCCCAGAAAGAAAAAAATGGATAAAGAAGTTGTGCTACTTACGTACATCGGAATATCACTCAGCAATGAAATCAATGTCATCAGGCCTGTAGCAGCAAATTGAGTGGATTTAAGTATGATGATTCTAAGAGAAATATGTCACACACAGAAAGATAATTATCATAAGATATCACTAATTGAGGGAGTGTAAACTTGGCTACACATAAACTGAATTACAAAACCAAACAGAGCCTCACATTTAGATAAAAACCTTATGCTTGCTTAAGGGCAAAGTTGAGTTAGGGTGCTGTATAAAACCAGAGATTGAAATTAGCACACATACCGTTCCATAAGCCAAATATGTAATAGACAAGACCTACTCTTTGCTCAACGAAATAGACTCATCCATGGTGTATCACCTCACATCTGTTAGAATAGGCATCATCAGAAAATCTTCAAACAAAAAATGCTGGAAAGGGTGTGGAGATAAGGAACCCTCTTCCACTATTGTTGGGAATGTAAATTGATACAGTCACTGTGGAGAACATTATGGAGTTTCTTATAAAACTAAGAATAGAATTACCATATGATACAGCAATCCCACTACTGGGCATATACCCAGACAAAACCATAAATCAAAAAGAGACATTTACCACAATATTCATTGCATCACTATTTACAATATCCAGGTAATGGAAGCAACCTAAATGCCCACAGACAGACGAATGCATACAAATGTGGTACATATATAAAATGGAATATTACTAAGCCATAAAAAGGAATGAAATTGGGTTATTTGTAGAGACGTTGATGGATCTAGAGACTGTCATACAGAGTGAAGTAAGTCAGAAAGAGAAAAACAAATCTTGCATATTAATGCATATATGTGGAACCTAGAAAAGTTGTACAGATGAACCGTTTTGCAAGGCAGAAATAGAGCAACAGATGTAGACAACAAACGTATGGACACCAAGGTGGGAAAGCTGTTGGGGGTGGTGGTGGGAGGAGTTGAGATATTGGGATTGGCATATATACATTTATATGGATAAAAGAGATAACCAAAAAGAACCTGCTTTATAAAAAAATAAAATAAAATTCAAAATTAAAAAAATAAAATTAAAAAAATTAAAACAGAAAAAATATTCTTCCCTTCACATACATGTATTTATATGAATAAATTATTTCCATGCTTATATCTGTAAATACAAAAAAGAGGAATAAAATCTACCTTGAACTAAAAACGGAAAAAGAAAAAAAAAGACAGAACCCACCAGTTACACAGAGGAAAACCCTATCAGGGCACTTGCTCCAGTTGTAAACAATTCTGAAGTTGGTCAGTGGTGGGGAATCATCTCCCATTCAGCCAGCAGGCCCCACGCAACAAGCGTCCTCATTGCAAAGCTGGGGGACCGTGCCGAGACATCTGTGAGTAAACGTGGGCCGAGCCCCAGGCCAGCTGCTGCTGAAATGTTCCCACCCTTCCCAGGTAAAACACCTGAATATGTACAAGGACTTGAAAGCCTAGAGGAAGGGCCATGGAGCCACATGAGCGACAGCATGCCAGCCGACTTGGTGCCTGCAGGCCAGCCAGGATGGTCCTGGCCCTGGGTACTCTTCTGGAAGCTTTCCATTTCCCTGCCTGAGATATCCCTGCTGTCCCAGCCCCCACTGCTTTCTTCCTTCCTCACCTCTGCCCAGGGAGAAACTCCAGCGGCAGGTATGGGTGACACATCCTCTCCTTTAGCAGGTGGCATCTTGGCAACTGCTGCAGAAAGTCCAGCAGAGCCCCACTCACACTGGGGCACCCACAAAGCCGTGGCCTCTCACTCCCTCCCACCAGCCCAGCCCCGAGACTGCTGACTGGGCAGAGAAAATGGCATCAGGCACAGCTGCAGGGGCTCTTGCTGCCTGGAGCGGTGTTTATATTGATCTCAACCCAGGCACACTTGGGGAGGGCTGGCCGGCATGGTCAGACTTCCGAGACCAGCCTCTAATCACCCCTCAGGGGCTCACAGTTGCAGAAAATGGAACTTGCTGAATCAGCCAGGTCCAAGGAACAGGTGTGGCCTCCTGAGTCTCAGGATAGACAAGGGGCTGCAGCTCTGGCTTGTTTTCTAACTATATTATCTGGCCCATGAGTGGGAGACAACTTCAAGAAAACCCTCTCCTAATGACAGGAACCCAGGACTCATGAAGAAGAGGGGTGGGTGGTGGGTGGAGACAGAGGCCTGGTGCCCCTGGTGCAGTGGAAGTCTCTGGAAGATCAGGTGGACGGAGGCCACACAGAGTGATGCCCAGGGTCACAGACCTGTCGGAGCTGCTGTTTGTTAGTTCAAGTCCTGCTCTGAGGTGCTCTGTGTCAGATCTGAGTGACAGGTGAGCTGGGAGTGCTCTGCAATGAGGGTGATGTGCACGGTTCCTGTGTGCCCAGCCCTGCCAAGGTACCTGTAAGGGTAGGTCTGTATCCTGGGAGGGACCTGACCACGAGAGCCCCATGGGCTGCAGGGGACCTGCCCAGGGAATCCCATATCCTGGGAGGGGCCTGAACACGAGAGCACCATGGGCTGGGGTCGGGGTGGGCTACCTGCCCAGGTGAGCTCCATATCCTGGGATTGGCCTGACTTCGAGAGCCCCATGGTCTGCTGGAGTCCTGGTAAAGGATGTCAGGACAGTCAGTGAAGCCACCGAGGATATACCTCCAGTAGTTACTAAATCCTACACCCTGCTGGTCATTCTACCAACCACCAGGACATGTTATTCTGTATTAGTCTCCAATGATGCGTTCTTTTGTATTCCATTAGTCCCAGAGTCACAAGAAATTTTGGCTTGTGAGTGGCAGGACTCAACATACAACTAAAACAATACTTCTGGGCCGTGTTCCCCCAAGGGTTCAAAAATTCCCACACCATCTTTGGGGAAAGCTCAGCTAAAGACCTAAAAGTTCTACCTCTGGAAAAGGAAACACTCCTTCAATATGCAGACAACATTCTAATCGCCAGCCCTACTAAGGAGACCTCTGAACTACCAAGACAATAAAGGATAGAAGTTGTCCAATAAAAAGCTCAAATATCACAGACTACGGTGACCTGCCTGGGCTTCATTCTCACAGAAGGTCGGAGAAGCCCATCCCAGGAAAGGGAAGAAACAATTTACAGCCTTACCCATTTCTAAAACTACAAGACAGCATAGGGGTTCCTGGGGAGGCCAGGGTTTGCTGCTTCTGGATCCCTAACTACAGTCTACTAGCTGGGCCTCTATATGAAACACTGAAAGGAAAAGATGATGATCCTTTTGAATAGAATCCAGAAGTGGCCTTTCAAGAATGGAAAGAGCAGTCAATTCAGACCCTTGCCCTAGAACTCCCTAATTTAGCTAAACCCTTTGACCTTTACATTCCTGGTGAAAGGTGAATCGCCATTGGAGTATTAGTGCAAAAACTGGGACCACTTGAAATGGAACAATGCAAGAATGCCATCCAGGTAGGATAAACTATGGTCACCAAGGGGCTTGGCCCACCACCACATCTGGCCAAGATACTGGCAGTATCTAAAAACCTGGAAATAAGCAGCCCAAAAGGTCACCTCTCTCCTAAGGGAAAAGGAACCCACGTGGTGATCCTAATCCCCAACCATGCCCTGAAGTTGAAGGGTTTGCTCCATGGGCACACTGACCTCGAGTGAGGAGGCCCTCCAACTCCAACCTCCAGAGAGATAACCGGGGGCAACGGGGCACCATGACAACTCGTGTGACCATCACTTGACCTGGAGTTTCTCTCATAAAACAACAAGAGTGTGTCCCAAAAGAGTAGACTACTGCTTGCAGGACTTACTGCACCCAGAGGGGAGCTAATAATCTTGGCTGGGAAACTGTATATGACGCTGTCACCATAGAAAAGCCTACAGACACTGTGATGATGATGGCCAATAAGAACGGCTGGACTCCTGTTAACCTCAAAAGGCTGTTGACTCAGTGGCCATCATGGTCCTTCATCACCAGTGACCCTGGACTGTCTGGGAGTTGAGCGGACAGGGTCCTGACACCTGATGCTGTTTTTACGTTAATTCAGGGTCGTAATTGAAGAAAGCGCAGACTACTGGTCAGAGCATCTAGGCTGGCAGAAACGGTCAGCCTAAGGTGGCCGAACAAATGTGGGGCGGGTTGAAACTGGACCTCACAGCGTCACTGCACATCTCCTTCTTGAACCCTTAAAGGTCATTAGAATCTATAACACTTCCAATACTGGTGCTCAGGCGGACGAGCACGGAGGCAGGAGGCCTGGGGACAATCAACGTCACCTGGAGGCTGCTGGGGAGAAGTTCTGACCCTCGCCCACGGGTATGAGGGCTCCTAACTCAGCACTCAGCAGTTACAGAAGAAGGGTCTGCACCCTCAGCATTCCAAGAATGAGGAAGGGGACAAAAGGCAGAAGAGGGGTTTGTCCCAGGCAAAGCCCCTTAAAAATCCCTGGGAGATAAAAATAGAATCTGGGCAATAAAACAAAGTCTAACCTTTTTTATCCCTTGTGCTTTGTCTAATTTCACGTGCTCCTAGGGTCCCGCATACAAAGGTTCCACACCCGGCACTTCAGACCAGATTTCCTAGTGCAGAATGGCTGGGTCGACACCTCAGCTCCTGGGGCACAGTGCACACTCCGTGATATAGAGCCTGAGCTGCAGCGAACCGGGCCCTCAAGAGCTCCGCCCCCTCCCTCCCACTGACTCTGACAGGATCTCTACACAGCAGCCCAGCCCACAGCCCACGGGGTAGAACATGCTCTCACCTCTCCATTCTCTGATCAAAATATAAAGTTTTCTTTGCTTCTGAACAAAACTCAGTCTCGATCTGTTGGCTACAATGATACTGGGCAGGGGGACACTTGTTGGGGTCCACTCTGGAGGATCAGTAACAGAAATTGAGAACATTGTAACTTCAATGAACAGATGTGTGAGCCAAACTGTAATTAACATAGAACAGTGTATAAGGCTCGGGTAAAATAAGATGTTTCTAACACTTCCATTTGATATTTCCATCACTTTATTATAAGCAAGTTCAGTGAAAAGATTTGTCTTATTTGTCAGGTCAATATTAGAGAAACGAAGTGATTTCTTTCCAAGGATATACATCTAATAATCTTGGTTAAAACTTCAATCTTGTTTTAAATGCTTTTCCATTGAAAATGATACCTCTCTTTCAGCTCCCCCGTTTCTGAGAAGTATAAAATCTTATAATTTATTATTACCAAAGGGGAAAGGTGGGAGGAGGGATAAATTAACAGTTTGGGATTAACACATACACACTGCTATGTATAAAATCGATCATCAACAAGGAACTACTGCCTAGCACAGGGAACTAGACTCAATATTTTGCAATAACCTATAAGGGGAAATAATCTGGAAAAGAATAGATATTTTTATTGACATCATCTATCAATGACAGTTAAAATGGAACCTAAGGGAAGCCGGTGGTGAGTGCTTCTGACCCTGAAGACTTCAATCATCTGAAGTTTGGACTCTGCCTACTTCCCAAGGCCCTTAATGAACATATGTGTAGCCGTAGCTTAAAAAATTCCCCAGTTTGGGTTGCGGAGAGACACTGATTTTGTAAAAGCCCTGGTGTTCTCCTCACATGAATGGGACCCTTCCTACAGCTAAAACTTGCCTGTCACACCCAGAGGATGGTATACCGTCTGATCGGGAAGAGTTTGGAAAAGGCATCTCATCTCCTCATCTCCTGGTGCTCCGGTTCACAGCACCAGCGTCTTTACTAACAGTCTCCCCACTTGGAGATGTCAGCACTGTCAACATCCTGTTGTGTAGAGTTTGGAATTTGTCTAGAGGATGAAGTGGAAGGAGGAGGAACAATGAGAGACAAGTCCTAGGTGTTCGGACAGGCACATGTCACTCTAATTTCCAATCAGGAGAACGAATTGACCAAAGGCTAGGGTTGCCCATGGAAACAGAATAGGGCTTGAGGAAATCCCGCTGCTTTGTGGCCAGTACCCATAAACACAAGTTGAAAAATGGAACTCAGGGGCACTAAAATTCACGAAACTACAGAGTTGAAAATATCTATCACTGAAAAATGTCTTGAAGAAAGTCAGAGAAAAGGACTTGTAAGCAATGGAGAATGGCAGGAAAGGGATTGGAAGAGGTAGAAAGGACTCGCCATTAAGCACAAGAAAAGGGGCTGAACATTGCCAACATTGCAGTTGGCCAAAAAGGGTGTATGCGTCTTTTTCTGTATATATTCAAGAAAAGGGCATACATTTTTTGGCCAACCAAACAGGTGGGCACTGGAAATCAATACTACAATACATCACTTCGCATCAGTCAGGAGAGCCGTCCTCATAAAGTGCAAATACCAGAAACGCAGGACAGGGCAAGGAGAAAAGGGGGCCCTGTGAGGCTTATAGTGGAAATGTATATTGCCAACGGTCACTCTGGAGAAGTGTATTGTGTTTACTAAAGCATCTAAAAAATGGGCTACAGAGTACAGGGCACTTGCACTCATGGACGTATATCTTGGGAAAAACAAAAATCGAGAGGACACAGGCACCCCAATGTCTACCTCCTCTCTGTTTAAAAGATCCTCGAACAGGATATAACTTAAATGTCTCTGGAGGGAAAAAATGGATAGAGATGTTTTACTTAGGTAGAGTGAAATATTACTCACCCTGGAAATCAATGAAATATGGCCACTTGTAACAACTCCAGAGGAGTTATGTATGATCATTCAAAGTCATATAATTCAAAAAGAAAAAGACATACGATATCACTAATACATGGAATGTAAACGTGGCTACACATGAACTGAATTACAAAACAGAACAGGCTCTCAAATTTAGAAAACCAACTTATTCTTGCTTAAGGATAAAGGTGAGTTGGGGTGCTGCATAAAACCAGGGATTGAAATTAGCACAGATACCATTGCATAAGCCAAATATGTAATAGAAAAAACCTACACCTGGGTCAACGAAATGGACTCAACACCTCATATTCAGCGCCTAGGAATATACCGGACGAGTAAGAGTCTTAATACCTATGGATTTATATGTCTCCATAAGAGAATCAAGTGTGTGTACAGAGGCCTAAACACAGCAGTGAAAATCCGATAAATCCCATTATCAAAATAAATTTCAAGAACAAAACACAATGACAGTGAAATAGAGAGCAATTCTTAAATAATTCATTCAGGGCTTGTGATGCAACCTGGATTTACCACATCTACACCCAGAGCTGGGTGAGACATAAGGCTGGACACTTCGGGCTGATAGCATTGGTAAGATTCGGTGAGCAAACGCAGACCCTTTGAAGTCATACTGCATGGTACCCATTCCATGGTTGCCAACTCTCCAGGTTTAAGGGATACTTCCTTCAGCTAAAACATGCATGGGAAACCCAGAGTATGGTCCACCATGTGGGTGTGAAACGTTTTTAAATGCACCTCAGTTTTCGTCCCCTGTTACTCGGGTTCACCATTCCAGACGGTTTACTAACACTCTCCCCACTGGAGAGTCAGTGACTTTAACCTCCTGTTTGGCACAGTTTGCAATTTCTGCGCAAGATGAACAGGAATAGGGAGAACAAATGAGAGACTAGTTGTAGGTGTCTGCACGGGCAAATGGAACGCACATTTCCCACCAGGAAGAGGAATTAACCAAAGGCTCAGCGTGCCCTGCCGGAAACAGATTAGGGCCTGAAGCAATCTTGCGGTTTTGTGGCCAGCTCACAAGAAAGGGACTTGAAGAAAGTAGCTCAGGGGCACTGTAATTCACAAACCTGCAGAGTTATGAATGACAGCTACTGTCCAAAAATGTATTGAAGTAAGTCTTCGAAGAGGACTTGAAAGCGGGGCAGAATTTCAGGAGAACGATTTCAGGAGTTAGACTGGAATTGCACTTAAAGCATAGGAAAAGAGGCAGAATGTCGACAATGATGCACTTGGCCAAAAAGGGCGTATGCGTTTTTTCCTGAATATATTCAGGAAAAAACGCATACGCACTTTTTGACCAACCAAGCAAGCGTGTAAAGGAATCTGCACTACCATGAAGTCTCTCTGTCCCCCGGTCAAAAGGTCCTTCTGAAAAAAGTGTAATATCCAGAAAGGCAGGACAGGTCATGGAGAACAGAGAGCCTTGTTTTGCTGATGGGCGGGATATAAATTGCCAAGAGCCACTCTGGAGAAGTGTATGGTGTTTCCTGAAACACGTAAGAAACAAAGCAACACAGCCTATGGCACTTCCACTTATGGTCCTATAGATTAGGGAAATTAAAATCAAAATCACACAGCCATCCCAAAGTTTGGGACGGCTCTGTTTACAAGAACCTCGTCTACGGTACAAGTTAAATATCCGAGAAAGCAAAAGATGGATAAAGAAGTTGTGGTACGCACGTACAATGGAATATCACTCAGCAATGAAATCTACGTCATCAGGCCCGTAGCGGCATAATGAGTGGATTCAGGTACGATGATTCTAAGTGAAATAAGTCACACAGAAAAAGGAACATCATAAGATATCACTAATACACGGCATGTAAACTTGGCTACACATGAACTGAATTACAAAACAGAACAGGGTCTCAAATTTGAAAACCAACATATGCTTGCTTATGGGGAAAGGTGAGTTGGGGTGCTGCATAAAACCAGAGATTGAAATTAGCACAGATACCATTCTATAAGCCAAATATATAATACACAACACCTACTCCTTGCTCAACGAAATGGACCCAACACCACATATACAATGCCTGGGAATATACCTGACAAGTAAGAATCTTAAAACCCATGGATTTATATGTCTCCATAAGGAAATGAAGCGTGTGTACAGCGGGCTAAAGGCAGCAGTGAAAATCCGATAAATCCCATTATCCAAATAAATTTCAAAAACAAAACACAATGACAGTGAAATAGAGAGCAATTCTTAAATAATTCATTCACGGCTTGTGATGCAACCTGGATTTACCACATCTACACCCAGAGCTGGGTGAGACATAAGGCCGGACACTTTGGGCTGATAGCATTGGTGAGGTTCGGTGAGCAAACGCAGACCCTTTGAAGTCATACTGCATGGTACCCATTCCATGTGTCCCAACTCTCCAGGTTTAAGGGATTCTTCCTTCAGCTAAAACATGCAAGGGAAACCCAGAGTATCGTCCACCGTGTGATTGGGAAACGTTTTCAAATGCATCTCAGGTTTCGTCCCCTGGTACTCGGGTTCACCGTTCCAGACGCTTTACTAACACTCTCCCCACATGGAGAGTCAGTGCATTTAACTTCCTGTTTGGCACAGTTTGCAATTTCTGCGCAAGATGAACAGGAAGAGGGATAACCAATGAGAGACTAGCTGTAGGTGCCTGCACGGGCAAATGGAACGCTCGTTTCCCTCAAGGAAGGGGAATTAGCCAAAGGCTCAGTGAGCCCTGCCAGAACCAGATTAGGGCCTGAAGCAATCCTGCGGTTTTGCGGCCAGCTCACAAGAAAGCGAGTTGAAGAAAGGAGCTCAGGGGCAGTGTAATTCACAAACTTGCAGAGTTATGAATGACAGCTATCGTCCAAAAATGTATTAAACTAAGTCTTCGAAGAGGACTTGAAAACAGGGCAGAATTTCAGGAAAACGATTTCAGGGGGTAGACTGGAATTGCACTTAAAGCATATTAAAAGAGGCAGAATGTCCACAATGATGCACTTGGCCACAAAGCGCATATGCGTTTTTTCCTGAATATATTCAGGAAAGAACGCATACACCCTTTTTGGCCAAGCAAGCAAGCGTGTAAAGGAAATCTGCACTATAATGAATTCTCACTGCCCCAAGGTCAAAAGGGCCATTTGAAAAAAGTGTAAAATGCAAAAGGGCAGGAGGGGTCATGGAGAACAGGGAGCCTTGTTATGCTGATGGGCGGGATGTAAATTGCCAACAGCCACTCTGGAGAAGTGTATGGTGTTTCCTGAAACACTTAAAAAACTAAGCAACGGAGCCTACGGCACTTCCACTTATGGCCCTATAACTTAGGGAAATTAAAATCAAAAACACACAGCCACCCCAAAGTTTGGGTCGGCTCTGTTTACAAGAAGCTCGTCTACGGTACAAGTTAAATATCCCAGAATGCGAAAAATGGATAAAGAATTTGTGGTACATACGTACAATGGAATATCACTCAGCAATGAAATCTATGTCATCAGGCCCGTCGCGGCATAATGAGTGGATTCAGATACGATGATTCTAAGTGAAATAAGTCACACAGAAAAAGAAACATTAAGATATCACTAATACACCGAATGTGAACTTGGCTACACATGAACTGAATTACAAAACAGAACAGGGTCTCAAATTTAGAAAACCAACTTATGCTTGCTTATGGGGAAAGGTGAGTTGGGGTGCTGCATAAAACCAGGGATTGAAATTAGAACAGATACCGTTCCATAAGCCAAATATTTAATAGTCAAGACCTACTCCTTGCTCAAGGAAATGGACTAAACACCCCATATTCAATGCCTAGGAATACACCTGCCAATTAAGAATCTTAACACCCATGTATTTATATGTCTCCGTAAGAGAATCAGGCATGTGTACAGTGACATAAATGCAGCCGTGAAAATCCGATAAATCCCATTATCAAAATAAATTACAAAAACAAAACACAATGACAGTGAAATAGAGAGCAATTCTTAAATAATTCATTCAGGGCTTGTGATGCAACCTGGAGTTACCACATCTACACCTAGAGCTGGGTGAGACATAAGGCTGGACACTTGGGGCGGAAACCATTGGTGAGGTTCAGTGAGCAAATGCAGACCCTTTGAAGTCATACTGCATGGTACACATTCCATGGGTCCCAACTCTCCAGGTTTAAAGGATTCTTCCTTCAGCTAAAACATGCATGGGAATCCCAGAGTATGTTCCACCGTGTGACCGGGAAACGTTTTTAAATGCGTCTCAGTTTTCGTCCCCTGGTACTCGGGTTCACCATTCCAGACGCTTTAATTACACTGTCCCTACCTGGAGAGTCAGTGCCTTTAACCTCCTGTTTGTCACAGTTTGCAATTTCTGCGCAAGATGAACAGGAATAGGGAGAACCAATGAGAGACTAGCTGTAGGTGTCTGCACGGGCAAATGGAACGCTCATTTCCCACCAGGAAGAGGTATTAACCAAAGGCTCAGCGTGCCCTGCCGGAACCAGATGAGGGCCTGAAGCAATCCTGCGGTTTTGCTGCCAGCTCACAAGAAAGCGAGTTGAAGAAAGGAGCTCAGGGGCACTGTAATTCACAAACCTGCAGAGTTATAAATGACAGCTATCATCCAAAAATATATTGAAGTAAGGCTACAAAGAGGACTTGAACGTGGGGCAGAATTCCAGGACTACGAGTTCAGGAGGTAGACGGCAAATCCTCTGAAAGTATAGGAAAAGAGTCAGAATGTCGATAATGATGCACTTGGTCAAAAAGGGCATATGCGTTTTTTCCAGGGCCCTCATTAAAGAGGGTAGGAGGCTCCCAGTATGCTTCAGTGGCCAATAGAAGACCCACGTCGCCAAGGCGACGTGAGCCAGCCATGCAGAAGCGACCTCACATCAGAGGGCCCACCTCACAGAAGGGTAAGGAACCCAGGAAGGATCAGACCCTCACCAGAGTGCCCACAACAGCAAGGGGCTGGGAACCAGGCAGGAGTGTCCTCACACCCGTGGGACCACATCATCGAAAGTTGAGGTACCCAGCACATGTGGCCTCAAACCAGAGGACCCACATCACCATGGGTCTCGGAGCGAGGCAGGCAGGATTAACCTCCCAACACATGGCCCATTGTATAAAAAAGGTGAGGAATCCAGCCGTTGGAACATCCCAGCAGGCGGCCCAGATCACCGAGGCTATGGGATCCAGGCAGTGATGAACTCACAACAGAGGGCCCTCATCGTGATACTGTAAGCAACCCAGCCGTTGTGACCTCAGAGCACAAGGCCCACATCCCCATGGGGGAGGGAACCAAGCAGGAGTGTCATCGCACCAGTGGGCACACATCAGAAAATGTGGGGAGCCCAGCAGTTAGGGCCAGACGCCAGAGGGCCCTCATCACTGAGGAGAGGAGTCTCCCAGCAAGCTCCAACTGCTACCAGAGGGCTGACGTCGCCAATGCGGTGTGTGCCAGCCAGGCAGGAGTGACCTCAGAGCAGAGGGCCAACCACACAAAAGTGTGAGGAACCCAAAGAGGATCAGACTCTCACCAGAGGGCCCACATCACCAAGGGAATGGAAACGAGGCAGGAGTGTCCTCACACCAGTGGGGCCACATCACCGAAATGTGATGGACCCAGCACACGTGGCCTCAAACTAGAGGACACACATCACCAAGGGGCTGGGAGTGAGGCAGGCAGGAGGAGCCTCAAAACAGAGGGCCCATAGAATAAAAAAGGTGAGGAATCCCGCAGTTGGAACCTCCCAGCAGGCGGCCAGGAGCAGCGAGGATATGGGATCCAGGCCTGACTGAACACAAAACAGAGGGCCCTCATCATGAAACTGTGAGCAACCCAGCCGTTGGGACCTCAGAGCAGAAGGCCCACATTCCCTTGTGGTTGGGAACCTGGCAGGAGTGTACTCGCACCACAGGGCGCACATTAGAGAATTTTGGGAGCCCAGGAGTTAGGGCCTGACGCCAGAGGGCCCTCATCACCGAGGAGAGGAAGCTCCCAGCAGGCTCCAACTGCCACAAGAGGGCCAACGTTGCCAAGGTGGGGTGTGCCAGCCAGGCAGGAGTGACCTCACAGCAGAGGGTCCACCTCACAGAAGGGTGTGGAACCCAGCCAGGATCAGACTCTCACCAGAGAGCCCACATCACCAAGGGGATCGGAAAAAGGCAGCAGTGTCCTCACACCAGTGTGGCCACATTATAGAAAGGTGAGGAACCCAGCACATGTGGCCTAAACCAGAGGACCCACATTTCCAAGGTGCTCCGAGTGAGGCAAGCAGGAGTAGCCTAACAACACAAGGCCCACAGAATAAAAAATGTGAGGAATCAAGCAGTTGGAACCTCCCAGCAGGTGGCCCAGAGCACGGAGTCTATGGGATCCAGGCCACAGTGAACTCACAGCAGAGGGCCCACATCATGAAACTGTGAGCAACCCAGCCGGTGGAACCTCAGAGCAGAAGACCCACATCCCCATGGGGATAGGAACCTCGCAGGAGTGTCCTCGCACAACTTAACACGTATCAGAAAATGTGGGAACCCAGCAGTTAGGGCCTGACGCCAGAGGGCCCTCATCACCGAGGAGAGGAGGCTACCAGCAGGCTCCAAATGCCACCAGAGGGCCGACGTCACCAAGGAAATGGGAGCAAGCCAGGCAGGAGTTACCTCACAGCAGAGGGCCCACCTCACAGAAGTGTGAGGAACCCAACCAGGATCAGACTCTAACCAGAGGGCCCACATCACCAAGGGGATGGAAACCAGGCAGGAGTGTCCTCACACCAGTGGGGCCACATCAGCCAAAGGTGAGGAACACAGCACATGTGGCTTCAAATAAGGGGACACACATCACGAAAGGGCTGGGAGTGAGGCATGCAGGAGGAGACTCACAACAGAGGGCCCATAGAATAAAAAGGTGAGGAACCCCGCAGTTGGAAGCTCCAAGCAGGTGGCCCAGAGCACCGAGGCTATGGGATCCATGCCGGAGTGAACTCACAGCAGAGGGCCCACATTCTGACACTGTGAGCAACCCAGCCGTTGGGACCTCAGAGCAGAAAGCCAACATCCCCATGGGGATGGGACCCCGGCAGGAGTGTACTCGCACAAAAGGGCGCACATCAGAAAATTTTGGGAGCCCATGAGTTAGGGCCTGACGCCAGAGGGCCCTCATTACCGAGGGGAGGAGACTCCCAGCAGGCACCAACTCCCAACTGAGGGCCCACATCGCCAAGGTGACGTGTGCCAGCCAGGCAGGAGTGACCTCACAGAAGAGGGTCTACCTCACAGAAGGGTGAGGAATCCAGCCAGGATCAGGCTCTCACCAGAGGGCCCCCATCACCAAGTGGATGGGAACCAGGCAGGAGTGTCCTCACACCAGTGGGGCCACGTCAATAAAGGTGAGGAAACCGGCACATGTGGCCTCAAACCAGAGGACCTACATCACAAAGGGGCTGGGAGTGAGTCAGGAAGGAGGAGCATGAAAACACAGGACCCAAAGAATAGAAAAGGTAAGGAATTCAGCAGTAGGAACCTCCCAGCAGGCGGCTCAGAGCACAGAGTCTATGGGATCTAGGCCTGAGTGAACTAACACCAGAGAGCCAACATCATGAAACGGTGAACAACACAGGTGTTGGGACCTTAGAGCAGAAGGCCCACATGACCATGGGGATGGGAACCTGGCAGGAGTGCCCTCGCACCACTTAGGACGTATCAGAAAATGTGGGAACCCAGCAGTTAGGGCCTGATGCCAGAGGGCCTCATCACCGAGGGGAGGAGGCTCCCAGGAGGCTCCAACTGCCACCAGAGGTCCGACGTCGCCAAGGCGGGGTGTGCTAGCCAGGCAGGAGTGACCTCAGAGAAGAGGGCCCACCTCACAGAAGTGTGAGGAACCCAACCATGATCAGACTCTCGCCGGAGGGACCACATCACCAAGGGGATGAGAAGCAGGCAGGAGAGTCCTCACACCAGTGGGGCCACATCATCAAAAGATGAGGAACCCATCACATGTGGCCTCAAACCAGAGGACACCCATCACCAAGGGGCTGGGAGTGAGGCAGGTATCTGGAGAGGCACATTTAACTCTAATTTCCCAGCAGGAAGAGGAATTAACCAAAGGCTCAGAGTGCCGTGCCACACCCTGATTACGACCTGAAGCAAACCTGCGGTTTTGTGGCCAGCTTTCAAGGAAGCGAGTTAAGAAAGGAAATCACGGGCACTGTAATTCACAAACCTGCAGAGTTATAAATGACAGCTATTGGCAAAAATATATTGAAGTAAGTCTGCAAAGAGGACTTGAAAACGAGGCAGAATTGAGGAATCATATTTCAGGAGGTAGATTGGAATTGCATTTAAAACATGTGAAAAGTGGCAGATCTTTGACAGTGATGCACTTGGACGAACAGTGCGTATACATTTTTTCCTGAATATATTCAGGAAAAAACGCATATGCCCTTTTTGGCCAAACAAGCACTCGAGCAATGGAAATCCGTACTACAATGAAGTCTCATTTCCCATTCGTCAAAAGGGCCATCTGAAAAAAGTGTAAAACCCAGAAACACAGGACAGGCCATGGAGAACAGGGAGCCTTGTTATGCTGATGGGCGGGATGTAAATTGCCAACAGACACTCTGGAGATGTTTATGGTGTATCCTGAAACATCTGAAAAACAAAGCTACAGACCCTAGGGCACTTCCACTTTTGGCCCTATAGCTTAGGAAAATTAAAATCAACAAGACACAGCCAACACAAAATTTAGGGCTGCTGTGTTTACAAGAACCTCGAGTCCAGTACAAATTAAATATCCCAGAAAGAAAAAAATGGATAAAGGAGTTGTGCTACTTACGTACAACGGAATATCACTCAGCAATGAAATCAATGTCCTCAGGCCTGTAGCAGCAAATTGAGTGGATTTAAGTATGATGATTCTAAGAGAAATATGTCACACACAGAAAGATAATTATCATAAGATATCACTAATAGAGGGAGTGTAAACTTGGCTACACATAAACTGAATTACAAAACCGAACAGTCTCACATTTAGATAAAAACTTATGCTTGCTTAAGGGCAAAGTTGAGTTAGGGTGCTGTATAAAACCAGAGATTGAAATTAGCACACATACCGTTCCATAAGCCAAATATGTAATAGACAAGACCTACTCTTTGCTCAACGAAATAGACTCATCCATGGTGTATCACCTCACATCTGTTAGAATAGGCATCATCAGAAAATCTTCAAACAAAAAATGCTGGAAAGGGTGTGGAGATAAGGAACCCTCTTCCACTATTGTTGGGAATGTAAATTGATACAGTCACTGTGGAGAACATTATGGAGTTTCTTATAAAACTAAGAATAGAATTACCATATGATACAGCAATCCCACTACTGGGCATATACCCAGACAAAACCATAAATCAAAAAGAGACATTTACCACAATATTCATTGCATCACTATTTACAATATCCAGGTAATGGAAGCAACCTAAATGCCCACAGACAGACGAATGCATACAAATGTGGTACATATATAAAATGGAATATTACTAAGCCATAAAAAGGAATGAAATTGGGTTATTTGTAGAGACGTTGATGGATCTAGAGACTGTCATACAGAGTGAAGTAAGTCAGAAAGAGAAAAACAAATCTTGCATATTAATGCATATATGTGGAACCTAGAAAAGTTGTACAGATGAACCGTTTTGCAAGGCAGAAATAGAGCAACAGATGTAGACAACAAACGTATGGACACCAAGGTGGGAAAGCTGTTGGGGGTGGTGGTGGGAGGAGTTGAGATATTGGGATTGGCATATATACATTTATATGGATAAAAGAGATAACCAAAAAGAACCTGCTTTATAAAAAAATAAAATAAAATTCAAAATTAAAAAAATAAAATTAAAAAAATTAAAACAGAAAAAATATTCTTCCCTTCACATACATGTATTTATATGAATAAATTATTTCCATGCTTATATCTGTAAATACAAAAAAGAGGAATAAAATCTACCTTGAACTAAAAACGGAAAAAGAAAAAAAAAGACAGAACCCACCAGTTACACAGAGGAAAACCCTATCAGGGCACTTGCTCCAGTTGTAAACAATTCTGAAGTTGGTCAGTGGTGGGGAATCATCTCCCATTCAGCCAGCAGGCCCCACGCAACAAGCGTCCTCATTGCAAAGCTGGGGGACCGTGCCGAGACATCTGTGAGTAAACGTGGGCCGAGCCCCAGGCCAGCTGCTGCTGAAATGTTCCCACCCTTCCCAGGTAAAACACCTGAATATGTACAAGGACTTGAAAGCCTAGAGGAAGGGCCATGGAGCCACATGAGCGACAGCATGCCAGCCGACTTGGTGCCTGCAGGCCAGCCAGGATGGTCCTGGCCCTGGGTACTCTTCTGGAAGCTTTCCATTTCCCTGCCTGAGATATCCCTGCTGTCCCAGCCCCCACTGCTTTCTTCCTTCCTCACCTCTGCCCAGGGAGAAACTCCAGCGGCAGGTATGGGTGACACATCCTCTCCTTTAGCAGGTGGCATCTTGGCAACTGCTGCAGAAAGTCCAGCAGAGCCCCACTCACACTGGGGCACCCACAAAGCCGTGGCCTCTCACTCCCTCCCACCAGCCCAGCCCCGAGACTGCTGACTGGGCAGAGAAAATGGCATCAGGCACAGCTGCAGGGGCTCTTGCTGCCTGGAGCGGTGTTTATATTGATCTCAACCCAGGCACACTTGGGGAGGGCTGGCCGGCATGGTCAGACTTCCGAGACCAGCCTCTAATCACCCCTCAGGGGCTCACAGTTGCAGAAAATGGAACTTGCTGAATCAGCCAGGTCCAAGGAACAGGTGTGGCCTCCTGAGTCTCAGGATAGACAAGGGGCTGCAGCTCTGGCTTGTTTTCTAACTATATTATCTGGCCCATGAGTGGGAGACAACTTCAAGAAAACCCTCTCCTAATGACAGGAACCCAGGACTCATGAAGAAGAGGGGTGGGTGGTGGGTGGAGACAGAGGCCTGGTGCCCCTGGTGCAGTGGAAGTCTCTGGAAGATCAGGTGGACGGAGGCCACACAGAGTGATGCCCAGGGTCACAGACCTGTCGGAGCTGCTGTTTGTTAGTTCAAGTCCTGCTCTGAGGTGCTCTGTGTCAGATCTGAGTGACAGGTGAGCTGGGAGTGCTCTGCAATGAGGGTGATGTGCACGGTTCCTGTGTGCCCAGCCCTGCCAAGGTACCTGTAAGGGTAGGTCTGTATCCTGGGAGGGACCTGACCACGAGAGCCCCATGGGCTGCAGGGGACCTGCCCAGGGAATCCCATATCCTGGGAGGGGCCTGAACACGAGAGCACCATGGGCTGGGGTCGGGGTGGGCTACCTGCCCAGGTGAGCTCCATATCCTGGGATTGGCCTGACTTCGAGAGCCCCATGGTCTGCTGGAGTCCTGGTAAAGGATGTCAGGACAGTCAGTGAAGCCACCGAGGATATACCTCCAGTAGTTACTAAATCCTACACCCTGCTGGTCATTCTACCAACCACCAGGACATGTTATTCTGTATTAGTCTCCAATGATGCGTTCTTTTGTATTCCATTAGTCCCAGAGTCACAAGAAATTTTGGCTTGTGAGTGGCAGGACTCAACATACAACTAAAACAATACTTCTGGGCCGTGTTCCCCCAAGGGTTCAAAAATTCCCACACCATCTTTGGGGAAAGCTCAGCTAAAGACCTAAAAGTTCTACCTCTGGAAAAGGAAACACTCCTTCAATATGCAGACAACATTCTAATCGCCAGCCCTACTAAGGAGACCTCTGAACTACCAAGACAATAAAGGATAGAAGTTGTCCAATAAAAAGCTCAAATATCACAGACTACGGTGACCTGCCTGGGCTTCATTCTCACAGAAGGTCGGAGAAGCCCATCCCAGGAAAGGGAAGAAACAATTTACAGCCTTACCCATTTCTAAAACTACAAGACAGCATAGGGGTTCCTGGGGAGGCCAGGGTTTGCTGCTTCTGGATCCCTAACTACAGTCTACTAGCTGGGCCTCTATATGAAACACTGAAAGGAAAAGATGATGATCCTTTTGAATAGAATCCAGAAGTGGCCTTTCAAGAATGGAAAGAGCAGTCAATTCAGACCCTTGCCCTAGAACTCCCTAATTTAGCTAAACCCTTTGACCTTTACATTCCTGGTGAAAGGTGAATCGCCATTGGAGTATTAGTGCAAAAACTGGGACCACTTGAAATGGAACAATGCAAGAATGCCATCCAGGTAGGATAAACTATGGTCACCAAGGGGCTTGGCCCACCACCACATCTGGCCAAGATACTGGCAGTATCTAAAAACCTGGAAATAAGCAGCCCAAAAGGTCACCTCTCTCCTAAGGGAAAAGGAACCCACGTGGTGATCCTAATCCCCAACCATGCCCTGAAGTTGAAGGGTTTGCTCCATGGGCACACTGACCTCGAGTGAGGAGGCCCTCCAACTCCAACCTCCAGAGAGATAACCGGGGGCAACGGGGCACCATGACAACTCGTGTGACCATCACTTGACCTGGAGTTTCTCTCATAAAACAACAAGAGTGTGTCCCAAAAGAGTAGACTACTGCTTGCAGGACTTACTGCACCCAGAGGGGAGCTAATAATCTTGGCTGGGAAACTGTATATGACGCTGTCACCATAGAAAAGCCTACAGACACTGTGATGATGATGGCCAATAAGAACGGCTGGACTCCTGTTAACCTCAAAAGGCTGTTGACTCAGTGGCCATCATGGTCCTTCATCACCAGTGACCCTGGACTGTCTGGGAGTTGAGCGGACAGGGTCCTGACACCTGATGCTGTTTTTACGTTAATTCAGGGTCGTAATTGAAGAAAGCGCAGACTACTGGTCAGAGCATCTAGGCTGGCAGAAACGGTCAGCCTAAGGTGGCCGAACAAATGTGGGGCGGGTTGAAACTGGACCTCACAGCGTCACTGCACATCTCCTTCTTGAACCCTTAAAGGTCATTAGAATCTATAACACTTCCAATACTGGTGCTCAGGCGGACGAGCACGGAGGCAGGAGGCCTGGGGACAATCAACGTCACCTGGAGGCTGCTGGGGAGAAGTTCTGACCCTCGCCCACGGGTATGAGGGCTCCTAACTCAGCACTCAGCAGTTACAGAAGAAGGGTCTGCACCCTCAGCATTCCAAGAATGAGGAAGGGGACAAAAGGCAGAAGAGGGGTTTGTCCCAGGCAAAGCCCCTTAAAAATCCCTGGGAGATAAAAATAGAATCTGGGCAATAAAACAAAGTCTAACCTTTTTTATCCCTTGTGCTTTGTCTAATTTCACGTGCTCCTAGGGTCCCGCATACAAAGGTTCCACACCCGGCACTTCAGACCAGATTTCCTAGTGCAGAATGGCTGGGTCGACACCTCAGCTCCTGGGGCACAGTGCACACTCCGTGATATAGAGCCTGAGCTGCAGCGAACCGGGCCCTCAAGAGCTCCGCCCCCTCCCTCCCACTGACTCTGACAGGATCTCTACACAGCAGCCCAGCCCACAGCCCACGGGGTAGAACATGCTCTCACCTCTCCATTCTCTGATCAAAATATAAAGTTTTCTTTGCTTCTGAACAAAACTCAGTCTCGATCTGTTGGCTACAATGATACTGGGCAGGGGGACACTTGTTGGGGTCCACTCTGGAGGATCAGTAACAGAAATTGAGAACATTGTAACTTCAATGAACAGATGTGTGAGCCAAACTGTAATTAACATAGAACAGTGTATAAGGCTCGGGTAAAATAAGATGTTTCTAACACTTCCATTTGATATTTCCATCACTTTATTATAAGCAAGTTCAGTGAAAAGATTTGTCTTATTTGTCAGGTCAATATTAGAGAAACGAAGTGATTTCTTTCCAAGGATATACATCTAATAATCTTGGTTAAAACTTCAATCTTGTTTTAAATGCTTTTCCATTGAAAATGATACCTCTCTTTCAGCTCCCCCGTTTCTGAGAAGTATAAAATCTTATAATTTATTATTACCAAAGGGGAAAGGTGGGAGGAGGGATAAATTAACAGTTTGGGATTAACACATACACACTGCTATGTATAAAATCGATCATCAACAAGGAACTACTGCCTAGCACAGGGAACTAGACTCAATATTTTGCAATAACCTATAAGGGGAAATAATCTGGAAAAGAATAGATATTTTTATTGACATCATCTATCAATGACAGTTAAAATGGAACCTAAGGGAAGCCGGTGGTGAGTGCTTCTGACCCTGAAGACTTCAATCATCTGAAGTTTGGACTCTGCCTACTTCCCAAGGCCCTTAATGAACATATGTGTAGCCGTAGCTTAAAAAATTCCCCAGTTTGGGTTGCGGAGAGACACTGATTTTGTAAAAGCCCTGGTGTTCTCCTCACATGAATGGGACCCTTCCTACAGCTAAAACTTGCCTGTCACACCCAGAGGATGGTATACCGTCTGATCGGGAAGAGTTTGGAAAAGGCATCTCATCTCCTCATCTCCTGGTGCTCCGGTTCACAGCACCAGCGTCTTTACTAACAGTCTCCCCACTTGGAGATGTCAGCACTGTCAACATCCTGTTGTGTAGAGTTTGGAATTTGTCTAGAGGATGAAGTGGAAGGAGGAGGAACAATGAGAGACAAGTCCTAGGTGTTCGGACAGGCACATGTCACTCTAATTTCCAATCAGGAGAACGAATTGACCAAAGGCTAGGGTTGCCCATGGAAACAGAATAGGGCTTGAGGAAATCCCGCTGCTTTGTGGCCAGTACCCATAAACACAAGTTGAAAAATGGAACTCAGGGGCACTAAAATTCACGAAACTACAGAGTTGAAAATATCTATCACTGAAAAATGTCTTGAAGAAAGTCAGAGAAAAGGACTTGTAAGCAATGGAGAATGGCAGGAAAGGGATTGGAAGAGGTAGAAAGGACTCGCCATTAAGCACAAGAAAAGGGGCTGAACATTGCCAACATTGCAGTTGGCCAAAAAGGGTGTATGCGTCTTTTTCTGTATATATTCAAGAAAAGGGCATACATTTTTTGGCCAACCAAACAGGTGGGCACTGGAAATCAATACTACAATACATCACTTCGCATCAGTCAGGAGAGCCGTCCTCATAAAGTGCAAATACCAGAAACGCAGGACAGGGCAAGGAGAAAAGGGGGCCCTGTGAGGCTTATAGTGGAAATGTATATTGCCAACGGTCACTCTGGAGAAGTGTATTGTGTTTACTAAAGCATCTAAAAAATGGGCTACAGAGTACAGGGCACTTGCACTCATGGACGTATATCTTGGGAAAAACAAAAATCGAGAGGACACAGGCACCCCAATGTCTACCTCCTCTCTGTTTAAAAGATCCTCGAACAGGATATAACTTAAATGTCTCTGGAGGGAAAAAATGGATAGAGATGTTTTACTTAGGTAGAGTGAAATATTACTCACCCTGGAAATCAATGAAATATGGCCACTTGTAACAACTCCAGAGGAGTTATGTATGATCATTCAAAGTCATATAATTCAAAAACAAAAAGACATACGATATCACTAATACATGGAATGTAAACGTGGCTACACATGAACTGAATTACAAAACAGAACAGGCTCTCAAATTTAGAAAACCAACTTATTCTTGCTTAAGGATAAAGGTGAGTTGGGGTGCTGCATAAAACCAGGGATTGAAATTAGCACAGATACCATTGCATAAGCCAAATATGTAATAGAAAAAACCTACACCTGGGTCAACGAAATGGACTCAACACCTCATATTCAGCGCCTAGGAATATACCGGACGAGTAAGAGTCTTAATACCTATGGATTTATATGTCTCCATAAGAGAATCAAGTGTGTGTACAGAGGCCTAAACACAGCAGTGAAAATCCGATAAATCCCATTATCAAAATAAATTTCAAGAACAAAACACAATGACAGTGAAATAGAGAGCAATTCTTAAATAATTCATTCAGGGCTTGTGATGCAACCTGGATTTACCACATCTACACCCAGAGCTGGGTGAGACATAAGGCTGGACACTTCGGGCTGATAGCATTGGTAAGATTCGGTGAGCAAACGCAGACCCTTTGAAGTCATACTGCATGGTACCCATTCCATGGTTGCCAACTCTCCAGGTTTAAGGGATACTTCCTTCAGCTAAAACATGCATGGGAAACCCAGAGTATGGTCCACCATGTGGGTGTGAAACGTTTTTAAATGCACCTCAGTTTTCGTCCCCTGTTACTCGGGTTCACCATTCCAGACGGTTTACTAACACTCTCCCCACTGGAGAGTCAGTGACTTTAACCTCCTGTTTGGCACAGTTTGCAATTTCTGCGCAAGATGAACAGGAATAGGGAGAACAAATGAGAGACTAGTTGTAGGTGTCTGCACGGGCAAATGGAACGCACATTTCCCACCAGGAAGAGGAATTAACCAAAGGCTCAGCGTGCCCTGCCGGAAACAGATTAGGGCCTGAAGCAATCTTGCGGTTTTGTGGCCAGCTCACAAGAAAGGGACTTGAAGAAAGTAGCTCAGGGGCACTGTAATTCACAAACCTGCAGAGTTATGAATGACAGCTACTGTCCAAAAATGTATTGAAGTAAGTCTTCGAAGAGGACTTGAAAGCGGGGCAGAATTTCAGGAGAACGATTTCAGGAGTTAGACTGGAATTGCACTTAAAGCATAGGAAAAGAGGCAGAATGTCGACAATGATGCACTTGGCCAAAAAGGGCGTATGCGTTTTTTCCTGAATATATTCAGGAAAAAACGCATACGCACTTTTTGACCAACCAAGCAAGCGTGTAAAGGAATCTGCACTACCATGAAGTCTCTCTGTCCCCCGGTCAAAAGGTCCTTCTGAAAAAAGTGTAATATCCAGAAAGGCAGGACAGGTCATGGAGAACAGAGAGCCTTGTTTTGCTGATGGGCGGGATATAAATTGCCAAGAGCCACTCTGGAGAAGTGTATGGTGTTTCCTGAAACACGTAAGAAACAAAGCAACACAGCCTATGGCACTTCCACTTATGGTCCTATAGATTAGGGAAATTAAAATCAAAATCACACAGCCATCCCAAAGTTTGGGACGGCTCTGTTTACAAGAACCTCGTTTACGGTACAAGTTAAATATCCGAGAAAGCAAAAGATGGATAAAGAAGTTGTGGTACGCACGTACAATGGAATATCACTCAGCAATGAAATCTACGTCATCAGGCCCGTAGCGGCATAATGAGTGGATTCAGGTACGATGATTCTAAGTGAAATAAGTCACACAGAAAAAGGAACATCATAAGATATCACTAATACACGGCATGTAAACTTGGCTACACATGAACTGAATTACAAAACAGAACAGGGTCTCAAATTTGAAAACCAACATATGCTTGCTTATGGGGAAAGGTGAGTTGGGGTGCTGCATAAAACCAGAGATTGAAATTAGCACAGATACCATTCTATAAGCCAAATATATAATACACAACACCTACTCCTTGCTCAACGAAATGGACCCAACACCACATATACAATGCCTGGGAATATACCTGACAAGTAAGAATCTTAAAACCCATGGATTTATATGTCTCCATAAGGAAATGAAGCGTGTGTACAGCGGGCTAAAGGCAGCAGTGAAAATCCGATAAATCCCATTATCCAAATAAATTTCAAAAACAAAACACAATGACAGTGAAATAGAGAGCAATTCTTAAATAATTCATTCACGGCTTGTGATGCAACCTGGATTTACCACATCTACACCCAGAGCTGGGTGAGACATAAGGCCGGACACTTTGGGCTGATAGCATTGGTGAGGTTCGGTGAGCAAACGCAGACCCTTTGAAGTCATACTGCATGGTACCCATTCCATGTGTCCCAACTCTCCAGGTTTAAGGGATTCTTCCTTCAGCTAAAACATGCAAGGGAAACCCAGAGTATCGTCCACCGTGTGATTGGGAAACGTTTTCAAATGCATCTCAGGTTTCGTCCCCTGGTACTCGGGTTCACCGTTCCAGACGCTTTACTAACACTCTCCCCACATGGAGAGTCAGTGCATTTAACTTCCTGTTTGGCACAGTTTGCAATTTCTGCGCAAGATGAACAGGAAGAGGGATAACCAATGAGAGACTAGCTGTAGGTGCCTGCACGGGCAAATGGAACGCTCGTTTCCCTCAAGGAAGGGGAATTAGCCAAAGGCTCAGTGAGCCCTGCCAGAACCAGATTAGGGCCTGAAGCAATCCTGCGGTTTTGCGGCCAGCTCACAAGAAAGCGAGTTGAAGAAAGGAGCTCAGGGGCAGTGTAATTCACAAACTTGCAGAGTTATGAATGACAGCTATCGTCCAAAAATGTATTAAACTAAGTCTTCGAAGAGGACTTGAAAACAGGGCAGAATTTCAGGAAAACGATTTCAGGGGGTAGACTGGAATTGCACTTAAAGCATATTAAAAGAGGCAGAATGTCCACAATGATGCACTTGGCCACAAAGCGCATATGCGTTTTTTCCTGAATATATTCAGGAAAGAACGCATACACCCTTTTTGGCCAAGCAAGCAAGCGTGTAAAGGAAATCTGCACTATAATGAATTCTCACTGCCCCAAGGTCAAAAGGGCCATTTGAAAAAAGTGTAAAATGCAAAAGGGCAGGACGGGTCATGGAGAACAGGGAGCCTTGTTATGCTGATGGGCGGGATGTAAATTGCCAACAGCCACTCTGGAGAAGTGTATGGTGTTTCCTGAAACACTTAAAAAACTAAGCAACGGAGCCTACGGCACTTCCACTTATGGCCCTATAACTTAGGGAAATTAAAATCAAAAACACACAGCCACCCCAAAGTTTGGGTCGGCTCTGTTTACAAGAAGCTCGTCTACGGTACAAGTTAAATATCCCAGAATGCGAAAAATGGATAAAGAATTTGTGGTACATACGTACAATGGAATATCACTCAGCAATGAAATCTATGTCATCAGGCCCGTCGCGGCATAATGAGTGGATTCAGATACGATGATTCTAAGTGAAATAAGTCACACAGAAAAAGAAACATTAAGATATCACTAATACACCGAATGTGAACTTGGCTACACATGAACTGAATTACAAAACAGAACAGGGTCTCAAATTTAGAAAACCAACTTATGCTTGCTTATGGGGAAAGGTGAGTTGGGGTGCTGCATAAAACCAGGGATTGAAATTAGAACAGATACCGTTCCATAAGCCAAATATTTAATAGTCAAGACCTACTCCTTGCTCAAGGAAATGGACTAAACACCCCATATTCAATGCCTAGGAATACACCTGCCAATTAAGAATCTTAACACCCATGTATTTATATGTCTCCGTAAGAGAATCAGGCATGTGTACAGTGACATAAATGCAGCCGTGAAAATCCGATAAATCCCATTATCAAAATAAATTACAAAAACAAAACACAATGACAGTGAAATAGAGAGCAATTCTTAAATAATTCATTCAGGGCTTGTGATGCAACCTGGAGTTACCACATCTACACCTAGAGCTGGGTGAGACATAAGGCTGGACACTTGGGGCGGAAACCATTGGTGAGGTTCAGTGAGCAAATGCAGACCCTTTGAAGTCATACTGCATGGTACACATTCCATGGGTCCCAACTCTCCAGGTTTAAAGGATTCTTCCTTCAGCTAAAACATGCATGGGAATCCCAGAGTATGTTCCACCGTGTGACCGGGAAACGTTTTTAAATGCGTCTCAGTTTTCGTCCCCTGGTACTCGGGTTCACCATTCCAGACGCTTTAATTACACTGTCCCTACCTGGAGAGTCAGTGCCTTTAACCTCCTGTTTGTCACAGTTTGCAATTTCTGCGCAAGATGAACAGGAATAGGGAGAACCAATGAGAGACTAGCTGTAGGTGTCTGCACGGGCAAATGGAACGCTCATTTCCCACCAGGAAGAGGTATTAACCAAAGGCTCAGCGTGCCCTGCCGGAACCAGATGAGGGCCTGAAGCAATCCTGCGGTTTTGCTGCCAGCTCACAAGAAAGCGAGTTGAAGAAAGGAGCTCAGGGGCACTGTAATTCACAAACCTGCAGAGTTATAAATGACAGCTATCATCCAAAAATATATTGAAGTAAGGCTACAAAGAGGACTTGAACGTGGGGCAGAATTCCAGGACTACGATTTCAGGAGGTAGACGGCAAATCCTCTGAAAGTATAGGAAAAGAGTCAGAATGTCGATAATGATGCACTTGGTCAAAAAGGGCATATGCGTTTTTTCCAGGGCCCTCATTAAAGAGGGTAGGAGGCTCCCAGTATGCTTCAGTGGCCAATAGAAGACCCACGTCGCCAAGGCGACGTGAGCCAGCCATGCAGAAGTGACCTCACATCAGAGGGCCCACCTCACAGAAGGGTAAGGAACCCAGGAAGGATCAGACCCTCACCAGAGTGCCCACAACAGCAAGGGGCTGGGAACCAGGCAGGAGTGTCCTCACACCCGTGGGACCACATCATCGAAAGTTGAGGTACCCAGCACATGTGGCCTCAAACCAGAGGACCCACATCACCATGGGTCTCGGAGCGAGGCAGGCAGGATTAACCTCCCAACACATGGCCCATTGTATAAAAAAGGTGAGGAATCCAGCCGTTGGAACATCCCAGCAGGCGGCCCAGATCACCGAGGCTATGGGATCCAGGCAGTGATGAACTCACAACAGAGGGCCCTCATCGTGATACTGTAAGCAACCCAGCCGTTGTGACCTCAGAGCACAAGGCCCACATCCCCATGGGGGAGGGAACCAAGCAGGAGTGTCATCGCACCAGTGGGCACACATCAGAAAATGTGGGGAGCCCAGCAGTTAGGGCCAGACGCCAGAGGGCCCTCATCACTGAGGAGAGGAGTCTCCCAGCAAGCTCCAACTGCTACCAGAGGGCTGACGTCGCCAATGCGGTGTGTGCCAGCCAGGCAGGAGTGACCTCAGAGCAGAGGGCCAACCACACAAAAGTGTGAGGAACCCAAAGAGGATCAGACTCTCACCAGAGGGCCCACATCACCAAGGGAATGGAAACCAGGCAGGAGTGTCCTCACACCAGTGGGGCCACATCACCGAAATGTGATGGACCCAGCACACGTGGCCTCAAACTAGAGGACACACATCACCAAGGGGCTGGGAGTGAGGCAGGCAGGAGGAGCCTCAAAACAGAGGGCCCATAGAATAAAAAAGGTGAGGAATCCCGCAGTTGGAACCTCCCAGCAGGCGGCCAGGAGCAGCGAGGATATGGGATCCAGGCCTGACTGAACACAAAACAGAGGGCCCTCATCATGAAACTGTGAGCAACCCAGCCGTTGGGACCTCAGAGCAGAAGGCCCACATTCCCTTGTGGTTGGGAACCTGGCAGGAGTGTACTCGCACCACAGGGCGCACATTAGAGAATTTTGGGAGCCCAGGAGTTAGGGCCTGACGCCAGAGGGCCCTCATCACCGAGGAGAGGAAGCTCCCAGCAGGCTCCAACTGCCACAAGAGGGCCAACGTTGCCAAGGTGGGGTGTGCCAGCCAGGCAGGAGTGACCTCACAGCAGAGGGTCCACCTCACAGAAGGGTGTGGAACCCAGCCAGGATCAGACTCTCACCAGAGAGCCCACATCACCAAGGGGATCGGAAAAAGGCAGCAGTGTCCTCACACCAGTGTGGCCACATTATAGAAAGGTGAGGAACCCAGCACATGTGGCCTAAACCAGAGGACCCACATTTCCAAGGTGCTCCGAGTGAGGCAAGCAGGAGTAGCCTAACAACACAAGGCCCACAGAATAAAAAATGTGAGGAATCAAGCAGTTGGAACCTCCCAGCAGGTGGCCCAGAGCACGGAGTCTATGGGATCCAGGCCACAGTGAACTCACAGCAGAGGGCCCACATCATGAAACTGTGAGCAACCCAGCCGGTGGAACCTCAGAGCAGAAGACCCACATCCCCATGGGGATAGGAACCTCGCAGGAGTGTCCTCGCACAACTTAACACGTATCAGAAAATGTGGGAACCCAGCAGTTAGGGCCTGACGCCAGAGGGCCCTCATCACCGAGGAGAGGAGGCTACCAGCAGGCTCCAAATGCCACCAGAGGGCCGACGTCACCAAGGAAATGGGAGCAAGCCAGGCAGGAGTTACCTCACAGCAGAGGGCCCACCTCACAGAAGTGTGAGGAACCCAACCAGGATCAGACTCTAACCAGAGGGCCCACATCACCAAGGGGATGGAAACCAGGCAGGAGTGTCCTCACACCAGTGGGGCCACATCAGCCAAAGGTGAGGAACACAGCACATGTGGCTTCAAATAAGGGGACACACATCACGAAAGGGCTGGGAGTGAGGCATGCAGGAGGAGACTCACAACAGAGGGCCCATAGAATAAAAAGGTGAGGAACCCCGCAGTTGGAAGCTCCAAGCAGGTGGCCCAGAGCACCGAGGCTATGGGATCCATGCCGGAGTGAACTCACAGCAGAGGGCCCACATTCTGACACTGTGAGCAACCCAGCCGTTGGGACCTCAGAGCAGAAAGCCAACATCCCCATGGGGATGGGACCCCGGCAGGAGTGTACTCGCACAAAAGGGCGCACATCAGAAAATTTTGGGAGCCCATGAGTTAGGGCCTGACGCCAGAGGGCCCTCATTACCGAGGGGAGGAGACTCCCAGCAGGCACCAACTCCCAACTGAGGGCCCACATCGCCAAGGTGACGTGTGCCAGCCAGGCAGGAGTGACCTCACAGAAGAGGGTCTACCTCACAGAAGGGTGAGGAATCCAGCCAGGATCAGGCTCTCACCAGAGGGCCCCCATCACCAAGTGGATGGGAACCAGGCAGGAGTGTCCTCACACCAGTGGGGCCACGTCAATAAAGGTGAGGAAACCGGCACATGTGGCCTCAAACCAGAGGACCTACATCACAAAGGGGCTGGGAGTGAGTCAGGAAGGAGGAGCATGAAAACACAGGACCCAAAGTATAGAAAAGGTAAGGAATTCAGCAGTAGGAACCTCCCAGCAGGCGGCTCAGAGCACAGAGTCTATGGGATCTAGGCCTGAGTGAACTAACACCAGAGAGCCAACATCATGAAACGGTGAACAACACAGGTGTTGGGACCTTAGAGCAGAAGGCCCACATGACCATGGGGATGGGAACCTGGCAGGAGTGCCCTCGCACCACTTAGGACGTATCAGAAAATGTGGGAACCCAGCAGTTAGGGCCTGATGCCAGAGGGCCTCATCACCGAGGGGAGGAGGCTCCCAGGAGGCTCCAACTGCCACCAGAGGTCCGACGTCGCCAAGGCGGGGTGTGCTAGCCAGGCAGGAGTGACCTCAGAGAAGAGGGCCCACCTCACAGAAGTGTGAGGAACCCAACCATGATCAGACTCTCGCCGGAGGGACCACATCACCAAGGGGATGAGAAGCAGGCAGGAGAGTCCTCACACCAGTGGGGCCACATCATCAAAAGATGAGGAACCCATCACATGTGGCCTCAAACCAGAGGACACCCATCACCAAGGGGCTGGGAGTGAGGCAGGTATCTGGAGAGGCACATTTAACTCTAATTTCCCAGCAGGAAGAGGAATTAACCAAAGGCTCAGAGTGCCGTGCCACACCCTGATTACGACCTGAAGCAAACCTGCGGTTTTGTGGCCAGCTTTCAAGGAAGCGAGTTAAGAAAGGAAATCACGGGCACTGTAATTCACAAACCTGCAGAGTTATAAATGACAGCTATTGGCAAAAATATATTGAAGTAAGTCTGCAAAGAGGACTTGAAAACGAGGCAGAATTGAGGAATCATATTTCAGGAGGTAGATTGGAATTGCATTTAAAACATGTGAAAAGTGGCAGATCTTTGACAGTGATGCACTTGGACGAACAGTGCGTATACATTTTTTCCTGAATATATTCAGGAAAAAACGCATATGCCCTTTTTGGCCAAACAAGCACTCGAGCAATGGAAATCCGTACTACAATGAAGTCTCATTTCCCATTCGTCAAAAGGGCCATCTGAAAAAAGTGTAAAACCCAGAAACACAGGACAGGCCATGGAGAACAGGGAGCCTTGTTATGCTGATGGGCGGGATGTAAATTGCCAACAGACACTCTGGAGATGTTTATGGTGTATCCTGAAACATCTGAAAAACAAAGCTACAGACCCTAGGGCACTTCCACTTTTGGCCCTATAGCTTAGGAAAATTAAAATCAACAAGACACAGCCAACACAAAATTTAGGGCTGCTGTGTTTACAAGAACCTCGAGTCCAGTACAAATTAAATATCCCAGAAAGAAAAAAATGGATAAAGGAGTTGTGCTACTTACGTACAACGGAATATCACTCAGCAATGAAATCAATGTCCTCAGGCCTGTAGCAGCAAATTGAGTGGATTTAAGTATGATGATTCTAAGAGAAATATGTCACACACAGAAAGATAATTATCATAAGATATCACTAATAGAGGGAGTGTAAACTTGGCTACACATAAACTGAATTACAAAACCGAACAGTCTCACATTTAGATAAAAACTTATGCTTGCTTAAGGGGAAAGTTGAGTTGGGGTGCTGTATAAAACCAGAGATTGAAATTAGCACACATACCATTCCATAAGCCAAATATGTAATAGACAAGACCTACTCTTTGCTCAACGAAATAGACTCATCCATGGTGTATCACCTCACACCTGTTAGAATGGGCATCATCAGAAAATCTACAAACAACAAATGCTGGAAAGGGTGTGGAGATAAGGAACCCTCTTCCACTATTGTTGGGAATATAAATTGATACAGTCACTGTGGAGAACATTATGGAGTTTCTTATAAAACTAAGAATAGAATTACCATATGATACAGCAATCCCACTACTGGGCATATACCCAGACAAAACCATAAATCAAAAAGGGACATTCACCTCAATGTTCATTGCATCACTATTTACAATATCCAGGTGTTGGAAGCAACCTAAATGCCCACAGACAGACGAATGCATAAAGATGTGGTACAAATATAAAATGGAATATTACTAAGCCATAAAAAGGAATGAAATTGGGTCATTTGTAGAGACGTTGATGGATCTAGAGACTGTCATACAGAGTGAAGTAAGTCAGAAATAGAAAAACAAATCTTGTATATTAATGCATATATGTGGAACCTAGAAAAATTATACAGATGAACCGTTTTTTAAGGCAGAAATAGAGCAACAGATGTAGACAACAAACGTATGGACACCAAGGGGGGAAAGCTGTTGGGGGGTGGTGGTGGGAGGATTGAGAGATTGGGATTGGCATGTATACATTTATATGTATAAAATAGATAACCAAAAAGAACCTGCTGTATAAAAAAATAAAATAAAATTCAAAATTACAAAAAGTAAAACAGAAAAAATATTCTTCCCTTCACATACATGTATTTATATGAATAAATTATTTCCATGCTTATATCTGTAAATACAAAAAAGAGGAATAAAATCTAGCTTGAACCAAAAATGAAAAAAAGAAAAAAAACACAGAACCCACCAGTTACACAGAGGAAAACCGTATCAGGGCACTTGCTCCAGTTGTAAACAATTCTGTAGTTGGCCAGTGGTGGGGAATCATCTCCCATTCAGCCAGCAGGCCCCACGCAACAAGCGTCCTCATTGCAAAGCTGGGGGACCGTGCCAAGGCATCTGTGAGTAAATGTGGGCCGAGCCCCAGGCCAGCTGCTGCTGAAATGTTCCCACCCTTCCCAGGTAAAACACCTGAATATGTACAAGGACTTGAAAGCCTAGAGGAAGGGCCATGGAGCCACATGAGCGACAGCATGCCAGCCGATTTGGTGCCTGCAGGCCAGCCAGGATGGTCCTGGCCCTGGGTACTCTTCTGGAAGCTTTCATTTCCCTGCCTGAGATACCCCTGCTGTCCGGGCCCCCACTGCTTTCTTACTCACTCACCTCTGCCCAGGGAGAAATTCCAGAGGCAGGTATGGGTGACACATCCTCTTCTTTAGCAGGTGGCATCTTGGTAACTGCTGCAGAAAGTCCAGCAGAGCCCCACTCACACTGGGCCACCCACAAAGCCGTGGCCTCTCACTCCCTCCCACCAGTCCAGCCCCGAGACTGCTGACAGGGCAGAGAAAATGGCGTCAGGCACAGCTGCAGGGGCTCTTGCTGCCTGGAGCGGTGTTTATATTGATCTCAAACAGGCACACCTGGGGAGGGCTGGCCGGCACGGTCAGGCTTCCCAGGCCAGCCAATAATCACCCCTCAGGCGCTCACAGTTGCAGAAACTGGAACTTGCTGAATCGGCCAGGTCCAAGGAACAGGTGTGGGCTCCTGAGAGTCAGGATAGACAAGGGGTTGCAGCTCTGGCTTGTTTTCTAATTATATTATCTGGCCCATGAGTGGGAGACAACTTCAAGAAAACCCTCTCCTAATGAGAGGAACCCAGGAGTCAGGGAGAGGAGGGGTGGGTGGTGGGTGGAGACAGAGGCCTGGTGCCCCGGGTGCAGTGGAAGTCTCTGGAAGACCAGGTGGAGGGAGGCCACACAGAGTGATGCCCAGGGTCACAGACCTGTTGGAGCTGCTGTTTCTTAGTTCAAGTCCTGCTCTGAGGTGCTCTGTGTCAGATCTGAGTGACAGGTGAGCTGGAAGTGCCCTGCAATGAGGGTGATGTGCACGGTACCTGTGTGCCCAGCCCTGCCAGGGTAACTGCAAGGGTAGCTCTGTATCCTGGGAGGGGCCTGACCATGAGAGTCCCATGGGCTGCAGGGGAACCTGCCCAGGGAACGCCATATCCTGGGAGGGGCCTGAACAGGAGAGCACCGTGGGCTGCGGTGGGGGTGGGGTACCTGCCCAGGTGAGCTCCATATCCTGGGATTGGCCTGACCTCGAGAGCCCCATGGGCTGCTGGAATCCTGGTAAAGGAAGGCAGGAAAGGATGGCAGGACAGTCAGTGAAGCCACCTAGGATATACCTCCAGTAGTTCCTAAATCCTACACCCTGCTGGTCATTCTACCAACCACCGGGACATGGTATTCTGTATTAGTCTTCAATGATGCCTTCTTTTGTATTCTATTAGTCCCAGAGTCACAAGAAATTTTGGCTTGTGAGTGGCAGGACTCAACATACAACTAAAACAATACTTCTGGGCCGTGTTGCCCCAAGGGTTCAAAAATTCCCACACCATCTTTGGGGAAAGCTCAGTTAAAGACCTAAAAGTTCTACCTCTGGAAAAGGAAACACTCCTTCAATATGAAGACGACATTCTGATCGCCAGCCCTACTAAGGAGACCTCTGAACTACCAAGCCAATAAAGGATAGAAGTTGTCAAATAAAAAGCTCAAATATCACAG